>NC_057840.1:13200248-13825248 GCF_910594005.1 Cervus elaphus
GCAAAGTCCTCAGAGTCCACAGCGGAGGCAGCAGACTGAAACAGGCCCAGTCATTCCAGGAAAGATGCCTGTCTCTTTACCTTAGAACCTGCAGACTAGGAGCAGTCTCCTAATTTAACACCCATCAAGATGCTGGCTTCATCACACTCCAGAGACTGGAGTCCCAGTGGGTTCCATCTTCACACTCTTCCTCCATCTCACTGCAGATTGCTGATATCTCCTGGAAAGGAGCTTGTGCACACAGTTGGTGCCCCGCTTGTTTTCACAGCTGCTGTGTAGGGGATGCCCTTTGAGTCCGTAGCTGTGGTCTTCAGCAAACTTTAAGTTCATAGTTTCCAAGCACTGTAATGAACCAAAACTGTTGCCTGAGGATCCAGCTTGCCATCAGCCCACATCTAGGTGCTATCTGAATTCTCCCCTTTGGGACAGGGACCAGTCTCGGCATACCCTCAACTCCACTAACAGAACAGTGTTGCTTAGACAATCATGAAGGATTGAGAAACAACCAAAAGCTGGGTCAGGGTTAAATGATAAATTTCACCCTCCATATGAGGCTGCTCCTTCAGGATGGAAAGGGGTGGTTGTTCTTTGCTTTTGTTTTTTAATTGGAATATAATTGGCTTACAATGTTGTGTTAGTTTCTGCTGCATACCAAGCTGAATCAGCGATGTGTATGTACATGCATATCCCTTCCCTCTTGAGCCTCCCTCCCCTTGCCCCCGGACCCCCTCTCCAGGACGTCACAGAGCACCAAGCTGAGCTCCCTGTGTTATCCAGCAGCTTCCCCCTGGCTGTCTGTTTTACATGCTCTGGAGTTGATACGAACAGAGAGGCCTGGTGTGCTGCAGTCCATGGGGCCGCAGAGTCGGACACGACTGACTGAACTGAGCTGAACTGAACTGAGCGTATATGTGTCAACGCCACTCTCCCAATTCATCCCACCCTCTCCCTCCTTCCCCCAGCCCTTCCACATGCCCATTTTCTATATCTGTGTCTCTACTCCTGCCTCACAAATAGGTCCATCAGTACCATTTTTCTAGATTCGATACATGCGCATTAACATGCAATCTTTGGTTTTCCCTTCCTGACTTACTCACTCTGTGTGACAGACTGTAGTTTCATCCACACACTACAAATGCAGGCGTGGCTGTTTAATACAATGCATAGAAATCAACACAGAAAAATCTAGAACAGCGAAGAAAAGAAGGAATATATTCCCACTGAAAGAAAAGACAACACCTCAAAGAAAACCCTAATGAAACAGAGATAAGTGGTTACCTGATAAAGAGTTCAAAGTAATGGTCATGAACATACTCACTGAGGTCAGGAGAACAATGCATAACCAGAGTAAAAAGTTTAGCATAGAGAAAACACCGGGAATCACAGAGGTGTAGAATACAATAGCTGAACTGAAAAGTTCAATGGAGGAGTTCAGTGACATGCTGTTGAAGTGGAAGAATGGATCAAAGAGAGGGCAGTGAAAGCCACCCAATTGAAGAAGCGTTGGAATTCCCTGGTGGCCCAGTGGTTAGGGCTTTGCAATCCCACTGCAGGGGGCACGCGTTCAGCTCCTCTTTGGGGAACAGATCCTGCAAGGTTTGCGGAATGGTCCAAAAAAAGACAAAAAATATTAAAGATAGCTTAAGGAACTATTTATAAAAATAAAATGGTCCCATATTTGCATTATAAGGGTCCCAGAAAGGGAAGAGAGAGAGAAAGGGGCAGAAAATAATTTGAAGAAATAATGACTGAAAACATTTTTAATCTGGGGAAGAAAACAGACATCCAGATTTAGGAAGCCTAGACAGTTCCAAATAAAATGAACTTAGGACCCACGCCATGACACATTTTAATTAAATTGTCAAAAGTTGAAACAAGAAGAGAATCTTCAAAGCAACAGAGAAAAACAGCTTGCTATGTACTCGGGAGCCCCCAAAGGACTGTCAGCAGATTTTTCGGCATGAGCTTCTTGGCCAGAGGGAGTGGCACAATGTATTCCAAGAGCTGAAAGGAAAAACGTGCCAACCAAGAATACTCTACCTGGCAGCGCTGTGGGTCAGACTGAAGGGAGCAGGAAAGCAGACGCTGGCGTCCAACACCAAAAAGCAACCTCACAAGCAATGTTAGAGGGGCGTTTTAAAGCTGAAAAAAAAGGGTGCAAATTAGTAACAGGGAAACATATAAAAATATGTCCCACAGATAAAGGTAAAATGCAGTTAAATTCAGAATAGTCAAATGTTATAGTGATTAATCATTTGTAAACCTAGTATGAAGGCTAAAAGACTAAGTAGTCATAATAACTGTAACTCCAATTATTTGTTAATGGATACACAAGCCAAGGGGATTCCCAGGTGGCACTAGTGGTAAAGCACCCACCTGCTAATGCAGGAGAAGTAAGAGACATGGATTCAGTCCCTGGGTAGGAAAGATCCCCTGGGGTATGGCGTGGCAACCCACTCCAGTATTCTTGCCTGGAGAATCCACACGGACAGAGGAGCCTGGAATCCTACAGGCCATAGGATTGCAAAAGGTCAGACATGACTGTAGCGACATATCATGCATGTGTGCACACAAGACAAGAGATGTTAATTGTGACATTGAAAACATAAAACTTGTGGGGTGGGGCATGAGAGTAAAAATGTAGAACTTTAGAATGTCTTCAAATTTAAGTTGTAGACTTAAGGTAGACTGTTATAAATATAACATATTTTATGTAAGGCTCATGGTAACCTCAAAGCAGAAATCTATAGTAGAAACATCAAAGGTGAAGAGAAAGTCATCTAAGCATACCACTACAGAAAATCATCAAATCACAGAGAAGGAGAGCAAGAGAAGAAAGGCACAAAGGAATTATAAAGCAACCAGGAAACAATTGAGAGAATGGCACTAAGTCCATCTCTCTCAGTAATTACTGTAACTGCCCGCAGACGAAATTCTCCAATCAAAAGACAGACTGGCTGAATGTGTAAAAAATAAGATCCGGCTGTATGCTGCCTACAGGAGACTCATTTCAGATATGAGCATCCTCAGACAGAAAGGGAAGAGTTGGAAAAACATACCCAATGCAAATGGAAACCGAAAGAAACCTCAGGTAGCTATACTTATACCAGAAAAATAGACTTTAAGAGAAACATAGTATTAAGGAACAAAAAAGATTATTGCATTATGAGACTAAATGGTCGATCTCACAGGAAGACGTAACACTTGTAAATATTTGTTTCCCCAACATTGTAGTACCTGAATATATAAAGCACAGTAACAAATTATAAGGGAGAAATAAATTATAAAAAGTAATACTAGAAAACTTCAACACAACTTTTATTAATGGGTAGATCATCTAGGCAGATGTTTCCCTACATCTAGGATTGAAGAGTATTTTGGAGACTATTAGAGTTTGCAAACCACTGATTCAGGAATGGATCGAGGCTTTTTTGTTTGGTCTACAAATATAAAGATTTAAAATATCAAAGTATTTGTGAAAATATAATAATGATAAATTTCATGGGAGCATTTATGATTTAAATTTAAATTTCTGAGGCTCTCCTAAAAAATATAATGCAGGATATGCTTGGACCACATTTCTGCATGTCACCAGACTCCTGAAGTTGAGTATCAACTGCCTCTTCTTGAAATAGCTTTTATAGCTACCAGCATTACTAATTTTCTGTTTTCTTTCCTCTCTGTTATTCTCCCTCCCTGTCTCCACCCTAGCTTTATCTTAAGGGGACATTTGCGGGCCCCAACTTCACTCCGTTGGTTTTCATATGGTCGGGTCTGCAAACACCTCCCCAGTGAACCGCATCCTGAGGGCTCCAGCAGCAATCCTGGAGTGCACAGCTGTGTCTTCTCCCCCATCCCCAACTCCCACGTGCAACTTTGCCTCTCCCACTACTAACTTGCTATATTTACCTGATCTCAAACATTTATGTCACCTTCCTGGCCTCTGTGGACATTAGATATGCAGCCTCTGGTATAAGTAATGACTAGAGGAAAACAACACAATGGGAAAGACCAGAGATCTCTTCAAGTAAATTAGAGACACCAAGGGGATATTTCATGCAAAGATAGGCTCAATAAAGGACAAAAATGGTATGGACCTAACAGAAACAGAAGATAGTAAGAAGAGGTGGCAAGAATACACAGAAGAACTGTACAAAAAAGATCTTCATGACCCAGATAATCATGATGGTGTGATCACTCACCCAGAGCCAGACATCCTGGAATGTGAAGTCAAGTGGGCCTTAGAAAGCATCACTATGACCAAAGCTAGTGGAGGTGATGGAATTCCAGTTGAGCAATTTCTAATCCTGAAAGTGATGCTGTGAAAGTGCTGCACTCCATATGCCAGCAAATTTGGAAAACTCAGCAGTGGCCACACGATTGGAAAAGGTCAGGTTTCATTTCAATCCCAATGAAAGGCAATGCCAAAGAATGCTCAAACTACCACACAATTGCACTTATCTCACACTCTAGTAAAGTAATGATCAAAATTCTCCAAGCCAGGCTTAGGCAATACATGAACAATGACCTTCCAGATGTTCAAGCTGGTTTTAGAAAAATCAGAGGAACCAGAGGTCAAATTGCCAACATCCACTGGATCATAGAAAAAGGAAGAGAGTTCCAGAAAAACATCTATTTATGCTTAATTGACTATGCCAAAGCCTTTGACTGTGTGGATCACAATAAAGTGTGTAAAATGCTGAAAGAGATGGGGATACCAGGCCACCTGACCTGCCTCTTGAGAAACCTATATGTATGTCAGGAAACAACAGTTAGAACTGGACATGGAACAACAGACT
Source organism: Cervus elaphus (assembly GCF_910594005.1). Classification (NCBI taxonomy): domain Eukaryota; kingdom Metazoa; phylum Chordata; class Mammalia; order Artiodactyla; family Cervidae; genus Cervus; species Cervus elaphus. Next base: position 13,205,048 of record NC_057840.1, read on the forward strand.
GGTTCCAAATAGGAAAAGGAGTACGTCAAGGCTGTATCTTGCCACCCTGATTATTTAACTTATATGTAGAGTACATCATGAGAAACACTGGGCTGGAAAAACACAAACTAGAATCAAGATTGCCAGGACAAATATCAATAACCTCAGATATGCAGACACCACTACCCTTATGGTAAAAAGTGAAGAGGAACTAAAAACCTCTTGATGAAAGTGAAGGAGGAGAGTGAAAAAGTTTGCTTAAAGCTCAGCGTTCGGAAAACTAAGATCATGGCATCTGGTTCCATCACGTCATGGGAAATAGATGGGGAAACAGTGGAAACAGTGTCAGACTTTATTTTGGGGGGCTCCAAAATCACTGCAGATCGTGATTGCAGCTATGAAATTACCAGATGCTTACTCCTTGGAAGGAATGTTATGACCAATCTCAATAACATGTTTAAAAGCAGAGACATTACTTTTTCAACAAAGGTCTGTCTAGTTAAGACTATGGCTTTTCCAGTAGTCATGTATGAATCTGAGAGCTGGACGGTGAAGAAAGCTTAGCACCAAAGAATTGATGCTTTTGAACTGTGGTGTTGGAGAAGACTCTTGAGAGTCCCTTGGACTGCAAGGAGATCCAACCAGTCCACCCTCAAGGAGGTCAGTCCTGTGTGTTCATTGGAAGGACTGATGTTGAAGCTGAAACTCCAGTACTTTGGCCACCTCACGGGAAGAGTTGACTCATTGGAAAAGACCCTGATGCTGGGAGGGATTGGGGGCAGGAGGAGAACGGGACGACAGAGGATGAGGTGGCTGGATGGCATCACCGACTTGATGGACATGGGTTTGAGTAAACTCTGTGAGTTGGTGATGGACAGGGAGGCCTGGCGTGCTGCGGTTTATGGGGTTGCGAGGAGTCATACACGACTGAGCGACTGAACTAACTGAGGGTTTTATATATGTATATGAATTAAATCCCTCGAGGAATGATTACTGGTAATGGTGCAGAATCAATAGGTCACTTTTTTTTTTATTCCTGCCTAAAATAATACCCGTTGAGTCAAGCAAAGGAAGGGGTGAATGGAGGTGGACCCTCAGGGTTTTATTTAATTGGAGGATAATTGCTTTACAGTACAGTGTTGGTTTCTGCTGTACAACATGAATCAGCTCTGAGTATATGTACATCCCCTCCCTCTTGGGGCTGCCTCCCACTTCTACCCCAGAACCTCCACTTCATACTGAAAGACAACTGAAGAACATGACTTAAGTCTCCCCACTTTGTTGTTGGTGTTCAGCCCCTAAGTCGCATTCAACTCTTTGTGACCCTGTGGACTGCAGAACCCCGGGCTCCCCTGTCCTCAGACATTGTCTCCCAGAGTTTGCTCAGAGTCATGGCCATTGAGTCGGTGCTATTAGCCCTCTCATCCTCTGCTGACTCCTTCTCCGTTTGCGGCTAATCTTTCCTAGCACCAGGGTCTTTTCCAGTGATTCAGCTCTTTGCATTAAGTGGTCAAAGTATTGGAGCTTCAGCTTCAACATCAGCCCTTCCAGTGTCTATTCTAGTTTGATTTCCTTTCGGATTGACCAGTTTGAATTCCTTGCAGTCAAGGGACTCTGAAAAGTGTTTTCCAGCATCACTATTTGAAAGCATCAAATCTTTGGCGTTCAGTCTTCTTTATGGTCCAACTCTCACATCTGTACATGACTCCTGGAAAAACCACAGCTTCGACTATACAGATCCTTGTTGACCAAGTGATGTCTCTGCTTTGTAATAGGCTGTCTAGGTTTGTCATAACATACCCCTGTTTTAGATCTGGGAAAGGGCACCCAAGGGAAAGTTTTCAGAATAGGTCAGTATCCTAATATCAATTCCTAACTAGTCTAGATAGAAAAAAAGAGAAAAGGAGCTATCCTTGGGTTTTAGGACTTTCATAGATGAATTCTAGTGAACTGAAAAGCATGAAAGGAATGCTGTGACCCATCAGTCAGGTAACACGCTATATCTCCATGGAAGAGAGTAGAGGACGTTCATGAAAATAGCTCTCCCTGGAAATTAAAGGTTATCCTATCACCCCCAAGGAGGCTAGGAAGAATGAGAAGGGTCCAAGTATTCTGGATACTTCCACACTGTTACCTCTTGTGCATTAACAGATCTACCCTAAAATATTTCTTTTCAAAAACTGTTTTTAAAACTCTATTTTCTCTCTACTTATATTGCACCTTAACTGCTGTACATTTCACTGACATTTAATATATTCAAACTTCATAAGTCCAAGTGACATGTCAAATGAAAATAAAAGTCTTCTTCATCATCTTTCTTCACTTATGTGTTTTTGTCTTTTACCCAATTCAAAAAAATTGGTCATTGGCACATATTTACAGAATTAAAAAAAACACTTTCAACAGTTCAAATAAATGAATAAATAAAACCACGTTGTTAGTATGAATGAAATCATACTCACTGCTCTGCAATGAGTATATTATACTCTATACTAGAAAGAGTATACTTTTTACTAGAAATTCTTCCTGGAACCTTTTCTGTATCAGGACATATTGATCCAAACGATTCTTTTTAATTATATGTAGTGTTAATGAATACACTATAAACTATGAGCATTATTTTATGTTATAAACTAGTAAAAATAATATAGTAATAGCATTTTATGTATTTATTTCTTGCCATAATTTGTTATTTTAATAGCAATATGTATGTAGAAAGGAAACATATTCAAATTGATGGGTCAAATATTACCAAATGGTATTAAAATTTTTTCAGGAGTTTACATTTTTGTTATAAATGAATGAGCTTCCTGTTTTTTCCAACTTACTCTCATATAGCAATTTCTAAAATTTGTGTGAAATGTAGAACATGCTGCTTCACTCTTATATGAATTTACAATCTTTGAATGTGTCTGTGTGCTTTTCCCAGTTTTCTGGTTAGTTGCTTATATTTCTTATTGAGTTTTCTATGAAGATTTGGTCAATTAATTTTAAATTTAAAAACTTTAAGTGTGCAATTATCATGTAATGGACATATATATTTGTATCCAAAAGACATAGTGAGTGAAGTGAACTCGCTCAGTCATGTCTGACTCATTGCAACCCCATGGACTGTAGCCCACCAGGCTCCTCTGTCCATGGGATTTTCCAGGCAAGAGTACTGGAGTGGGCTGCCATATCCTTCTCCAGGGGATCTTCCCAACCCAGGGATCAAACCCGGGTCTCCTGCATTGCAGACAGACACTTTACCATCTGAGCCACCAGGGAAGCATTTTAGCATGTGAGTATACATTTAAATTTACATTAATTATTTTATGTCTTTTCCAGGTTCACTATCTTTGAGTATATGGAAATTTTTAATGAAGACACAGGCTGCAATGATGCTAACTACGGAGCTTCCTGAGACAGTTCTTGCCATCTTTAATTCAGCATTTCTGGAGATGATTAAGGAATCAAAGTGAACATTTCTAACTGGCTAGGCAACAGTAATTTCAAAATTTAACACTATTACAATCATATAGTTTTCTGATTTCTGGTGTTTTTGACTTATGCTCATTTGTTAGGACTTTGTCCATGCATTCCTATCCTGAAATTCAAATTACTGCTATGATTGTTTTGCTCATTTAAAAAGTCTTGACTTTTGAATTCATTAGCACTTTAAATGTTTAGGATCTAAAGAAGATTATATGAAGTCATCATAAATCACTGAAAATTAATAAACAGAAAATTAATTTGTATGGCTCTTCTGTTGTTCAATTTCATGAAATATATATCTGATTTCGTGAAACTTAAAGCAATATGTCTTGTGGATTTATAACCAAAGTCCAGAACATTTTAAACTGAAATCCTGACAAACTTTCAAGTCTCATGAAACTGAACTGACAAATAAAACATAATTAGTTTTTTAGGGTTTTTTCTGTGTGTGTGTTTTCACTAATGACAAGTTTACACCAATAGGTAATTTTCCCTTCCGTTTGTCCACACTTGATAATGAATGCTTAAGGTTCAAACTTTTCAAGTTTGATCTCTTAGGAAAGAGAATACAGTTGTTAGGATGTGGTGGCTTTTAGAGCGTGAAACTTTCATATAAAAGCTTTCCAAGACTTCTGTGGTTGCTCAGTGAAATGGACTCTGCCTGCCAAGCAGGGAACACGGATTTCATTCCTGGTCTGGGAAGATGTCACATGCTGTGGAGCTACTGAGTGCATGTGCTACACCTACTGAGCCTGTGCTCCAGAGCCCTCAAGTCATAACTGCTGAAACCTGCATGCTCCCGGGCTCATGAGCCACAATTAAAGCATCCCTGTGCTGCAACAACTGAAGCCCGCACATCCTACAGGCAGCAAGTTGCTACTACTGAGCCTGCAAGCTGCACCTACCGAAGCCCATGCACTTAGAGCTCTGCAATGAGAGAAGCCACAGCACTGAGTAGTCCATGCATCACAACTAGAAAAAGTCCTCTTGCAGCAACAAAGACCCAGTGCAGTCAAAAATATATAAATAAAGCGGTTTATACCGTTCAAAAAAAGGAACACCTTATAAAAGTGTATTTTTAAAAGTCAAGAACATGTCCCTTAAAAAAAAAAAAAAAAAAAGAGTTTTCCAGTTATAGAGACAGAGTAAAGAAACAAAGTACTTCAGTTTTGAGGGTGCTCCAAGGAGGTTGCACAGAGTTGGACCCGACTGAACGACTGAACTGAACTGAGATAAACAACTTTGAAAAGATAAAATGTCTCCCAAAGCCTCGAGCTCTTCTCCCTTGGTTCCTCCTCAAGCAGCACCTTGTCCCTTTCCCTAGCTCCTCCTGGCCAGACTTCAGCTCTGATGCCATGATCCTCCTTCCTTCTACACCACCCTCACCCCCTCTATACCCTCAATTCACCCATGACAACTCTGTCACTCAACTTCCCCCTTCTCTGAAACTCTCCATTCTCTTTTCCTTTGAACTTGTCAGGGTCTCTTCCTTTAAATTTAAGCCTTCTGATGATCCAGAGAACAAATCCTTAATTTCTTATACTCCCTGGACTAAATCTGAACTGCACATCTTTGTCAAAGATTTTCCCAAAATAACCGAAGGTCCTCACAGGTTTGTTATGCAATTGAATATTGTGTTTCAAACTTACCAAACTGGTTTCTCTGACTTATGCTAGCTAGTTCATATGCTTGCTGGTGAACACTGGGCTCAGCGTTGCATATGCATGCACGCTAAATTGCTTCAGTCGTGTCTAGTGTCTGACTATTTGTGACCCCATGGTCTGTAGCCCCCCAGGCTCCTCTGCCCATGAGGTTTCTCAGGCATGAATATTGGTTTGGTTTGCCGTGTCTTCCTCCGGGAGATCATCCCAACCCAGAGATTGAACCCACATCTCCTGTCTCCTGAATTGGCAGGCAGGTTCTTTACCACTAGTGCCAGCTGGGAAGCCCATAATTGCATGAAAACTGCTAATAGGGAAATCCTGAAAGATCTCTAGGAGATCAGCCCACTAACTTACTACATGCTCACACTCGAGCAACCTCCAAGTGATTTCATCAAGCAGCTTCCAGGGTTTTTCCAAACACTGATTGGAACAAAATTCAGGCTTGCACACAAAATTCTGTTAGTTAAAGAAAATCACCCTGTCAATAATTCCACAAGGAATGCTGCCCTTAAAGGTACCGTTACCAGCCAAATCTCTGTCATGTTCCAAATTAACATTTTCCCAAATGATAACGTAGAAAAACTGACTAGAGAAGCCCATCAGTTGGCCTCACGGAAAGAAATACAAGGTTGTAAATTTCACAATTGTTTTTCTGTTAAAAAGAGAAAGCTCTGGTTTGATCAAATGACAACCTGGTCATACTGGAGACTCTAAGATTCCCAGTCCTCAACACTGAACATGCAATAAACTCCTGATCTGTTGTCAAAATGATAAACTTCATGAATCAGTTTTGGTGAGGAAACATTAATAAGGTCACAAAAAGTGCCTCCTTCTTTATAGCCAAACTGCTCTCACCTCCTGTTGACTTTTCCTCTGAAGAAGATTTTTCTTGGCTTTGATGGCAGGAAATACATCATTCTCAATAACATTGACAAGACTTGTTTTTTCCTTTTTTGTTTTTTTGGTATCCAATTTTTTCTAGAGTAAAATTACTGTTATATTTTTTACTATTCAAACTAACTTATTCAGGAAACATAAGAGATGTGGGTTAAATCGCTGGGTCAGGAAGATCCTCTGAAGGAGGGCAAGACAACCCACTCCAGGATTCTTGCCTGGAGAACCCCATCAACAGAGGAGCCTGGTGGGCTACAGTCCACGGGGTCGCAAAGAGCTGGGCACACTGAAGCAACTTAGCGCATCCTTACTAATCTCAAACTGTGTCCTTGAACTCATTCTGTTTCTTTGTTCATGGATTATTTGTCTTTTTAGCCCATCAACATTTACTCTTTTTTCAGGATTCATTTCCAATCATATTCTATTCCCAGATTATTCTAGCACACAACACTCTCACTTTTATCCAATATTTTATGCCTTAACCTCTTATTGTCCTCTGTATCATTTCTAACTTTTCTTAGAAAAATGTCTTTCAAAAAACGATTGAAAGTCTGAGTCAGGATAATGCCTTTGCTTGAAGATGTTCCAATGTAGTACCTGTGAAGTTGGGGAGTAGGGTGGGGTGAGGAGTTAGTGGCATGTGGGGGTCAGGGAGAGAGTGGACATCAGAGTTGGGAAGTCCTTGAAAGTAAAAATAAAAAGGGCAAAAGAAGTTTTTTAGAGTAATGCATGCAGTCATTATCTATGATGAGTGGTCCAAAGCCATAATACATATATCAGATTTATCAGTAAGTATACTTTTAAATGGGCAAATTTTTGTATGCTAATTGTATATTAATAAAGCTATTAAAAACTCTACTAAACAAGGAAGAAGCAAACATCCAGAAGTCTTATTGCACAAGCATTACATCTTTGTTGTTAAACTAAACCTTAAGAGCCCAATTAAAATGCCTCAGTCTGAATTTAAAGATATTTCTTAAACAGGCCCTAATGGATCTTCACGGGAGAAGGCAATGGCTCCCCACTCCAGTACTTTTGCCTGGAAAATCTCATGGACGGAGGAGCCTGGTGGGCTGCAGTCCATGGGGTCACTAAGAGTTGGACATGACTGAGAGACTTCACTTTCACTTTTCATTTTCATGCATTGGAGAAGGAAATGGCAGCCCACTCCAGAGTTCTTGCCTGGAGAATCCCAGGGACGGGGGAGCTGGGTGGGATGCCATCTATGGGGTCGCACAGAGTCGGACACGACTGAAGCAACTTACCAGCAGCAGCAGCAATGGATCTTCCCAAATTTAGTATCCATTACTTCTTTTGCATTCCAATTCTCCCACCAACGTGATAGTCTTGTTTCTGATACAATCTTCTGTCATTGCCATTTCTGTAATATTCTGGCAATGCCTTTACCATGTTCCTTGGCCCCTACTTTCTTCTTATGTAGGGGATTCTCTGTGGTGTTGGAGAACATTCTGTGGTGTTAGAGAAGACTCTTGAGAGTTCCTTGGACTGCAAGGAGATCAAACCAGTCCGTCCTAAAGGAAATCAGTCCTGAATATTCATTGGAAGGACTGACTGATGCTGAAGCTCCAATACTTAGGTCACCTGATGCAAAGAACTGACTCATTGGAAAAGACCCTGGTGCTGGGAAAGATTGAAGGCAGGAGGAGAAGGGGATGACAGAGGATGAGATAGTTGGATGGCATCACTGACTCGATGGACATGAGTTTGAGCAAGCTCTGGGTGTTGGTGCTGGACAAGGAAGCCTGTTGTGCTGCAGTCCACGGGGTCACAAAGAGTCAGACATGACTGAGGGGCTGAACTGAACTGAACGGAAGGGCTTCCTTGATAGCTCAGTTGGTAAAGATTCCGCCTGCAGTGCAGGAGACACCGGTGTGAGTCCTGCGCTGGGGAGATCTGCTGGAGATGGGATAGGATAAACATCTAGGATTCTTGGGCTTCCCTTGTGGCTAGCTGGTAAAGAATCCACCTGTAGTGCAGGAAACCTGGGTTTGACCCCTGGGTTGGGAAGGCTCCATGGAGAAGGGAAAGGCTACCCACTCCAGTATTCTGGCCTGGAGAATTCCATGGACTTGATAATATACATGAGATTTGAACAAAACCTGAATGGAGCAAAATGTGAATGATAACACCAATCATAATGTATATAGTAAAATGTGCAATGAATTCTTGTGCATTGTATAATGTATCTTGTATAATGAACTTTTGATCAATTTTAAGCTGTAATAACTTCACAAGGTAATGTCTATTCCATCACTTTCTACAAAAGTATTGATATATCTCCAGCCAATAATGTGTTAATCTCAGCCTATGGTTGACATTCTTTTATGAGCTATTCTTGTACTTAAAGTCCTTATCTTATCTTTGAGGCTTATTGGTGAGATCTTCCCTGGTGGCTCAGATGGTAAAGAATCCTCCTGCAATGCAGGAGACCTGGGTTTCATCCCTGGGCTGGGAAGATTCCCTGGAAGAGGGCTCTGTAACCCACCCCAGTATTCTTGCCTGAGAATCCACATGGGCAGAGGAGCCTGGCAGCCTACATTCCATGGGTTGAAAAGAGGCAGAAGTGACTGAGCGACTAAGGAGAGTCCAACAGCTATACAGCAGTAATTAACCACCATTGAAAATCAGTCCAGTTCAGTCGCTCAGTCATGTACGACTCTTTGCCACCCCATGGACTGCAACAGGCCAGGCTTCCATGTCCGTCACTAACTCCTGGAATTTACTCAAACTCATGTCCATCGTATCAGTGTTGCCATCCAACCACCTCATCCTCTGCCATCCCCTTCTCCTCCTGCCTTCAATGTTTCCCCGCATCAGGGTCTTTTCCAATGAGTCAGTTATTCGCTTCACATGGCCAAAGTATTGGAGTTTCAGCTTCAGCATCAGTCCTTCCATTGAATATTTAGGACTGATTTCCTTTAGGATGTTATTTCAAGATGGCAGAGTAGAACGACTTGTGCTCATCTTCTCCTGCGAGAACTCCCAAATTACAACTCTCTGCTCAAGAGCTGTTGACAGGAGAATATTGGATCCCACCAAAAAAAAGATACCCCACATCCAAGAACCAAGGAGAAGTCCCAGCAAGATGGTAGGAAGGGCGAAGTTGCATTTAGAATCAAACCCCATTGGAAATCAACTATACTTCAATTTAAATAAGTCTTTTCATTTTAAAAATGGGCAAAAGACATAAAAGGCCATTTTAGGTAAGAGAATATATGGATGTTAAATAACGACATGAAAAGATGTTAACAAAATTAGCTATTGAGGATATTAAAGCCCATAGTGAGTGGTCATTACATGCCTATTAGAATGGATAAAATAAAAAGTAGAGATAATACAAATGCTAGTTAGGATGCAAGAAATTGGATCAGTCATATGTTGTTGAATGTTTTGTAAAATGGCAAAACCACTTTGGAAAATAATCTGGCAGTGCATTTTAATACTAAAAATGGACTTACCATATGACTTAGCAATTAAACTCTTAGGTATACATCCCCAGGAAATGATAGCTTATTTCCATGCAAAAACTTTGTACACAGAGGTTTTTTGCAGCTTACTTTGCAGTAGCCAAAAGGTATATCAGCCAGAAGCCCGAAGGACGTTAGTGGATAAATCAGTAAACAAACTTGTAAACCTACAGCAAAGCATATTAGTGGTTCAATTGCCAAGTCAAGGCCTACTCTTTTGAGACTCCAGGGTCTGCAGCCTGCCAGGCTCCTCTGTCCACTGGATTTCCTAGGGGAGACAACTAGCATGGGTTGCCATTTCCTTTTTCAAGGTATCTTCCTGAACTAAGGACGCTACAATTTTTAAAGATTGTGATTCAATGTGTTGCTGTCTCTGTTGTTATGTAATAGATTCTTCAGCCAGCCACAATGTAGAGGATAATGTAAGGATTAATTACAATCTACTGAAATTGTATTCTCAGTTCAGTCAACCATTTAATAAATACCATAAAATCCCTAAGGAACACGGGAGAAAAGACACATTTAGACTTTAATTTGCATGTATAATGAAATATCTTGCAACTCATGTGTCTAATTTTGTGTCATTTCTTTAGATCATTCTATCCTTCTGAGACTGAACTAGACTTCACTATGGACTTCCTACTGACCATAGAATTTATTGAGGCCACATTATATCGCCCATACTTTGAAAGTTCAGCAGAACTCCTAGTGGGTTTCCCACACAGCCTACTCACAGATCAGGATCGTAATGTTCTCACGAGTAACTTCAGCAGACGGGAAAAAGCACTTTTGACTGCAGTAAAACTCATTCAAAAAATAAATAAAAGCACAGGTATGATTATAAGCTATACTACACATGAAGCCTAAATGAACCAAAGTCGTTTAAGAAGTAAATATATTTAATGATTCATTCAACAGGAATGATTGAGTACCTTCTATATCATAGATATATTGAATATAATTATGACAGTTACTGCAAACTACCCTTCTAGGACCTCACATATCATGTATGTGAGTGTATGTATGTTTCTGCAACAGTGACAGTTCCATAATAAACACTTTCATATATTTCTTCTTAACATTCTTATTGCTACCCTCATGACATTCTGGGTTTTAGATTACATTTCAAAACTGCTAATCCATGATAATAGACCCTTCATTATTGCTGTATGATTCTCCCCTGTGTGAGGTGTGCTCATCCATAAAGACAGAGAAAATAATAAGAAACAGAGACTGCTGGGGTACAACTGGGAAGACAGAGTGCAGAGATACAGAGCTATATAACATTTCTGAATATCAATTAAATAATGGATATTAGGGTTCGTGTCTTCACACGTCAGTTTATTTATTGTCCTTAAAAACAGTATGATGATGACAGTGTTTGCATTTTTTGAGTAAAAAGATCCACTAAAGATAAGTCACATGTTCAAAAGGATACACAGTGTAAGTATTTGAAGCAAAATAAAACTAGGTTGTGTTTTATTTCCATTTTTGTGGGTGTTGCTTTTTTTTTTTCTACCCAGTATTACCTGGCTTGAAAATACAGAAGTATTGATGAACCAATGAACCTTATACACTTAAATATCAATGTTTTAAAATTAGACCTGTGGAGTCTGTGCTATCCTAGTCCACCTTTTCATGGACTAACCCTATAGATCAGGGAGGCTAAGTTGACAAATATCACTTAGTTTTAGTGTCAGTTGGACATCAATGAGGTCTCCTTCCTCCAGGGAAAACGTTCACTCTAGAAAGAAAACATCGCAAATAAGAGTAAGAAAGGGGTTAACATGGGTCTCAAAAATTTTATTTGTAATGCAGTGATGATACATAGTAGGCGCATTTGATTTATTCCATAAAATATTGTGACTATTACATTGTGTGAGAATTTTTGAATACATCTCATTCTCAAATAAAGGGAATAGCACTTTATTATACTGTTAGATTGCGCCAAACAGTGCATTTTCTTTTATACTTTGTCAAGGCTAATTGTCTGACAGAGTTGCTAACATGATACAAATCCTTTAATTAGAAAATTTACCTTACTCTGTATAGTTTTACATTTCTAAGTTCTTCATAATTTTATTAACTGGAAACATAAATGTTTCTGTTTTTGCAGGAGGCTTATTTTTAGCAATTTGGAAGAAGCTCATGACTTCAAAATTTGCTCGGCATATGGCACGTTTCTTCATTAAAAGGCTACTCTTAATACCAATTTAATAGCCTAAATTTATTCTACTATATGCTGATCAGTTTAATTCCATGAATAAAAGCAATCAAATGTTATAATGACTGTGAAAAGTTTGTGGTCCTTATTATCTCTGCTTCATCTTTGTATTTTCAAAGTTACCAGCCAATAACCCCCTCAGCCACCCTCTCCTTAGAATTGAGCTACACATCTGGTGGAACCCTAATTAATCTCAGGCTGCTTGAGGAACACGTGAATATGTCAATATCTGTGTCAAAGGCAGGTGGTTGTTATTTAGTCATGAAGTCATTTCCAACTCTTCTGTGATCCCTTGGATTGTAGTCTTCCAAGCTCCTCTGTCCATGGGATTTTCCGCAGGTTTTGATATTTCTTTCAGTGCTCATTTATATATTGACAGGTAAGCAATGCAAATTCTCTAAGAGATTATTCTTACAAGATACAACTTTGGGCATTGAAGAGAATTTTTAAGTAATTTATATTCTAGGACTGAACTCAAAGTACTTTGCCATATGAGCACAATTATCAATCCATGTAGTGAAAGAGGGTGCTTTCTTAGTATCTGAGCACTTGGAGAAATCATTTCAACATCAAGTAGAAAATTTCTGAGCTACCCTGGTGTAAACTAAACAAAACTGTAATTTTCCTTTTAAATATAATTTTTGTTTCTATTGAAGCCCCTAAGTAAAAAAGCATGAATTAAAAATGAATAAGATGTATCTGAAACCATATTTAAACTATACCTAATGGCATGAATCAGACTACTTAAGTAGGTTAATTATCTTCTGATGGTTCTGTTCACCAGTCATGGTTTTCCCCTATATTGTGTCACTTTTTCATTTCCCCTGCAAGCCCCAGTATTCTTAAATGACCTCTCAACCAAATTAGTCCCTTATGAAAATAAATGATTTTCTATATCATGTGTGTTTCCAAGGGGAAGGTCTTATTAAGGAAGATTTATTGTTCAAAAGCAGAAAACAGATTGGTCAATGTCTACATACAAGTGAGACATTTTTACATTAAAAAAATAAAACTGATAAGTGAAGTAATTGAACAAAATGTATCTAACCAAAAAACTACCCAAACCACCAAAACAACCTTGAGATAGAAGAAAAAGCTGGAAGGCTCACCCTTTCTGGTTTTAAACTATGTAATCAATCTATAGTAACCAAAACAGTATGATATCGACATACAAAGAGGCACATAGATCAATGCAAAAAAGAAAAAAAGAGTCTAGGAAAAACCTAAAACTATTTTAGTCAATTAATTTACAGCAAAGGAGATCAGAATGTACTTGGGGAAAGGCAGTCTCTTTGATAAAGGTGTTGGGAAAACCCAAGGCCCACATGCCGAGACGCTGAGGCGGGACGCTACCTTGCAGTGCTCTGGTGCTCGGTCACGTGTTGCCCCTTGGACGGTGGCCTGCCAGGCTCCTCTGTCCATGGAATGTTCCAGGCAAGAATACTGAAGTGAATTATCAATTCCCTCTGCAGGGGATCTTCCCACCCCAGGGACTGAACCTAGTACCCTGCGTCTCCTGCAGGAACAGGCGGATTCCTTGCCCCTGAAGCACCAGGGAAACAGTATAGGATTTGCTCAGAAAAGGAAGAGTAGAGCCGCCATGTGATTCAGCAGGTTCCCTGCTAGGTATTTACCCAAATAAACCAAAAACGATTCCAAAGGAGATCAACACTTCACTGTTTTTCTCCACATTATTTACAATAGCCAAGATAAGGAAGCAACTTTAGTGCCTATTGTCATGAATAAACACAAAGGCACACACACAAACACACACACAGTAAATAGTGCTCAGCTATTAAAAAAAATGAAATGTTGCTGTTTGCAAAAACATGGGTGGACTAGAAGTCATCATGTTAAGTGAAACACTTCAGACACAAAATGACAAAGACCGCAATGTACCACTTTTATGGGGATTCTAAGAACATAACAAACAAACAAGCAAAACAAAGTGAAAGCACAGTCACAGATGCAGAGAACAAACGGGTGGGCTCCAGAGAGGAGAGTGTGAGCGGTTGTGTGAAGTAGATGTCAGCTATAAAGTGGGACTTGCCATCTACCTCTGCAAGGGTTAAATCGTGTGCTGCTGCAGCTGCTGATTTTAACGCCCCTTGAAAGGAGTTCAGAGTGGAGAGCAGAAATGAAGCACTCTGTGTTCACAGTTTGATATTTTCTGGAGCCAATTTGTGAGTCTAATTCTCCTATCTCCTCATATCTACAAAAGCTCTAAAATTCTTCATGGTAACAGCCACTCCTCTGACAAGCAGAAACTTTCTGAGAGAAAATATGTGCATGATTACATGTAACCTCTCTTCACCAAAATCACAAACATACCAATCTTCCCTCTTGGCAGCAATTTCTCAGAGCTGTATGAGGTGCTGTCGCCTGGGCTGCAGTCCTCATTTTGCCCCAAATAAAACTTAACTTGCAACTCTGATATTGTTCATTTTTTTTAAGCTGACACAGGTTAAGGTGATTAAGAGGTTCAGGCCTGATGACCTCAGCTAGCAATCAGAAGTTGTTTTGTGAGGAGGAGTCAAGATGGTGGAGGAATAGGACAGGGAGACCACTTTCTCCCCAACAAATTCATCAAAAGAACAATTGAACGCAGAGCAAACTTCACAAAACAACTTCTGATCACTGGCTGAGGTCATCATGCACCCAGAAAAGCAGCCCATTGTCTTCAAAAGGAGGTAGGACAAAATATAAAAGATAAAAAGAGAGGCAAAAGAGCTAAGGACGGAGATCCGTCCTGGGAAGGGAGTCTTAATAGAGGAAGTTTCCAAGCACCAGGAAACCCTCCCACTGGCGGGTCTGGGGGAAGTTTTTGAATCTCAGAGGGCAACCTGACTGGGAGGGGAAGAATAAATAAAACCCACAGATTACATGCCTAAAAACAACTCCCAGCAGAAAAGTATCCCAGACGCCCGCATCCGCCACCAGCAAGTGGGTGCGGAACGGAGAGGAGCAGGCGGCATTGCTGAGGGTAAGGACCGGGCCTGAGTGCCCTGAGGACAATCGAAGGGAGCTTTTGTGAGTTACCAACTTAAACTGTGGGATAGCAAGAGAGAGAGAGAAAATTAACCGGCCTGAACACACTGCCGGCCGTTCGCAGAACAAAGGGACCCAGCAAGTCCAGAGAAGAGCTCGCAGGCTGCAGACCGACCCAGCCCCGCCGGAGGCAGGAGGCAGTGGGGAGGGGAAGGGGCAGGCTCCGCCCCAAGGACCGCATCCCCTACCGCACTGCAAACAGGCCTCCAGTTTCTAATCAAAGACCTCCTGAGATTCTGGATGGTCGACATCTGCCGGGAGGGACGCAGCGAGACACAGGGCGAAGGCACCCGACCGGTGCTGGTGGGACTGGGGCTGGGGATGAGGAAGGGAGAAGGCGAACCGCACCCGGGGAGAGTGCGCCCGTCAAGCTCCTGGCTGCCTGAGCTGCTCGGACGGGGAAGGCACAAAACGCAGGCCCAACCGAGTCTGCGCTTTTGTGGAACACCCGAGGGCTGGAACCGCGCGTAGCACAGGGCACGCTCCATATAGAGAAGCCAGGAGCCTGAGCAGCATAGACGGGGAAAGCAGCGCCCATCCCTCCCCGCAGCACGACGGAACTAGCAACCTGAATAAGAGACCACCTCCGCCCGCCTGTGTCAGGGCGGAAGTTCGGTACTGAAGAGACTGGCAAACAGAAGCCAAATAAACAAAGGGAACCGCTTCAGAAGGGACCGGTGCAACAGATTAAAATCCCTGTAGATAACACCGACTACACTGCAAGGGGCCTGTAGATATCGAGAAGTATAAGCTGGAACGAGGAGCTATCTGAAACTGAACCGAACCCACACTGACCGCAACAGCTCCAGAGAAATTCCTAGATATATATTTACATTTTTTTTTAATTAAAAAAACTTCTTTTTCTTTTTTCTTTTTTATCTTTTATTTTCTTTTAAAATTCCCTATTACGCCCCCATTACTCTTTAACTTTCATTTTCATAGATTTTTACGATTTTTTTAATTAGGAAAAATTTTTTTTCTTGTTTTTTTTCCCTTTTTCTCTTCTTTTCTCTATTTTTCTTTTTCTCTTATTTCCTTTTAAAGTCCTCTATTACTCCTCTACTACTCCTTAATTTTCATTTTCATTACACTATAACCTTGAAAAAAAAAAAAAAAGAGAGAGAGAGAAGCCCTATTTTTAAACTGAACTTCATATATATTTCTAAAATATTTTGTGTTTTGGTTTTTGTTTTTAATATTGTATTTTAAAGAGTCTAACCTCTACTCTAGATTTTTAATCTATGTTTTTCAGTATATGATATAAATTGTGGACATTTAAGAATCCAATATTCAGTTCCCATTTTTATTCAGGAGTGGGTTGATTACTCTCCCCCAATCTTGACTCTCCGTTTTCTACCTCAGAACACCTCTATTTCCTCCTTTCCCCTTCTCTTCCCAATCCAATTCTGTGAATCTTGGTGGGTGTCTGGACTACAGAGAACATTCTGGGAACAGAAAACTGTGTAGATCTGTCTCTCTCCTCTTGAGTCCCCCTTTTTCTCCTCCTGCTCATCTCTATCTCCCTCCTCCCTTTCCTCTTTTTCATGTAACTCTGTGAACCTCTCTGGGTGTCCCTCATGGGGGAGAAACTTTTCACCATTAACCTAGAAGTTTTATTATCAGTGCTGTATAGTTGGAGAAGTCTTGAGGCTACTGGAGGAATAAGACTGACATCCAGAGGCAGGAGACTTAAGCCCAAAACCTGAGAACACCAGAAAACTCCTGACTACATGGAACATTAAATAATAAGAGACCATCCAAAAGCCTGCATACCTACACTGAAACCAACCACCACCCAAGAGCCAGTAAGTTTCAGAACAAGACATACCATGCAAATTCTCCAGCAACGCAGGAACATAGCCCAGAACGTCAACATACAGGCTGACCAAAGTCACACCTAACACATAGACCCTTCTCAGAACTCATTACTGGGCACTCCATTGCACTCCAGAGAGAAGAAATCTACTTCCACACCCCAGAACACCGAGGCAAGCTTCCCTAATCAGGAAACCTTGACAAGCTAATCATCCAACCCCACCCACTGGGAAAAACCTCCACAATAAAAAGGAACCACAGACCTCCAGAATACAGAAAGCCCACTCCAGACACAGCAATCTAAACAAGATGAAAAGGCAGAGAAATACCCAGCAGGTAAAGGAACATGAAAAAATGCCCACCAAGTCAAACAAAAGAGGAGGAGATAGGGAATCTACCTGAAAAAGAATTTAGAATAATGATAATAAAAATGATCCAAAATCTTGAAAACAAAATGGAGTTACAGATAAATAGCCTGGAGACAAAGATTGAGAAGGTGCAAGAAATGTTTAATAAAGACCTAGAAGAAATAAAAAAGAGTCAATTAAAAATGAATAATGCAATAAATGGGATCAAAAACACTCTAGAGGGAACCAACAGTAGAATAACAGAGACAGAAGATAGGATAAGTGAGGTAGAAGATAAAATGGTGGAAATAAATGAAGCAGAGAGGAAAAAAGAAAAAAGAATCAAAAGAAATGAGGACAACCTCAGGGACCTCTGGGACAATGTGAAACGCCCCAACATTTGAATCATAGGAGTCCCAGAAGAAGAAGACAAAAAGAAAGGCCATGAGAAAATACTCGAGGAGATAATAGCTGAAAACTTCCCTAAAATGGGGAAGGAAATAGCCAGCCAAGTCCAAGAAACCCAGAGAGTCCCAAACAGGAAAAACCCAAGGCGAAACACCCCAAGACACATATAAGTCAAATTAACAAAGATCAAACACAAAGAACAAATATTAAAAGCAGGAAGGGAGAAACAACAAATAACACACAAAGGGATTCCCATAAGGATAACAGCTGATCTTTCAATAGAAACCCTCCAGGCCAGAAGGGAACATAACAAACGAACAAACAAAACAAATTGAAACCACATTCACAGATACAGAGAACAAACGGGTGGGCTCCAGAGAAGAGCGTGTGAGCGGTGGTGTGAAATAGATGTCAGCTATAAAGTGGGACTTGCCATCTACCTCTGCAAGGGTTAAATCATGTGCTTCTGCAGCTGCTGATTTTAACGCCCCTTGAAAGCAGTTCAGAGTGGAGAGCAGAAATGAAGCACTGTGTTCATAGTTAGATGTCCTGTGGAACTGATTTTTGTGAGTCCAACTCTCCTATCTCCTCGTATCTAGAAAAGCTCTAAAATCCTTCATGGTTATAGCCTCTCCTCTGACAAGCAGAAACTTTCTGAGAGAAAATATGTGCTTGACTGCATGTAACATTCTCTTCACCAAAATCACAAACATACCAAACTTGCCTCTTAGCAGCAATTTCTCAGAGCTATCTGAGGTGCTGTCTCCTGGGCTGCAGTCCTCATTTTGCCCCAAATAAAACTTAACTTGCAAATCTTATATTGTGCATTTTTTTAACTTGACACAGGTAAAGTAGATTAAGAGGTTCAGACCTCCCATTATGAAATAAATAAGTCAGAGGAATATAATATACAGCTTAAGGAACATAGCCAATAATATTGTAGTTACTTTGCATGGAAACAGATGTTTACTAGGGTTACGATGACCATTTCATAATGTATTTATGTGGTATATCTCTGTTGTACAGTGGAAACTAATATAATCTTGTAGATCAAGTGTTTCATTAAGAAGAAATAAATTTGAAAAGCCTATCAAGAGTGGTATCTACAAAAGTCACAAATATTTAGAAACTAAACAATGAAGGAACAAATAATTCATAAATAACAGAATATATGACAAAGAACACTTCAAAAAATTTACTGAATGAAAATAAATGTCTCATAGTCCAAAATCAGTGGAATACTCCTGAAGCAGTGCTACAAAGGAAATATATATTTTTTTAAAAGTTAGATTGAAAAAAGAAATGGGGTCAAAAGTCAATAATCCTCTTCCATGCTAAGAATCAAGAAAAAGAAGACAAAAGCAGACTCGAGATACAATAAGAGGGAGAAAATAATGAGTAGATATTAAGGAAAGAGCGAAAGAAGAAGAATGGATCAACAAAACCAGAAAATAATCAGTGGAAATCAAAGAAATACGAAAAGAAGAAGAATGGATCAGCAAAACCAGTTTCAAGTTGTTTAAAAATGCGAGTACTGTTGATCGAGATAGAAAGATAAAGACATTAACTTAATGAAGGAACATCACTACACACCCTATAGACATTAAAAAAAATAATAGAGAAATATTATGAGCAAAATGGTACTAATAAATTTGACTTCCAAAAAATAGATTCATGGAGAGACACCCTTTACCAAAACTGATTGAGCAGACTTCCCTGGTGGTGCAGTGGTAAAGAATTCACCTGCCAATGGAGGAGATGCCAGAGATGAGGATCTGATCCACGGGTCATAAAGAGCCCCCGGAGAAGGAAATGGCAACACACTCCAGTCTTCTTGCCTGGAAAATTCCATGTACAGAGGAGCCTGTCAGGTTACAGCCCACAGGGTCCCAACAGTTCCAAAAGTCTTAATGCATTTCAACATTAATTCTCATCTAAATCCCGTATGGCTGAGACTCAAGGTACGATTCTTCGTGAGGCAACTTCTTCTCTAGCTATGTGCCTATGAAACCAAAGAAAGTGTGTATCTTCTAAGATGGAACCGTCATAAAATTGGCATTCTGATTCCGAAAGGAAGAAGAAAGAAAAAGAAAGAAGTAACTGGTCCCAAGTAAGTCTAAAAGAGCAAAGAACATGACACCTGAAGGTTTTTTGATTTGATTCCTTGTCTTCTGCATTCTTCTGAGGATCAACATTACCCCATCAGCTCAGGCAGGTGGTCCTTGCAGCAGCTCTCTGCTTCTTTATCACTTATCACAAATAAAGAGAGAAATTTTAGATTTTGGGGGCAGAGCTGGTGATGGGATTTAATCTTGTAGGGTATTTTTAAATCTGTGTAAGTATAAACTAGCATAAAACTGCAGAGCCCCAAAAGTAAAATAACTGCCTTTCAGAGAAGTGAATTTGCATACATTTTTCAGATGACATCTGTTAATCTGAATTCAAATTGCATATTAGTGAAGTAGAATGAGACAAGCAGGGTGCAGTGTCTGAAGACTTCTTGCCCTTCAAAAATAAAATCTGTCTCCATCTGCTTCTTACTTATATCCTTAAAATTATTAATGAAGTTTGGGATTGGGAAAGATTTACAGTTCATGTGAATATGCTTTGACAGTTATATTCTTTGTCTTAACACATTCATAATAAGAGAAATGAAAATTAAGCACATGCTGGCACACCAGTTCTCTACTCTGAAATTAGCAAAGCTAATTTATGAAACATGAAATCTTTATTACCAGTTTGTATCTGCTTAGTCGTTCAGGCATGTCCAACTCTTCGAGACCCCATGGAGTGTAGCCCACCAAGCTCCTCTGTCCATGGGGATTCTCCATGCAAGAATTCTACACTTGATCTTAGCCAAAAGGCCTAAGCGATGGATGCAAGAATTCTGAGTAGGTTACCATGGCTTCCTTCAGGGGATCTTCCCAACCCAGGGACTGAACCCAGGTCTCCTACATTGCAGACAGATCCAGGGAAGCCCTACCCCACAAATATGGAATGCTTCATGAATTTGCATGTCATTATTACCAGTTCAGTTCAATTCAATTGCGCAGGTCTTCTGACTCTTTGAGACCCCATGGACTGAAGCACACCAGGCTTCCCATCACCGACTCCTGGGGCTTGCTCAAACTCATGTCCATTGAGTCACTGATGCCATCTCATCCTCTCTCATCCCCTTCTCCTCCTCCCTTCAATCTTTCCCAGCATCAGGGTCTTTTCCAATGAGTCAGTTCTTAGCATCATGTGGCCAAAGTATTGGACAAGGGCAAAATAGTACAAGACTCACAGAAGGACATGGCCATGTATAACAAGACCACATACATTCTCACTTTTAAAGTTTATTTTGTTGTAACCATAAATTCATTTCTGTTCAGTCTCTGACTCAAGTACAACTCTTTGCTACCGCATGAACTGCAGCAGGCCAGGCTTCCCCTTCCTTCACTATCTCCCAGAGTTTGCTCAAACTCATGCCCATTGAGTTGATGGTGCTATCCCACTACCTCATTCTCTGTCGCTCCCTTCTCCCCCTGCCCTCAATCTTTCCCAGCACCAGGGTCTTTTATAATGAGTCAGCTCTTCGAATCAGGTGGCCAACGTACTGGAGCTTCAGCATCAGTGCTTCCAATCAATATTCAGGGTTGATTTCCTTTCAGATCAACTGGTTTGATCTTCTTGCTGTCCAAGGGATTCTCAAGAGCCTTCTTCAACACCACAGTTTGAAAGCATCAATCATTTGTTGGAAAGTGCAAAACAAATGTACAGGGAATTTTCCCAGGCACCCATCACCTAAATTCCCTCAATGTTAAGATTTTACATGATCAAAACCAGGATATTGATATTGACATTGTTTCAATACATACAATCTGTTTGGATTTCACTGGTTACAGCAGTACCCATTTGTGTACCTGTATGTATGTGTATCTCTGCAAATGTATCACATGTGTAGGTTTGTGCAATTATTACCATAATTAATACACTTAATTGTACCATTACCACAAGGCTCGGTCATCATTCTACCTCCCTACATGACTTCCCTGATGGCTCAGTGGTAAAGAATCCGCCTGCCAATGCAGGAGACGTGGATAACATCCTTAGTTCAGGAAGACACCTTGAAAAAGGAAATGGCAGCCCATGCTAGTTGTCTCCCCTAGGAAATCCAGTGAACAGAGGAGCCTGGCAGGCTACAGTCCCTGGAGTCTCAAAAGAGTGGGCCATGACCTGGCAACTGAACAACTAATATTCTTTGCTATAGGTTTACAAGTTTGTTTATTGATTTATCGACTAATGTTCTTTGGGCTTCTGGCTGTTATAGATTTTGGCTACTACAAAGTAAGCTGCAAAAAACCTCTGTGTACAAAGTTTTTGCATGGAAATAAGCTATCATTTCCTGGGGATGTTTATCTAAGGGTTTAATTGCTAAATCATATGGTAAGTCATTTTTAGTATTAAAAGGCACTGCCAGATTATTTTCCAAAGTGGTTTTGCCATTTTACATTCTGTCAACAACATATGACTGATCCAATTTCTTGCATCCTAACTAGCATTTGTATTATCTCTACTTTTTATTTTATCCATTCTAATAGGCATGTAATGACCACTCACTATGGGTTTTAATATCCTCAGCAGCTAATTTTGTTAACATCTTTTCATGTCGTTATTTAACATCCATATATTCTCTTACCTAAAATGGCCTTTTATGTCTTTTGCCCATTTTTAAAATGAAAAGACTTATTATTTAAATTGAAGTATAGTTGATTTCCAATGGGGTTTGATTCTAAATGCAACTTCGCCCTTCCTACCATCTTGCTGGGACTTCTCCTTGGCTCTTGGATGTGGGGTATCTTTCTTTTGGTGGGATCCAATATTCTCCTGTCAACAGCTCTTCAGCAGCGAATTGTAATTTGGGAGTTCTCGCAGGAGCAGATGAGCACAAGTCCTTCTACTCTGCCATCTTGAAATACATCCTAAAGGAAATCAGTCCTAAATATTCAATGGAAGGACTGATGCTGAAGCTGAAACTCCAATACTTTGGCCATGTGAAGCGAATAACTGACTCATTGGAAAAGACCCTGATGCGGGGAAACATTGAAGGCAGGAGGAGAAGGGGATGGCAGAGGATGAGGTGGTTGGATGGCAACACTGATACGATGGACATGAGTTTGAGTAAATTCCAGGAGTTAGTGACGGACATGGAAGCCTGGCCTGTTGCAGTCCATGGGGTGGCAAAGAGTCGTACATGACTGAGCAACTGAACTGGACTGATTTTCAATGGTGGTTAATTACTGCTGTATAGCTGTTGGACTCTCCTTAGTCGCTCAGTCACTTCTGCCTCTTTTCAACCCATGGAATGTAGGCTGCCAGGCTCCTCTGCCCATGTGGATTCTCAGGCAAGAATACTGGGGTGGGTTACAGAGCCCTCTTCCAGGGAATCTTCCCAGCCCAGGGATGAAACCCAGGTCTCCTGCATTGCAGGAGGATTCTTTACCATCTGAGCCACCAGGGAAGATCTCACCAATAAGCCTCAAAGATAAGATAAGGACTTTAAGTACAAGAATAGCTCATAAAAGAATGTCAACCATAGGCTGAGATTAACACATTATTGGCTGGAGATATATCAATACTTTTGTAGAGAGTGATGGAATAGACATTACCTTGTGAAGTTATTACAGCTTAAAATTGATCAAAAGTTCATTATACAAGATACATTATACAATGTACAAGAATTCATTGCACATTTTACTATATACATTATGATTGGTGTTATCATTCACATTTTGCTCCATTCAGGTTTTGTTCAAATCTCATGTATATTATCGAGTCCATGGAATTCTCCAGGCCAGAATACTGGAGTGGGTAACCTTTCCCTTCTCCATGGAGCCTTCCCAACCCAGGGGTCAAACCCAGGTTTCCTGCACTGCAGGTGGATTCTTTACCAGCGAGCCACAAGGGAAGCCCAAGAATCCTAGATGTTTATCCTATCCCATCTCCAGCAGATCTCCCCAGCGCAGGACTCACACCGGTGTCTCCTGCACTGCAGGCGGAATCTTTACCAACTGAGCTATCAAGGAAGCCCCTCAGTTCAGTTCAGTTCAGTCCCTCAGTCATGTCTGACTCTTTGTGACCCCGTGGACTGCAGCACAACAGGCTTCCTTGTCCAGCACCAACACCAGAGCTTGCTCAAACTCATGTCCATCGAGTCAGTGATGCCATCCAACTATCTCATCCTCTGTCATCCCCTTCTCCTCCTGCCTTCAATCTTTCCCAGCATCAGGGTCTTTTCCAATGAGTCAGTTTTTTGCATCAGCTGGCCCAAGTATTGGAGCTTCAGCTTCAGTCAGTCCTTCCAATGAATATTCAGGACTGATTTCCTTTAGGACGGACTGGTTTGATCTCCTTGCAGTCCAAGGAACTCTCAAGAGTCTTCTCTAACACAACAGAATGTTCTCCAACACCACAGAGAATCCCCTACATAAGAAGAAAGTAGGGGCCAAGGAACATGGTAAGGGCATTGCCAGAATATTACAGAAATGGCAATGACAGAAGATTGTATCAGAAACAAGACTATCACGTTGGTGGGAGAATTGGAATGTAAAAGAAGTAATGGATACTAAATTTGGGAAGATCCATTGCTGCTTCTGCTGCTGGTAAGTTGCTTTAGTCGTGTCCGACTCTGTGTGACCCTATAGACAGCAGCCCACCAGGCTCCCCCATCCCTGGGATTCTCCAGGCAAGAACACTGGAGTGGGTTGCCATTTCCTTCTCCAATGCATGAAAATGAAAAGTGAAAGTGAAGTCGTTCAGTCATGTCCGACTCTTAGTGACCCCATGGACTGCAGCCTACCAGGCTCCTCCGTCCATGGGATTTTCCAGGCAAGAGTACTGGAGTGGGGTGCCATTGCCTTCTCCGGGGAAGATCCATTCGGGCCTGCTTAAGAAATATCTTTAAATTCAGACTGAGGCATTTTAATTGGGCTCTTAAGGTTTAGTTTAACAACAAAGATATAATGCTTATGCAATAAGACTTCTGGATGTTTGCTTCTTCCTTGTTTTGTAGAGTTTTTAATAGCTTTATTAATATACAATTAGCACACAAAAATTTGCCCATTTAAAAGTATACTTACTGATAAATCTGATATATGTATTATGGCTTTGGCCCAATCATCATAGATAATGACCACATGCATTACTCTAAAAAATTTCTTTTGCCCTTTGTATTCTTACTTTCAAGGACTTCCCTACTTTGATGTCCACTCTCTCCCTGACCCCCATATGCCACTAACTCCTCACCCCACCCTACTCCCCAACTTCACAGGCACCACTGATCTGCTTTCTATCACTGCAGATTAGACATTACCTAGAGATTTCAAACTGTTGTGTGCCTTTTTTTGTCTGCTTTATTTCAGTTATAATTATTTTGAGATTCAGCAATCTACTTGCACATGTCAGTATTCATTCATTCTTATTGCTTAGCAGGCCTTTAATTGAAAAAGATGTTGGAACTGTAAAGAGATGATTGAAAGTCTGAGTCAGGATGATGCCTTCACTTGAAGATGTTCCAATGTCGGACATTTTTCTGAGAAGAAAAGTTAGAAATGATACAGAGGACAATAAGAGGTTAAGGCATAAAATATTGGATAAAAGTGAGAGTGTTGTGTGCTAGAATAATCTGGGAATAGAATAAGATTGGAAATGAATCCTGAAAAAAGAGTAATGTTGATGGGCTAAAAAGATAAATAATCCATGAATAAAGAAATAGAATGAGTTCAAGGACACAGTTTGAGATTAGTAAGGATGCGCTAAGTTGCTTCAGTGTGCCCAGCTCTTTGCGACCCCGTGGACTGTAGCCCACCAGGCTCCTCTGTTGATGGGGTTCTCTAGGCAAGAATCCTGGAGTGGGTTGTCTTGCCCTCCTTCAGAGGATCTTCCTGACCCAGCGATTTAACCCACATCTCTTATGTTTCCTGAATAAGTTAGTTTGAATAGTAAAAAATATAACAGTAATTTTACTCTAGAAAAAATTGGATACCAAAAAAACAAAAAAGGAAAAAACAAGTCTTGTCAATGTTATTGAGAATGATGTATTTCCTGCCATCAAAGCCAAGAAAAATCTTCTTCAGAGGAAAAGTCAACAGGAGGTGAGAGCAGTTTGGCTATAAAGAAGGAGGCACTTTTTGTGACCTTATTAATGTTTCCTCACCAAAACTGATTCATGAAGTTTATCATTTTGACAACAGATCAGGAGTTTATTGCATGTTCAGTGTTGAGGACTGGGAATCTTAGAGTCTCCAGTATGACCAGGTTGTCATTTGATCAAACCAGAGCTTTCTCTTTTTAACAGAAAAACAATTGTGAAATTTACAACCTTGTATTTCTTTCCGTGAGGCCAACTGATGGGCTTCTCTAGTCAGTTTTTCTACGTTATCATTTGGGAAAATGTTAATTTGGAACATGACAGAGATTTGGCTGGTAACGGTACCTTTAAGGGCAGCATTCCTTGTGGAATTATTGACAGGGTGATTTTCTTTAACTAACAGAATTTTGTGTGCAAGCCTGAATTTTGTTCCAATCAGTGTTTGGAAAAACCCTGGAAGCTGCTTGATGAAATCACTTGGAGGTTGCTCGAGTGTGAGCATGTAGTAAGTTAGTGGGCTGATCTCCTAGAGATCTTTCAGGATTTCCCTATTAGCAGTTTTCATGCAATTATGGGCTTCCCAGCTGGCACTAGTGGTAAAGAACCTGCCTGCCAATTCAGGAGACAGGAGATGTGGGTTCAATCTCTGGGTTGGGATGATCTCCCGGAGGAAGACACGGCAAACCAAACCAATATTCATGCCTGAGAAACCTCATGGGCAGAGGAGCCTGGGGGGCTACAGACCATGGGGTCACAAATAGTCAGACACTAGACACGACTGAAGCAATTTAGCGTGCATGCATATGCAACGCTGAGCCCAGTGTTCACCAGCAAGCATATGAACTAGCTAGCATAAGTCAGAGAAACCAGTTTGGTAAGTTTGAAACACAATATTCAATTGCATAACAAACCTGTGAGGACCTTCGGTTATTTTGGGAAAATCTTTGACAAAGATGTGCAGTTCAGATTTAGTCCAGGGAGTATAAGAAATTAAGGATTTGTTCTCTGGATCATCAGAAGGCTTAAATTTAAAGGAAGAGACCCTGACAAGTTCAAAGGAAAAGAGAATGGAGAGTTTCAGAGAAGGGGGAAGTTGAGTGACAGAGTTGTCATGGGTGAATTGAGGGTATAGAGGGGGTGAGGGTGGTGTAGAAGGAAGGAGGATCATGGCATCAGAGCTGAAGTCTGGCCAGGAGGAGCTAGGGAAAGGGACAAGGTGCTGCTTGAGGAGGAACCAAGGGAGAAGAGCTCGAGGCTTTGGGAGACATTTTATCTTTTCAAAGTTGTTTATCTCAGTTCAGTTCAGTCGTTCAGTCGGGTCCAACTCTTTGCAACCTCCTTGAAGCACCCTCAAAACTGAAGTACTTTGTTTCTTTACTCTGTCTCTATAACTGGAAAACTCTTTTTTTTTTTTAAGGGACATGTTCTTGACTTTTTAAAATACATTTTATAAGGTGTTCCTTTTTTTGAATGGTATACACCGCTTTATTTATATATTTTTGGCTGGACTGGGTCTTTGTTGCTGCAAGAGGACTTTTTCTAGTTGTGACACATGGACTTCTCAGTGCTGTGGCTTCTCTCATTGCAGAGCTCTAGGTGCATGGGTTTTGGTAGTTGCAGCTTGTGGGTTCAGTAGTTGTGACTTGCCGGCTGTAGGACGTGCAGGCTTCAGTTGTTGCAGCACAGGGATGCTTTAATTGTGGCTCATGAGCCCGGGAGCATGCAGGTTTCAGCAGTTATGACTTGAGGGCTCTGGAGCACAGGCTCAGTAGGTGTAGCACATGGACTCAGTAGCTCCACAGCATGTGACATCTTCCCAGACCAGGAATGAAATCCGTGTTCCCTGCTTGGCAGGCAGAATCCATTCCACTTAGCCACAACGGAAGTCTTAGAAAACTTTTATATGAAAGTTTCACGCTCTAAAAGTCACCACATCCTAACAACTGCATCTCTCCCCTAAGAGATCAAACTTGAAAAGTTTGAACCTTAAGCATTTATTATCAACTGTGGACAAACGGAAGGGAAAATTACCTGTTGGTGTAAACTTGTCATTAGTGATAACACAGAGACACACAAAAACCCTACGAAACTAATTATATGTTTTATTTGTCGGTTCAGTTTTATGAGGTTTGAAAGTTTGTCAGGATTTCAGTGTAAAATGTTCTGGACTTTGGTTATAAATCCACAAGACATATTGCTTTAAATTTCATGAAATCAGATACATATTTCATGAAATCAGACAACAGAAGAGCCATACAAGTTTATTGTCTGTTTATTAATGTCCAGTGATTTATGATGGCTTCATATAATCTTCTATAGATCCTAAACATTTAAAGTGCTAATGAATTCAAAAGTCAAGAATTTTTAATTGAGCAAAACAATCATAGCAGTAATTTGAATTTCAGTATAGGAATGCATGGACAAAGTCCTAACACATGAGCATAAGTCAAAAACACCAGAAATGAGAAAACCATATGATTGTAATAGTGTTAAATTTTGAAATTACTGTTGCTCAGCCAGTTAGAATTGTTCACTTTGATTCCTTAATCGTCTCCAGAAATGCTGAATTAAAGATTGCAAGAACTGTTTCAGGAGCTCCGTAGTTAACATCATTGCAGCCTGTGTCTTCATTAAAATTTTCCATATACTCAAAGATAGTGAACCTGGAAAAGACATAAAATAATTACATGTAAATTTAAATGTATAATCACTTGCTAAAATGCTTCCCTGGTGGCTCAGATGGTAAAGTGTCTGTCTGCAATGCAGGAGACCCGGGTTTGATCCCTGGGTTGGGAAGATCCCCTGGAGAAGGATATGGCAGCCCACTCCAGTACTCTTGCCTGGAAAATCCCATGGACAGAGGAGCCTGGTGGGCTACAGTCCATGGGGTTGCAGTGAGTCAGACATGACTGAGCGAGTTCACTTCACTCATTATGTCTTTTGGATACAAATATATATAT
The DNA here is from genome assembly GCF_910594005.1 of Cervus elaphus. Taxonomy (NCBI): domain Eukaryota; kingdom Metazoa; phylum Chordata; class Mammalia; order Artiodactyla; family Cervidae; genus Cervus; species Cervus elaphus. The sequence goes on from NC_057840.1 coordinate 13,233,480, forward strand.
CCATTACATGATAATTACACACTTAAAGTTTTTAAATTTAAAATTAATTGACCAAATCTTCATACAAAAGTCAATAAGAAATATAAGCAACTAACCAGAAAACTGGGAACAGCACACAGACACATTCAAAGAATTGTAAATTCATATAAGAGTGAAGCAATACGTTCTACATTTCACACAAATTATAGAAATTTCTATATGAGAGTAAGTTGGAGAAAACAGGAACCTCCATTCATTTATAACAAAAAAGTAAACTCCTGAAAAAAAAATTTAATACCATTTGGTAATATATGACCCATCAATTTGAATATGTTTCCTTTCTACATACTTATGACTATTAAAATAACAAATTATGGCAAGAAATATATACATAAAATGCTATTGTTATACTATTTTTACTAGTTTATAATATAAAAATAATGCTCATAGTTTATAGTATATTCATTAACACTACATATAATTTAAAAAGGATCATTTGGATCAATATGTCCTGATATAGAAAAGGTTCCAGGGGGAGGAGCCAAGATGGCGGAGGAGTAGGACGGGGAGACCACTTTCTCTCCTACAAATTCATCAAAAGAATATCTGAACGCAGAGCAAACTTCACAAAACAACTTTTGATCGCTAGCTGAGGTCACCAGGCGCCCAGAAAAGCAGCCCATTGTCTTCAAAAGGAGGTAGGTCAAAATATAAAAGATAAAAAGTGAGACAAAAGAGCTAAGGACGGAGATCCATCCGGGGAAGCGGGTCTTTAGAGGACGTTTCCAGACACCGGGAAACCCTGGCACTGGCGGGCCTGGGGGAAGTGTTTGAATCTAGGAGGGCAACCTGACTGGGAGGGAAACAATAAATAAAGCCCACAGATTACGTGCCTAAAAGCAACTCTCAGCATTAGAGGACGTTTCCAGACACCGGGAAACCCTCGCACTGGCGGGCCTGAGGGAAGTGTTTGAATCTAGGAGGGCAACCTGACTGGGAGGGAAACAATAAACAAAGCCCACGGATTAGGTGCCTAAAAGCAACTCTCAGCAGAAAAGTACCCCAGACACCCGCATCCACCACCAGCAAGTGGGGGCGGCACGGAGAGGAGCGGGCGGCATTGTTTGGGGCAGGGTCCGGGCCTGAGTGCCCTGAGGACAATCGGAGGGAGCTTTTGTGAGTTGCCAACTTGAACTGTGGGAGAGCAGGGAAGAGAGAGAAAATTAACTGGCCCGAACACGCTGCCGGCAGTTCGCAGAATAAAGGGACTGAGAAAGTCCAGAGAAGAGCTCGCAGACTGCGGACAGGCCCACACCCGCCGGAGGCGGGAGCAAGTCGCGGCGAGACACAGGGCGCAGGCACCCGACCGGCGCGGGTGGGGACTAGGGCTGGGGACGCAGAGGGCAGAAGGCGCACACACCCGACTGGCGCCGGCGGAAACCGAGATTGGGACCGGGGAAGGTAGTGGGCGCGCCGCACCCGGGGAAACTGCGCCTGTCAAGCTCCTGGCTGCCTGGACCGCTCAGACGGGGAAGGCACAAGAGCAGACGCAGCCTTTTGTTCCGCGCTGTTGTGGAACACCGGAGGGCTGGAGCTGGCACAGCGCGCGGCGCGCTCCATATAGAACAGCCGGGATCCTGAGCAGCGCAGACGGAGAAAGCAGCGCCAGCCTCTCCCGGCAGCGTCAGCCCATCCCGGCAGCGTCAGCCCCTCCCAGTAGCGCGACAGAACTAGCTACCTGAATAAGAGTCCACCTCTGCCCGCCTGTGTCAGGGCGGAAATGAGGATCTGAAGAAACCGGCAAACAGAAGCCAAATAAACAAAGGGAACTGCTTCAGAAGGGACTGGTGCAACAGATTAAAATCCCTGTAGAAAACACCAATTACACCGGAAGAGGCCTGTAGATATCGAGAAGTGTAAGCTGGAACGAGGAGATATCTGAAACTGAGCCGAACCCACACTGACCTCAACAGCTCTAGAGAAATTCCTAGATATATTTTTACTTTTTTTTTTTTTAATAAGAACAAAAATTTTTTTTTAAATTTTTTCTTTTTTATTTTTTCTCTTTTATTTTCCTTTAAAATTCCCTATTACTCCCCCATCACTCCTTAACTTTCATTTTCATAGATTTTTACGATTTTTTTTTAATTAGGGAAAAATCTTTTTTTTTCTTTTTTTTTCTCCTTTTTCTCTTCTATTTTCTATTTTTCTTTTTCTCTTATTTCTTTTAAAGTCCTCTAGTACTCCTCTACTACTCCTTAATTTTCATTTTCAATACACTATAACCTTACCAAAAAAAAAAAAAAGAGAGAGAAGCCCTATTTTTTAAACTGAACTTCATATATATTTAAAAAAAATTTTGTGTGTGTGTTTTGGTTTTTGTTTTTAACATAGTATTTTTAAGAGTCTAATCTCTACTCTAGATTTTTAATTTCTGTTTTTCAATATATGATATAAATTGTGAACATTTAAGAATCCAATATTCAGTTCCCATTTTTATTCAGGAGTGTGTTGATTATTCTCTCCCAATCTTGACTCTCTGTTTTCTACCTCAGAACACCTCTATTTCCTCCTTTCCCCTTTTCTTCCCAATCCAATTCTGTGAATCTTGGTGGGTGTCTGGGCTACGGAGAACATTCTGGGATCAGACAACTGCGTAGATCAGTCTCTCTCCTCTTGAGTCCCCCTTTTTCTCCTCCTGCTCAACACTATCTCCCTCCTCCCTCTCCTCTTCTTCATATAACTCTGTGAACCTCTCTGGGTGTCCCTAACGGGGGAGAATCTTTTCGCCATTAACCTAGAAGTTTTCTTAGCAGTGCTGTGTAGTTGGAGAAGTCCTGAGACTACAGGAAGAATAAAACTGAAATCCAGAGGCAGGAGACTTAAGCCCAAAACCTGAGAACATCAGAAAATGCCTGACTACATGGAACTTTAAGTAATAAGTGACCGTCCAAAAGCCTCCATACCTACACTGAAACCAACCACCACCCAAGAGCCAATAAGTTTTAGAGCAAGACATACCAAGCAAATTCTCCAGCAACGCAGGAACATAGCCCTAAACGTCAACATACAGGCTGCCCAAGGTGACACCTAACACATAGACCCATCTCAAAACTCATTACTGAGCACTCCATTGCTCTCCAGAGAGAAGAAATCAAGTTCCACGCACCAGAACACCGACGCAAACTTTCCTAACCAGGAAACATTGACAAGCCAATCGTCCAACCCCACCCACTGGGAAAAACCTCCACAATAAAAAGGAACCACAGACCTCCAGAATACAAAAAGCCCAGTCCAGACACAGCAATCTAAACAAGATGAAAAGACAGAGAAATACCCAACAGGTAAAGGAACATGAAAAATGCCCACCAAGTCAAGCAAAAGAGGAGGAGATAGGGAATCTACCTGAAAAAGAATTTAGAATAATGATAATAAAAATGATCCAAAATCTTGAAAACAAAATGGAGTTACAGATAAACAGCCTGGAGACAAAGATTGAAAAGATGCAAGAAATGTTTAATAAAGACCTAGAAGAAATAAAAAAGAGTCAATTAAAAATGAATAATGCAATGAATGAGATCAAAAACACTCTGGAGGGAACCAAGAGTAGAATAATGGAGACAGAAGATAGGATAAGTGAGGTAGAAGATAAAATGGTGGAAATAAATGAAGCAGAGAGGAAAAAAGAAAAAAGGATCAAAAGAAATGAGGACAACCTCAGGGACCTCTGGGACAATGTGAAACGCCCCAACATTCGAATCATAGGAGTCCCAGAAGAAGAAGACAAAAAGAAAGGCCATGAGAAAATACTCGAGGAGATAATCACTGAAAACTTCCCTAAAATGGGGAGGGAAATAGCCAGCCAAGTCCAAGAAACCCAGAGAGTCCCAAACAGGATAAACCCAAGGTGAAACACCCCAAGACACATATAAGTCAAATTAACAAAGATCAAACACAAAGAACAAATATTAAAAGCAGGAAGGGAGAAACAACAAATAACACACAACGGGATTCCCATAAAGATAACAGGTATCAATAGAAACCCTCCAGGCCAGAAGGGAATGGCAGGACATACTGAAAGTAATGAAAGAGAATAACCTACAACCTAGATTACTGTACCCAGCAAAGATCTCATTCAGATATGAAGGAGAATTCAAAAGCTTTACAGACAAGCAAAAGCTGAGAGAATTCAGCACCACCAAACCAGCTCTTCAACAAATGCTAAAGGATCTTCTCTAGATAGGAAATGCAGAAAGGTTGTATAAACGTGAACCCAAAACAACAAAGTAAATGGCAACGGGACCACACCTATCAATAATTACCTTAAATGTAAATGGATTGAATGCCCCAACCAAAAGACAAAGATTGGCTGAATGGATACAAAAACAAGACCCCTATATATGCTGTCTACAAGAGACCCACCTCAAAGCAAGAGACACATACAGACTAAAAGTGAAGGGCTGGAAAAAATATTTCACGCAAACGGAGACCAAAAGAAAGCAGGAGTCGCAGTACTCATATCAGATAAAATAGACTTTCAAATAAAGGATGTGAAAAGAGACAAAGAAGGACACTACATGATGATCAAAGGATTAATGCAAGAAGAAGATATAACAATTATATATATGCACCCAACATAGGAGCACCGCAATATGTATGGCAAACGCTAACAAGTATGAAAGAGGAAATTAATACTAACACAATAATAGTGGGAGACTTTAATACCCCACTCACAACTATGGATAGATCAACTAAACAGAAAATTAACAAGGAAACACAAACCTTGAATGACACAATGGACCAGCTAGACCTAATTGATATCTATAGGAAATTTCACCCCAAAACAATCAACTTCACCTTTTTCTCAAGTGCACACGGAACCTTCTCCAGAATAGATCACATCCTGGGCCATAAATCTGGTCTTGGAAAATTCAAAAAAATTGAAATCATTCCAGTCATCTTTTCTGACCACAGTGCAGTAAGATTAGATCTCAATTACAGGAAAAAAATTGTTAAAAATTCAAACATATGGAGGCTAAATAACACGCTTCTGAATAACCAACAAATCATAGAAGAAATCAAAAAAGAAATCAAAATATGCATAGAAATGAATGAAAATGAAAACACAGCAACCCCAAACCTATGGGATACTGTAAAAGCAGTGCTAAGGGGAAGGTTCATAGCATTACAGGCTCACATCAAGAAACAAGAAAAAAGCCAAATAAATAACCTAACTCTACACCTAAAGCAATTAGAGAAGGAAGAAATGAAGAACCCCAGAGTTAGCAGAAGGAAAGAAATCTTAAAAATTAGGGCAGAAATAAATGCAAAAGAAACTAAAGAGACCATAGCAAAAATCAACAAAGCTAAAAGCTGGTTTTTTGAAAAAATAAACAAAATTGACAAACCATTAGCAAGACTCATTAAGAAACAAAGAGAGAAGAACCAAATTAACAAAATTAGAAATGAAAATGGAGAGATCACAACAGACAACACTGAAATACAAAGGATCATAAGAGACTACTACCAGCAGCTCTATGCCAATAAAATGGACAACTTGGATGAAATGGACAAATTCTTAGAAAAGTATAACCTTCCAAAACTGAACCAGGAAGAAATAGAAGATCTTAACAGACCCATCACAAGCAAGGAAATCGAAACTGTAATCAAAAATCTTCCAGCAAACAAAAGCCCAGGACCAGATGGCTTCACAGCTGAATTCTACCAAAAATTTAGAGAAGAGCTAACACCTATCTTACTCAAACTCTTCCAGAAAATTGCAGAGGAAGGTAAACTTCCAAACTCATTCTATGAGGCCACCATCACCCTAATTCCAAAACCAGACAAAGATGCCACAAAAAAAGAAAACTACAGGCCAATATCACTGATGAACATAGATGCAAAAATCCTTAACAAAATTCTAGCAAACAGAATCCAACAACATATTAAAAAAATCATACACCACGACCAAGTGGGCTTTATCCCAGGAATGCAAGGATTCTTTAATATCCGCAAATCAATCAATGTAATACACCACATTAACAAATTCAAAGATAAAACCATATGATTATCTCAATAGATGCAGAGAAAGCCTTTGACAAAATTCAACACCCATTCATGATTAAAACTCTCCAGAAAGCAGGAAGAGAAGGAACATACCTCAACATAATAAAAGCTATATATGACAAACCCACAGCAAGCATCACCCTCAATGGTGAAAAATTGAAAGCATTTCCCCTGAAATCAGGAACAAGACAAGGGTGCCCACTCTCACCACTACTATTCAACATAGTGTTGGAAGTTTTGGCCACAGCAATCAGAGCAGAAAAAGAAGTAAAAGGAATCCAGATAGGAAAAGAAGAAGTGAAACTCTCACTGCAGATGACATGATCCTCTACATAGGAAACCCTAAAGACTCTTCCAGAAAATTACTAGAGCTAATCAATGAATATAGTAAAGTTGCAGGATATAAAATTAACACACAGAAATCCCTTGCATTCCTATATACTAACAATGAAAAAACAGAAAGAGAAATTAAGGAAACAATACCATTCACCATTGCAACAAAAAGAAAAAAATACTTAGGAATATATCTACCTAAAGAAACAAAAGATCTATACATAGAAAACTATAAAACACTGATGAAAGAAATCAAAGAGGACACAAACAGATGGAGAAACATACCGTGTTCCTGGATTGGAAGAATCAATATTGTCAAAATGGCTATTCTACCCAAAGCCAATCTATAGATTCAATGCAATCCCTATCAAGCTACCAACGGTATTTTTCACAGAACTAGAACAAATAATTTCACAATTTGTATGGAAATACAAAAAACCTCGAATAGCCAAAGTAATCTTGAGAAAGAAGAATGGAACTGGAGGAATCAACCTGCCTGACTTCAGACTCTACTACAAAGCCACAGTCATCAAGACAGTATGGTACTGGCACAAAGACAGAAATATAGATCAATGGAACAGAATAGAAAGCCCAGAGATAAATCCACGAACTTATGGACACCTTATCTTTGACAAAGGAGGCAAGGATATACAATGGAAAAAAGACAACCTCTTTATCAAGTGGTGCTGGGAAAGCTGGTCAACCACTTGTAAAAGAATGAAACTAGAACACTTTCTAACACTATACACAAAAATAAACTCAAAATGGATTAAAGATCTAAGTGTAAGACCAGAAACTATAAAACTCCTAGAGGAGAACATAGGTAAAACACTCTCCGACATAAATCACAGCAAGATCCTCTATGACCCACCTCCCAGAATATTGGAAATAAAAGCAAAACTAAACAAATGGGACCTAATGAAACTTAAAAGCTTTTGCACTACAAAGGAAACTATAAGCAAGGTGAAAAGACAGCCCTCAGATTGGGAGAAAATAATAGCAAATGAAGAAACAGACAAAGGATTAATCTCAAAAATATACAAGCAACTCTTGAAGCTCAATTCCAGAAAAATAAATGACCCAATCACAAAATGGGCCAAAGAACTAAACAGACATTTCTCCAAAGAAGACATACAGATGGCTAACAAACACATGAAAAGATGCTCCACATCACTCATTAGCAGAGAAATGCAAATCAAAACCACAATGAGGTACCATTACACGCCAGTCAGGATGGCTGCTATCCAGAAGTCTACAAGGAATAAATGCTGGAGAGGGTGTGGAGAAAAGGGAACCCTGTTACACTGTTGGTGGGAGTGCAAACTAGTACAGCCGCTATGGAGAACAGTGTGGAGATTTCTTAAAAAACTGGAAATAGAACTGCCATATGACCCAGCAATACCACTTCTGGGCATACACACTGAGGAAACCAGATCTGAAAGAGACATGTGCACCCCAATGTTCATCGCAGCACTGTTTATAATAGCCAGGACATGGAAGCAACCTAGATGCCCATCAGCAGATGAATGGATAAGGAAGCTGTGGTACATATACACCATGGAATATTACTCAGCCATTAAAAAGAATTCATCTGAACCAGTTCTAATGAGATGGATGAAACTGGAGCCCATTATACAGAGTGAAGTAAGCCAGAAAGATAAAGAACATTACAGCATACTAACACATATATATGGAATTTAGAAAGATGGTAACGACAACCCTATATGCAAAACAGAAAAAGAGACACAGAAGTACAGAACAGATTTTTGAACTCTGTGGGAGAAGATGAGGGTGGGATGTTTCGAAAGAACAGCCTGTATATTATCTAGGGTGAAACAGGTCACCAGCCCAGGTGGGATGCATGAGACAAGTGCTCGGGCCTGGTGCACTGGGAAGACCCAGAGGAATCGGGTGGAGAGGGAGGTGGGAGGGGGGATCGGGATGGGAAATACGTTTAAATCTATTGCTGGTTCGTGTTAATGTATGACAAAACCCACTGAAAAAATTAATTAATTAATTAATTAATTTTTAAAAAAAAAGAAAAAAGAAAAGGTTCCAGGAAGATATTCCAGTAAAAAGTATAGAGTACAAAGTATACTGTTTCTAGTATAGAGTATAATATACTCATTGCAGAGCAGTGAGTATGATTTCATTCATACAAACAATGTGGGTTTTATTTATTCATTTATTTTAACTGTTTAAAGTGTTTTCTTAATTCTGTAAATATGTGCCAATGACCAATGTTTTTGAATTGGGTAAAAGACCAGAAGACATAAGTGAAGAAAGATGATGAAGAATACTTTTATTTTCATTTGATGTGTCACTTAGACTTATAAAGTTTCAATATATTAAATATCAGTGAAATGTACAGCAGTTAAGGTGCAATATAAGAAGAGAGAAAATAGAGTTTAAAAACAGTTTTTGAAAAGAAATATTTTAGGGTAGATCTGTTAATGTACAAGAGGTACCAGTTTGGAAGTATCCAGAATACTTGGTCCCATCTCGTTCTTCCTAGCCTCCTTGGGGATGAAAGGATAACCTTTAATTTCCATGGAGAGCTACTTTCATGAACGTTCTTTACTCCTTCCATGGAGATATAGCGTGTTACCTGACTGATGGGTCACAGCATTCCTTTCATGCTTTTCAGTTCACTAGAATTCATCTATGAAAGTCCTAAAACCCAAGGATGGCTGCTTTTCTCTTTTTTTCTATCTAGACTAGTTAGGAATTGATATTAGGATACTGACCTATTCTGAAAACTTTCCCTTGGGTGCCCTTTCCTAGATCTAAAATGGGGGTATACTATGACAAACTTAAACAGCCTATTACAAAGCAGAGACATCGCTTTGTCAACAAAGATCTGTATAGTCGAAGCTGTGGTTTTTCCAGGAGTCATGTACAGATGTGAGAGTTGGACCATAAAGAAGACTGAACGCCAAAGATTTGATGCTTTCAAATAGTGATGCTGGAAAAGACTTTTCAGAGTCCCTTGACTGCAAGGAATTCAAACCAGTCAATCCGAAAGGAAATCAAACTAGAATAGACACTGGAAGGGCTGATGTTGAAGCTGAAGCACCAATACTTTGACCACTTAATGCAAAGAGCTGAATCACTGGAAAAGACCCTGGTGCTAGGAAAGATTAGCCGCAAACGGAGAAGGAGTCGGCAGAGGATGAGAGGGCTAATAGCACCGACTCAATGGCCATGACTCTGAGCAAACTCTGGGAGACAGTGTCTGAGGACAGGGGAGCCCGGGGTTCTGCAGTCCACAGGGTCACAAAGAGTTGAATGCGACTTAGGGGCTGAACACCAACAACAAAGTGGGGAGACTTAAGTCATGTTCTTCAGTTGTCTTTCAGTATGAAGTGGAGGTTCTGGGGTAGAAGTGGGAGGCAGCCCCAAGAGGGAGGGGATGTACATATACTCAGAGTTGATTCATGTTGTACAGCAGAAACCAACACAGTACTGTAAAGCAATTATCCTCCAATTAAAAAAAAAGCCTGAGGTTCCACCTCCATTCACCCCCTCCTTTGCTTGACTCAAAGGGTATTATTTTAGGCAGGGATCAAAAAAAAGTGACCTATTGATTCTGCACCATTACCAGTACTCATTCCTCGAGGGATTTAATTCATATACATATATAAAACCCTCAGTTAGTTCAGTCGCTCAGTCGTGTATGACTCCTCGCAACCCCATAAACCGCAGCACGCCAGGCCTCCCTGTCCATCACCAACTCACGGAGTTTACTCAAACCCATGTCCATCAAGTCAGTGATGCCATCCAGCCACCTCATCCTCTGTCGTCCCGTTCTCCTCCTGCCCCCAATCCCTCCCAGCATCAGGGTCTTTTCCAATGAGTCAACTCTTCCCGTGAGGTGGCCAAAGTACTGGAGTTTCAGCTTCAACATCAGTCCTTCCAATGAACACACAGGACTGACCTCCTTGAGGGTGGACTGGTTGGATCTCCTTGCAGTCCAAGGGACTCTCAAGAGTCTTCTCCAACACCACAGTTCAAAAGCATCAATTCTTTGGTGCTAAGCTTTCTTCACCGTCCAGCTCTCAGATTCATACATGACTACTGGAAAAGCCATAGTCTTAACTAGACAGACCTTTGTTGAAAAAGTAATGTCTCTGCTTTTAAACATGTTATTGAGATTGGTCATAACATTCCTTCCAAGGAGTAAGCATCTTGTAATTTCATAGCTGCAATCACGATCTGCAGTGATTTTGGAGCCCCCCCAAAATAAAGTCTGACACTGTTTCCACTGTTTCCCCATCTATTTCCCATGACGTGATGGAACCAGATGCCATGATCTTAGTTTTCTGAATGTTGAGCTTTAAGCAAACTTTTTCACTCTCCTCCTTCACTTTCATCAAGAGGTTTTTAGTTCCTCTTCACTTTTTACCATAAGGGTAGTGGTGTCTGCATATCTGAGGTTATTGATATTTGTCCTGGCAATCTTGATTCTAGTTTGTGTTTTTCCAGCCCAGTGTTTCTCATGATGTACTCTACATATAAGTTAAATAATCAGGGTGGCAAGATACAGCCTTGACGTACTCCTTTTCCTATTTGGAACCAGTCTGTTGTTCCATGTCCAGTTCTAACTGTTGTTTCCTGACATACATATAGGTTTCTCAAGAGGCAGGTCAGGTGGCCTGGTATCCCCATCTCTTTCAGCATTTTACACACTTTATTGTGATCCACACAGTCAAAGGCTTTGGCATAGTCAATTAAGCATAAATAGATGTTTTTCTGGAACTCTCTTCCTTTTTCTATGATCCAGTGGATGTTGGCAATTTGACCTCTGGTTCCTCTGATTTTTCTAAAACCAGCTTGAACATCTGGAAGGTCATTGTTCATGTATTGCCTAAGCCTGGCTTGGAGAATTTTGATCATTACTTTACTAGAGTGTGAGATAAGTGCAATTGTGTGGTAGTTTGAGCATTCTTTGGCATTGCCTTTCATTGGGATTGAAATGAAACCTGACCTTTTCCAATCATGTGGCCACTGCTGAGTTTTCCAAATTTGCTGGCATATGGAGTGCAGCACTTTCACAGCATCACTTTCAGGATTAGAAATTGCTCAACTGGAATTCCATCACCTCCACTAGCTTTGGTCATAGTGATGCTTTCTAAGGCCCACTTGACTTCACATTCCAGGATGTCTGGCTCTGGGTGAGTGATCACACCATCATGATTTCTGGGTCATGAAGATCTTTCTTGTACAGTTCTTCTGTGTATTCTCGCCACCTCTTCCTACTATCTTGTTTCTGTTTGGTCCATACCATTTTTGTCCTTTATTGAGCCTATCTTTGCATGAAATATCCCCTTGGTGTCTCTAATTTACTTGAAGAGATCTCTGGTCTTTCCCATTGTGTTGTTTTCCTCTAGTCATTACCTATACCAGAGGCTGCATACCTAATGTCCTCAGAGGCCAGGAAGGTGACATGAATGTTTGAGATCAGGTAAATATAGCAGGTTAGTAGTGGGAGAGGCAAAGCTGCACGTGGGAGTTGGGGATGGGGGAGAAGACACAGCTGTGCACTCCAGGATTGCTGCTGGAGCCCTCGGGATGCGTTCACTGGGGAGGTGTTTGCAGACCCGACCATATGAAAACCAACGGAGTGAAGTTGGGGCCCGCAAATGTCCCCTTAAGATAAAGCTAGGGTGGAGACAGGGGGGGAGAACAACAGAGAGGAAAGAAAACAGAAAATTAGTAATGCTGGTAGCTATAAAAGCTATTTCAAGAAGAGGCAGTTGATACTCAACTTCAGGAGCCTGGTGACATGCAGAAATGTGGTCCCAGCATATCCTGCATTATATTTTTTAGGAGAGCCTCAGAAATTTAAATTTAAATCATAAATGCTCCCATGAAATTTATCATTATTATATTTTCACAAATACTTTGATATTTTAAATCTTTATATTTGTAGACCAAACAAAAAAGCCTCGATCCATTCCTGAATCAGTGGCTTGCAAACTCTAATAGTTTCCAAAATACTCTTCAATCCTAGATGTAGGGAAACATCTGCCTAGATGATCTACCCATAAATAAAAGTTGTGTTGAAGTTTTCTAGTATTACTTTTTATAATTTATTTCTCCCTTATAATTTGTTACTGTGCTTTATATATTCAGGTACTACAATGTTGGGGAAACAAATATTTACAAGTGTTACGTCTTCCTGTGAGATCGACCATTTAGTCTCATAATGCAATAATCTTTTTTGTTCCTTAATACTATGTTTCTCTTAAAGTCTATTTTTCTGGTATAAGTATAGCTACCTGAGGTTTCTTTCGGTTTCCATTTGCATTGGGTATGTTTTTCCAACTCTTCCCTTTCTGTCTGAGGATGCTCATATCTGAAATGAGTCTCCTGTAGGCAGCATACATCCGGATCTTATTTTTTACACATTCAGCCAGTCTGTCTTTTGATTGGAGAATTTCGTCTGCGGGCAGTTACAGTAATTACTGAGAGAGATGGACTTAGTGCCATTCTCTCAATTGTTTCCTGGTTGCTTTATAATTCCTTTGTGCCTTTCTTCTCTTGCTCTCCTTCTCTGTGATTTGATGATTTTCTGTAGTGGTATGCTTAGATGACTTTCTCTTCACCTTTGATGTTTCTACTATAGATTTCTGCTTTGAGGTTACCATGAGCCTTACATAAAATATGTTATATTTATAACAGTCTACCTTAAGTCTACAACTTAAATTTGAAGACATTCTAAAGTTCTACATTTTTACTCTCATGCCCCACCCCACAAGTTTTATGTTTTCAATGTCACAATTAACATCTCTTGTCTTGTGTGCACACATGCATGATATGTCGCTACAGTCATGTCTGACCTTTTGCAATCCTATGGCCTGTAGGATTCCAGGCTCCTCTGTCCGTGTGGATTCTCCAGGCAAGAATACTGGAGTGGTTTGCCACGCCATACCCCAGGGGATCTTTCCTACCCAGGGACTGAATCCATGTCTCTTACTTCTCCTGCATTAGCAGGTGGGTGCTTTACCACTAGTGCCACCTGGGAATCCCCTTGGCTTGTGTATCCATTAACAAATAATTGGAGTTACAGTTATTATGACTACTTAGTCTTTTAGCCTTCATACTAGGTTTACAAATGATTAATCACTATAACATTTGACTATTCTGAATTTAACTGCATTTTACCTTTATCTGTGGGACATATTTTTATATGTTTCCCTGTTACTAATTTGCACCCTTTTTTTTCAGCTTTAAAACGCCCCTCTAACATTGCTTGTGAGGTTGCTTTTTGGTGTTGGACGCCAGCGTCTGCTTTCCTGCTCCCTTCAGTCTGACCCACAGCGCTGCCAGGTAGAGTATTCTTGGTTGGCACGTTTTTCCTTTCAGCTCTTGGAATACATTGTGCCACTCCCTCTGGCCAAGAAGCTCATGCCGAAAAATCTGCTGACAGTCCTTTGGGGGCTCCCGAGTACATAGCAAGCTGTTTTTCTCTGTTGCTTTGAAGATTCTCTTCTTGTTTCAACTTTTGACAATTTAATTAAAATGTGTCATGGCGTGGGTCCTAAGTTCATTTTATTTGGAACTGTCTAGGCTTCCTAAATCTGGATGTCTGTTTTCTTCCCCAGATTAAAAATGTTTTCAGTCATTATTTCTTCAAATTATTTTCTGCCCCTTTCTCTCTCTCTTCCCTTTCTGGGACCCTTATAATGCAAATATGGGACCATTTTATTTTTATAAATAGTTCCTTAAGCTATCTTTAATATTTTTTGTCTTTTTTTGGACCATTCCGCAAACCTTGCAGGATCTGTTCCCCAAAGAGGAGCTGAACGCGTGCCCCCTGCAGTGGGATTGCAAAGCCCTAACCACTGGGCCACCAGGGAATTCCAACGCTTCTTCAATTGGGTGGCTTTCACTTCCCTCTCTTTGATCCATTCTTCCACTTCAACAGCATGTCACTGAACTCCTCCATTGAACTTTTCAGTTCAGCTATTGTATTCTACACCTCTGTGATTCCCGGTGTTTTCTCTATGCTAAACTTTTTACTCTGGTTATGCATTGTTCTCCTGACCTCAGTGAGTATGTTCATGACCATTACTTTGAACTCTTTATCAGGTAACCACTTATCTCTGTTTCATTAGGGTTTTCTTTGAGGTGTTGTCTTTTCTTTCAGTGGGAATATATTCCTTCTTTTCTTCGCTGTTCTAGATTTTTCTGTGTTGATTTCTATGCATTGTATTAAACAGCCACGCCTGCATTTGTAGTGTGTGGATGAAACTACAGTCTGTCACACAGAGTGAGTAAGTCAGGAAGGGAAAACCAAAGATTGCATGTTAATGCGCATGTATCGAATCTAGAAAAATGGTACTGATGGACCTATTTGTGAGGCAGGAGTAGAGACACAGATATAGAAAATGGGCATGTGGAAGGGCTGGGGGAAGGAGGGAGAGGGTGGGATGAATTGGGAGAGTGGCGTTGACACATATACGCTCAGTTCAGTTCAGCTCAGTTCAGTCAGTCGTGTCCGACTCTGCGGCCCCATGGACTGCAGCACACCAGGCCTCTCTGTTCGTATCAACTCCAGAGCATGTAAAACAGACAGCCAGGGGGAAGCTGCTGGATAACACAGGGAGCTCAGCTTGGTGCTCTGTGACGTCCTGGAGAGGGGGTCCGGGGGCAAGGGGAGGGAGGCTCAAGAGGGAAGGGATATGCATGTACATACACATCGCTGATTCAGCTTGGTATGCAGCAGAAACTAACACAACATTGTAAAGCAATTATATTCCAATTAAAAAACAAAAGCAAAGAACAACCACCCCTTTCCATCCTGAAGGAGCAGCCTCATATGGAGGGTGAAATTTATCATTTAACCCTGACCCAGCTTTTGGTTGTTTCTCAATCCTTCATGATTGTCTAAGCAACACTGTTCTGTTAGTGGAGTTGAGGGTATGCCGAGACTGGTCCCTGTCCCAAAGGGGAGAATTCAGATAGCACCTAGATGTGGGCTGATGGCAAGCTGGATCCTCAGGCAACAGTTTTGGTTCATTACAGTGCTTGGAAACTATGAACTTAAAGTTTGCTGAAGACCACAGCTACGGACTCAAAGGGCATCCCCTACACAGCAGCTGTGAAAACAAGCGGGGCACCAACTGTGTGCACAAGCTCCTTTCCAGGAGATATCAGCAATCTGTAGTGAGATGGAGGAAGAGTGTGAAGACGGAACCCACTGGGACACCAGTCTCTGGAGTGTGATGTAGCCAGCATCTTGATGGGTGTTAAATTAGGAGACTGCTCCTAGTCTGCAGGTACTAAGGTAAAGAGACAGGCATGTTTCCTGGAACGACTGGGCCTGTTTCAGTCTGCTGCCTCCGCTGTGGACTCTGAGGACTTTGCCACAGTGAGTTTACACAGGCCCTTGGTTCACTTTAGCCTCGTGGGTTCCATAGATGGAATCCCTGTTGCCCTTTCAAAGCTACATGTTTTGGGGTTCATCTCTCAGGTGGACATCCCAAAAGTTGGGAAGCCAGATGTAGGTCCAACCCTTCAATACTTAGGGAGAAGCTGGGAGTTGTCAGATCCATCCCAGATGTGTGTCACTGTGCCAGGGGTGGAGTTTAGGGCACAGCTTCTCCTTCCTGTGCCGCAGGAAGGGAGTTTAGGGCACAGCTTCTCCTTCCGCATGTTTTTTCCCCCCACCCCCATTCCCCTGATATGTAGGAGTCACTCAGCTAGTTTCTGGATTCGTGGAAATCCATACAGGTATTATACAGGAATTTAATGGCCAACTTTGGACTTGCTTCATAGGTTGTGCTGTACCCCATGGACTGTAGCCCACCAGGCTCCTCCATCCATGGAATTTTCTAGGCAAGAATATTGGAGTGGGTTGCCATTCCCTTCTCCAGTGAATCTTCGCAATCCAGGGATCGAACCCAGGGGTCTACCGCATTGCAGGCAGACGCTTTACCGTCTGATCCACCAGGGAATCCCTATACAAAATATAGGTAATCTCATATCTCGTAATTATTTTATATTATGCATAGAAATTATTCAATCTTTTAGTACTAGTTTCTGAAGACAAATCATGAAACAATTTTTCAACAGAAAAGAATTACAATGAGAAATCTTTCACAGATGCTTATATGCTGACTTAGCTTGCTTCTCTGTACCTTTTTTCTTCCTTTTTAAGTGGAAATGGACCCTGATTTCCAGTACCCTAAGGATTATTTAGTGACTTGATATGGTAATATATTGTTATTTGTGATTTCTGAAATGTTCTGATGTTTCACTTTTATCTATTTCCATTGTTTGTGCCCATAAAAACAAGATTATGTCCCCACGTTTGATTATTGAAGTCCACTGAGAATCCTTTCTCAACAACTTTGGCAAACTCATGAAACTCACAGGCCAGTTTGTTAATTTTCAAGTAATAATGAATAGTTAGTATTTTTATTTGTTATATGAGAGCAATTAAGTCCGTACCTATAATAAGTACAATTCTTTGATTAGAAAATTAAGAGGAGGCATGTCTTATTTCAGTCATAAATCATCAAGAGCTTTCTGGTGGAAATCATATATGCTGCCACTGCTGTTGCTGCTGCAAAGTCGCTTCAGTTTTGTCAACTGTGCGACCCCGTAGACGGCAGCCCACCCGGCCCCCCGGCCCCGGGATTCTCCCGGCAAGAACCCTGGAGTGGGTTGCCACTTCCTTCTCCAATGCATGAAAGTGAAAAGTGAAAGTGAAGTTGCTCAGACATGTCTGACTCTTAGCGACCCCATGGATCGCAGCCTACCAGGTTCCTCCGTCCATGGGATTTTCCAGGTGATAGTGCTGGAGTGGGGTGCCATTGCCTTCTCAAAATCATGTATAACAGTTCTAATAATGCAAGTCCTTTTATGTACTCTGTTTCTGGCTTTCTTGAATTTGAAAGACGTAATAAACTTCATGCTCATCTATGGAAGAATTTGGGAATTGAAAATAAAGTTTGTTTTGCTTGTGTGTATGTTCTCTGTCATATTTAATAACTATCGTCTTGGAACAAATAGAATATTCTTTAACTAGGATTGAAATCAGATCTTCAAGAAAAAGTTTACCTGTGTTGCCTTCCCAGGTGGCACTGTGGGAAAGACCACCTGCCAATTCAGGAGATGCAAGAGATACAGGTTCAATCCCTGGGTCAGGGAGATCCCCTGGAGTAGGGAACAGCAACCCACTTCAGTATTCTTGCCAGGAAAATTCCCTGGACAAAGGAGCCTGGGATGCTACAGTCCACAGGGTCACAAATTCAGACACGAGTACACATGCACGCTTGAAACATGTTTACCTGTGTTAAAGAAGCCAGGAGAAGTGCGGTACCTACTCCTCACTCTGCCACCCACAACAAGGACCTAGAGGGCTGACTCAGTCATGTCTAACTCTTTGAGACCTCATAGACTGTTGCCCAACAGGTTTCTGTTCCATAGGATTATTCCGGCAAGAATACTGGACTGGGTTGCCATTTCCTCCTCCAAGGGATCTTCTTCACCCAGAGATTGAACCCACATCTGCGTCTCTTGCATCACAGGCAAATTCTTTATTGCTGAGCCATCTGGGAAGTCCATAGTGCTGAGCACAATGATCAAATTTCATGGTATAATAGGGCTGCATAGATAGACGCCAAGATCTCCAACAATCAATGCTTCCTTCCTTCTAACTGAATTAAACATTTTGGGGAAGGGGATGGAAAGGGGGTGAGACATGAAGACAGGAAGGTGATTTGAGGCATGGTAGCATTTTATAACCAAGACTTTAATATAAAAAGTATTTGTTTTAAGATAAAGTCAATATTAATGAGACTTATGAATGTTTATCCAAAGGCTTAAGTTTCAACCTGCTTCCAAAATGAAAAGGATGTGTAAAAGCCCTGGGAAGGAAGGTCGGAGTCCGAATATATCCCAATAGGCTGGAATACTGGAAACTCAAGCCCAACAGAATGAAAACTGTTTTGGTTTGATGATCAAAAATTTGCACAGTGTGACTCTACTGCTTCTCCTGCTCCTGCTGAGGCCCAGGTTCCATCCTCTCTTCCTGGGTTTCTGCAGTAACCTTGTAACCATGCGCTCCTTTCCTGCTTAACACAGGGCTGAGAATGATCTCATTAGGACAGGTTATTTCACACCACAGTTGCTTCCCACCTTGCTCAGAGTAAAAGCCAAAATTCGTAACATGATCTGCATAGCCCTACACGGTCTGTTCCTGTTACTTCTCTGACCTCTTGTCCTCTCGCTCCCTTGCCAAGTCATGCTGGCCACCGCACTGTTCATCCAACAGGACTGGGCAGTCATCTCCAGGCCTTTGCTTTGCTTTCTTTCCACCAGGAAAAGCTCTTTGCTCAGACAGCCATACAGGTCTGTCCCTCACTTCCCTCAGGGTTCATCACACGAATGCCTGCCCTGACCACACTGCCTCACAGGGGAACCCCAAACCCAACCCCACCTGGTTGTTCCTGTCTGCTTCCCATTTTCTTTTTCTCCATAATAATATTTTTCTATCTAACATGCAATGTATAATCCTGAAATCTTTGAGAGTGGCATTGATTTCTGCCAGTACACTGAGATACAATATTGCTTTATGATCGCTATATTGGCCAGAAGTAAGTGGAGATACTTTGAAGGGATTCAGTGAAGCTTTTTCTGCTCCATGAGCTCTTTCCCCACTGCTGTGGTTTTAAGAGCCACGATGTATAAGTGTTTTGATTATGACTTGAGAAGTGAAGAAATGACTGCAAGTAGGGTCTGTGGAGTCAGTGAACCCACTGAGAGACTTCATGGACCTAGAGACTTTATTTATTACTTGAGCTACTCAGAGAGGAGTTGGCTGGTGGCTCAGATGGTAGAGTCTGCCCGCAATGCGGGAGACCTGGGTTCAATCCCTGGGTCAGGCAGATCCCCCGTAGAAGGAATCCCACGGATGGAGGAGCCTGGCAGACTACAGTCCATGGGGTTGCAAACAGTCAGATGTGACTGAGCGACTTCACTTTCACTTTTTCACTTTAAGAGGACTTGTATTATTTTTAAACCTAAGCACAATATCCATGACTGCTACAATTGCTCATTATGTATGTGTGTGTGCGCACTCAATCATGTCTGAATCTTCTGCGACCCCATTTAGCCCACCAGGCTTCTCTGTCCATGGAACTTTTCTGGCAAGAATCCTGGAGTGGGTTGTCATTTTCTTCTCCAGGGGATCTTCCTGACTCAGGGATCCAATCCGCATCTCCTGTGGTTCCTGCGTTGATGGGTGATTCCTTAACACTGAGCAACCAGGGAAGCCCAGATATTTTGTTCAAAGTGTAAAATTAAACTCTTTATAGCTATTGTGGAAACAGTATATTGAAAAAGACTCAATACCTACTGAGCTGTACAACCAACAAAGAAAGAAATTCATTCAACTACAGTGTTTACTGACACCTACTGGATTGTTTTACTTAGAGTTTTACCCTATAAATTGTGAAAAACTTAAAATACATGAAAGTCTGGACTGAATCAAGTGTACCTTATTCAGTTTCTTTGTTAAGTAGAAGTTTATTACACACTCTGTTGATTTTATATAGTATATACTCTGTTTATTATATACTGTATCTTTACTGTACTGGAGCCATTCCAAAGAATGCCCTTTGCGTAACTAAGCTGGGGGTCCTTAGTCTCTGTAGCTTCCCTATGCTGATGTGACTCACACTATTGGTTTTTGTCATTTCTTGACGACAGTGCTATGACAGTGCATGTGAGATGCTGCCAGGATTCTCTTGCTCTGCAGCATGCTTTTTACCCCTCACGAAGCTAAGCAAACTTGGTGCTGGGTGAGCCTATTGTGTCTTGTATATTGGTTGACAATCTGAAACTGAAACTTATTCTAATAGTCTTGTCTTGTAAGAATATAAAATAAACATTTAAAATATTAGACAAACAGCTTAGGGGCAACAGGAGAGAAGATTGTAGGGATAGTAGTAATTAAGTCATCACCCAAAATGCAACAAAAAAACACAAAAGGAAGTATAAAAGAGATATTAAAAGACATTCAGATGAGTTTTAGAAGGCATAATATTTATTATAGAGAAGGAAATGGCAACCCACTCCAATATTCTTCCCTTGAAAAGCCCATGGACAGAGGAGCCTGGCACACTACAGTCCATGGGTCTCAGAAGAGTTGGACACAATTGAGGGACTAAACAATAACAATACTTATTTAACTAGAGTTAGAGCAAGAGGAATTGGGAGACTGGTGCTAGACTGAGGTAAGGCAATATTCAAAGAGTTGATAAACAAATATCTACTCTGTGATTCAGAATTTCCACTCCTATGTGTAAATCAAACTCCAATTAAATTAATTAAAAAGGAACTGAGTCCATTAACCTACCAATGGGACAGGTAAAAAAGATGCTTGTAGCAGCCGCACTCACAATAGCTTCAAGCTGAGCCTGGTCTAGAGCCATGAGACACAGAACAGAGAACTAAATTGTGATGCAGCAACTGAGTGTCATGATACATGAGTGTGGTGATACATGAGTGTGGTGATACATGAGAGTGGTGATACATGAGTGTGGTGATACATGAGAGTGGTGATACATGAGTGTGGTGATACATGAGAGTGGTGATACATGAGTGTGGTGATACATGAGTGTGGTGATACATGAGAGTGATGATACATGAGTGTGGTGATACATGAGAGTGGTGATACATGAGAGTGGTGATACATGAGAGTGGTGATACATGAGTGTGGTGATACATGAGTGTGATGATATGTGAGTGTGGTGATACATGAGTGTGGTGATACATGAGGGTGGTGATACATGAGTGTGGTGATAAATGAGAGTGGTGATACATGAGTGTGGTGATACATGAGTGTGGTGATACATGAGTGTGATGATATGTGAGTGTGGTGATACGTGAGTGTGGTGATACTTGACTGTGATGATACATGAGTGTGGTGATACATGAGTGTGGTGATACATGAGTGTGGTGATACATGAGAGTGGTGATACATGAGTGTGGTGATACATGAGTGTGGTGATATGTGAGTGTGGTGATACATGAATGTGATGATACATGAGTGTGATGATACATGCAACATTGAGTATGTTTCAAAACCATGATGCTGAACGATAGAATTCAGACACAAGACTAGTATATGCTGCATGATTCCTTTTATATTACATTTACAAGGTGTCAACCCTGTTTTATGCTAATGGAAGGAAGTCTGGGGTTTGCTTTTGGGTTGGTACTGACCAAGAAGAAGAAGTCATGGCACCTGGGGTGTGTCATTTAGAATATACATATATATTTCAGTGAGTACATAACAAGGTTGAAGGTCTACTGGAAGTCAAATCCTGGATTTGGAATTGAACCCATGTCCATTGCATTGGCAGGCAGAATCTTAACCACTGGGCCACGAGGGAAGTCCCCTGACATTTTACACCATTGGATAACCCAAGTGAAGTGAAGTTGCTCAGTCATGTCCGACTCTTTGCGATCCTATGGACTGTAGCCTACCATGCTCCTCCATCCATGGGATTTTCCAGGCAAGAGTACTGGAGTGGGTTGCCATTTCCTTCTCCTGGATAACCCAAAGAGGGTATCAAAAGGCCAACCAAAATGAAAGTGTAGCAAATCAATGAACTGTGGTAACACTGACGGGAAAGGGGATCAAAGCAAGAATGGAGCTGTAGAAGAAGAGCTGGCTGGGAGAATGTGACCCTGCTGCCCTTTGAGAGACTTTAAGCATGCAGCCAGAGCAATCTGATGAAGGCGTACATGAAGAAAGTGGGTGTGAGGATGAAGAGGCTTCAGCAAGGTGGTGATGGCACAGATGTCCATATGACAGGAGCCCTCTGAGATATTTCACAACATTGAAAGAGTGAAATGTTGGGTGCTGATCCAACTTAGAAAAAGGTGTCAGAGCTCACCAAGGCATACTTGCTGTTTACTGTAAGATATATGATGAGAAGAAGGCAGGAACGGTTTGTACTATTTCAGATGTGTTTTACCAAGAGACATGAGACTCAGTTCTCAACATTTCCCAGCTTTAAATTATAGTGTACTAGATAAATATTAGCTTTACTATATTTTCTTTGGTTGTACATTTATAAATGACAGGTTTTGGGTTTCCCAGATGGCCGGAATGGTAAAGAACCCCCCTGCCAATGAAGGAGATGTAAGAGATGCCAGTTTGATCCCTGGATCAGAAAAATGCCCTGGAGGATGGGATGGCAGCCAACTCCAGTACTCTTGCCTGGAGACTCCCATGGACAGAGGAGCCATCAAAGTGATTCATGTATGTATGTCTGTGTGTGTGTGTATGTATATATATTTTTTCAGATTCCTTTCTGTGATCGATTATTATGTGATTTTAAATATGGTTCCCTGCGATATATGATAGGACCTTGTTGCTTATATATTTTATTTATAGCAGTATTTATCTGTTAATTCCAAGCTCCTAATTTATCCCTCCTTTCCCCCCCATTTCCTCTTTGGTAACTGTAAGTTTATTTTCTATGTCTGTGAGTCCTTTTCTATTTTGTAAATAAGCACCTTTATATCATTTTTCAGATTCACAGGACTGATGTCATATGGTATTCATCTGTCTGACTCACTTAGTGTGAGAATGTCTAGGCCCGTCCATGTTGCTGCAAATAACCTCACTCATTCATTTTATGACTGATATTCCATGGTACTGCATCTTCTTTGCCATTCAACTATTGATGGACACTGAGGCTGTCCCTTGTCTTGGCTTTGTAAGTAGTTTTATTTCAAAACTCATTTCAAAATTCAAAATTCATTCATTTCACAATGAATATTGGGGTGTGTGTATCTTTTCACATTAGATACTTATCTGGATATGTGCCCAGGAGGGGGATTGCTGGGTCAGATGGTGACTCTATCTTTAGTTTCTGAGGAACCTCCATTCTGTTCTCCACACCGGCAGCACTGAATTACATTCCCAACAACAGTGTAGGTGGGTTCCCTTTTTCAATACTCTCTCCAGGATTTATTATTTGTAGACTTTTTGAAGATGGCCATTCTGACTTGTATGATGTGATACTTCTATGTAGTTTTAATTTGCTTTTCTCTAATAGTTAGCAATGTTGAGCATCTTTTCATGTGCCTGTTAACCATCTGTATGTCTTCTTTGGAGAAATGTCTATTTAGATCTGTTGCCATTTTTTTTTTTATATTGAGCTGCATTATCTGTTTGTATATTTGGAAATTAAGCCCTTGTCAGTTGTATCATTTGCAAATTTTTTCTCTAAGGAATTATCTAGTTTCAAGTTTGTTTTTAAAATCTGTATTCAATTCTTGTTTATTCATTTGTAAACTTGCCATGAAAAATTAAAAAAAAAAACACAGGCAAGCTTTCTTTTGTCCCAAGTAACTATGAGCTATTATTTCTTTACATGTATACGAGCCCTCACTGCCACAGTATGTGTATTCAAGGGCCAAAATCTGTTGTTCTTATCTGATTTCAAAGAGTTGAATAAAATAAATAATGGTTCAAAATCTATGCCAGTTCTATCAATTAAAATAACAGTTATCTGTAACAGGTGTCTTTAAATATGAAATCAACTTTTAGGGATAAAGTTGGTAAAATTAACTCCTGTATCTTGTGTGTAGGGAAATGTTGTCCCTTCTTATGGGTAAACCAGTTGAACACTGTTTAATGGTCAACATCTTAAATCCTATTTTTCATAAACTGAAGAGTTGTGAATAACGTTGTGTATTTCATTTTTATATTATGTAGACATTAAAACTAATGCTTAGATTTCAGTTTGTATTGTTTTCTGTGTTTATTTTACTTTAACCTAATTCAAAATATCTGATAAGAAATTTGGCATGTGTCTGAATTCTCAGTAACATTGGAAATGAAGAGAGTGGCTCATCATAGAGATGACGACTATGTGGTGGTGGTTGTCTGATTTCTAAATCTAAGCCATTTTCTCAAAAATTTGCTTCTCCCTTTTTTTAAAATTTATTGATTTTAATTGGAGGTTAATTCCTTTACAATACTGTGTCTCCCTTGTCTTTCACTGAGGTTTTCCAAATACAATATCTTATTCATGCTGTCAGTAAAATTGGAGCTTATAAAAACCTAAATTTGGAACATCCAAGTTTTTTTTAAAAATGCTTCTGACTCTCCACTCAATCTTTTTTCTTCATGTCCTAGAAGGTAAGAGATAGTTTCTACCTTTCAAACCTAGAACTTAGTGATAATATCTAAATAGTTATTCTCAACATAATTAAAAATGCATAAACTGCCTCCTTCCATGCCCTCATTCATTTAGATATTTTTCCTGTAAAGAGTACAAATGATTCAATTATGGTAAAACTTGGTTCAACAAGACACACTTATTCTGCAGCTAGGCTGAAAGGGTAACTGTCAAATTTTCTATTATAAACTGTTTCTTCTTTTGCAATATAACATAGGAGTTGGAGAAGGGCCAAAGCAGGTTCAGAACACTAGAATTTGGGGAAAGAATTTTTGGTTATGTCTGAAATCTGCAGAACTGGAAAGGCACAGTTCTGGTAAGGCAGTTTAAATTATTGTTTCCATTAACCCGGCAGGTTTTCAAGTTTAATTTTTCTTTTTTTGTGTTCAAAAGCAATGAAGAAAACAAAAGTAATGCAACCCAGGAAAGGAATAGAGAGGCTACATATTACCTCCAGGTCAGTCAAAGGACGTGTTGCAAAGGACACATAGAGAGGTCAGGCCAGTTGCCGGAGAGCCATAAAGGTGTCCGGTTAAGTGTTGTTGCAGAAACATTAGATGAAATATCTAGAAGTCACACTTCCTTTTTTGATCATGCATGGTAATGGCTTATATCTAAGACTGCACTTATAATGCTTTGTCTAGCCATACCATATAAGGTGAAAATCAGAGAATTTGTAGAACCTATAGAATAAGCTTCCCAGGTGATGTCAGTGGTAAAGAACCCACCTGTCAGTGCAGGAGACATAAGAGACACAGGTTCCATCCCTGGGTTGGGAAGATCCCCTGGAGAAGGGCATGGCAGCCCACTCCAGTATTCTTGCCTAGAAGATCGCTTGGACAGAGGAGCCTGGCAGGTTATAGTCCGTAGCGTCACAGAATCGGACATGATTGAAGTGACTTAGCACACAAAGAATAAACTGCTTTGGAGAAAATTTAGATCAGACAACACTGGCCTCTAAGTTAGCAAAGTCACTACGAGGAGTTCTCAATCTCCAGTAATAAGAATCCACCGTGATAGATCCTATCAAGATTGTAGGAATGAGGGCTATATTTCACAAAGGAAACTCAGCTTTTGGAAAGTTTGCTTCATGGTATTCAGATCTTAAAATTGTAGGAATAAATGCAGACTTATTGACTTTTCGCTGAGTCTCACCTTCCCTAATTTTCAAGGGAGATCATTAGATAGTTTCTGCCCCCGAGTCAAGTGCAGGCAAACTCCCTATCAGGCAAGAATGTAGGGATTCACTGTGTTTAACACACATCGATCTCACTTTGGGTAGCTGATGGCTTTAGGTTATGTCACTTATTAATACTCAGCCTTTTGTTGTATTTTATTTATTTGTTTAAATTTATCTGCTTCTTTTAATTGGAACACTCAGTTTTGATGGCACACACGTCTGGCATCATATGTTAACAAGCAGTTTTATGTTGTGTTTACATACAGACTGTTAGGCAGTGATGGTCTAGTTAACCTCGTTTTGCTCTTACGCATGCCTCCATTGTCATACCATACCGCTAGTTATTTTTATTCAGAGTGTTCTGATCACGTGTAGTTCTGTGATCCAAATATGCAGATATGAAGATATTTACTTTCCATTACATTTTTAAGAGTTATAGGCAGAAATTGTTAGTAAGTTAGCTTTTAGAGAACGTCCTTGTGATTTTTTGCTTTGGGAGGGAGGGTCCATGACTTCTCTTTCACACATTATTTTCTATTTTCATTTATAAAAACAATATAGTATTTTCAGGCTTTGGTTCCTCAATGATTATTATATTAATAAAAAAGAAAATTTAATGGCATTTCTGGAGGAAAAATACGAGACTGAAAGTGTGTTTTATCATTGCGTAGAAACGACTATTTGAAGTAGTAAGGCTCTAATATTACTCATCATTTAAAATATCGCCAGCAACTTTCAGGAACAAGCCATATGCTTGTCCAATCCATGAGTTCTTCACTAAGCCAACAAAATTACTGGAAGATGCCAGTGCATTCAACACCTACCTAAGAGGAAGGGTCTTATTAATATTTAGGCAACAGTAAAATCACTGCAAAAATCAATTTTATTTATGCATGTAATTTTACAGTGTTATAAATGAGGGAGGAACTCTGTGGTTGTTAAACATATGTAAAGCCTTTCATGCTTAAAACGCAGGAAAAAGCTTAGGCAATATTGGGAGGAGCTTGGTAACTATAGTCTGTGGGGTTCCAAAGAGTGAAAAATGGTTTGAGCAAGTGAGCAAGAACACATCCGGTGTTAGACACACATCTGGAATGAACTGAAAAGCTTTCAAAGTGTATCATATTCGTAATGACTAGAATCAGATTGGCAGTATATGCTTATGTGTTAGTTTTTCTGTTAGAATGAGAACTGAGGAAAAATACAGCATTTAATGTAATAACATCTAAAAAATAAACTGGTTTATAAAAGTGTAATAAACCGTGTTTTCCATAATCAAATTTAAACCATGTCTGATTTCTACAATAACCCTTACATTTGGCCAACAAATGTTCAGTTTGAAGAACCACAAAATTGTTTCTGATCAACTCTGCAAAAACTGTTTCCACAGTTATATATACAGAGAGTTTTCTTAAATTGGAAATTTCAGTTAGCTAAATCCCTCCTTCACCATCCTTAAAGAGGCTGTGGCTTTATCTTTAATTTAGTTTCTTTTTTTAAATTAATTGATTACTTTATTTTACTTTACAACATTGTATTGGTTTTGCCATACATTGACTTGACTCTGCCATGGGTGTACATGTAGTTTCTAAAGAAAGGACTAGATGAGTATTCATCAATACTTTGTTGAAGAGAATGGATCATGATACATCACACTAGAGTAGCATTATTATGATAATATTCCATTTTCATTATAGGAATCTCAATTCTTAGAACAATATAAAGTTCAACATAGCAAATATCTTACCTATTTTTAAATACAAAACATTGCCCTTTTATACCCCTAAAGAGTTAAAATGCAAGACGAGAAACAGCGGCAGATGTGGGCAGATATTTAGGCAGCTTGCAGATCAGACTTTGGGAATTATCCTGTGTAAAACCTGCTTGAAAACTGAAGGCATCTGAGAATATTAAAAATATAGAACTATATATTTTCACCCTCCTGATTTCCTGGATTCAGTGACAGTTTTCCAAGAACTGTGTTCCTCCAGTCCTAACAATAATTCTTCAGTCACCTAAGTTTGTGTTAATATTCCTGCCTGCAATGACGAGAGTGGTTGTTACTGTTTTGCTGACTAATTTCTGATTGATATCTATCAATCAGACACATGTTCCAGACTATATTCTGCCACAAGCATGTAGGCTACATTTTTAGAGAACAGTACTGTCTTGTAAAGGTATGTGTAACTTTGTTATATGAAAGCATATATCTGTGCTAGTAATAATATATAACTTTTCTCAACTTAGTTTTATTCAGCACAGTTTTCTCTCAGTTAACTGTTAGAGAAAATCACTTTAAATCATAAATCCTAACCGTAGTGGCAGTTATGTATTTTAATAAAATACCCTGTTAGAATCAAAGAAAGATCAAATTAGTACTATTTTAGGATAAGATGTTAAGTGAAGTGTTATTCAGTAGTATGCTTATTATGCAGAATGGTTTCAGAGTAAGTTCCAAGGAAGACTAGCAGAGCAGTCGGTATTGTTGGTGTAAGATCATCCTTATGTTTTTTAGGTGGGGGGCAGAGTGCACAGTATGTAAAATTTGCAATCAAATGAGGTTTCTTTTATCTTTCTGCTCCTCACCTCTTTAGTCTAGAATTCATCCACCTGATACAAGGTGACTTTCGTTCCTTTTACGTTTACATTCCAGTTGACAGGAATGAAGGAAAAGTTCCTAAAATCTTAAAGGACACATTTGGGAATTCTGAACACAACTCTGCTCATGTGTAGGTAGAATCTGCTCGTATTCCACTCGGCACGTCACTGGGCTGCATCTAGTCAGCAGAGATGCTGAAAAATAGAAGATTTGTCCAAAGTATGTATATGGAAGGACGAACGATGCAGTGAGTACCATGTAGAAAATACTGAGTTATGTTACTGTGAGAGAAGGAGAAGGTGAGCATGGAGAACAGTGTGTGGTCTTTGTCGTCAGCTGTATTCCCATCACTCTCGTAGCTGCGTCTGTACTTTCCCCACAGGTCTTACAGTCTTGCCAATTCCCTCTTCCAAGGAAGCCAACCCAAATCCTTGTACCTCCTGCTTAACCAGTGCTTAGGGTTTTAAGTGCTGTGTGGTCCTGCCAGTCTGACCCAGGTGAACTCCTCATGGTAGAGTTAATGAGAGACGGAAAAAAAGCTTTTCTTCAGGTCCTACTAAATGATATGCAGTAGAAAGAGCACATCTAATTTAAAACTTGCCTTCTGAAAATGAATGCATGGAGATTTCCCAAATTACCTGGCTTTTGGTCACTTTGTATTATGAATTCAAGGCAGAGAGTGCTTCTTGGAGCAGAGGGGTAGTCTCTTATAACTCTGCTTACAGAATGGCTACATTCAGTTTAACTCCCTCTCTTTTGTAGGAATTTGTATTTAAAAAACACCAGTATTTTAAAAATTGTTCACTCACAAAAAAAAAAAAAAACACCAGTATTTTGAAAATTTCAGTCATTTCCTCTAATGTCGCAACTTCTCTTTGAACAGCGTTTTTAATCTGTTATATACCTGGCAATAATTTATACAAATATTTGACCAGAGCAGAGCAAGGATTGCTAGGTTTACAGACTGAAACACCGAACTATTTCTCACTTTCCCTGCAAATGCTTACACATAGTCAAAGCCACACACTTTGCACTCCTCTTCCTACCTTATTTTTTTTCCTTTTTTTAAATAAAGAATTATATCAGACTTGACCCACTGGTTCCAAATCGGGAAAGGAGTCTGTCAGGCTGTATATTGTCACCTTCCTTAGTTAACTTCTATGCAGAGTACATCATGAGAAACACTGGGCTGGATGAAGCAGAAGCTGGAATCAAGATTGCTGGGAGAAATATCAATAACATCAGATACTCAGATGACACCACCCTTATGCAGAAAGCAAAGAAGAACTAAAGAGCCTCTTGATGAAAGTGAAGGAAGAGAATGAATAAGTTGGCTTAAAGCTCAACATTCAGAAAACTAAGATCATGGCATCTAGTCCCATCACTTCATGGCAAATACATGGGGAAAGAGTGGAAACAGGGGCAGACTTTATTTTGGTGAGCTCCAAAATCACTGCAGATGGTGAATACAGCCAAGAAATTAAAAGATGCTTGCTCCTTGGAAGAAAAGCTATGACCAACCTAGACAGCATATTAAAAAGCAGAGACATTACTTTGCCAACAAAGTTTTTCCAGTGGTCATGTACGGATGTGAGAGTTGGACCATAAATAAAGCTGAGCACCAAATAATTGATGCTTTTGAACAACGGTATTGAAAAAGACTCTTGAGAGTCTCTCGGACTGCAAGGAGATCGAACCAGTCCATCCTAAGGGAGATCAGTCTTGAATATTCATTGGAAGGACTGATGCTGAAGCTGAAACTCCAATACTTTGGCCACTTGATGCGAAAAGCTGACTCATTTGAAAAGGCCTTGATGCTGGGAGAGATTGAGGGCAGGAGGGGAAGGGGACGACAGAGGATGAGATGGCTGGATGGCATCATCGACTCAATGGTCATGGGTTTGGGTGGACTCCCAATGTTGGTGATGGACAGGGATGCCTGGTGTGCTGCGGTTCGTGGGGTTGCAAAGAGTCAGACACGACTGAGTACTGACATGAACTGAATGAATAAGAAGCATTTAGAAAATGTTTTAGAAATGAAGGGCTTCCTCAACTAGCTCATCTTACTGAGGATCCTGAGTTCATCTTTGTAGACATGTAGACACAGAACATTCACTTTGTTCCTATGGTCAACATTGTCAGAACTCCAGAAATTCGTTTACATTAACCAAGTCCAAGAGAAGCTCATTTAAAAGAAGGAACAATTCTATCTAATTACAATAGAGATGCCAACTGGGCTGTACACTCATGCTTTCAAAACATGCCATTTGCCCCTGCAGAGGAATCTCCTGAAGAAGCCAGATTACTCAATAACATCTGGACAGGAGAAATCAACTGTTTGAGCTTAGGGACTTGAATCACTAACTGTTTGGGCTTAGGGGCTTGGGTCATTCTGAGGAATCAAGTCTTTGAAGATAGATTAATAAGAGTACTGTTACATTTCTCTGGTCTTATTAGGAATACAAGACAGAGTATATTTTTTCTCTGAAGTTATTAAGAAAAAGTTTCATCTGCTGTTAAAACAACTCTTCAAACTATTATGAACGTTCTTTCTATTTTTGACATAGTTACACAGTGTACACTTTTGTGGAGTTTTATTCTTTTGCATGTAGCCCTTTGGTTTTTCAAACACCATTTGTTGAAGAGGCTGTCTTTCTCCATTGCATATTCTTGCCTATTTTATCATAAACTAAGTGACATATGAGTGTGGATTTATTTGTGGATGTTCTAGTCTGTTCAGTTGATCTCTGTATCTCTTTTTGGGCCAGTGCCATACTGTTTTGACGACTGTAGCTTTGCCGTATATTTTGAAAACGGGGGCAACATTGTTCTTCTTTCTCAAGGTTGCTTTGGTTATTTGAGGTCTTTTTTAGTTCCATACATGTTTTAGGATTATTCTAGTTCCGTGGGAAAATGCCTTGAGTATTTTCACAGGTACTGGTTTTGATCTGTAGATTGCCTTGGATAGTATAGTCATTTTGACAGTATTGAGTCTTCTAATCTAAGAACACCATGTATCTTTCCATCGTTTTGTGTCATCTTCAGTTTCTTTTTTCAGCATTTTTTAGTTTTCAGACTATGAGTCTTTTGCTCCCTGTGTGTGTGTTCTAAGTCGCTTCAGTTGTGTCCAACTCTTTGCAACCACATGGATGGTAGTTGTCTGGCACCCCTATCAATGGGATTTTCCAGGCAAGGATACTGGAGTGGGTTGCCATGCCCTCCTCCACGGATATTTCCCAACCCAGAGATCAAACCCAAGTCTCCTGTACCTCCTGAATTGCAGGTGGATTCTTTACCACTGAGCCAACAGGGAAGCCCTTAATCTCCTTGCTAATTTATTCTCTTTAATGTGATGGTAAATGGGATTGTTTTGTTAATATCTCTTTCTGATATTTTGTTGTTGGTATACAGAAATGAAACATGAAAGATGATTTTTTGCAACACTTTGTATTAGCAAAAAGTGAATATGGTGTTATTGAGTGTACACTAAAACAGTATAAGCCGTGGCATTTATTAAAGAACATTCACAATCCAGGAAGCTGTACTATGTTTATTTTATATCCTTTAGTTACCTTCAGATTATATATATGTGTAATATATATATATACACACATACATATACAAGAAGAGACTGTGGACTGACTTATATATGTGTGTGTATATATATATATATATATATATATATATATATAAAATGATCAGTCTGAGCAATCATAGCAAATTAATACCACAATTACTTTTAATTCAATCTTATTTGAAACACGGTTGTTTGAATGAGGCACACTATTGAAATGTCAAGGATGGATTAGTGAGATGGCTAGTTATGAGGTGAGAAGTGAGAAAATTTTCCTATGAAATGGTATGTGTATACCTTGCTGGCAAATGTACCTGGGTTACCCTAGTGATAATCGTAATTTGTCTCTTTTTCCTCTAAAGTCATTTAGTCATAATGGGAAATCACCATGGGAAAGAAGGTAGAAACATCTATTCCTGCCACATGGCTATTTCTCCTCCAGTCCACACCTCTGAAATCATGGAGAGTCTCTCATTTCAGATAGGTAGAAAAGGAAGGGAAAGAATCTCTCCACATTGCCTGAGTACCTGTTAGTTTTGCATGTTATACTGGCAAAAACTGGAAATAGACTCCCATAATCTTCAAGTATGGCCCTGATGGAAAATGGAGGGGGAGGGATATCCCAGTGGGAAGAACTTTAAATAGTGCATCTGCTTCTTCACTTTGCTTCGATGGCCATAGGTACAGACCTACACAACTTCAGTGTCAGTAGTCAGAGACTTAAAAAGGACACCGGTGGTGAAGATGACTTGGGGGATATCATGCAAATATTTCAACAGCTGAATTTTCCTCTAACCAAAACAGATCTGAATATTACTTCTGCTGAATCAGTTCAGTTGCTCAGTTGTATCTGACTCTTTGAAACCCCATACTGCAGCACGCCAGGCCTCCCTGTCCTTCACCAACTTGTAGAACTTGCTCAAAATCATGTCCAGTGAGTCAGGGATGCCACCCAACCATCTCATCCTCTGTCACCCCCTCCTCAGTCTGCCTTCAACTTTTCCAGCATTAGGGTCTTTTTCCAATGAGTTTGTTCTTTGCATCAGGTGGCCAGAGGATTGAAGTTTCAGCTTC
Source organism: Cervus elaphus (assembly GCF_910594005.1). Classification (NCBI taxonomy): domain Eukaryota; kingdom Metazoa; phylum Chordata; class Mammalia; order Artiodactyla; family Cervidae; genus Cervus; species Cervus elaphus. The sequence continues at coordinate 13,266,500 of NC_057840.1, forward strand.
AGCATCAGTCTTTCCAATGAATATTCAGGACTGATTTCTTTAGGATGGACTGGTTGGATCTCCTTGCAGTCCAAGGGACTCTCAAGAGTCTTCTCCAGCACCACAGTTCAAAAGCATCAATTCTTCAGCACTCAGCTTTCTTTATAGTTCAACTCTCACATCTGTCCATGACCACTGGAAAAACCATAGCCTTGACTAGATGGACCTTTGTTGGCAAAGTACTGTCTCTGCTTTTTAATATGCTGTCTAGTTTGGTCATAACTTTTCCTTCCAAGGAGTAAGCGTCTTTTAATTTTATGACTGCAATCACCATCTGCGGTGATTTTGGAGCCCCCCAAGAATAGAATCTGACACTATTTCCACTGTTTCCCCATCTATTTCCCATGAAGTGATGGGACCGGATGCCATGATCTTAGTTTTTTGAATGTTGAACTTTAAGCCAACTTCTTGACACTCCTCTCTCACTTTCATCAAGAGGCTTGTTCGTTCCTCTTCACTTTCTGACATAAGGGTCCCTTACTGGAAAATTGAACAGATGGAAGCATTTAAAAAGCCATGAATGGAACTGACCTTGACCACAGAGGAACTGACCTTCTTCAGGTAAAATTTCCTCAGTCCCTGCATTTAAAAAGCCATGAATGGAACTGACCTTGACCACAGAGGAACTGAGCTTCTTCAGGTAAAATTTCCTCAGTCCCTGCCCAGGATCTGCTGTTCCTTTTCATGAACACAAAGTGTACTTTATTTTTATGTCCAACATTGATGGCACTCACATACTTGGTTCACATTAATCAAGCCAAACCAAACAAAATAAATCTTTATTTTAAACACAGGACTGATTTATATATTTACAGTAGTTCGGCAAACATGGCTGTACATTCATGCTCTTAAGATGGGAACTTTTGTCCCCGCAGAGGACTCCCCAAAAGAAGCTGAATCCCATGGACACAAAATCTGGGCACGTAAACAGCTTGAACACACCGGCTAGTATCATTAAGCTAAGATATTCTGATGTAATCTTATTTCCTTAATGATCAGTTAATAAGAGTACGACATTTCTCTCTGGCCTATTTAGAACAGGAGACATACTGATTTCTTTTTTCATTAACACGGTCCTTCAAACTTTCATGGGATTTCTTTTCACTTTTGGAAAATCTCAATTAATTATATATTGTATACTTTTGAGGTGGTGGAACTTCCCAAAATTTTAGGATGACCTCCCAAAATAGAGATCTGATGTATACGAGTTGTTTATCATTGAGTTTAAGAGTCTTTTGCTAATGTCACTAATCTTGTATGATCAAAGCTGTCTCCTAAATCATCAAAAGATTCTTGACAACTAACAATTGGTGAGACACTCCACTGAGTGCTTTCATTTTCTTTTAACGTTCTCCTAGTGTTAGACTCCAGTGATATTGATACAGTTTCCTCCAAAGAACTTGAATGATTTTCACATTGTGAACCCTTGACTGAAGACCTCAGCATTTTTGTCATATGTAGCTAGGGGAAGCCTCATTTTCTTTAGTTTTACTCATTTAGGCAAAATGTTGTTTTACAAAGTTATTCAGATGATCTCTTTTCAATCTCACACTTTTCAGTGTTTGTGACATACAGATAGATTTGTTACAGTCCACATTTCATCTTCTTATAGTGATTCCAATACTTTGGCCACCTGATGAGAAGAGTTGACTCACTGGAAAAGACCCAGATGCTGGGAGGGCTTGGGGACAGGAGGAGAAGGGGACGACAGAGGATGAGATGGCTGGATGGCATCACTGACTCGATGGACATGAGTTTGAGTAAGCTCTGGGAGTTGGTGATGGACTGGGAGGCCTGGTTTGCTGCGATTCATGGGGTAGCAAAGTGTCGGACACGACTGAGTGACTGAACTGACTGAACTGAACTGAACTGATAGTATATCCTATCAAACTTTTGTAGAATTTGCACACAGTGAAATCCACTCTTTCTCGTATACAGATTTATGGATTTTGACAAATGCATAGAGTCATGTCCCCAGAACATTCCCCAATGGCTCAAGGGGTAAAGAATCTGCCTGCAGTGCAGGAGACACAGGAAATTCAGGTTTGATCCCTGGGTCGGGAAGATACCATGTGGGAGGGCACAGCAGCCCACTTCAATATTCTTACTGGAAATCCCCATGGACAGAGGAGCCTGGTTGGCTACAGTCCAGAGGATTGCAAAGAGTTGGACGTGGCTGAGCATGCACACGTGTGTATGTATCACACACATCAAATCTGTCACAGAAATATTTACCCCTTCCTACTACCCACTGGCACTCAACCTTTTCTCCAGACCCAGTTACTGGCAATAACAGATGTGGTTTTCATCCCGTATTTTCGTCTTTTCCATAATGTCATATGAAGAGTATCACACCCCATGTAGCTCTTGTTTAACAAAATGCACTTGACTAATTTTGTTTCTTAAATCAATAATTTGTTCCTTTTTATGATTGACTAGAGTTCCATTTTGACAAACTGTACACTCTAGTGTATCCATTCACTTGTTCAACAACTTCTGGATTGTTTTCCATTTTTAGTTTATTTTGTGTATGTGTGTTGGTTACTCAGTCATGTCTGACTCCTTGTGACCCCATGGACATAGCCCACCAGGGTCTTCTGTCCATGGGATTCTCCAGGCAAGAATATTGGAGTGGGTAGCCCTTCCATTTTCCAGAAGATCTTTCTGACTCTGGGATCGAACCTGGGTCTCCCATATCACAGGCAGACTGTTTACCATCTGAGTCACCAGGGAAGCCTAGTTTTATTTTAGCAACTATTAAAGTTACTATCGCTGTACAAAGATCAGTATAGTCAAGGCTATGGTTTTTCCAGTAGTCGTGTATGGATATGAAAGTTGGACCATAAAGAAGGCTGAACACCAAAGAATTGATGCTTTTGAACTGTGGTGTTGGAGAAGACTCTTGTGAGTCCCATGGACTGCAAGGAGATCCAAACAGTCCATCCTAAGGGAAACCAATCCTCAAAAGTATTAGAAGGACTGATGCTGAAGCTGAAATGCCAGTATTTTGGCCACCTGATGCAAAGAGCCAACTCCTTAGAAAAGACCCTGATGCTGGGAAAGATTGAGGGCAGGAGGAGAAGGGGACAACAGAGGATGAGGTTGTCGGAATGCCTCACCGACTCAATGCACATGAGTTTGAGCAGGCTCTGGAAGCTGGTGAAGGACAGGGAAGCCTGCCCTGCTGCAGTCCGTGGGGTCACAAAGAGTTGAACATGACTGAGTGACTGAACAACAGCAACAATTGATGTACAGGATTTTTTTTTTAAGTAAAATTTCAATCTCTTGGGGAAGTATCTAGATATCACTTGGCTCACATGTAAGCCTATGTTTAACACTATAAGAAACAGACAAACTATTTTCCAACAAAGCTTTACTGTTTTGCATGTCCATTATCAATAAATGAGAGTTTCTGTTGCTACTCATTCTGGCCAGCATTTATTACTGTCACTGTGTTTGCCCCTCAATATTAGCTATTGAAATAGGTGTGCTTTGGTATTTCACTGTGGTTTTAGCTTACATTTTCCTAGTGACAAATTATATTGAACGTCCCTTCATGTGTTTATTTGTCAATCATATATCTTATTTGATGAGGTAGCTGTTCAAACCCTTTGTGTGTGTGTGTTAATCACTCAATCGTGTCTGACTCTTTGAGACCCCATGGACTCCCAGGTTCCTCTGTCCATGGAATCCTCCAGGCAAGAATACTGGAATGGCTTGCCATTCCCTTCTTCAGAGATCTTCTGGATCCATGGAATGACAGGTCTCCTGCAATGGCAAGCAGATTCTTTACCACCTGAGCCCCCAGGGAAACCTTTTTACCCATGTTTAACTGGGTGTATTGTTTTCTAAATCTGAAGTTTTATGAATTCCATATGTATTCTAGACATAAGACCTACAGTAGCTACATTATTGGCAGATACTTTCTGTTAGTGCCCTATCTTTTCATTCTGTTAACAGTGTCTTTTGCTGAGCAAGAATTTTAATTTTGGTAAATCTCTGTCTGTCTACTTATCTACATACATGTGCCTGTTTTTTCTTTAGATTGTGCTTTTGGTGTTATATCTCAAAACATCACTAAAGTCAAGGTCATGGAGATTTTTTCCCTGTGTTTTCTTCTGAAAGTTTTAGTTCTTTAGTTTATATGTATGTCAGTAATCCATTTTGAGCTAATTTTTATACAAACTGGGAGGCATATGCCAAGAGTCATACTTTTGCATATGGATATTCACTTACTCTAAGCAACAGTTCACAAAAATAGCCCAATTCAACTGTCTTTGCACCTTTGTCAAAAATAAATTGACAGTGTTTGTATGGTCTAGTTCTCAGTTCTCTGTTCTGTTCCATTGACCTATCCTTCTATTAATACTATACTGTCTTGATTACTCTAACTCTTTAATGTCTTGAAATCAACTAGTCTTCCAACTTCATTCTTTTTTTTTTTTTTTTTTTTTGGATTTAACTATTTGAGTTATTTTGCCTTTCCATATAAATATTGTAGTCAACTCATCCATGTTTGGAAGAAGCTTATTTTGAGACAAATGTGGGCTGCATGGAATCTATGTTTCAAATTTAGGAGAATTTACATCTTGACTAATAAACAGATAGCTTATTATCAATGACTTGGTTTCATACTTTTGGTGATTGCTTCAGGGGTATAACATACATAATTAACTTATCCCAGTCAGCTTTCAAGTGATTTTTATACCATGTCATGTATAGTATAAGCATCTTAATATATTTCCATTGTCCCCTTCTAGGCATAATATATTTACCCTGTATATAAGCTATGAACCTCATAGTACATTTTCACCATTCTTGTTCAAATAGTTAGTTATCTTTTCAGGGTTTTACATTTTAAGGGAAAAAGTCATATATGTTTGTCCTTGCAACTGCCATTTATTGTGCTCTTCTCTCCTTTCTGCAGATCCACGTTTCCATAAGATTTGTTGTTTCTTCTGCCTAAGCATCCTTTAACACTTCCAGCACTGTGGCTCTGCAGCTGATCAATTCTTTAAGCATGGATATGTCTGAAAGATTCTTTATTTTATTTCTTTTAAAAATATTTTAGGTTATTATTTATTTATTTAAAGGTATTGCACTATCTTACTTGCATTGTGTGTGTATGTGTATGAGAAGAAATCAGCTTATCTTTGTTTTCTGTTTTTTACGTAATATGTTTGTAACCCTCTCTGATATAAAGGTTATATCTTAATCATTGGTTTTGAATTATTTAATTTAGGTATGCCTTGGGGTAGTTTTCTTCATGGTTATTTTATATGGAGCTCATTCATCTTGTTGGATATATGAGTTATATTTTCCATCAAATGTGGACAATTTTCAGCCACTATTTCTTAAAATAGTTTTATCTTGCCATTTCTTCTGGGACTAATATTACATATATTTTATGGTAATTGGAGTTCACCCATAGCTCACTGATGTTTTGTTCATTTCTTAATTATGTTTTTCTTTGTTTCTTAAAGGTACTTTTGTTATTATTGTTATGCCTTCAAGTTTACTAATCTTCCTTCAGCACTAATTGGTTGTTAATATCACCAATTGCTATCTAATTGATTGTATATTTGTCATCTCATACATGGCAGTTTTTATCTCTAGGAGTTTGATGCGAGGACTTTTTTATTTTGTTCCTGTTTCATGTTATAGTATGATGTCATAGAAAGATACTTGGACTTTGTTCTTGATTTCTGAAATAAAGACACTAAAATCCTTGGAATTTCTAGTGATACATGATAAGATTCTCTTTCATTCTAATACAATGTTTCTTGGAGACTTTCATAGCTTTAGGACGGGGATGGTTACCAGAATCACTGCAGATGGTGATTGCAGTCATAAATTAAAAGACGCTTACTCCTTGGAAGGAAAGTTATGACCAACCTAGACAGCATATTAAAAAGCAGAGACACTTTGCCAACAAAGGTCCGTCTAGTAAAGGCTATGGTTTTTCCAGTGGTCATGTATGGATGTGAGAGTTGGACTATAAAGAAGGCTGAGTGCTGAAGAATTGATGCTTTTGAACTGTGGTGTTGGAGAAGACTCTTGAGAGTCCCTTGGACTGCAAGGAGATCCAACCAGTCCATCCTAAAGGAGATCAGTCCTGGGTGTTCATTGGAAGGACTGATGATGAAGCTGAAACTCCAATACTTTGGCCACCTGATGTGAAGAGCTCACTCACTGGAAAAGACCCTGATGCTGGGAAAGATGGAGGGCAGGTGGAGAAGGGGACGACAGAGGATGAGATGGTTGGATGGCATCACCGAATCGATGGACATGGGTTTGGATGGACTCTGGGAGATAGTGATGGACAGAGAGGCCTGGCATGCTGCGGTTCATGGGGTCGCGAAGAGTCGGAAACGACTGAGCAACTGAACTGAACTGAATGGTTACCAGAAAGAAACTGAGAACTTTCAGTCCTATCTTCAACCTCCAAGGGTGGGAGATTAAATTAACGGCTAATGGCCAGTTCTATCCACTTAAATCCCCCCAAAAAAGTCCTGAATAATGAGTTCCCAGCTCAGTGAAAACATAGAAGTGCTGGGAAAGGTATGTGCACACAAAGGACATGGAAACTCTACTTCCCTCACCTGCCTTTTCTGCGTATTTTCCCATTTTTGCTTCCTGAGCTTTATTCTCTATGACAAACCTATAGTGGTAAATAAAGTGCCTTCCCAAATTCTGCAAGCCATTCGAACCAATTATTGAGCCTGAAAGAGGTCGATTCTGGAAACACCTCCAAATTCATAGTCAAGTTAAACAGAAGAGTGAGCAACCTAGGGGCCTTATCTGATGATTGGCATCTGATCTGAGAAGTTTTGCGGGACCGAGCTCTTAAACTAGAGGAGTCTTAAGTTAACTCTGGGGAGCTAGTGTCAAAATTGAATTACATTATAGACTATCCAGTTGAAGAATTGATTGGTATGAGAAAAAACCCCAACACATTTGGTATCAGAAGTGTTGTGAATAAAAACAGCTCACGTAGCCAAAAAATCATTGCCAAATACAATGTCTTGAAGTTTTGCCAAATGTTTTCTTCTAGGAGTTTTATTTTAAGCTCTTACTTTTAGAGCTTTGCTCCATTTTCAGTTCCTTTTTGTAAATGGTTTAAGGATCGACCTTTATTCTTTGGCAATTTGGTATCCAATTTTCCATATACAAAGGTTTGAAAACAGTGTCTTTTCCCATTGAATAACCTTGGAAACCTTGCTGAAGATCATTTGACCACAAATGTAAGTGTTCATTTTGGGGTTTTTGTTTTCTCCCATCAGTCTATGTGTCTTTATATCAGTGTCATACTGTTTTGATTACTATAGCTTTATAATAAGGCTGGAAATCAGGATGTATGAGGGCTCTAAGTTGGTTCTTTTGTGGAGATTGTTTTGGATTGTCAAGGTCCTTTCAGATTCCAAGTAAATTTTAGGATGGATTTTTCTGTTTTTGCACTAAACATGATTGGGATTCTAGAGATCATTTTGCATAGTTTTGACATCTTCATTATAATAGTAAGTCTTCCAATTCATGAACACAGGCATTTTTCCATTTCTTTGCCTCTATTTTAACTTATTTCAGGCACATTTTATGGTTTTCAGTATACATGTCTTTAGCTTCTTTAAGTTTACTTTAGGTTGTATTGTAAAGAACCTGCCTGCCAAGGGAGGAGATATAAGAGACATGGGTATGATCCATGGGTTGGGCAGGTTCCCTGGAGTAGGAAATGGCCATCTACTCCAGTATTCTTGCCTGGAAAATTCCATGGACAGGAACCTGGCAGGCTACAGTTCATGGGGCCACGAAGAGTCAAACATGACTAAGTGACTGAGCACGATAATATAAGCATTTTATTCTTTTTATAGTATGGTAAATAATTTTCTTTTCAGATTGCTTAATGTAGCTTCACAGAAACATAACTCATTTTTGTTGTTGATTTCATATCCTGTGATTTTGCTGAGCCTGTTTATTAGTTCTAACTCTATTTTGTGGAAATCTCCTGTGGATTCTTTCTCTTATTCCACATATGAGACTATACCATCAAAGAATGGAGATAATTTTATTTCTTCCTTTCCATTTTGGATCCTATTTATCTATTTATTTGTTTCCTAATTACTCTGGCTAGAATTCCCACATCCATGTGGCAAAACGGGGCATTCTTTCTTGTTCCTCTATGTATTATAATCTTTGACTGGATGATAGACAAACTTCTATTTTTCCCCTTTATGCTATTATTGTTATAGATTTTACTTTCACATGTTTTAAATGCTGCGATAGCAAAATTGTTATTTTTAACAATCAATAATCTCTTGGAAACTTAAGTAATATTAATAAAAACATCTCATATATTATACATGTAGTTATTATGTCTGGTAGTCTTCTGGCATCATCTTTCTCCTCCTTGAAGAACATCCATTAATAACTCCATGTTGTGAGCATTTATTTATGATGTATTGTTTTAGAACTTATATGTTTTTAAAAGTCTTTATGTAGCTTTCATTTTTTGAAAAAACTTTTGGTGAGTATGGGAGCAGGTAATTTTTTCTTTTATGTGATTTAAAGACACCGCTCATGCTTTTATTCTTTCCAGTGACTTTTTAGTTCTGGTTGATTTTTAAATTTTCTCTTTATGATTGAATTTGATATTTATAATTTGGTTATAAGGTGCCTTGGCAGTTATAGTCTTTATTTCTTGTTGAGTTTCTTAGACTGGTTTTATACATTCAATCAAATTCATTTCCCTTAATTTTCAGTTCTTATTTGATAATTCTAATAGATTTTCAATTCTGTATTTGTTTTTATTCATTGCTCTTTCTTCAAATACTGGTCATGTTTTACTAATTTTGGCATGCAGAAAATTTTTGATTGCATGCCAGATATCTAAAATTTTTTATCTGTTTTGAAGGTTAAGTAAAAGTGTGTATATTAAATGAAATATAAAAGTTGTTTTCCAGTTTTCAAGTCTTGCTCATGAAGATACATTAGACAGTACAAGAGTGTACTAACCATTGGATAAGACTCTTCCATGTATGCTGCACAAAGCTCTACTTTTTAGACACAACCATAATTTCTATCCATATCTAAGCACCAAGCAATATGCCCAAGTCCTTTTTGGCCCTGTTTTGTTTGTTTGTTTGTTTGTTTTTCCTGTTTTTATAATCTTTAAAATAGTGATAATAAGATATATATATATATATATAATAATTGTAAAATTATAAAATAGTAATTTTTAAAGGCCTGGCAAATAATCAGAGGTAAATAAATGCTAGTTCTCTTTCCTCCCTACCACTAAGCTTTCAAGTAAACAAAAAGGTGCATTACAAACTGTTCTGGATCATAGAGAAGCTTTAAGTTTCATCTTCTAATCTGTCCCAAGGGGAAAAATATGGTTTTGTCCTCTTCTGGTGGAGTGGGGGTTAGCATCACCTGGGAAATATCTTTAACATAGAAATGAAAGTATTGAAGAGTGAGATCACCAAGATGGGGGCATAGGCAGTTCTGTCAGAAGAAGAGCTAACATCTATTTAGGAACAAGACAGCAGTGAGAGAATCCCAAAATACAGACATGAGGCTGAAGCCCATCCTACACTTCAGAGACTAAGACACATCTAAACAGTGAATTCAGTGAAGCTGAGGGACTCAAAATTAACATACAAAAATCAGTAGCATCTCTATTCACTAACAAAAAAATTGTATAAAAAATAAAGGAATCAATCCCATTTATAATAGTATAAACAATTAAAATGCATAGAAGTAAATTTAGCCCAAGTGGCGAAAGATTTCTACTCTGAAATTTATAAGACATTGATGAACAAGCTCAAAGAACAAATAAATAAATGGAGAGATACCCCGTGTTCTTGGAGTGGAAGAAATGATGCTGTCCAAATGTTGATACTTAAAAAAGCCACCTATAAATTCAATGCAAACCCTATCAAGATTCCAATGGTATTTTTAACAGAAATAGGAAAAAACATTCCTACAATTTGTACGGAACCCTGAAAGATGCAGAATAGCCAAAAAAGACCTGAGAACGAGTAATGAAGTAGAAGGTATCACACTTCCTGCTTTCAAGCTATACTATAAATCTGTAACCATCAAAAGTTTATGATACTGATGTAAAAATAGAAAAATAGACCAGTGGAACAGAATAGGGAATCCAGAAATAAGCCCAAGCATAATCACTCGACTAAGATCTGACAAGGGAGCCAAGAACACTCAATGCAGAAAAGACAATGTCTGCAATAAATAGAATTGGGATCATTGAATAAATATAAATGAAAGGATGAAACTGGACCCATATCTTACACTCTTATAAATATTGACTCAAAAGGAATCAGACTTAAACGTAATACTTGAACATGAAACTCCTTGAAGGAAACTCTAAAAACACAGGCAGCAAGCGCACTGGCGTGACATCCGTCAGCACTGCAGTGAATCCACACAGAAAGCGCAGGAACGACTCAGAATAAACAAGCGGGAGGGCACCAGACCGAACACAGAAGCCACCAGCAAAGTGAGAGGATAGTGTGCACAACGGGAGAAACATGTGCAACCCATGCATCTGACAGGCGATTCGTATCCAAAGGACACAGACAACTCATGCAATCCGGAGCAGAAGGAAACAGGTCAGAAAGTACAAACTTCCAGCTACAAGATAAGTACTAGGGATGTAATGTACAAGAAGATAACTATAGGTAACACTGCTATATAATATATTAAAAAATTGTGAAGACAGTAAATCCTAGCAGTTCTCATCACAAGAAAAGTGTTTTCCCTTTTTGTCTTTCTTTTCTTTTTTATTGTATTTCGGTGGGAGGATGGATGCTAGCTGAAACTATTCTGATAATCATTTTGCAATATGTGTAAATCAAACTATAAAGCTGTATGCTTAAATTTAGGCAATGATGTATGCCAATTGTTTCTCAATAAAACTGGAAAACAATGGAAGTATCTGAGTTAAATTTAATCCAATGTTTTAGAAAAAATGATAATGTTTAGGTAATTTAAACCATGTTAAATAATTGCCTATTGGCAAAAAATGATCTGCACAAATGATTTATTTGTAGTGTTTGGCAATAGCCTTTAGCAGTTTTAATTACTAAATCTATGTTGGCAGATGCTCATTTATTTGCTCATTAGTTCAGGTTCTAGCTGGTCAGTGTTTTACCTGCTCAGATAGATAGTCATCATTCTCTAGTTGGCCCAAGGACTCCCTCCCATCTGCTATATAACTTGCTCTTGTTTGAGATTTACGCTTAAGAGCAACAAGCGGTGAGAGAATGTGGTCTTCTTCGGTGATCCCCACTTTTCTCTTCCTGAGCGTTTTTCCTGTGGGCTTGGCCCCAGATCCAGGGTCAACCACCCAGGGAAATGACATCTACCCCCCTTTTTGGGACCAAACTGATGGAGACATCGCAGAATTTCCAGTGCAGAATAACAAGATAATCGTTGATCTCTGGAAATATATGGATCGACTAAGAATATATAAGATCCTTATAAGAGAATCAAACAAATATTTTGCTTCATTTGGTAAAAACAACACAGGCAATGTGTTTTGGGCACTGACTTTACTTTATGGAAGGCTATTTGAAACAGGTATGTACATTTGAATTATTCTCAAGGAAAATTGCTTTTCTCTTTCTTTGATGCTAGGAATGGCATTACAGCTAATCTATTTAAGTGTTACTGTCTGAATGCTCAGGCATTCAGTCAATATAACCAATGCAGTCAATATAATCATTTATCTTTAAGTACTCAGGCTTTTATATTATCTAATCAAATACTTCTTTTGATTAGTAAAGTTATTTGTCACACCTTTGCTTTACATTTTATAGACTTCCTGGTTTAAAAATAAATTCCTGCAGCTTTGAAAATAAATTCCTGTAAACTGAAAAAGCTTATTGTTTGAAAAATAAATGTCCCCTTCTAGATTAAAAAACTCTTGTGTTTTTCAAAGCCTGACAGGCTTCTCAGATAAATGTGACACTATAAATATTTCCGTTTAATGGGGTGAGATTAATATAGGAAATAAGACAAGATTTCTTTTAGCTATGAAACCCAGGGTGAGGAATCACACAAACTAAGGTAAGGAACCTTCTTTCCCTTCAAAGCCTGGGCTTTGCCTCAAAAATATTAGTGGAAAGTAATAAGATGTGGCCCTCACTGCACAGTCTCTCTCCTGATAGTTGTTAGGCTCAGGCAGAACAAAGGGCTGAAAACAGGGAGGAGCTGGTCCAGAATGCAGTGCTCTCTTCCTGCACTTAAACAAGCAGGATGGGGAGACAAGTGTGATGCTCAGAACCCAGCCTTCTCTCTAAGAAAGGGAGAAAGCTTCTCTCTCTCCTGCCTCAGTTGGGGTGAATTTCTCCGTCTGTATTTTGCTCTCACCACTTCTTCAATCAGTTATCTTATTACTGAGATTCTGGAACTAAATCAGCTTCCCACTCTCATGAAATTCCTTTTTAAATTGTCTTCTCTGGATGTGACTAGAAGGAGTCTAGAATGAAACAAGGTCTAGAATGCGGTGCCTTGAAAAAAAAAAAAACAAACTTCTGCACATTTGAATTATTGCAATGAAGCCTTTTGATTTAGGAAGAAAAGAAGAACCCACAGAGACTGCCTTGTGAAACGCTCTGCAGGTCCAGCTTAGTCAAGAAGGAGCTGGTAAAGAACATAATAAAGAAACATAAAAAAACAGAAAAATGCAAGAAAAGGTCTGTACAGGCTGGAATTTCTGAGAAGCTTTGAGCTCTCAAAGTGAATGAAATGTTATTCATATGAATGGACCATATCATTAGCGGAAATAAACCTCTTACTCTTTGGAGGGGAGCATATGAGTCTTTTCCTCTCTTATGACTTTCTATTCAAGGTTCAACTCTTTTCACCTACGCTGTTTACTCTGTAGGTAGATTTTCAGAGCCTCCCAATAGTTCACGGTGTGCCTATGAGTCTGGAGTCTCCAGTTGCATATCTATCAACAGTGCCTGGGGAGGTAAGTGTTCTATTTCACCATGCTCCCTGACTGATCTGTGGCTGTGGGGCCTGCTACCTCTGCTTTTCTATGTGATAGGCTAAGTTGGGTTAACTCTTGATATTTCCTTTGTAAACATATACAATTTTCTGTGCAATTTCCCAGGAGATGATCAATTTAAAAAAAGCTTGAATGACAACTCTGCTATGGCGATGTCTAAATTAATGATGTACAGTACACTGTCATTTTGTGTCAGAGATGTGGGCACGTGCCCAGTTGTGTCCAGCTCTTTGAGATCTCATGAACTGTAGCCCACCAGGCTTCTCTGTCTGAGCAAGAATACTGGAACGGATTTCCATTTCCGACTCCAGGGGATCTTCCAGACCCAGGGATTGAAACCCCATCTCTTGCCATCTCCTGCATTGGCTGGCGGATCCTTTACCACTGTACCACCTGGGAAGCCATTGTTCATTTTAAGTAGATACTAAAGGAGAAAATGATAGTTTCAAGTACCTAGTATTTCAAATTTTCTATTGCATATTCCACCCACTCCTAGTCCCTTCTATAACTAGCTACTATTTATTTCACACTTACACATTCCAGAACCTCACTTTAGCCATTTAGAGAAATTTAATTCAACCCTTGCCATGATCTTAAATCAATATTTTCATAATATAGAGAATCAAGCAGAAGCAAGAGAGGTTGAGCAATTTGCTTTTTATCACAAAGTTAGTAATAGAAAGTCTAACCATTCATCTTTCTCTCTCAATTCATTTCCTTAATCACTTAAGTTTTCCTCCTTAAACCCCTAATTTGAAAAAATAGCAAGAACTTAATAATAATTTATTATTTTCAATTGCAAGACATTTCATGCCTTAAAAACCAATTTCACTATATTGGACACCTAACATATCTGCTCCTGCTGATTGGTTTATGCAGGAATATATCTTCATTAGGTACAAAGTTTTGGAGGAGTGAATTTATAAATGTACATTTCAAAATAAAGGTTGTACTTGGCAATGAACAAAATTCTTCTAATTCAAGGTAAAGTTTATGCTGAGACTCATCCACTCAAAGGTGAAAATTAAGGCGAAAAGTAGAAATAAGTGAAATGAGGTCAACCAGTGCACTAGGTTTCATGTAATGAGAAAATGACTTGTCATCAACAGGCTTGAAATTATTCCTTGAAATACCCATCTATCAGTTGTGTCTTCTCCCTTATGTTTTGTATCACCAGTATCTGGCTTCTCCTTGACATCTAGATTAACAATCAAAATAGTTCTCTTCTTGTCAAGCAGGAATGTGGAAGGATGTGCTTCATTAGCAGAAGGTATGGATTCATGCCTGTGACCAAAGCCTGGCTGAGGAGTAGGCCTAAGAATAACCTTGGCCTGGGAGCTGCCAGAATCCTGGTAGACAAGATGAACCGAGGAATCAAGAAGTAGATAAATAGTCCAAAGACTAGAGTGAGGACTTGGTTGAAATGAATTAGCATCAAGAACCAGAAGAAAGTCAAACTGAAAATGAGAAAATGTATTCAAGGTTGTTTGGGAAGAAATTTGGTGGGTTTTAGAACCATCCTTAAGAGAGCTAAGATAGAACAAGATGGTCATATCAAAATCTCTTCCTCAGACTAGGCAGAGAATCTCCACAAATACCATCTACATATGTAACCAAACTGAAGTAAATATTTTCCTGAGCAAAATCTGATTATTTGCTTCCTATGCAAGGGGTAAATAAATATAGGACATAAATAATTTGGAACTGGATTGAACTAAGTAGATTCATATACAAATTTCTGTATCCAGAGTGTGCCCCCAATGGAGACTTTCCTGACTGTGATTATCCCTAAGTTCTCATAATCATATGCATTTCCTAGAGCCAACAAATTCAACATGATAGTTTGGAGAATAAATAAGATAATTTGTATAGATTAAGCATTAGTCCCTTGGTTAACTCCTACTTTGTATAGACAGTGAATGGCTCCAGATATCTCCATCCTACTTTTTTGCAGGCATTAGCTTCTATGTGGTTATTGCGTATTTCCTTGGTGCAATTGAATCTGAGTTTTTGGGGAATTTGCCATATGAGGTAGAGTTACTACCTCGAGAGGAGTACAGATCTAACTTCTGTTATTCAGTTGAGGAATGCCGTGCAGCCTATCCACAAATTATGGATATAGCCAACAGGTTTTATAAGGTAAAAGAATGCAATGATATTTTTATGAATGGAATGAATGAAAACACTGAATGGAGTTCTTCTGTTGGGATTTTTGATATAAAATAGACTAAACTTCACATTTATATGCATTTGAAATTATGTTAGAGTTTCGTCCCTTCCCGCTCTAATCGTTCTGCTTAGTATCCTGAAGGGATCCTAATAGTTAATATCAAATTGGCATAATTGTATTTATAAAAACATTTTTTCAATAGAATTCATGTAATAATCACCAAATTAAGTTTGCCTCTGCAAACAGAACAGCATAAAACTCTATACAAAACAAAGTTAAATGACATCTTTCAGTGCTAAAATCTATTCTGAAAGTAAATTTCATTTCTAAACAATCAGCTAGATGAGTATGTTACAATGTTCTTTTTCAGGAATTCATGATACTGGTAATTAAATATATTTTAATTTATTGTAAAATCTTTTAATGACATAAATCTTATTCATTCTACAGTATCTGCAATCCAGAAAGATAGTTTCCACTACCGGAGGTATTCCTCAGTATGACACAGATGAGGACACAGCGATCTTTAAGATGTGGGCGGCCCATCAAGCTGCCATTGATGTGGCAAAGCCGAAGTTCAGTGATGTGTAAGAGAATTGCTTTATGTGATGTAATTAAACTCATTTTTTTTTCTGGCATAGTAAAACATAATGTTTAAGTTTTGGTTGCCTCAAATGTTCATAGCTCATATTTTCCATAATATCAGGAAATAGCTTTTCCACTTTTACTTGCAGTTCATCTAAGAGTCACATATCAGCTATATATCTTGAATGTAGCTTTTCTTAGTTTATACTTGTCAGTTCACTCTTTCAATTATGTCTCCTTAATTTGAAAATTTTTCAGTGTAGACCAATTTATTAATTGTTTTCCTTTACTATTTAATACTTTTTCTGGTTTAAAAAAAAAAAAAAAAAACCTACCCAGTGATTTTCAATGGCTTGGTATTTTGTTGTATGTTTGTGTGTGTATGTGTAGAGTCCTATTTATTAATAGTTCATCACTAACTGTGATGTTTCTTCTCTCAGCTCCACAGCATTATCAAAGACTTTTCTCATCATGTCAACATTAGAGGAATACCTATCAAAATCATTCATTGCCTTGAGTCTTCCCTTCTTATTAGGATCTAGGGCTGCCATCACCAAATACTATAAACTAGGTGGTTTGCATCACAGAAATTTATTGTCTCACAATTCTGGATGCTGCAAGTTCAGAACTAGGACGCCAGCATGGTCAGCTTCAGCTGAGGGCCCTCTTTCTGGCTTGCAGACGACTGCCTTCTTCCATCATGGAATCTGTGTCTTCACATGGAGAAGAGAGAAAGAGAAAATCTGCACTCTAGTCCCTGTTTCTCTTTAGTATGAACTTCAACATGTAAATTTTCAGGCTATCATACCTTTCTTCTTAAATTTTGAACTCACAATGTGTCAGTACTGTTGTCCACTCTGACATCATAGAATGTGTCTTTAATATTTTATTCAGTTTTTATGGTTGTTCTCTGCAAGAGAGAATTGAGCATGCCATTTAAGTCTTTAAATTAGATGAACTCAAGAAAAACCATCTGTTGTCCATTTGTTTGTCCCCTGTTATGTCCTACTCAAGAAGGTGATTTGATTTCTGTGGCAAATTTCTAGTCCACTTCTTATTTCCTAGGAATTAGGAGCAATTATATTAGCATATACACACAATAAACATGAGTCAATTATGTATGTTGTTGAAGAATTTTCAGAAATTGCTACCAGATAACCTTCTATTCATTGTATTGGTTCATAGTATCTAGTCCCTGAACTGTGTTTGTGGAAAACAAGTGACATTAGACATTAGTGGCACAGAAATTAGATATAGGAGAAACACAATGAGAAAGCACCCAGAGTAAATCCAGTGGAAGTAAGAGAGGGGGTTGGTTAAGATGCTACAATTTTCAAACATTGTGATTCAAAGTTTTGCCATCTCTGTTGCTATGTAATAGATTCTTCCTTGGTGGCCCAGATGGTAAAACATCTGCCTGTGATGCAGGAGACCGAGTTCACCCCCTGGGTGGGGAATATCCCCTGGAGATGGAAAGGGCAACCTACTCCAGTACCCTTGCCTGGAAAATCCCATGGGCAAAGGAGCCTGGTCGACTACAGTCCACGGGGTAGCAAAGACGCGGACATGACTGAGTGACTTCACTTTCACTTAGATTCTTCAGCCAGGCACAATGTAGAAGATAGTGTGAGGATTAATTATAATATACTGAAACTAGGTTTGGTTCAGTCAATTATTTAATAAATAGCATAAAATTCCCAAGGAACATGGGAGAAAAGACACATTTAGAATTTGATTTGCGTTTAAATGAAGTATTTTGTAACTCACGCAGCTAACTTTGTGTCCTTCCTTTAGATCATTCTATTCTTCTGAAACTGAACAAGACTTCTCTGTGGACTTTCTAGTGACTGCAGAATTTTTTGAGGCAGTATTATATCGTCCATACTTGGAAAGTTCAGCAGAATTCCTAGTGGGTTTCCCACACAGGCTACTCACAGATGAGGATCGTAATGTTCTCACGAGTAACTTCAGCAGACGGGAAAAAGCATTGATCACTGCAGCAAAACTCACTACAAAAATAAATAAAAGCACAGGTATGATTATGAGTTATACTATCCATGGAGCCTAAATGAACCAAAGTCATTTAAGAACTAAATATATTTAATGATCCATTCAACAGGAATGATTGAGTACCTGCTATATTATAGATATATTGAATGTAATTATGACAGTTCCTGAAAACTACCCTTCCAGGACCTCACATGTTATGTAGCTTCTGTAATAGTGACAGGTCTAAAATCAACACTTTTATAGGTTTCTTCTTAAAATTCTTATTGCTACCCTAATAATATTCTGGGTTTCTGCTTAGGATTCAAAACTGCTAGTCTGTGAAAATCTGACTCTTCATTATTGTTGTTTACTCCCCAGGGTAAAGTGTGCTCTTCCACCAAGACAGAGACTATAATAAGAAACAGGGATGGTTGGGGTGGAAGTAGGAAAACTGGGTGCAGAGAGACAGTTATATAAAATTTTTGAGCATCAGTTAAATAATGGATATTGAGCTTTCTGTCTTCACACATCATTTTATTTGTTGTCCTTAGGTACAGTAGGAAATTCATAGCATTGTTTACATTTTGAAGAAAAAGTTCATTTGACATTAAATAACATGTCCAAAATGCTATACTTTGTAAATAGCTGAAGCGAACTTAAACTCCAGCTTGTTTAAATTCAGTTTTAGAGGTTTCATTTTTCTTCACTACATAATATTACCTGCATTGAAAATACAAAAGTTATGATGAACTAGTGAACCTTACACATTTAAATCTCAATCGTTTAGAATTAGAACTGTGGAGTCTCCAGTCCCTGCCCATTTTTTCATGGGTTAATCCTAAGGATCAGGGAAGATAAGTTGCAAGTATCACGTAGTTTTAGTGACAGTTGGACAGCAGCCAGGTCTCCTTCCTCGCAGGATAAGGTTCACTCTAGAGAGAAAACATTGCAAACAAGAGTAAGAACGGAGTTATGACGGGTCTCAACAATTTGTGCTTAATTTATTGCATAAAATATTGTGGCTATTACACTGTGTGAGAATTTGTTGAATACATCTCATTCTCAAATAAGGGAAACAGCTCTTCCTTTATTATATATGCTGCCAAAGTGAGCACAAGGAGAAATAGCTCTTCTTTTATGCTGTTAGATTGTCCAACACAATGCATTTCCCTGTTTCCTATGACAATCCTATTGGTCAGACAGTGTTACTAATATATTACAAATCCTGTAATGAGAATTTTTATCTTATTTTGTATATTTTTAGATTTTAAAGTTGTATTCATAGTTTTATTAGCTGGAAACATAAATGTTTCTATTTTCACAGGAGGATTATTTTTAACAATTTGGAAGAAGCTCATGACTTCAAAATTTGCTCGGGCTATGGGACGTTTCCTCATTAATAGGCTACTCTTAATACCAATTGAGTAGCCTAAATTTCTGCTATTACATGTTGATCAGTTTAATTTCAACAATAAAAGGAATCAAATGTTATAAAGACTGTGAAATGTTTGTGGTTCTTATTATCCCTGCTTCATCTTTGTACTTTCAAAGTTACCAGTCAATAATCCTCCCTGCCACCCTCCCCTCAGAATTGAGATACATACTTGGTAGAAGCTAATTAGTTTCATAGAATGCCTGAGTTACACATGATTATGTCAATATCTGTGTCAGAGACAGGTTACACCATTGCTATGTAATATTTTTATACTATGTTCAATGCTCATTCATAGACTGTCAGGTAAACAAGGAAAATTCTCCTCTAAAGAGATTTTTCTTACAAGATACAACTTTAGGCACTGAGGAGACATTTTAAGTAATTTATATTCTAGGACAGAACTCCAAGTGCATTGCCATATGAGTACATTTATCAGTTTATGTAATGAGTGGGTCTGCTCTTTCAGTGTCTGAGCACATAGAGAAATCATTTCGCCATCGAGTAGAAAATTTCTGAGCTACTCCAGTTTAAGACCCAGTTCTCCCTCAGTCAGTCTCTCCCATGAGGGAGCATCCATAAGCCTCTTATCCTTCTCCAGCAGAAGGCAGACAGACTGAAAACCACAATCACAGAAAACTAACCAATCTGATCACATGGACCACAGCCTTGTCCAACTCAGTGAGACTATGAGCCATGCTGTGTAGGTCCACCCAAGATAGACGGGTCATGGTGTAGAGTTCTGGGAAAGCATGGTCCACTGGAGAAGGGAATGGCAAACCACTTCAGGATTCTTGACTTGAGAACCCCATGAACAGTATGAAAAGGCAGAAAGATAGGATACTGAAAGATGAACTCCCCAGGTCAGTTTGTGCCCAATATGCTACTGGAGATCAGTGGAGAAATAACTCCAGAAAGAATGAAGAGACAGAGTCAAAGCAAAAACAACACCCAGTTGTGGATGTGACTGGTGATGGAAGTAAAGTCCAATGCTTTAAAGAGCAATATTGCACAGGAACCTGGAATGTTTGGTCCATTAATCAAGGCAAATTGGAAATGGTCAAACAGGAGATAGCAAAAGTGAACATCGATGTTTTAGGAATCAGCGAAGTAAAGTGGACTGGAATGGGTGTAATTTAACTGAGATGATCATTATATATACTATTGTGGGCAAAAATCCCTTACAAGAAGTGGAGTGGCCATCATAGTCAACAAAAGAGTCTGAAATGCAGTACTTGGATGCAATCTCAAAAACGACATAATGATCTCTGTTTGTTTCCAAGGCAAACCATTCAGTATCACAGTAACCCAAGTCTATGCCGCAACAAGTAACGCTGAAGTCAAGAAGTTGAATGGTTCTATGAAGACCTACAAGACCTTCTAAAACTAACACCCAAAAAAGATGTCTTTTTTACTCTAGGGGACTGGAATACATTTGTAAGAAGTCAAGAAATACTTGGAGTAACAGTCATATTTGGCCTGGAGTACAGAATCAATCAGGGCAAAGGCTAATAAGAGTTTTGCCAAGAGAATGCACTGGTCATAGCAAATACTGTCTTTCAACAACACAAGCGAAGACTACATATGGACATCATCAGATGGTCAATAGCAAAATCAGATTGATTTTATTCTTTGCAGTCAAACATGGGGAAGGTCTATACAGTCAGCAAAAACAAGACCGGGACCTGACTGTGGCTCAGATCACGAAACCCGTATTTCTGAATTCAGACTTAAATTGAAGAAAGTAGGGAAAACCACTAGACCATTCAGGTATGACCTAAATCCAATCCCTTACAATTATACAGTGGAAGTTAGAAATAGATTCAAGGGATTAGATCTGATAGACAGAGTGCCTGAAGAACTAATGGACAGAGGTTCATGACATTGTATAGGAGGCAGGGACAAGACCATCTCCAAGACAAATTGATGCAAAAAGGCAAAATGGTTGTCTGAGGAGGCCTTACAAATAGCTGTGCAAAGAAAAGAAGTAAAAGGCAACGGAGAAAAGGAAAGATATACCCATCTGAATGCAGAGTTCCAAAAAATAGCAAGAAGAGATAAGAAAGCCTTCTTCAGTGATCAGTGCAAGACATAGAGGAAAACTATAGAATGGGAAAGACAAGAGATCTCTTCAAGAAAATTAGAGCTGCCAAGAGAACATTTCCTGCAAAGAGGGGCACAATAAAGGACAGAAATGTTATGGACCGAACACAAGCAGAAGATATTAAGAAGAGGTGGCAAGAATACACAGAAAAATTATACACAAATATCCTCATGATCCAGATAATCACAATGGCGTGGTCACTCAATTACAGCCAGATATCCTGGAATGTGAAGTCAAGTGGGCCTTAGGGAGCATGACTATGAAGAAAGCAAGTGGAGGTGATGGAATCCAGTTGAGCTATTTCAAATCCTAAAAGATAATGCTGTGAAAGTGCTGCACTCAATATGCCAGCAAATTTGGAAAACTGAGCAGTGTGCATAGGACTGGAAAAGGTGAGTTTTCCTTCCAATCCTGAAGAAAGGCAATGCCAAAGAATACACAGTTCCACTCACCTCACACGCTAGTAAAGTAGCGCTCAAATTCTCCAATCCAGGCTTACAGTACGTGAAGTGTCAACTTCCAAATGTTCAAGCTGGTTTCAGAAAAGGCAGAGCAACCAGAGATCAAATTGCCAACATCCGTTGGATCATCAAAAAATCAAGGGAGCTTCTGAAAAACATCTACTCTGGCTTTATTGACTATGCCAAAACTTGTGAGTGTGTGGAATATAACAAACTGGAAAATTCTTTTTTCTTTTTTTTTTAAATTGAGTTTAATTTATTATCTCCAAAAGCGAAATCCAAAGTATTTTAGAATCTCTTCTGTAAGTGTTCTGGAGATTTTCTTTGGCCATGCTGGACATCTTGTGGGATCTAGGGGAAAGCTGAGTCCTGACCACTGGAGTGCCAAGAAATTCCCAGAAATTCTTAAAATGAGTTTACTGTTCCTGAAGCCCCAATTGGGAAATACAACTTGGAAGTCGAATAGTCCAGAACTCCCACACCTGGCAGGCAGCCCTCTCCTCTCCTCCCAGCACACACACAAGTGTTCTGGGATCTGAAACCCATGCAGCAGCAGTTTGAACTCAATGTCGTCAGGCGACACACTAATACCACAAACCTTTTTCATGCAGTTAAGGAGAGGCCTCACCCAATACTTCCGCAGCCAGTATTCCCGGCTGGAATGTAGGGCTTGAGATTTACTTCTATTGAATTTTTGGTTATCCTGGGACACTTAAGTGAATGAAACACACTAAGAACAGAGGGAAAATAACCCCTCAAAGGCTGGAGGCAGGACTGCCAGGCGGTCAGAGGCGCCCTGCAAGCAAAGGGCCAGGTGTGTTCTAAGAACCTTTACTTGGTCAGACTGAAATCTGATTTCAATATAATTTTCAGATGTCACAAAATAGTCTTTCCCCACGCCACCCCCAACCACTGAAAAATGTAAAAACCCTTCTTAGTTCTTACGCCTGTCACAAGGTAAACGGGGACATGAACACTCTGAAGGTGATTCAAGCACACATGGCTTGTGAGCAGCACCAAGCCCACGTGGTCAGCAGCCCTGCCGACCAGCCTGGAAGCAAAACCAGGAGGCTGTCTGATCGGAAGCTACTGCCGTATTGGCGAAGCCTCCTTGGCTGTCTGTGATTACTTTCTCAGACATGTGTGCATTTACAGGACTGACTCCAGCTCAGGTTTTGTGGAGGTCCCAGGCCACTGTCCTCAGGCTGATCACCAGGCTTCATAGACGTGGGCACAGGTCTGCATTTGGCCCGCGGGGCACACAGTGGGCCAGCCCCCAACAGGACCATGTTGATTCCAAGTCCAGGTGCTAGAGTGCGTTTAAGGCTGCATTCTCTGGCCCTTTTTGGCTGGCCTGCAAGTGCTGTCAGGAAAGACAAGCAGCCTGTGGTGCAGACCCTGGAGTCCAGAGGCCCTACACCCCTTTGTGCGTCATTACCAGGAGTGGACAGCAGGACTCCCTTCTGGACTCCTCCCTTATGGGACACTTTCCTAGCACCAGCAGACGGTGGGGGTATGGCATGGCCACCCAGGACCTTGATCTTGTCCCACTGTTAGGTGGCTCACAAGGCCTAAGATATCGCCCACTTAGAGGTGCGCACCTCGCCCAGCTCTGAAAGCAGTGACCACCTGGCTGAGCACAGCAGCTGAGGTGGAGACGTAACCTCTGGCGTCTGGAGAGGTCCCTGCCCTCTTGCACAGACTTTCAGACACAAGTTGCGGGTGGAGCGGGGGGTTACAGCTGCCGCAGAGCACACTGTCTGCATGGTGTACCCCACCTAGGGCAGGAGCATACCGAAGCTGCAGGCGGGGCAGTCCTTGTCCCAAGACAGCGCTGCAACCTCCACACCTTGTGCCAGGGAAGCAGCCGATCAGGCTGGGCTGCTGGGGAGTTGAGTCCCATCTACTTGCTGAGAACTTCCTGGACTCTGCTGTCCCAACCTCTCTAGGCACCTGGAGCGGCTGCACTTGTTCTCGAGAGAAACCCACAGGCTGCTAGTGGGCTATGTCACACAAGGCGAACCTGGGCTTAACCCAACCTGTGTGATGTAACCCAAGTCCTGTTGCAATGAAAGTCCTCAAGTGACCTCAGGGTCACCTGTCGGACACGGGAGAAGTGGCCCCTCCATGGGAGACAGCCCTGTGCCCTGTGATGATCAGCAATGGTGCCAAAGATCGCCAGGTCTCACGGGGTGGTCCTGGGTAGCAGCTGGTGACACTCCTCTTCCTGAGTCCCCCTGCAGAGCCCAGGGGCCTAGGCTGTGCGGGCGCCACTGCTGCACCTCAGCCTGCAGCTCGCAGGCCTTGAGGAGCTGTTCCAGGAGCCGCTCTGCAGCCCAGCCTGTCAGTCAACCAGAGCAGTGATGTTCCCTGCACGTTCCTCCTGCCGGTGACAAGGTGGCCACGTGCTCTGACCACTCGACCCAAACCAGGCCATGCTGGCAGAGAAAACCTGAACAGGAGGCGATGCCAGGAGAGAGTGCTTGCTCACTGGCACCCAGTGCTCGGCACCCACAGGCCCCCTGCCCTGGGACCTGTGGGGCCCGTGAGGCCACATCCCAATGCTGATCCTGGTGATCAGGCGTCTCTACCACCCATCCGCCTGGGCAAAGGCACGGGCTGACGCATCTGCTTGCAGACCTTAACAAACTGGAAAATTCTTAAAGAGAAGGGAACAACAGACCACTTGACCTGCCTCTTGAGAAATCTGTATGCATGTGAGGAAGCAATAGTTAGAACTGGACATGGAACAATAGACTGGTTCTAAATAGTAAAAGGAGTACATCAAGGCTGTCTATCATCACCCTGCTCATTTAACTTATATGCAGAGTACATCATGAGAAACGCTGGGCTGGAAGAAGTACAAGCTGGAATCAAGATTGCAGGGTGAAATATCAATAACCTCAGATATGCAGATGATGCAACCCTTATGGCAGAAAGTGAAGAAGCACTAAAGAGCCTCTTGATGAAAGTGAAAGAGGAGAGTGAAAAAGTTGGCTTAAAAATCCGCATTCAGAAAACAAAGATCATGGTATCTGGTCCCATCACTTCATGGCAAAGAGATGGGCAAACAATGCAAATAGTGACAGACTATTTTTTGGGGAATCCAAAATCACTGCAGATGGTGACTGATGCCATGAAATTAAAAGATGCTTGCTCCTTGGAAGAAAAATTATGACCAAACTAGACAGCATTTTAAAAAGCAGAGACATTACTTTGACAACAAAGGTACAACTAGTCAAAGCTGGATTTTGACTAGACAAAGGTTTTCCAGTAGTCATGTATGGATGTGAGATTTGGACAATAAAGAGAGCTGAGTGCCAAAGAATTGATGCTTTTAAACTGTTGTTTTGAAGAAGACTCTTGAGAGTCTCTTGGACTGAAAGGAGATCAAACCAGTCCATCCTGAAGGAAATCAGTCCTGAATACTCACTGGGAGGACTGATGCTGAAACTGAAACTCCAATACTTTGGCCACCTGATGCGAAGAACTGACTCAATGGAAAAGACCCTGATGCTGGGAAAAATTGAAGGCAGGAGAAGGGATGACAGAGGATGAGATGGTTAGATGGCATCTCCAACTCAGTGGACCTGAGTTGAATAAACTCTGGGAGTTGATGATGGACAGGGAGGCCTGATGTGCTGCAGTCCATGGGGTCGCTAAGAGTTGGATATGTCTGAGCAAGTTAATTGTATTGAACTGATGCTGGGAAAGTTTCAAGGCAGGAGGAGAAGGGAATGACAGAGGATGAGCTGGTTGGATGGCATCACCTACTCAATGGACATGAGTTTGAGTTAACTCAGGGAGTTGATGATGGACAGGGAGGCTTGGCGTGCTGCAGTCCATGGGGTCACAAAGAGTCGGACGTGACTGAGCAACTGAACTGAACTGAACTGAACTCTAGCGTAAACTACACAAAACTAAAGTTTTCCTTTTAAATATTATTTTTGTTATAATTGGGGCCCCTAAATGAAAAATGCACATATTAAAAATGAGGAAAAATTATCTGAAATTCACCATATTTAAATCACTGCTAATGGCACTAATCGAAATATGTAGGCTAAGTATCTTCTGGTGTTTCTGACCGTCTGTCATACCTTTTCCCAATATGGTGCCTCTTTTTAATTTCACCTCAAAACCCAGTGTTCTTTAACTACCTCTCAACCAAAATGACCCCCTCTGAAAATAAATGATTTTTATATTATCTGTTTTTCCCCATGAGAAGGACATATTAAGCAAAAGCCACTTTTTGAAAGTCAAAAATAGGTTTATCAATGTCTCAACACAAGTGAGATATCTTTACATAAAAATAAAACTAATAATGAAGTGACAAAATGCATCAAACCTTAAAAATATCCAAGTCACCAAAACAAACTTGAGACAGAAGAAAAAGCTGGAAGTATCACACTATCTAGTTTAAAACTATAAACTGGAATCAGTAGTGGCTACAGTACTGGAAAAGGGCAGTTTTCATTCCAATCCTGAAGAAGGACAATGCCAAAGAATGTCCAAACTGCCATAAAATTCTACTCATTTCACAGGCTAGCAAGTCAGTGCTCAAAATCCTTCAAGATAGGCTTCAGCAGGCTGTGAACTGAGAACTGCCAGATGTATAAGCTGGATTTACAATAGACAGATGAACCAGAGATCAAATTGCCAACATTCATTGGATTATGAAAAAATCAAGGGGACTCCAGAAAAGCATCTGCTTCTTCTTCACTGACTACACTAAAGCCGTTGATTGTGTGGATCACAACAAACTGTGGAAAATTCTTAAAGAGATAGGAATGCCAGACAACCTTATCTTTCTCCTGACAAACCTATATGCAGGACAAGAAGCATCAGTCAGAATCAGACTTGGAACAACAAACAGGTTCAAAATTGGTAAAGGAGAATGACAAGTTTGTATATTGTCACCCTGCTTATTTAACTTCTATGCAGAGTGTTTCATGTGAAATGCCGACCTGGATGACACACAAGCTAGAATCAAGGTTGCCAAGAGAAATATCAATAACCTCAGATATGCAGATAATATTACACTAATGGCAGAAAATGAAGAACTAAAGAGCCCTTGATGAGGGTGAAAGAGAAAAGCGAAAAAGCTATCTTAAAACTCAACATTAGAACAACTAAGATCATGGCATCCGGTCCCATCACTTCATGGCAAATAGATGGGGAAACAGTGTAAGCAGTGGCAGATTTTATTTTCTTGGTCTCCAAAATCACTGCAGATGGTGACTGCAGCCACAAATTAAAAGACGCTTGCTCCTTGGAAGGAAAACTATGATAAACCTAGACAGTGTATTCAAAAAGCAAAGACATCACTTTGCCAACATAGATCTGTCTAGTCAGAGTTATGGTTTTTCCAGTAGCCATGTATGGATGTGAGAGTTGTATCATAGAGATGGCTGAGTGCCAAAGAATTGATGCTTTGTAACTGTGGTTCTGGAGAAGACTCTTGAGAGTCCTTTGGACAGCAAGGAGATCAAATCAGTCAATCCTAAAGGAAATCAATCCTGAATATTCATTGGAAGGACTGATGCTGAAGCTGAAGCTCCAATACTTTCACCACCTGATACAAAGAGCTGACTCACTGGAAAAGATCCTGATACTAGGAAAGATTGAGGAGAAGAGGAAAAGAGGACGACAGAGGATGAGATTGTTGGATGGCATCATGGACTCAATGGACATGAATTTGAGCAAACACTGGGAGATAGTGAAGAACAGGAAAGCCTAGTGTGCTAGAGAGCATAGGGTTCAAAGAGTCAGACAGGACTTCACGATTGAACAATAACAATAAAAAAAAAATGTATGGTATTGCTACACAAAGAGGCACATAGATTAATGTAAATATGTAGAGAGCCAATAATAAACCCAAACATATACAGCCAATTAATTTACAACAAAGGAGGCAAGAGTTACATGGGGAAAGGGCAGTCCTTTTAATATATGGTATTGGGAAAACTGAAGACCCACGTGCCAAAAACAAAAACAAAAACAAAAAACAAAACCAGACTGGATGACTATCTTACAATATACACAAAACTTAACTCAAAATTTATGAAAGACTTGAAAATAACACCTGAAACTATAAAAATCCTAAAACAAAATATAGATGGCAAGCTCCTTGAGATTGGAATAGATGCCCAATGCAGAGGCAACAAAGCAAATTAAATAAGTGGAAACACATACTGAAAGTGTTAGTCACTCAGTCATGTCCAACTCTTTGTGACCCTATGGACTGCAGTCTGCCAGGCTCCTCTGTCAATGGGGATTCTGCAGACAAGAATCCTGGAGTGGGCTCCATTGTCTACTCAAGGGGATCTTCCCGCGGGGATTGAACCTGGGTCTCCTGCGTTGCAGGGAGATTCCTTACCATCTGAGCCACCAGAAAATGACACTGACGTAGGCTGCATTTCCTTCTCCAGGGCATCTTCCTGACCTAGGGGTCAAAACCACGTCTCCTGAGTCTCCGGCAACGAAGGCAAATTCTTTACCTCTGAGCCACCAAGGAAGCCCAGTCATAGGTGGGTCAATAAATCATAGGCTTGGTATGCAAAATTTCTTCAGGATAAATTCTTTATAGGCTTGTACTCATCTGGGGGCAGGGAATACTGGTGTGCTGCAGTCCATGAGGTTGTGCAGAATCAGATATGACTTGGTGACTGAACAACAACACCTCTAAGAAAGAATGTAATTTTAACTACTTCGCTGTGAGAACAGAGTAACTCACACTCCTTGGCATAAGAAGACATTTCATAAGTATGCACCAAATTATTGAAATTACAAAGAAAAATACTAAGTGTACAATTTCCTATGACTGCCAATATTATAGCAAGAATTCTTGAAAAAATTCTTAAATAAGCATGAATGGGGTGGGATATCATAATCAGTACTGTCTCACATAAATCTTGGATGTTTTTCTCTTGGTCACTCAAAAATGTGACCAGAATTATTTAAGGATTCTCTAAGCTTTCTTGGGAGATTGTTATATTATTATTCTAATGTGACTCTTGGCATATTCTTAATACTTCTTTGCAATGTATTACTCAAGTGGATGATCATAATTCTTATAAAGATACCTCCATAGTCTCTTGTGCACAAAAGATAACTGTGATTTATGTAGCCATTGGAACCTACGTTATCTGAAATAAAGCTTAGGTTTTCCTAAAAGAGCACATTAGCCTATATCATAACCCTCAGGATATTCTTGTATTTACTTGTTTTCTTATATTTTTTTTCCCTTACCACTGAACACCTTCTCAAGGTATTGGTGGAAATAGCTGCATATATTATTTTTCAAACATAAATTTACATATTTTCTTGTTTAATCAGTCTCCATTGTTATATAAATTTGTATATTTTTTTTTTTTTTCCAGTGGGTTTTGTCATACATTGATATGAATCAGCCATGGATTTACACGTATTGCTGGGTCATATGGCAGTTCTATTTCCAGTTTTTTAAGAAATCTCCACACTGTTTTCCATAGCGGCTGTACTAGTTTGCATTCCCACCAACAGTGTAACAGGGTTCCCTTTTCTCCACACCCTCTCCAGCATTTATTGCTTGTAGACTTTTGGATAGCAGCCATCCTGACTGGCGTGTAATGGTACCTCATTGTGGTTTTGATTTGCATTTCTCTGATAATGAGTGATGTGGAGCATCTTTTCATGTGTTTGTTAGCCATCTGTATGTCTTCTTTGGAGAAATGTCTGTTTAGTTCTTTGGCCCATTTTGTGATTGGGTCATTTATTTTTCTGGAATTGAGCTTCAAGAGTTGCTTGTATATTTTTGAGATTAATCCTTTGTCTGTTTCTTCAATTGCTATTATTTTCTCCCAATCTGAGGGCTGTCTTTTCACCTTGCTTATAGTTTCCTTTGTAGTGCAAAAGCTTTTAAGTTTCATTAGGTCCCATTTGTTTAGTTTTGCTTTTATTTCCAATATTCTGGGAGGTGGGTCATAGAGGATCTTGCTGTGATTTATGTCGGAGAGTGTTTTGCCTATGTTCTCCTCTAGGAGTTTTATAGTTTCTGGTCTTACATTTAGATCTTTAATCCATTTTGAGTTTATTTTTGTGTATGGTGTTAGAAAGTGTTCTAGTTTCATTCTTTTACAAGTGGTTGACCAGTTTTCCCAGCACCACTTGATAAAGAGGTTGTCTTTTTTCCATTGTATATCCTTGCCTCCTTTGTCAAAGATAAGGTGTCCATAGGTTCGTGGATTTATCTCTGGGCTTTCTATTCTGTTCCATTGATCTATATTTCTGTCTTTGTGCCAGTACCATACTGTTTTGATGACTGTGGCTTTGTAGTAGAGTCTGAAGTCAGGCAGGTTGATTCCTCCAGTTCCATTCTTCTTTCTCAAGATTACTTTGGCTATTCGAGGTTTTTTGTATTTCCATACAAATTGTGAAATTCTTTGGTCTAGTTCTGTGAAAAATACCGTTGGTAGCTTGATAGGGATTGCATTGAATCTATAGATTGCTTTGGGTAGAATAGCCATTTTGACAATATTGATTCTTCCAATCCAGGAACATGGTATGTTTCTCCATCTGTTTGTGTCCTCTTTGATTCCTTTCATCAGTGTTTTATAGTTTTCTATGTATAGGTCTTTTGTTTCTTTAGGTAGATATATTCCTAAGTATCTTATTCTTTTTGTTGCAATGGTGAATGGTATTGTTTCCTTAATTTCTCTTTCTGTTTTTTCATTGTTAGTATATAGGAATGCAAGGGATTTCTGTGTGTTAATTTTATATCCTGCAACTTTACTATATTCATTGATTAGCTCTAGTAATTTTCTGGTAGAGTCTTTAGGGTTTTCTATATAGAGGATCATGTCATCTGCAAACAGTGAGAGTTTTACTTCTTCTTTTCCTATCTGGATTCCTTTTACTTCTTTTTCTGCTCTGATTGCTGTGGCCAAAACTTCCAACACTATGTTGAATAGTAGTGGTGAGAGTGGGCACCCTTGTCTTGTTCCTGACTTCAGGGGAAATGCCTTCAATTTTTCACCATTGAGGGTGATGCTTGCTGTGGGTTTGTCATATATAGCTTTTATTATGTTGAGGTATGTTCCTTCTCTTCCTGCTTTCTGGAGAGTTTTAATCATGAATGAGTGTTGAATTTTGTCAAAGGCTTTCTCTGCATCTATTGAGATAATCATATGGTTTTTATCTTTCAATTTGTTAATGTGCTGTATTACATTGATTGATTTGCGGATATTAAAGAATCCTTGCATTCCTGGGATAAAGCCCACTTGGTCGTGGTGTATGATTTTTTTAATATGTTGTTGGATTCTGTTTGCTAGAATTTTGTTAAGGATTTTTGCATCTATGTTCGTCAGTGATATTGGCCTGTAGTTTTCTTTTTTTGTGGCATCTTTGTCTGGTTTTGGAATTAGGGTGATGGTGGCCTCATAGAATGAGTTTGGAAGTTTACCTTCCTCTGCAATTTTCTGGAAGAGTTTGAGTAAGATAGGTGTTAGCTCTTCTCTAAATTTTTGGTAGAATTCAGCTGTGAAGCCATCTGGTCCTGGGCTTTTGTTTGCTGGAAGATTTTTGATGGCAGTTTCGATTTCCTTGCTTGTGATGGGTCTGTTAAGATCTTCTATTTCTTCCTGGTTCAGTTTTGGAAAGTTATACTTTTCTAAGAATTTGTCCATTTCATCCAAATTGTCCATTTTATTGGCATAGAGCTGCTGGTAGTAGTCTCTTATGATCCTTTGTATTTCAGTGTTGTCTGTTGTGATCTCTCCATTTTCATTTCTAATTTTGTTAATTTGGTTTTTCTCTCTTTGTTTCTTAATGAGTCTTGCTAATTGTTTGTCAATTTTGTTTATTTTTTCAAAAAACCAGCTTTTAGCTTTGTTGATTTTTGCTATTGTCTCTTTAGTTTCTTTTGCATTTATTTCTGCCCTAATATTTAAGATTTCTTTCCTTCTGCTAACTCTGGGGTTCTTCATTTCTTCCTTCTCTAATTGCTTTAGGTGTAGAGTTAGGTTATTTATTTGGTTTTTTTCTTGTTTCTTGATGTAAGCCTGTAATGCTATGAACCTTCCCCTTAGCACTGCTTTTACAGTGTCCCATAGGTTTTTTCTTGCTGTGTTTTCATTTTCATTCATTTCTATACATACTTTGATTTCTTTTTTGATTTCTTCTATGATTTGTTGGTTATTCAGAAGCGTGTTATTTAGCCTCCATATGTTTGAAGTTTTAACAATTTTTTTCCTGTAATTGAGATCTAATCTTACTGCACTGTGGTCAGAAAAGATGACTGGAATGATTTCAATTTTTTTGAATTTTCCAAGACCAGATTTATGGCCCAGGATGTGATCTATTCTGGAGAAGGTTCCGTGTGCACTTGAGAAAAAGGTGAAGTTGATTGTTTTGGGGTGAAATGTCCTGTAGATATCAATTAGGTCTAGCTGGTCCATTGTGTCATTTAAGGTTTGTGTTTCCTTGTTAATTTTCTGTTTAGTTGATCTATCCATAGTTGTGAGTGGGGTATTAAAGTCTCCCACTATTATTGTGTTACTATTAATTTCCTCTTTCATACTCGTTAGTGTTTGCCGTACATATTGCGGTGCTCCTATGTTGGGTGCATATATATTTATAATTGTTATATCTTCTTCTTGGATTGATCCTTTGATCATTATGTAGTGTCCTTCTTTGTCTCTTTTCACATCCTTTATTTGAAAGTCTATTTTATCTGATATGAGTATTGTGACTCCTGCTTTCTTTTGGTCTCCGTTTGCATGAAATATTTTTTTCCAGCCCTTCACTTTTAGTCTGTATGTGTCTCTTGTTTTGAGGTGGGTCTCTTGTAGACAGCATATATAGGGGTCTTGTTTTTGTATCCATTCAGCCAATCTTTGTCTTTTGGTTGGGGCATTCAACCCATTTACATTTAGGGTAATTATTGATAGGTGTGGTCCCGTTGCCATTTACTTTGTTGTTTTGGGTTCACGTTTATACAACCTTTCTGTATTTCCTGTCTAGAGAAGATCCTTTAGCATTTGTTGAAGAGCTGGTTTGGTGGTGCTGAATTCTCTCAGCTTTTGCTTATCTGTAAAGCTTTTGAATTCTCCTTCATATCTGAATGAGATCCTTGCTGGATACAGTAATCTAGGTTGTAGGTTATTCTCTTTCATTACTTTCAGTACGTCCTGCCATTCCCTTCTGGCCTGGAGGGTTTCTATTGATAGATCAGCTGTTATCCTTATGGGAATCCCTTTGTGTGTTATTTGTTGTTTTTCCCTTGCTGCTTTTAATATTTGTTCTTTGTGTTTGATCTTTGTTAATTTGATTAATATGTGTCTTGGGGTGTTTCGCCTTGGGTTTATCCTGTTTGGGATTCTCTGGGTTTCTTGGACTTGGCTGGCTATTTCCCTCCCCATTTTAGGGAAGTTTTCAGCTATTATCTCCTCGAGTATTTTCTCATGGCCTTTCTTTTTGTCTTCTTCTTCTGGAACTCCTATGATTCGAATGTTGGGGCGTTTCACAGTGTCCCAGAGGTCCCTGAGGTTGTCCTCATTTCTTTTGATCCTTTTTTCTTTTTTCCTCTCTGCTTCATTTATTTCCACCATTTTATCTTCTACCTCACTTATCCGATCTTCTGCCTCCGTTATTCTACTCTTGGTTCCCTCCAAAGTGTTTTTGATCTCATTCATTGCATTATTCATTTTTAATTGACTCTTTTATTTCTTCTAGGTCTTTATTAAACAGTTCTTGAATCTTTTCAATCTTTGTTTCCAGGCTATTTATCTGTAACTCCATTTTGTTTTCAAGATTTTGGATCATTTTTATTATCATTATTCTAAATTCTTTTTCAGTAGATTCCCTATCTCCTCCTCTTTTGTTTGACTTGGTGGGCATTTTTCATGTTCCTTTACCTGTTGGGTATTTCTTTGCCTTTTCATCTTGTTTAGATTGCTGTATCTGGAGTGGGCTTTCTGTATTCTGGAGGTCTGTGGTTCCTTTTTATTGTGGAGGATTAACCCAGTGGGTGGGGTTAGACAATTGGCTTGTCAAGATTTCCTGGTTAGGGGAGCTTGCGTCAGTGTTCTGGGGCGTGGAACTAAATTTCTTCTCTCTGGAATGCAATGGAGTGCCCAGTAATGAGTTCTGAGAACTCATTTAGGTGTGACTTTGGGCAGCCTGTATGTTGATGTTCAGGGCTATGTTCCTGCGTTGCTGGAGAATTTGCGTGGTATGTCTTGCTCTAAAACTTATTGGCTCTTGGGTGGTGGTTGGTTTCAGTGTAGGTATGGAGGCTTTTGGACGGTCACTTATTACTTAAAGTTCCATGTAGTCAGGAGTTTTCTGGTGTTCTCAGGTTTTGGGCTTAAGTCTCCTGCCTCTGGATTTCAGTTTTATTCTTCCTGTAGTCTCAGGACTTCTCCAACTATACAGCCCTGATAAGAAAACTTCTAGGTTAATGGCGAAAAGATCCTCCCCCGTTAGGGACACCCAGAGAGGTTCACAGAGTTACATGAAGAAGAGGAGAGGGAGGAGGGAGATAGTGTTGAGCAGGAGGAGAAAAAGGGGGACTCAAGAGGAGAGAGACAGATCTACGTAGCTGTCTGTTCCCAGAGTGTTCTCCGTAGCCCAGTCACCTACAAGGATTCACAGAATTGGATTGGGAAGAGAAGGGGAAAGGAGGAAATAGAGGTGTTCTGAGGTAGAAATCAGAGAGTCAAGATTGGGAGAGAATAATCTTTGGTTTAAAAATAGGGCTTCTCTTCTTCTTTTTTTTTTTGTAAGGTTATAGTGTATTGAAAATGAAAATTAAGGAGTAGTAGAGGAGTACTAGAGGACTTTAAAAGAAATAAGAGAAAAAGAAAAATAGAAAATAGAAGAGAAAAAGGAAAAAAAAAAAAAAAAAAAAAAAAAAAAAAAAAAAAAAAAAAGAAAAAAAAAAAAAAGAAAAAAAAATTTTTTTTTTCCCCCTAATTAAAAAATCATAAAAGTCTGTGGAAATGAAAGTTAAGGAGTAATGGGGGAGTAATAGGGGATTTTAAAGGAAAATAAAAGAGAAGAAAGAAAAAAGAAAAAAAAGAAAAAAAGAAAAAAAATTAAAAAAAAAAAAAAGAGAAAAACGTAAAATTATATCTAGGAGTTTCTCTGGAGCTGTTGCGGTCAGTGTGGGTTCGGCTCAGTTTCAGATAGCTCCTCGTTCCAGCTTACACTTCTCGATATCTACAGGCCCCTCCGGTGTAGTCCGCGTTTCCTAGAGGGATTTTAATCTGTTGCACCAGTCCCTTCTGAAGCGGTTCCCTTTGTTTATTTGGCTTCTGTTTGCCGGTCTCTTCAGAGCCTCATTTCCGCCCTGACACAGGCGGGCGGAGGTGGACTCTCACCCAGGTAGCTAGCTCCGTCGCTCTGCGGGGCAGGGAGGGGCTTGTGCTGCAGGGAGAGGCCGGTGCCGTGGGGACAGGCCTGCGCCGCGGGGATGGGCTGGGGCTGCCGGGAGGGGCTGACGCTGCTTTCTCCCTCTGCGCTGCTCAGGCTCCCGGCTGTTCTATATGGAGCGCGCCCCGCGCTGCGCGAGGTTCCAGCCCTCGGGTGTTACACAAAAGCGCGGAAGGAAAAGCTGCGCCTGCTCTCTGTGCCTTCCCCGTCAGAGCGGTCCAGGCAGCCAGGGGCTTGGTGGGCGCACTATCCCCAGGTGTGGCGCGCCCACTCCCTTCTGCGGACCCAGTCTCAGTTTCTGCTGGCGCCAGTCGGGCGCGCGTGCCTTCCGCCCTCCGCGTCTCCAGCCCCAGTCCCCGCCCGCGGCGGTCGTGTGCCTGCGCCCTGTGTCTCGCCGCGACCTTCCCCTCCCCCCCTGCCTCCTGCCTCCTGCCTCCGGCGGGGCTGGGCCGGTCCGCAGCCTGCGAGCTCCTCTCTAGACCCTCTCGGTCTCCTTGTTCTGCGAACGGCCGGCAGTGTGTTCGGGCCAGTTAATTTACTCTCTCTCTTTTGGTCTCCCACAGTTCAAGTTGGCAACTCACAGAAGTTCCCTCCGATTGTCCTCAGGGCACTCGGGCAGGGACCCTACCCCAAGCAATGCCGCCTAAGAGCTCCCGGGACGGATTTCCGTCCTTAGCTCTTTTGTCTCACTTTTTATCTTTTATATTTTGTCCTACCTCCTTTCGAAGACAATGGGCTGCTTCTCTGGGCGCCCGATGACCTCAGCTAGTGATCCGAAGTTGTTTTGCGAAGTTTGCTCTGCGTTCAGTTATTCTTTTGATGAATTTGTAGGAGAGAAAGTGGTCTCCCCGTCCTACTCCTCCGCCATCTTGGCTCCTCCATCAAATTTGTATATTTTCGATTGCTTCCCCAAGAAACCTGGTGGTGTTACAACAACAGGTTTTTCTGCTTCCTGGTGGTGCGGTGAAGAGGAACTGAGCTGCCAAAGTAGAGGTCACAGGTTTGATCCCTGGTATGGGAAGATTCCAAAGCCACAGAGAAATTAAGCCCAGCTGAATTCTACCAAATATTTAGAGAAGAGCTAACACCTGGTTCCATCTGGCCTGGGAGGATAACAACCAGCTAGACGCTAAAAAACGAGTTTTCACAGCCCAGGTGCTCATGCACGTTGAGAAGCCCAACCCATGGGCACAGCACATTCCAATTCCGGCTGAAAACAGTGGGGCTTAGGCACCACAGGGTGCGCAGGTTCATTTCTAATTCATGAGACCCTGGACATGCCGTAATAGCACTGTAATAGCCCCATTTTCCAGTGATCGTATATTGAATTTAAGCTGGGCAATGTTTCTACGTGCCGAGGAATGGCAGGTTGCCAGCAAGTTACCAGGAGCCAGAGGAGAGGCGTGAAAGAGACTCCTCCTCGCAGCCCTGGAGAGGCATCAGTCCTGCCAGCACCTGATCTTAGGTTTCTAGGCTCTAGAACTGTGAGAGAGTAAATTCTCTTGTCTAAGCCACTTAGTTGGTGGTAATTTGTTAAGGCAGCCCTTGCAAAACTAATACTAATACAATGTCCCAAACTCTGAACTTGAGAATATGTTACGCTTCATGACAAAAGAGACTTAACAGATGTGATTAGTTCAGGGGTCTTGAGATGGGGAATGAAGCTGAATTACCAGGTCCAGCCCAGTGGACTCATAAGACCCTTATAAAGACAGTGCCTAATGGCCCGAGTGAGACGGATAGGAGAAGGGAGGACCAGACCACAGGCTGCAGGGATGAGACGGAAGGGTCGCAAGAAACTCAAGTGGCCTCTAGAAACTGTAAAAGGCAAGGAAATTGATTCTGCCTTCAGAAGCTTCAAAGAGAATCAGTCCCGTGAACATCTTGATTTAAGCTCAGTGAAGCCAATATATGAACTTTTGAAACCAGAAGTATAATATAATAAATCTGTGTCTCTTAAGTCTCTAAGTTTGTAACATTTTTTTTTTCAGGGCAATAGGAAACTCTGCGTGTCCTGGCATAGAGCTGACGGTAAGTGTGCTGCCTCAATAACAAGCCGAGTCCATGTGCAACTACTTCTTTCTAGTAACCAAGTGTTAGCAGATGCTTGGAAGAAAATCCTTCAAGTGTCTATGAGTTAATTATGTTCTATTGTCTAATGCATCATATCCATCTCCCAAGACCACCAGTTCTCTTTTTTTATACAGGGCACAGTAGTGTTCAAATCACCAAGAATGTTGTTTTCACTGAATATTACATCTCCAGAAGACATTTCTTTTTTCTTCCTTCCACGACCCCACATTCTCCCAGCAAAACCTGGAAAAACACCTCTCTTACTTGTTCCAGGATTCTCTTATATATTCTTCTGACAAGGTAGGTAATCAAGATTGGTGCAAGTTTGGGGCCAACTCATCAAAACAAACCTAGGATAAGTGTCAGAGATGCCCACATCCCCCAAACAATTGAGCTGAATCTCAGAACTTTTCTATGAAGCAAGATGATTAACTGCATGAAATGATATTGTGACAACACAATCTTTGCAGAAAATTGAATCACTTAACAGTGCAACCTAGTAAGGATATACAGTTGGAGATAGAAGAGATACGAGATGCAGGCAATTTTTAGAATTTAACATTATTTGATATAGTCTACAGATAGAAGAAAAGCAAATGAAAGCGGTCAAATAATGTGCTTTCCTTTCCTTGTGGTTGACATCAAAGTGAATTCACTAGTTCTTCTATTTTTCCATAAAATGATAGTCATTCTATCCAAGAATTCAAATATCATTGAGATGGTCGTCATAAAAGTGTCAATACATTTTCTATTCTGCTACTGTATAAGTCCGTTCTGCTTAACTAATGTTGCTCTTACGGTAAGTTCTTTTACTCCTTAAAACTTTACAGAAAAATTGGAAGCTAATTTACAGCTACGGTTAGCTCCAGAAAACTGTTGCATTGAAATGCATAGCCAAAGATAGGCATCTATATATGGCTTCTGCTGGGGTAAACTGAGAAATCCTAAAATATCAAACTATATCTAAAAGACATAGAACAGATAAGAAATACCAAGAAAGTGAAATATAAACGGGGATAATGATGGTTTGTGGATAAGATTTTTACCATGAATATTTAAAAATTTACATTATATAAATATTATATAGTAACAATATTTCTTGTTTGCTTAGCCAGTCAGGCTTAAAAATTCTACTGATGCTCATTAAGGGAGTTTGGGCTACATTCTTGAGGGAGGAGACCTGAATCAGCTAGAGTCCTGATGCTTCCATTTTCAAGAGTCCATTCCATGGAACCACTATTAAGGAAAAGTTTTAGTCCCAGAAAATTCTAAAAGGAGTCTAAAACAGTACATGAAGTGACAGAACTCAAAGGCCTCATTGTCCTTTAAAATGAAATTCACAAACCTGTGGGCTTCCTCATTTCTAGCTAATTAACCAGTATAGCTCAGCTCATCAGGAACTATACAAAAAAATCAAAAGGCAACATAAAGATATAAGAATTCCCATTTATTCAAGCATTTCCCATTCTGCATCATTTCAAAATTCACCACACACTACTTTAAATATTATGTACTAACCCACCCAGAATTCCGTACCACTCCTTAACATTTTTCTAGCAAGCATTTAATGTTTCAGGAATGTGAGCTCACTTATTAAACACAGGGATTTCATCTGCAGCTTTAAGGGTATGCCTGTCAAAGGAAAAAGGTTTCTTCTATAACTCACTCTAACTTGCTTCTGAGAGCAGATTTCTTTTTCTTAGATTTTTGAACTTCAACAATGTTTCTGGACTTGCAATTTCTAGAGAATTTTAGATCATGTGGTCCATGTTTAAAGCATTTAGAAAAAAGTCATCTCTTTATTTATTTCTCTTCTAACCTTCAGAATTTTATATCTTCCTCTTGATCTCTATCTAAAATATCTTTATGGGCAAAAGTCTTTTTAGTAAGGTTCAAAATATTTACTTTGTCTATATTTTTCTCTTAATGTCGGTAGTGTTCTGATGAAGAAAAAATTATCCTTCTGACTGTCCCTGTAGGAGTAACTGGTTTCAAGTTTAGGGAAAAAAAAGAAAAGTTATCAGACTGGGCCTTTTGCTCTTGAACAATTCAGAGCTGACTTTCTAAGGTAAAAATGCTACTGGTAGTACCCAAGCACTGAAAACTTGCCTCTGTTATGAATGTTATGCCAAGATCTGTCACTATGGTCCCTGAGAATAAAGAACTCGGAAACTCTATACCAGATGCTCTAATCTTGTAAGTTTAAGAAATTCTGCTTCAGCTTATTACAAAGATACTCCAACTGGAATTGCTGCTTGCATAAAAACTAAAAACCAGGATAAAATATCTAAAATTTATTTCCAGACACGAGAAAGCAATCAGAAGAGGGAAGTAATGGATTACAGGAAAGGAGACAAATCTAGTGAGTCCTATAAAAGCCATAATTTTCTGCCATTTGCTAAACTCAAGAAGCAAAAACCCAAGACTCCAGAGCTTATCCTGACTTGAGGAGAAAAAGGTTGGACTTTAGGGAAATTAAAGCTATCAGAATTTGCAAAGTATAATGCCAGGATAAAAAGGAAAGACAGAACTTCAGAAATTTGCTTAGAGTTCTCCTCCCCTCCAATCTTTAATTTGAATAGCAGTCGGCATACATATAGAATGAAACTATACAAGACCAAAGGAAAAACATGTGCTGGGGGTGCGTGAGCTTTCAAATTCCCTAAGTTCGTAGAAGGCCATCAGTCATTCATGTTTCCTCCAACCATATGGAGGAGTTTTTGTTGAATAAGGAAAACATTCATTAAACACTCCATGAATGTCACTTTTTAGTAGTAAAGTAAACTAGTCCCAGGCAAAGGTGACTCTAGATTTGCTTCAGGAACACTCTTTATTTATTCTTGAAAATAGTTGACCTACAATATTATGTTAGTCCCAAGTGTATTACATCATGATTTGACATTTGTATATATTATGAAATAATCACCACAATAAGTCTAGTGTCTGTCCCCATACAGTTACTACAATATTATTGACCATATTTCTTGTGCTGTATATTACATCCTCGTGGCTTATTTACTATGTAACTGGAGGATTGTACGTCGAATTCTCTTCACCTGTTTTTCCCACCCCACCCCCAGCAATAATCTCTTTGTTCCCTGCATCATTGTTGTTGTTGTTTAGTCACTAAGTTCTGATGGACTCTTTCTGACTCTGTGGACTGTAGCCTGCCAGGATCCTCTGTCCATGGGATTTCCCAGGTAAGAATACAATATCTATGAGTATGCAGAAAATAGTATAGAGGCTTCTCAAAAAATTAAAAGTAAAACTGCCATGTGATTCAGCAGTTTCACTTCTGGATATTTACCCAAAGGAAAAAAAAACAATTCATAAGGATATTTGCATTTTAGAGTTTATTTTGGCATTACTTACAATAGCCAAAGTAAGGAAGCAAATTTATTGTCCATTGACAGATGAATAGACAAAAATCACACACAACTCATTGGAAAAGACCCTGAGGATGAGAAAGATTGAAGGCAATAGAAGAAGAGGGCAGGAGGGTGTGAGATGGTTGGAAAGTATCACCAATTTGTGCATGTTAAGTCACTTCAGTCTTGTTCAACTCTTTGCCACCTTACGGACTGTAGCCCACCAGGCTTCTCTGTTTATGGGATTCTCCAGGCAAGAATACTGGAGTGGGTTGCCATCCCTCCTCCAAGGGATCTTCCTGACCCTGGGATCGAACCCAACTCACCAACTCAGTGGACATGAGTTTGAGCAAACTCTGGAAGAGTGAAGGACAAGGAAGCCTGGCATTCTGCAGTCTGTGGGTATGCAAAGAGTCAGACACGACTCAGTGACTGTAAAATAATAACCTGGCCCAACCTGACCAGAAATATCGGCAACAACCCCTTGAAGCTGTGTGGTCCAATAGCGCCGGA
Source organism: Cervus elaphus (assembly GCF_910594005.1). NCBI lineage: Eukaryota > Metazoa > Chordata > Mammalia > Artiodactyla > Cervidae > Cervus > Cervus elaphus. Next base: position 13,307,677 of record NC_057840.1, read on the forward strand.
GCTGAGAGAAGGGCAGACAGAGTTGATAGTTTGCAGAGCAAAGCCAGTGGCCTTGTTCATCAGGAAAGTTGGAGTGCAGTACCACTTGAGCAGAGAACAGCCCACAGCTTCCCCCAACCGCAGAGCAAAGCTGGTGGCCTCAGCAGAGAATTCAGTGCACACTCAGCCTGAATCTGGACCAGAAAACAGTGAGCTATACAATCCCTGTGTCCTGGTCTGCTGCCCTGCCAGAGTAGGGAAGCTAATTCATAGTCCCACCTACTACGGAATATAGTACCCAGTCCTGACAGAGAACTCAGGCAGTCATAGATTCCATTCTGCAACCTCATTTGAGTAGGAAGCCAAGCCAAAAGTCCTAGTCAACTGTCCTCAGCCAGTGGTGCACCCCATCCCATCTCCACCCTCAAAGGTGGAACATGTGTCTTGCCCCAGAATAGACCATAAGAGCAGGATCCTCCTGCCTGAAAACATTACCGGCAGACGCCCAGAAACCCAAACTGAGCTAAACAGTAAAGAACAATCTCTGCGAGAACAAATTTATTAGGCCTGGAAAAGACATCTCACTACTCAAATACACAGATAAAATAATCAGATAAATATGACAAGACCACTGGAAACTAATAAAGATCTCATAAGTGACCCCAAATAAATGGGGAACTATAAACTCTCAGACAAAAAACTCAGACTAATTCTCTAAAAGAAGGTTTACTGAACAACAAGAAAACACGGAAAGAGAACTAAATAAAATTAGGAAACCAATGCATGAGCAACAAAATGAGATGTTTGACAAAAAACAAAGAGAGCAACCATTAGAAAAAGAAACAGAAATCCTAGAGAAAAAGAATACAATAACTGAACTCAAGCATTTAATAGAGAGCAACAAAGCAGACTGTCTATGCAGAGAAATAGTCCATGAACTAGAGTGGTAGGACATTGGAAATTACTGAGACAAGAGAGAAAAAGAAAAATAATACAAAAGATTGAAGACAGCTACAGGAATTATGGGGCGCAATGAAACAAAACAATGTTTGCAATATGAGAACTGCAAAAAGAGAAGAAAAGAAGAAAGGGAGAGAAAGTATATTTAAAACAAAAATGACTAAAAGCTTCTCAAATCTGGAGAGAGAAATAAACATCCAGATTCATGAGGCTAAAGAATCTCCTAATAGGTTGAATTCAAGTAGAGCTATACTGAAACACTGTTAGATTCAAAAACAAACAAACCAAAAAAAACCTGTTAGAGCTATACTGTGAATTCAGTACAGTTGGAAAATTAACAAAATTAGCATACACAAATCAGTAGCAACTCTGTTCACTAACAAAATTTTTAAACAAAATGGAGATTCAATTCCTTTTATAACAATATAAATAAAACAAAATACAGAGAAGCAAATTTAGCTAAGGTGCTGAAAGATCTCTACTCTGAAAATCATAAGACATGGATGAAAGAAATCGAAGGAGACATAAATCAATGGAAAGATACATTATGCTCATGGATTGGAAAAAATGATGCTGTCACAAAGTTGGTACTACCAAAAACCACCTTTCAGTTCAAACTAATTTCTGTCAAGATTTCAATGGCATTTAAAGAGAAGTAGGGAAATGCCAGGAGCCAGCACATGAGATCCCACCCGTGACAAGATTGTGAGGAGAAGACCTGACAAGCAAGGCAGATCAGGACTGCAGGGATTTCGAAAAGCTGCCCCGGTACTCACCTTAAAGATGATCTCTGTCTTTCTGATGCTTGCTATATTAGACTACTCCCTACTTTCTGTGACACGGGTAGAAGGCCTTCCCCGATCTCTTTCCAAAGAGAATCAACTTAGAACTTTAATTAATATGTCCCCCGGACGGTGGTATCCTATAAGATTATCCAGGATGCAAGGAGTGTTTCAATTTAGACCCCTTTGCTGGCATTCTAGCCTGCTTGGCAAATGCCTACTAATGCACATGGCTGCTCACAACACCTTAATCATAAACAGCATAAAGAACCTGATCACATAAAGGCCCTAATAGGCACAGAGCCCTCTGGGGGGTGAGGAAGCCCTATTAGAGAACATAAAAATTTATTCTAAAAGTGGTTATAGTTAAAGAGTTAGAAAAATAAGAGTTTAGAATTGTTCATTTTAACCAGCAATGCTAAACAGGGGCTGCCTCACCGGAGCTGCAGGGTCTTTGTGTGGTAAGCTTTTTAGATAAACTTAACTGATAACTTCCGACAAAGGACTGACCTTTGTGTTCATTAAAGAATAGATTTCAGAAAACAGCTTTGCATTCACCTAGGTCATAAAATGTCAATAGGCCCCAAGGCCAGAAGATAATGTACAAGACTCTCACAAAGAAGTATGCAGAAAACACCCTGGTTTCGTGAAGGATAAGCCGATGTAATATTAAACTATCTTCCCCGTAAAAATGTACTAACTTAGAATATACAAGCCACAGTAAAAAATAAAGATTTGCCAGACTCGGCTGCACACCCCGAGTCTGGTCTCTCTCCCTCTCTCTCCCTCGCAGACTTGGCCCCATCAAGGCTGGTCTCACGTGTCTTCTCTCGCCGACGCCGTTCATCCTGAGGGTACCCCCTGGATCCTGCCGAGGCTGGACCCCGGCAGGAAAAAGCACTTCTGAAAATTATATGGAACCACAATAAACAAAGAGTGACCAAAAAAAAAAAAAACTCCTGAGAAGAAACAACAAGGCATTACCATATGACACAGCAATTATACTTCTGGAATTATGAAAGTGTTAGAGTATGAAAGAGTTATGTCTGGCACTTTGAGACCCCATGGACTATAGCCTGTCAGGTTCCCCTGTCCTTGGGATTCTCCAGGCAAGACTACTGCAGTGGGTAGCCCTTCCCTTCTACAGGTGAGCCTCCTGACCCAGGGATCTAACTGAGGTCACCTGCATTTCAGGCAGATACTTTACTGTCTGAGCTACCAGGGAGAGCTGCTGGGAGTATATCCAAATGGTAATGTCACGTGAGTGTATGCTCTTCGGTCCTTTGTCTCGTCACAACAAAAATTTGGAGTGACGAACATTAAAGCCCCTTGGTGGGTCACAGCTCTCGGAGGACAGACTCTGTTCTAGCTCTCAGGTCTCAAACGAACCGTGTTATAGCTCTTAAATAAATCAGTGTTACAGTTCAGTGTTACAGCTCTATTTATGTAGATAATAGCAGGAAAATCCATCCTCGAGGCATGAGGGCACATCGATCCAAAGATGCAAAGAGAAGGTCGCCCCATTGCACAGGGGAGAGAGAGGGAGAGAAGAGGGCTTTGGCTCCTCTTTTTATGTGTTTCTCTGTCCCTGGGCCTGTCTTATGTAAATTGGGCCAGCCAGGAGTGTTGTTTGTTTGACCTGAGGTTTTCACTCCGGTCCTTGGACCTTCCTTTGTTCTATTTTCGCGGGCTTTCCCTTCCAGGTCTTTTAGCCACCGCCATTTTGGACTCTTTTTCCCTATTCTAACTACCTAACAGTAACAAAAACACTAACAAAAAGATATCTGCACCCCATATTCATAGCTGCTTTATTTACAAGAGCAGAGCCAAGTGTTGAAACTCTAAGTGTCCACTGACGGATGAAAGGCTAAAGAAGTTGTGGTAAACTCATACAATGGAATATTATTCAGCCATAAAGTGCAAGGAAATCCTGACATTTGCTGCAACATGGATGGACCTTTAAGATATTATACTAAGTGAAGTAAGTCAGAGAAAGAAAAAAACTATATGATCTTACTCATATGCAAACTCTGAAAGGAAAAATAAAGCTTGTAGAAAAAGAGATCACCTTTGGGGTTACCAGAGGAGGTGGTCAGGAGGATAGGGAAATGAAGAAGCTGGTCAGAAAGTACAGACTTCCAGTTATAAGATAAATACTGGGGAGGTAATGTACAACATGACGAATATAGCTAACACTGCAGGGCCTGTGCATGCTCTATCATGTACGACTGTTTGTGGACTATAGCTTGCCGGGCTCCGCTGTCCTTGGGATTTCTCAGGCGAGAATACTTCAGGGGGTTGCCATTTCTTTCTCCAGGGGACCTTCGCAACTCATAGATGAAACCCAGGTCGCCTGCCTTGGAAGTCAGATTCTTTACCACTGAGCAACCAGGGAAGCCTAACACTGTTGTATTATATATTAAAAAGTTGTGAGGAGAGTAAAACCTAAGAGTCCTCATCACAAGAAGAAAGTGTTTTTCCCTATTTTTTCTTTCTTTTCATTGTATTTAGATGAGAGGATGGATATTAGCTGAAACTTTTGTGATAATCATTTTACAAAATATGTAAAGCAACCTTTCATACTATATGCCTTAAACTTAGGCAATGACATATGTTAACTATTTCATAATAAAATGGGAAAAATATGAAAGTATTCCTTTGGGTTAAATTTAATAGGTTGTTTTAGAAAAACTGACAATGATTATGTAATTTAAACTATAGGAAATGATGACTATTTCCAATAAATGATCTGTGCAAATTATTTATTTGAACCATTTTATAATAGCCTTTAACAATTTTAATTGCTAAATCTGCGTTGGCCGATGATCATTTATTTGCTCATCAACTCAGGTGCTTGTTGGGCAGTTTATTTGTCATTTTCTAATTGGCCGGAAGACTACCTCCCATCTGCTATATAACTTGCTTTTGTTTGAGACTTACACTTAAGTACAACAGGCAGTGAGAAGATGTGGTCTTCTTTGGCGATCCCTACCTTTCTCTTCCTGAGTTTCTTTTCTGTGGGATTGGCCCCAGATCCAGGATCAACCACCAATGCAAATGACAACTATCTCCCTTTTGGGGATGAGATTAATGGAGACAGCAGAACTTCCAGTGCAGAATAACAAGATAATCATTGATCCCTGGAAATATATGGATTGACTAAGAATAATGAGATCCTTAAAAAAGAATCAGACAAATATTTTGTTTCATTCGGAACAAACAATACAGGGAATGTACATTGGGTAGTAACTTTAATATATGGAGAGCTATTTAAAACAGCTCTGTACATTTTAATTAATAGCAAGGAAAGTTGCTTTTCTCTTTCTTTGTTACTGAAAGTCATAGTATCTATCTGTTTTACTGTCTGAATGCTGATGGAGTATGTAGTCAATATAACCGTTTATCTTCCAGTATTCGGGCTCTCTTCAGTTCAGTTCAGTTCAGTTGAGTTGTCCAGTCGTGTCCGACTCTTTGTGACCCCAGGAATTACAGCACACCAGGCCTCCATGTCCATCACTAACTCCCAGAGTTTACTCAAACTCATGTCCATCGAGTCGGTAATGCCATCCAGCCATCTCATCCTCTTTCATCCCCTTCTCCTCCTGCCCCCAATCCCTCCCAGGTTCAGGGTCTTTTCCAATGAGTCAGGCTCTCTTAGGACCTATTAAACACTTCTTTTGATTAGTAAAAGAATATGGTATGCCTTTTCTTTACATTTTATAGACTTTCTGGTTTAAAGATGCAGTTTTTAATCATATAAATTCCTGTCAACTGAAAAAGCTTGTCGTTTGCAAAACAAATATTTTTTGTTGTTTTTGTCTGCTTAGACGTCTCAGCAAATTCTTTACTGCTGAGACTACTGAAAGGCTGGACTTCCCATCTGGCTCAGTGGTAAAGAATCTGCTTGCCATGGCATGAGACGCCAGAGACCCAGTTTCCATCCCTGGATCAGTAAGATCCCCTTGGGAAGGAAATGGCAACTCACTTCAGTATTCTTCCCTGGAACACCCCATGGACAGGGGAGCTTGGCCGGCTACAGTCATGGGTTCCCACACAGTTGGACAGGACTTAGCCACCGAGTAGACACAGCTTCTTAGGGCAAGGTGGTACCAAAATATCTCTGCTGCATGAGGTGAGATTATTATAGGAAATATGATAAAGTTTCTTTCAGCTATGAAACCCAGGGTGAGGTTTCACACAAACTAAGGTAAGGAACCTACTTTCCCTTGAAAGCCTGAGTTTTGCCTCATAAATATTAGTAGAAAGAGTAAATAAGATATGGCCCTCACTGCAGTCTCTCTCCTGATAGTTGTTAAGTTCAGGCAGAAAAAAAGGGCTGAAAACAGGGAGGGACTGGTCCAGAATGCAGCACACTCTTCCTGCACTTAAACAAGTAGGATGGGGAAATGGAGTCAAGTGTGATGTTCAAAACACTGTGATTCTAGAAACTCCTCTCTTTTCTGCCTCAGGTGGGGTGAATTTCTCCATCTGTATTTTGCTCTCACTACTTCTCCAATCAATTATCTTATTACTGAGATTCTGGAACTGAATCAGCTTCCTATTCTCATGAAATTCCTTTCTAAATTGTCTTCTTTGAATGTGACTAGACGGAATCCAGAATGAAACAAGGACTAGAATAAGGTGCCTTTATATAGGAAAAAAAAATTAGGCACATTTGAGTTATTGCAATGAAGTCTTGATTGATTTAGGAAGAAAAGAAGGACCCACAGTGACTGCCTTGTGAAATGCTCTGCAGTCCAGCTTAGTCAAGAAGGAGTTGGTAAAGTATAAAGAAAATAATAAAGAAAAATAGAAACCCAGAAAAATGCAAGAAAAGGTCTGTACAGGCTGGAATTTCTGAGAAGCTTTGAGCTCTCAAAGTGAATGAGAGCTATTCATATGAATGGATCATATCATTAGCCGGCATAACCCTCTTCTTATTCTTGGGAGGGGAGCATATGAGTCTTTTCCTCTCTAATGACTTTCTATTCAAGGTTCAACTCATTCCACCTATGCTGTTTACTCTGTAGATAGATTTTCAGAGCCTCCCAATAGTTCACGGTGTGCTTATGAGCCTGGAGTCTCCAGCTCCATGTTTATCAACAGTGGCTGGGGAGGTACCTATTGTATTTTCATCATGTTTCTTTATTGATCTGTTGTTGTGGGGCTTGCTCACTCTGCTTTTCTATAGGGTAAGCTAAGTTGGGTTAAATCTTGATATTTACTCTGTAAATATATACAATTTTCTGTGCAGTTCCCTGGAGGTGGGGGCTAGTCAATTTAAAAAAACAAATATGAATGGTCACTCTTTCTATGGCTATGTCTCTATTATGGTCTACAGCACATCATTCGTTTTAGATAGATACTAGAGAAGAAAATTATCCTTACATGTACCTAGGTTTTCAAACTTTCTGTTGCTTATTTCACCTACTCCCAGTCCCTTCTCCAACTAGTTACTCTTTATTTCTCCTTACATCCCAGCCTCACTCTAGTCTTTTAGAGAGAGTTTAATTCAACCTGTACAGTGATCTTAAAATTAATATCCTCATAATACAGATGATCAAACAGATTTGAGAGAGGTTGAGTAATTCCCCTTTTATTACAAAACTCATTGTAATGTCAACATTTATCTACCTTGAAAATTCATTTTCCTAATCACTGTTCTAGTTTGTCTCCCTAAACCCCTAATATGCAGAAAAACCAAAAACTTGGTCATAATTTTTTATTTTCAATTGCAAGACTTATTTTAGGCCCTAAAGGTGAATTTCACTATAGGTAATATCAACATATATGCTTCTTCCTAATGTTTTATTGAGAAATATAACTTCACTAGTTACAGATTTTTTAAAAAGTGGATCTTATAAATGTACATTTCAAAATGAAGATTGTACAGGGTAATTAGCAAAATTCCTCTGTCCTAGTATAGACAGTCCAAGGTGAAGTTTATATTGACAATCATACACTCAAATGTAAAAATTAAGGTTAAGAGTAGCCATAAGTGGAATGAGTTCAACTAGTGCACCAAGTTTCAAATAGTAAGAAAATGACTTGTCATCAAAAAACTTGAAAATATTCCTTGAAATATCTATCAATTGTGTCTTCTCCCTCATGTTTTGTATCACTAGTACATTGGCTTCTTTTTGACAGCTGGATTAACAGTCAGAATAATCCTATGAATCGTGTCAAGCACGATTGTGGGGGGATTTGTTTCATTAACAGAAGGTGTAGATTCGTGCCTATGATGGAAGCCAAGCTGAGGAGTATGCCTAGGAATAACCCTGTTCGGGCAGCTGTCAGCATTCTAGTGGACAAGATGAACCCAGGAATCAGAAGTAGAGAAATAGTCCTAAAACAGAATATTCTAGAGTGAGGACTTGGTTGAAATGAGTTAGTGTTAAGAAACAGAAGAAAGATTGTTGTTGCTTAGTCCCTAAGTCATGCCCAACTCTTTTTGTGACCCCATAAACTGTCATTCACCAGGTTCCTCTGTCCATGGCATTTCCTAGGCAAGAACACTGGAATGAGTTGCCATTTCCTTCTCCAAGGTCTCTTTCCAACCCAGGGATAGAACCTAAATCTCCTGCAAGGGCAGACGGATTCTTTACCACTGAACCACCAGAAAAGCCCGGAAGAAAAATACCAAATTAAAACCAAGACAATGTATTCAAGGTTGTGTGGAAAGAGAATTGGCTGGGCTTCAGAAGCATCCCTAAGATAGCTGAGAGGATAGAACAAGATGGTTAAACCAAAATCTCTTTCACAATTTAGGCAAAGAATCTCCACATGTGACATATATATGTATATTTAGCAGCATCTACATATATAACTGGGCTTCCAGTGGCTCAGATGGTAAAGAATCTGCCCACAATGTGGAAGACCAGAGTTCAATACCTGGGTCGGGAAGATCCTCTTGAGAAGGGAATGGCAGCGCACTTCGGTATTCTTGACCGGAGAATTCCACAGACAGAGGAGCCTCGCGAGCTGCGGTCCTTGGGGTTGCAAAGAGTTGAACACGACTGAGTGTCTAACACACACACACGCGTGCGCACACACTCACATATACATATATATATACCCAGGGCCTCACTGTTGGTAAAGAATCCACCTGCCTAATCAGGAGACTCGAGTTCAATCCTTGTGTCTGGAAGATCCCCTGGAGAAGGAAATTGCAACCCACTCCAGTATCCTTGCCTGGGAAATCCCATGGACAGTGGAGCCTGGTAGGTTACAGTCCATGGTGTTGCAGAGTTGGACAAGACTTAGCGACTAAACAGCTACAACATATATACCCAAACTGAAGGGAGTATTTTCCTGAGTCAAGTCTTATTCTTTACTTCCTTTGTAAGGGATAAATAAATATAGGACATAAATAATGTGGAACTGAATTAAATTAATTGTATGTGAATGTAGACCCATATACAAATAACTGCACCAAGAGTGTGCCCCCAATGGAAACTTTCCTGACTGTGATTAACCCTAAGCTCCCATAATCATATGTGTTTCATAGAGCCAACAAATTCAACATGATAGTTTGGAGAATAAATCAGATAAATTATGTAGGTTAAGCATTAGTCATTTGGTTAACTCCTACTTTGTATAGACAGTTAAAGGCTCCAGATATCTCCATCCTATTTTTCTACAGGCATTAACTACTGTGTGAATATTATGTATTTCCTTGCTGCAATTGAATCTGAGTTTTTGGGGAATTTGCCATATGAGGTAGGACTACTATCTCGACAGGAGTACAGATCTAATTTCTGTTATTCAGTTGAAGAATGCCATGCATCCTAGCCACAAGTTATGGATGTAGCCAACAAGTTTTATAAGGTAAAATAATGCAATGATATTTTTATGAATAGAATGAATGAAGACATTGAAGTTCTTCTGTTGGGACTTATGATTTAGAAATAGACTAAACTTCACATTAATATGCATGTGAAATTTTAAGTTTAAAGTTTTGTCCCTACATCTTTATACTGTTCCTATTAGTAGTCTGAAATATTACTAAATAGTTAATAGCAAATTGGTATAATTGTATTTATAAAAAAGTGTTTTCAGGATACTAATGTAATAATTACCAAATTACATCTGTGTCTGCAAATAAATTAGTATGCATCCATCTGTAAAGCAAAGAAGTTAAGCTAAATAACATCTCTAAGTGTTAAAATTTATTTTGAAAATAAATTTCATTGGTAAAGAGTCAGCTAGATGAGTGTACTACAGTATTCTTTTTCAGGAATTCATAACACTGGTAATTAAATGTATTTTAAAATCTTTTATTGATGTAAATCACTTATCATACTACAGTATCTGCTGTCCAGAAAGAAAGTTTCCAGTACCAGGGGTATTCCTCAGTATGACACAGATGAGGACGCAGTGATCTTTAATATGTGAATGGCCCATCAAGCTGCCATTGATGTGGCAAAACTGAAGTTCAGTGATGTGTAAGAGAATTGTTTTATGTGGTGCAATTAAACTCTGGCTTTCTTTCTGGAATTGTAAAATGTAAAGTGTAAGATTTGGTCACCTCAAATATTCATTACTCATAGTTTCAAAACGTATCAAGAAATAATTTTCCTTTATTATTTACAATTCATCAGTCATCTGGTCTGTCAAGGAAGATATACATGAAAAGATGGGTGATTGCTTACAGGTTCTTTGAGAGGAGGTTCCATAGACTCTTTGACAGTATATCTCATAGCAAAGTCATTCATCATGTCCAATCAATATTTTTTAATGGATGCAATGTGCAATTAATTTCTGTTTATATAAGGTAGTTATGCAAATAGTGTGGTAAAAATTTCTCACTGAATTTCAATTTACATCGCGAACCTTCAACCTCCAGAATAAATGGTATAAATACATAGTATGTTGTTTGGTAATTTTATGGAATTCATCTAGTTATCTGATTCTCATAATAGTTTAAGTAATATCTTAAAGAGAGTTCATTTTCTCTTTTTCTACAGATAAAAATGTAATAAGATAAACTATGTGAAACTTACATGCTTAACATACACCTAGGTAAATGTAGGAAATTTCATTTAGTAATAGACAGAGACTACAACGAAGTCCGCTGCTAAGCATGGTCAGCTTTCTCTAGGTATCTGTAAGGTACGGACTTTCTGTGGGAGGAGTCCAGGTCCCTGGTCCTGCTCCTGTTCCTCGCCTAGGTTTTTTGTCTCCCTGGTTCTAGGTCATCCTTGACTCCCATTGTCAACCTCTGTGCTCCTGCCTATCGAACTGTTCATCGCCTCCTCAATTCAAAGAGTTATTTCTTAGTAAAAATCTGAGTTGAGTTGTGGTGACTTTAATGACTTACATTCAGTCACTAAGATGAGTTTTTGTCCCCAAACAGCCTTGAACAGAAATTTTGGTGTTTTTATACCTCTGTGTGCTCCGGTGCTCAGTTGTGTCTGACTCTTTGAAACCCCATGGACTGTAGCCTGCCAGGCTCCTCTGTCCGTGGACATTCCAGGCAAGAATACTGGAGTGGGTTTCCATTTTCTACTCCAGGGGATCTTCCAAAACTAGGTACTGAATCCCTGTCTTCTGCAACTCCTGGCAGCTGTGTTTTTTTTATCACTGAGCCACCTGGGAAACCCCTAGGATTCCTCTATAACAGTACCTAGATATGGAATGCCAGAAAACCCTGAAGAGAGCCTTCTTTTCAATTGTGAATATCTCTGGGAACTTCCTTTTGTAAAGTATATTTTATTGATTTTGTGAGTGAAATATATTTGGATTGAAATGCAAAAAAGTATATACTCAAAGGTGAATGGTCTTGGCAAAAAATCTTCTCACCTATTCATAAAAATGCTTGCTGTTTCCCTCTTTGGGCTTCCCTGGTGACACAGTAAAGAATCTTGCTGCAATGTGGGAGACCTGGGCTTGATCCCTGGGGTGGGAAGATACTCTGAAGGAGGGCATGGGAACCCACTCCAGTATTCTTGCCTGGAGAATCCCCAGGGACAGAGGAACCTGACGGGTTACAGTCCATGGGGTCACAAAGAGTCTGACACAACTGAGCGACTAAGCACATTTTCCTCTTTATCACAGCAGATTCTTTTTTTCTCCATCCCTCATCACTTTATGCTTATTCCAATGTCTTTGAGTGGCAAAGTTGCCCATTTACAATACAGGTTGACACTGTGCAATTTTTTAGACCTAGTGATGCCATGCCCATTGCATCAACATTTCTTAAATCAACCGCTCCAGACTTACTTTATAAACATCTTAACAGTAACAATATATTAGCTCCTGCTGTCTTTTTTAGTCACTTACTTTTTTTAGTGCTTCTGTGAATCAAGCAGTCTAGTGCTTTGCAAGCATTATCTCATTTAAGCTTTTCAAAAATCTTGTTTCAGAAAATTGAACAATTTTAGATTATGTGCATTTTGGTTTTTAAGCATTATAGTCAAAGCAGGAATAGTGAGATTATTGTAAATAATGAGTCCATTAATTTAATTGAATTGATTCAGATTAGAAAAGTATACTTAGTGTTCAAAGTCCATTAACCATGTTTTCTATCACTGAGTTCCACATGTATAAAGAAATATTTCTGTCACTCTAACGCTTATGCCATAAATAGAGAAGAAAGGTTTTTATTGACAGATTACAAGTATGCAGTGAAGTACACAGATCCTAAGTATTCAGTATAATGAGTTATCACAAAATAAAAGCCCCAGGCTACCAATCCCAGGGCAAGAAACAAAGGCTAACCATATTCTAGGACCAGCCCCTGTCCTCATTTCATTTGCTCTTCTTTCCCTTCTACCCAAGAGGAACTACTATTCTAACACCATGGATTATTTTTGCTTGTTTTCAATCTTGTATGAATGGAATACCACAATAGCAATTGATTTCTCCCTTTGGAATTTTCATCGGTCATCCATCCTGTGTGCAGCAATAATTTTGTCTTTTTCATATCTGTGGAATGACAGATTAGTACATGATAGTTTAATTAGCCATTCTACCGGAAAAGGACCAGTGTGTTATTCCTAATTCTTGACTATCACAAACACTTGTCACAAGCATTCTCATTCTGATCTTTCAGCAGGTATATGTCTAAATGTCTGGTGAAGAGATTTTCTGGATCGAAGAGTTATATACCAAAAAATTTGTATTGAACACAAATTAATATTCATTCCAGCAGTGTTGATAGGTTTTTTTGCATCATATTCCCTCGTATACTTGATGATGGTCACTTTTCATGCTTTTATCCATTCTTTTGAGCAGTAGTATCTAAATGTGAAAATCACTTACAAATCCTGTGTTACTAAACGAGGTGGCGATTTTTTTGATATTTAGCAAACTATACGGGTGTCTTCTTTTGTGAAGTTCCCAGACTTAAAATTTTTCATTGAAATTCCTATCTTTCACTTATCAATTTGGAGGAACTTACATCAATTAACTATTAACACTTTGTCAGTTATAGATCTTGAATGTATCTTTTCTCAGTTTATGCTGGTTGGTTCACTCCTTTAATGAAGTCTTCTTAACATAGAAAAGCTTTTAGTGTAGATCAAATTTTTTTTTACTCTTTAATCCCTCTTTCTGGTTAAAAAAAAAATCTACTCCATGATCTTCAATGGCTTGGTATTTTTTTGTATGCTTGTGTGCGTGTGTGTATGTGTGTGTGCGCGTGTGTGTGTGCATGTGTGTGTGTGTGTGCAGACTACCGTTTAGATATTCATTAACTCTGATGTTTCTTCTCTCAGTTGCACAATTTTGTCAAAGACTCTTATCATGTAACATCAGAGCAGCAGCTTTCAAAAGCATCCATTGCCTTGGGTGGACAAATCTCTTCATATATCATACTTGCCACATGTCTCACTTCTTATTAGTAAACATGGGCTGTCATAGCCAGATTCCACAGATGGATGACTTAAATCACAGAAATTAATATTCTCACAGTTCTGGAGGTAGCTACAACTTAGGAATTAAGGTGTCAGCATGGTCAGCTTCTGGCGAGGGCCCTCTTTCTGACTTGCAGACGGCTGCCTTCTTGTTCTGTCCTCACATGGAGAAGAAAGAGGAGAGGGAGAGAGAGAGAGAGTCTGCACTCTGGTCTCTCTTCCTCTTTAATATAAATTTCAACATGTAAATTTTCAGTCCATCATACTTTTTTCTTGGATTTTGATCTTATAATTTCTCAAAATCATTGTCTACTTTCTGATATCAAGAACTTCATTTTAATATTTTGTTCAGTTTTTATACTTGTTCACTGAAAGAAACTCTAATACTTTGGCCACCTCATGTGAAGAGTTGACTTATTGGAAAAGTCCCTGATGCTGCGAGGGACTGGGGACAGGAGGAGAAGGGGACAACTGAGTGACTGAACTGAGCTGAACTGAACTGAGTGTATATGTGTCAACGCCACTCTCCCAATTCATCCCACCATCGCCCTCCTTCCCCCAGCCCTTCCACATGCCCATTTTCTATATCTGTGTCTCTACTCCTGCCTCACAGATAGGTCCATCAGTACCATTTTCCTAGATCTGATACGTGCGCATTTACATGCAATCTTTGGTTTTCCCTTCCTGACTTATTCACTCTGTGTGACAGACTGTAGTTTCATCCACACACTACAAACACAGGGGTGGCTGTTTTATACAATGCATAGAAATCAACACAGAAAATCTAGAAAGGCGAGGAAAAGAGGAATATATTCCTACTGAAAGAAAAAGACAACACTTCAAAGAAAACCCTAATGAAACAGAGATAAGTGGTTACCTGATAAAGAGCTCAAAGTAATGGTCATGAACATGCTCACTGAGGTCAGGAGAACAATGCATAACCAGGCCTCCCTGATGGTATCAACTCCAGAGCATGCCAAACAGACAGCCAGGGGGAAGCTGCTGGATAACACAGGGAGCGCAGCTGGGTGCTCTGTGACAGCCTGGAGAGGGGGGCCAGGGGGCAGGGGGAGGGAGGCTCAAGAGGGAAGGGATATGCCTATACAAACACATCGCTGATTCAGCTTGGTATGCAGCAGAAACTAACACAACATTGTAAAGCAATTATATTCCAATTAAAAAACAAAAGCAAAGAACAACCACCCCTTTCCATCCTGAAGGAGCAGCCTCATATGGAGGGTGAAATTTATCATTTAACCCTGTCCCAGCTTTTGGTTATTTCTCAATCCTTCATGATTGTCTAAGCAACACTGTTCTGTTCTTAGTGGAGTTGAGGGTATGCCGAGATGGGTCACTGTCCCAAAGGGAAGAATTCAGATAGCACCTAGATGTAGGCTGATGGCAAGCTGGATCCTCAGGCAACAGTTTTGGTTCATTACAGTGCTTGGAACCTATGAACTTAAAGTTTGCTGAAGACCACAGCCAGGGACTCAAAGGGCATCCCCTACACAGCAGCTGTAAAAACAAGCAGGGCACCAACTGTGTGCACAAGCTCCTTTCCAGGAGATATCAGCAATTTGCAGTGAGATGGAGGAAGAGTGTGAAGATAGAAACCACTGGGACTCCAGTCTCTGGAGTGTGATGTAGCCAGCATCTTGATGGGTGTTAAATTAGGAGACTGCTCCTAGTCTGCAGGTACTAAGGTAAAGAGACAGGCATGTTTCCTGGAACGACTGGGCCTGTTTCAGTCTGCTGCCTCCGCTGTGGACTCTGAGGACTTTGCCACAGTGAGTTTACACAGGCCCTTGGTTCACTTTAGCCTCGTGGGTTCCATAGATGGAATCCCTGTTGCCCTTTCAAAGCTACATGTTTTGGGGTTCATCTCTCAGGTGGACGTCCCAAAAGTTGTGAAGCCAGATGTAGGTCCAAACCCGTCAATACTTAGGGAGAAGCTGGGAGTTGTCAGATCGATCCCAGTTGTGTGTCACTGTGCCAGGGGTGGAGTTTACGGCACAGCTTCTCCTTCCTGTCTCAATGCGGGCTGCTTTTCTCCCCCCACCCCCATTCCCCTGATATGTAGGAGTCACTCAGCTAGTTTCTGGATTCCTGGAAATCCATACAGGTATTATACAGGAATTTAATGAGAAATGTCTTCTTATGCCAAGGAGTGTGAGTTACTCTGTTCTCACAGGGAAGTAGTTAAAATTACATTCTTTCTTAGAGGTGTTGTTGTTCAGTCACCAAGTCATATCTGATTCTGCACAACCCCATGGACTGCAGCACGACAGTATTCCCTGCCCCAGATGAGTACAAGCCTATAAAGAATTTATTCTGAAGAAATTTTGCATACCAAGCCTATGATTTATTGACCCACCCATGACTGGGCTTCCTTGGTGGCTCAGAGGTAAAGAATTTGCCTTTGTTGCAGGAGACTCAGGAGATGTGGGTTTGAACCCTAGATCAGGAAGATGCCCTGGAGAAGGAAATGCAGCCTGCTTCAGTGTCCTTTTCTGGTGGCTCAGATGGTAAGGAATCTCCCTGCAACGCAGGAGACCCAGGTTCAATCCCCGCGGGAAGATCCCCTTGAGTAGACAATGGAGCCCACTCCAGTATTCTTGTCTGGAGAATCCCCATAGACAGAGGAGCCTGGCAGACTGCAGTCCATAGGGTCACAAAGAGTTGGACATGACTGAGTGACTAACACTTTCAGTATGTGTTTCCACTTATTTAATTTGCTTTGTTGCCTCTGCATTGGGCATCTATTCCAATCTCAAGGAGCTTGCCATCTATATTTTGTTTTAGGATTTTTATAGTTTCAGGTGTTATTTTCAAGTCTTTCATAAATTTTGAGTTAAGTTTTGTGTATATTGTAAGATAGTCATCCAGTCTGGTTTTGTTTTTTGTTTTTGTTTTTGTTTTTGGCACGTGGGTCTTCAGTTTTCCCAATACCATATATTAAAAGGACTGCCCTTTCCCCATGTAACTCTTGCCTCCTTTGTTGTAAATTAATTGGCTGTATATGTTTGGGTTTATTCCTGGTTCTTTATAAATTTACATTAATCTATGTGCCTCTTTGTATGGCAATACCATACATATTTTGTTTGTTGTTATTGTTCAGTCATGAAGTCCTGTCTAACTCTTTGAACCCTATGCTCTCTAGCACACTAGGCTTTCCTATTCTTATCTATCTCCCAGTGTTTGCTCAAATTCATGTCCATTGAGTCCATGATGCCATCCAACAATCTCATCCTCTGTCGTCCTCTTTTCCTCTTCTCCTCAATCTTTCCTAGTATCAGGATCTTTTCCAGTGAGTCAGCTCTTTGTATCAGGTGGTGAAAGTATTGGAGCTTCAGCTTCAGCATCAGTCCTTCCAATGAATATTCAGGATTGATTTCCTTTAGGATTGACTGATTTGATCTCCTTGCTGTCCAAAGGACTCTCAAGAGTCTTCTCCAGAACCACAGTTACAAAGCATCAATTCTTTGGCACTCAGCCATCTCTATGATACAACTCTCACATCCATACATGGCTACTGGAAAAACCATAACTCTGACTAGACAGATCTATGTTGGCAAAGTGATTCTTTGCTTTTTGAATACACTGTCTAGGTTTATCATAGTTTTCCTTCCAAGGAGCAAGCGTCTTTTAATTTCTGGCTGTAGTCACCATCTGCAGTGATTTCGGAGACCAAGAAAATAAAATCTGCCACTGCTTACACTGTTTCCCCATCTATTTGCCATGAAGTGATGGGACCGGATGCCATGATCTTAGTTGTTCTAATGTTGAGTTTTAGCTTTTTCACTCTTCTCTTTCACCTTCATCAAGGGCTCTTTAGTTCCTCTTCATTTTCTGCCATTAGTGTAGTATTATCTGCATATCTGAGGTTATTGATATTTCTCTTGGCAACCTTGATTCTAGCTTGTGTGTCATCCAGGTCGGCATTTCACATGAAACACTCTGCATAGAAGTTAAATAAGCAGGGTGACAATATACAAACTTGTCATTCTCTTTACCAATTTTGAACCTGTTTGTTGTTCCAAGTCTGATTGTAACTGATGCTTCTTGTCCTGCATATAGGTTTGTCAGGAGAAAGATAAGGTTGTCTGGCATTCCTATCTCTTTAAGAATTTTCCACAGTTTGTTGTGATCCACACAATCAACGGCTTTAGTGTAGTCAGTGAAGAAGAAGCAGATGCTTTTCTGGAATCCCCTTGATTTTTTCATAATCCAATGAATGTTGGCAATTTGATCTCTGGTTCATCTGTCTATTGTAAATCCAGCTTATACATCTGGCAGTTCTCAGTTCACAGCCTGCTGAAGCCTATCTTGAAGGATTTTGAGCACTGACTTGCTAGCCTGTGAAATGAGTAGAATTTTATGGCAGTTTGGACATTCTTTGGCATTGTCCTTCTTCAGGATTGGAATGAAAACTGCCCTTTTCCAATACTGTGGCCACTACTAATTCCAGTTTATAGTTTTAAACTAGAAAGTGTGATACTTCCAGCTTTTTCTTCTGTCTCAAGTTTGTTTTGGTGACTTGGATATTTTTCGGGTTTGATACATTTTGTCACTTCAGTTATTAGTTTTGTTTTTATGTAAAGATATCTCACTTGTGTTGAGACATTGATAAACCTATTTTTGACTTTCAAAAAGTGGCTTTTGCTTAATATGTCCTTCCCATGGGGAAAAACAGATAATATAAAAATCATTTATTTTCAGAGGGGGTCATTTTGGTTGAGAGGTAGTTAAAGAACACTGGGTTTTGAGGTGAAATTAAAAAGAGGCACCATGTTGGTAAAAGGTATGACAGGTGGTCAGAAACACCAAAAGATACTTAGCCTACATATTTCGATTAGTGCCATTAGCAGTGATTTAAATATGGTTTATTTCAGATAATTTTCCTCATTTTTAATATGTGCATTTTTCATTTAGGGGCCCCAATTATAACAAAAATAATATTTAAAAGGAAAACTTTAGTTTTGTGTAGTTTACTCTAGAGTTCAGTTCAGTTCAGTTGCTCAATCATGTCCGACTCTTTGCGACCCCATGGACTGCAGCACACCAAGCCTCCCTATCCATCACCAACTCCCTGAGTTAACTCAAACTCATGTCCATTGAGTAGGTGATGCCATCCAACCAGCTCATCCTCTGTCGTTCCCTTCTCCTCCTGCCTTGAAACTTTCCCAGCATCAGTTCAATACAATTAACTTGCTCAGACATATCCAACTCTTTGTGACCCTATGGACTGCAACACATCAGGCCTCCCTGTCCATCATCAACTCCCAGAGTTTATTCAACTCAGGTCCACTGAGTTGGAGATGCCACCTAACCATCTCATCCTCTGTCATCCCTTCTCCTGCCTTCAATTTTTCCCAGCATCAGGGTCTTTTCCATTGAGTCAGTTCTTCGCATCAGGTGGCCAAAGTATTGGAGTTTCAGTTTCAGCATCAGTCCTCCCAGTGAGTATTCAGGACTGATTTCCTTCAGGATGGACTGGTTTGATCTCCTTTCAGTCCAAGAGACTCTCAAGAGTCTTCTTCAAAACAACAGTTTAAAAGCATCAATTCTTTGGCACTCAGCTCTCTTTATTGTCCAAATCTCACATCCATACATGACTACTGGAAAACCTTTGTCTAGTCAAAATCCAGCTTTGACTAGTTGTACCTTTGTTGTCAAAGTAATGTCTCTGCTTTTTAAAATGCTGTCTAGATTGGTCATAATTTTTCTTCCAAGGAGCAAGCATCTTTTAATTTCATGGCATCAGTCACCATCTGCAGTGATTTTGGATTCCCCAAAAAATAGTCTGTCACTATTTGCATTGTTTGCCCATCTATTTGCCATGAAGTGATGGGACCAGATACCATGATCTTTGTTTTCTGAATGTGGATTTTTAAGCCAACTTTTTCACTCTCCTCTTTCACTTTCATCAAGAGGCTCTTTAGTGCTTCTTCACTTTGTGCCATAAGGGTGGTGTCATCTGCATATCTGAGGTTATTGATATTTCACCCTGCAATCTTGATTCCAGCTTGTACTTCTTCCAGCCCAGCATTTCTCATGATGTACTCTGCATATAAGTTAAATGAGCAGGGTGATGATAGACAGCCTTGATGTACTCCTTTTACTATTTAGAACCAGTCTATTGTTCCGTGTCCAGTTCTAACTGTTGCTTCCTAACATGCATACAGATTTCTCAAGAGGCAGGTCAAGTGGTCTGTTGTTCCCTTCTCTTTCAGAATTTTCCAGTTTGTTATATTCCACACAGTCACAAGTTTTGACATAGTCAATAAAGCCAGAGTAGATGTTTTTCAGAAGCTCACTTGATTTTTTTTTCCCCTTTATTTATTTATTTTTTCAGTGGGTTTTGTCATACATTGATATGAATCAGCCATAGATTTACACGTATTCCACATCCCGATCCCCCCTCCCACCTCCCTCTACACCCGATTCCTCTGGGTCTTCCCAGTGCACCAGGCCCGAGCACTTGTCTCATGCATCCCACCTGGGCTGGTGATCTGTTTCACCATAGATAATATACATGATGTTCTTTCGAAACATCCCACCCTCACCTTCTCCCACAGAGTTCAAAATTCTGTTCTGTACTTCTGTGTCTCTTTTTCTGTTTTGCATATAGGGATGTCGTTACCATCTTTCTAAATTCCATATATATGTGTTAGTATGCTGTAGTGTTCTTTATCTTTCTGGCTTACTTCACTCTGTCTAATGGGCTCCAGTTTCATCCATCTCATTAGAACTGGTTGAAATGAATTCTTTTTAACAGCTGAGTAATATTCCGTGGTGTATATGTACCACAGCTTCCTTATCCATTCATCTGCTGATGGGCATCTAGGTTGCTTCCATGTCCTGGCTATTATAAACAGTGCTGCGATGAACATTGGGGTGCACGTGTCTCTTTCAGATCTGGTTTCCTCAGTGTGTATGCCCAGAAGTGGGATTGCTGGGTCATATGGCAGTTCTATTTCCAGTTTTTTAAGAAATCTCCACACTGTTTTCCATAGCGGCTGTACTAGTTTGCATTCCCACCAACAGTGTAAGAGGGTTCCCTTTTCTCCACACCCTCTCCAGCATTTATTGCTTGTAGACTTTTGGATAGCAGCCATCCTGACTGGCGTGTAATGGTACCTCATTGTGGTTTTGATTTGCATTTCTCTGATAATGAGTGATGTGGAGCATCTTTTCATGTGTTTGTTAGCCATCTGTATGTCTTCTTTGGAGAAATGTCTGTTTAGTTCTTTGGCCCATTTTGTGATTGGGTCATTTATTTTTCTGGAATTGAGCTTCAAGAGTTGCTTGTATATTTTTGAGATTAATCCTTTGTCTGTTTCTTCATTTGCTATTATTTTCTCCCAATCTGACGGCTGTCTTTTCACCTTGCTTATAGTTTCCTTTGTAGTGCAAAAGCTTTTAAGTTTCATTAGGTCCCATTTGTTTAATTTTGCTTTTATTTCCAATATTCTGGGAGGTGGGTCATAGAGAATCTTGCTGTGGTTTATGTCGGAGAGTGTTTTGCCTATGTTCTCCTCTAGGAGTTTTATAGTTTCTGGTCTTACATTTAGATCTTTAATCCATTTTGAGTTTATTTTTGTGTATGGTGTTAGAAAGTGTTCTAGTTTCATTCTTTTCCAAGTGGTTGATCAGCTTTCCCAGCACCACTTGTTAAAGAGGTTGTCTTTTTTCCATTGTATATCCTTGCCTCCTTTGTCAAAGATAAGGTGTCCATAAGTTCGTGGATTTATCTCTGGGCTTTCTATTCTGTTCCATTGATCTATATTTCTGTCTTTGTGCCAGTACCATACTGTCTTGATGACTGTGGCTTTGTAGTAGAGTCTGAAGTCAGGCAGGTTGATTCCTCCAGTTCCATTCTTCTTTCTCAAGATTACTTTGGCTATTCGAGGTTTTTTGTATTTCCATACAAATTGTGAAATTATTTGGTCTAGTTCTGTGAAAAATACCGTTGGTAGCTTGATAGGGATTGCATTGAATCTATAGATTGCTTTGGGTAGAATAGCCATTTTGACAATATTGATTCTTCCAATCCATGAGCATGGTATGTTTCTCCATCTGTTTGTGTCCTCTTTGATTTCTTTCATCAGTGTTTTATAGTTTTCTATGTATAGGTCTTTTGTTTCTTTAGGTAGATATATTCCTAAGTATCTTATTCTTTTTGTTGCAATGGTGAATGGTATTGTTTCCTTAATTTCTCTTTCTGTTTTTTCATTGTTAGTATATAGGAATGCAAGGGATTTCCGTGTGTTAATTTATATCCTGCAACTTTACTATATTCATTGATTAGCTCTAGTAATTTTCTGGAAGAGTCTTTAGGGTTTTCTATGTAGAGGATCATGTCATCTGCAAACAGTGAGAGTTTCACTTCTTCTTTTCCTATCTGGATTCCTTTACTTCTTTTTTGCTCTGATTGCTGTGGCCAAAACTTCCAACACTATGTTGAATAGTAGTGGTGAGAGTGGGCACCCTTGTCTTGTTCCTGATTTCAGGGGAAATGCTTTCAATTTTTCACCATTGAGGGTGATGCTTGCTGTGGGTTTGTCATATATAGCTTTTATTATGTTGAGGTATGTTCCTTCTCTTCCTGCTTTCTGGAGAGTTTTAATCATAAATGGGTGTTGAATTTTGTCAAAGGCTTTCTCTGCATCTATTGAGATAATCATATGGTTTTTATCTTTCAATTTGTTAATGTGCTGTATTACATTGATTGATTTGCGGATATTAAAGAATCCTTGCGTTCCTGGGATAAAGCCCACTTGGTTGTGGTGTATGATTTTTTTAATATGTTGTTGGATTCTGTTTGCTAGAATTTTGTTAAGGATTTTTGCATCTATGTTCATCAGTGATATTGGCCAGTAGTTTTCTTTTTTTGTGACATCTTTGTCTGGTTTTGGAATTAGGGTGATGGTGGCCTCATAGAATGAGTTTGGAAGTTTACCTTCCTCTGCAATTTTCTGGAAGAGTTTGAGTAAGATAGGTGTTAGCTCTTCTCTAAATTTTTGGTAGAATTCAGCTGTGAAGCCATCTGGTCCTGGGCTTTTGTTTGCTGGAAGATTTTTGATTACAGTTTCAATTTCCTTGCTTGTGATGGGTCTGTTAAGATCTTCTATTTCTTCCTGGTTCAGTTTTGGAAGGTTATACTTTTCTAAGAATTTGTCCATTTCATCCAAGTTGTCCATTTTATTGGCATAGAGCTGCTGGTAGTAGTCTCTTATGATCCTTTGTATTTCAGTGTTGTCTGTTGTGATCTCTCCATTTTCATTTCTAATTTTGTTAATTTGGTTCTTCTCTCTTTGCTTCTTAATGAGTCTTGCTAATGGTTTGTCAATTTTGTTTATTTTTTCAAAAAACCAGCTTTTAGCTTTGTTGATTTCTGCTATGGTCTCTTTAGTTTCTTTTGCATTTATTTCTGCCCTAATTTTTAAGATTTCTTTCCTTCTGCTAACTCTGGGGTTCTTCATTTCTTCCTTCTCTAATTGCTTTAGGTGTAGAGTTAGGTTATTTATTTGGTTTTTTTCTTGTTTCTTGATGTAAGCCTGTAATGCTATGAACCTTCCCCTTAGCACTGCTTTTACAGTGTCCCATAGGTTTTTTCTTGCTGTGTTTTCATTTTCATTCATTTCTATACATACTTTGATTTCTTTTTTGATTTCTTCTATGATTTGTTGGTTATTCAGAAGCGTGTTATTTAGCCTCCATATGTTTGAAGTTTTAACAATTTTTTTCCTGTAATTGAGATCTAATCTTACTGCACTGTGGTCAGAAAAGATGACTGGAATGATTTCAATTTTTTTGAATTTTCCAAGACCAGATTTATGGCCCAGGATGTGATCTATTCTGGAGAAGGTTCCGTGTGCACTTGAGAAAAAGGTGAAGTTGATTGTTTTGGGGTGAAATGTCCTATAGATATCAATTAGGTCTAGCTGGTCCATTGTGTCATTTAAGGTTTGTGTTTCCTTGTTAATTTTCTGTTTAGTGATCTATCCATAGTTGTGAGTGGGGTATTAAAGTCTCCCACTATTATTGTGTTACTATTAATTTCCTCTATCATACTCGTTAGCATTTGCCGTACATATTGCGGTGCTCCTATGTTGAGTGCATATATATTTATAATTGTTATATCTTCTTCTTGGATTGATCCTTTGATCATTATGTAGTGTCCTTCTTTGTCTCTTTTCACATCCTTTATTTGAAAGTCTATTTTATCTGATATGAGTATTGCGACTCCTGCTTTCTTTTGGTCTCCGTTTGCATGAAATATTTTTTTCCAGCCCTTCACTTTTAGTCTGTATGTGTCTCTTGCTTTGAGGTGGGTCTCTTGTAGACAGCATATATAGGGGCCTTGTTTTTGTATCCATTCAGCCAATCTTTGTCTTTTGGTTGGGGCATTCAACCCATTTACATTTAAGGTAATTATCCGTTGCCATTTACTTTGTTGTTTGGGGTTCACGTTTATACAACCTTTCTGTGTTTCCTGTCTAGAGAAGATCCTTTAGCATTTGTTGAAGAGCTGGTTTGGTGGTGCTGAATTCTCTCAGCTTTTGCTTGTCTGTAAAGCTTTTGAATTCTCCTTCATATCTGAATGAGATCCTTGCTGGGTACAGTAATCTAGGTTGTAGGTTATTTTCTTTCATTACTTTCAGTACGTCCTGCCATTCCCTTCTGGCCTGGAGGGTTTCTATTGATAGATCACCTGTTATCTTTATGGGAATCCCTTTGTGTGTTATTTGTTGTTTCTCCCTTCCTGCTTTTAATATTTGTTCTTTGTGTTTGATCTTTGTTAATTTGATTAATATGTGTCTTAGGGTGTTTCACCTTGGGTTTATCCTGTTTGGGACTCTCTGGGTTTCTTGGACTTGGGTGGCTATTTCCTTCCCCATTTTAGGCAAGTTTTCAGCTATTATCTCCTCGAGTATTTCCTCATGGCCTTTCTTTTTGTCTTCTTCTTCTGGGACTCCTATGACTCGAATGTTGGGGCATTTCACATTGCCCCAGAGGTCCCTGAGGTTGTCCTCATTTCTTTTGATCCTTTTTTCTTTTTTCCTCTCTGCTTCATTTGTTTCCACCATTTTATCTTCTACCTCACTTATCCTATCTTCTGTCTCCGTTATTCTACTCTTGGTTCCCTCCAGAGTGTGTTTGATCTCATTCATTGCATTATTCATTTTTAATTGACTCTTTTTTATTTCTTCTAGGTCTTTATTAAACATTTCTTGCATCTTTTCAATCTTTTCTCCAGGCTATTTATCTGTAGCTCCATTTTGTTTTCAAGATTTTGGATCATTTTTATTATCATTATTCTAAATTCTTTTTCAGGTAGATTCCCTATCTCCTCCTCTTTTGTTTGACTGGGTGGGCATTTTTCATGTTCCTTTACCTGTTGGGTATTTCTCTGCCTTTTCATCTTGTTTAGATTGCTGTGTCTGGACTGGGCTTTCTGTATTCTGGAGGTCTGTGGTTCCTTTTTATTGTGGAGGTTTTACCCAGTGGGTGGGGTTAGACGATTGGCTTGTCGAGGTTTCCTGGTTAGGGAAGCTTGCTTCAGTGTTCTGGTGCGTGGAACTTGATTTCTTCTCTCTGGAGAGCAATGGAGTGCTCAGTAATGAGTTTTGAGATGGGTCTATGTGTTAGGTGTCACCTTGGGCAGCCTGTATGTTGACGTTCCGGGCTATGTTCCTGCATTGCTGGAGAATTTGCGTGGTATGTCTTGCTCTAAAACTTATTGGCTCTTGGGTGGTGGTTGGTTTCAGTGTAGGTATGGAGGCTTTTGGACGGTCACTTATTACTTAAAGTTCCATGTAGTCAGGAGTTTTCTGGTGTTCTCAGGTTTTGAGCTTAAGTCTCCTGCCTCTGAATTTTAGTTTTATTCTTCCTGTAGTCTCAGGACTTCTCCAACTATCAGCACTGATAATAAAACTTCTAGGTTAATGGCAAAAAGATTCTCTCCTGTTAGGGACGCCCAGAAAGGTTCACAGAGTTACATGAAGAAGAGGAGAGGGAGGCGGGAGATAGTGATGAGCAGGAGGAGAAAAAGGGGGACTCAAGAGGAGAGAGACAGATCTACGCAGTTGTCTGATCCCAGAATGTTCTCCGTAGCCCAGACACCCACCAAGATTCACAGAATTGGATTGGGAAGAGAAGGGGAAAGGAGGAAATAGAGGTGTTCTGAGGTAGAAAACAGAGAGTCAAGATTGGGAGAGAATAATCAACACACTCCTGAATAAAAATGGGAAGTGAATATTGGATTTTTAAATGTTCACAGTTTATATCATATACTGAAAAACAAAAATTAAAAATCTAGAGTAGAGGTTAGACTCTTAAAATACTATATTAAAAACAAAAACCAAAACACCCAAAAAAATTTTTTTAAATATATATGAAGTTCAGTTTAAAAATAGGGCTTCTCTTCTTTTTTTTTTTTTTCCCTTTGCTAAGGTTATAGTGTACTGAAAATGAAAATTAAGGAGTAGTAGAGGAGTACTAGAGGACTTTAAAAGAAATAAGAGAAAAAGAAAAATAGAAAGTAGAAGAGAAAAAGGAGGAAAAAAAAAAGAATTTTCCCTAATTAAGAAAATCGTAAAAATCTATGAAAATGAAAGTTAAGGAGTAATGGGGGAGTAATAGGGAATTTTAAAGGAAAATAAAAGATAAAAAAAATAAGTAAAAAAGAAAAAATAAAAAAAAAATTTTTTTTCTTACTTAAAAAAAAAAAAAGTAAAAATATATCTAGGAATTTCTCTAGAGCTGTTGCGGTCAGTGTGGGTTCGGCTCAGTTTCAGATATCTCCTCGTTCCAGCTTACACTTCTCAATATCTATAGGCCCCTTCCGGAGTAATCGGTGTTTTCTACAGGGATTTTAATCTGTTGCACCGGTCTCTTCTGAAGCGGTTCCCTTTGTTTATTTGGCTTCTGTTTGCCGGTTTCTTCAGAGCCTCATTTCCGCCCTGACACAGGCGGGCGGAAGTGGACTCTTATTCAGGTAGCTAGTTCTGTAGCGCTGCGGGAGGGGCTGGCGCCGCGGGGAAGGGCTGGCGCCGCGGGGAGGGGCTGGCGCTGCTTTCTCCATCTGCGCTGCTCAGGCTCCCGGCTGCTCCATATGGAGCGCGCCCGGCGCTGCACGCAGCTCCAGCCCTGGGGTGTTCCACAAAAGCGCGGAACAAAAGGCTGCGTCCGCTCTTGTGCCTTCCCCGTCAGAGCGGTCCAGGCAGCCAGGGGCTTGACAGGCGCACTTTCCCCGGGTGCGGCGCGCCCACTCCCTTCCACGGTCCCAATCTCAGTTTCCGCTGGCGCCAGTCGGGTGCGTGCGCCTTCTGCCCTCCGCGTCCCCAGCCCCAGTCCCCGCCCGCGCCGGTCGGGTGCCTGCGCCCTGTGTCTCGCCGCAACCTGCTCCCGCCTCCGGCGGGTCTGGGCCAGTCCGCAGTCTGCAAGCTCTTCTCTGGACTTTCTCAGTCCCTTTGTTCTGCGAACGGCCGGCAGCATGTTCGAGTCGGTTAATTTTCTCTCTCTCTTTTGCTCTCCCACAGTTCAAGTTGGCAACTCACAAAAGCTCCCTCCAATTGTCCTCAGGGCACTCAGGCCCGGACCCTACCCCAAGCAATGCTGCCCGCTCCTCTCCGTGCCGCCCCCACTTACTGGTGGCGGATGCAGGTGTCTGGGTTACTTTTCTGCTGAGAGTTGCTTTTAGGCACGTAATCTGTGGGTTTTATTTATTGTTTCCCTCCCAGTCAGGTTGCCCTCCTAGATTCAAACACTTCCCCCAGGTCCGCCAGTGCGAGGGTTTCCCGGTGTCTGGAAACGTCCTCTAAAGACTCCCTTCCTGGGACGGATCTCCATCCTTAGCTCTTTTGTCTCTTTTTATCTTTTATATTTTGTCCTACCTCCTTTCAAAACAATGGGCTGCTTTTCTGGGCGCCTGATGACCTCAGCTAGCGATCAGAAGTTGTTTTGTGAAGTTTGCTCTGCGTTCAGATATTCTTTTGATGAATTTGTAGGAGAGAAAGTGGTCTCCCCGTCCTACTCCTCCACCATCTTGGCTCCATCCCCACCCCCCCCCCACCCCCCCCCACCCCCGCCGCTCCCTTGATTTTTTGATGATCCAACAGATGTTGGCAATTTGATCTCTGGTTCCTCTGCCTTTTCTGAAACCAGCTTGAACATTTGGAAGTTGACACTTCACGTACTGTAAGCCTGGCTTGGAAAATTTAAGCACTACTTTACTAGTGTGTGAGATGAGTGGAATTGTGTATTCTTTGGCATTGCCTTTCTTCAGGATTGGAATTAAAACTCACCTTTTCCAGTCCTGTGGCCACTGCTCAGTTTTCCAAATT
Source organism: Cervus elaphus (assembly GCF_910594005.1). Lineage (NCBI taxonomy): Eukaryota > Metazoa > Chordata > Mammalia > Artiodactyla > Cervidae > Cervus > Cervus elaphus. The sequence goes on from NC_057840.1 coordinate 13,335,604, forward strand.
TGCTGGCATATTGAGTGCAGCACTTTCACAGCATTATCTTTTAGGATTTGAAATAGCTCAACTGGATTCCATCACCTCCACTTGCTTTCTTCATAGTCTTGCTCCCTAAGGCCCATTTGACTTCACATTCCAGGATGTCTGGCTGTAATTGAGTGACCACGCCATTGTGATTATCTGGATCATGAGGATATTTTTGTATAATTCTTCTGTGTATTCTTGCCGCCTCTTCTTAATATCTTCTGCTTGTGTTAGGTCCATAATATTTCTGTCCTTTATTGTGCCCATCTTTGCAGGAACTGTTCTCTTGGCAGCTCTAATTTTCTTGAAGAGATCTCTTGTCTTTCCCATTCTATAGTTTTCCTCTATGTCTTGCATTGATCACTGAAGAAGGCTTTCTTATCTCTTCTTGCTATTCTTTGGAACTCTGCATTCAGATGGGTATATCTTTCCTTTTCTCCTTTGCCTTTGGCTTCTTTTCTTTGCACAGCTATTTGTAAGGCCTCCTCAGACAACCATTTTGCCTTTTTGCATCAATTTGTCTTGGAGATGGTCTTGTCCCTGCCTCCTATACAATGTCATGAACCTCTGTCCATTAGTTCTTCAGGCACTCTGTCTATCAGATCTAATCCCTTGAATCTATTTCTAACTTCCACTGTATAATTGTAAGGGATTGGATTTAGGTCATACCTGAATGGTCTAGTGGTTTTCCCTACTTTCTTCAATTTAAGTCTGAATTCAGAAATACGGGTTTCGTGATCTGAGCCACAGTCAGGTCCCGGTCTTGTTTTTGCTGACTGTATAGACCTTCCCCATGTTTGACTGCAAAGAATAAAATCAATCTGATTTTGCTATTGACCATCTGATGATGTCCATATGTAGTCTTCGCTTGTGTTGTTGAAAGACAGTATTTGCTATGACCAGTGCATTCTCTTGGCAAAACTCTTATTAGCCTTTGCCCTGATTGATTCTGTACTCCAGGCCAAATATGACTGTTACTCCAAGTATTTCTTGACTTCTTACAAATGTATTCCAGTCCCCTAGAGTAAAAAAGACATCTTTTTTGGGTGTTAGTTTTAGAAGGTCTTGTAGGTCTTCATAGAACCATTCAACTTCTTGACTTCAGCGTTACTTGTTGCGGCATAGACTTGGGTTACTGTGATACTGAATGGTTTGCCTTGGAAACAAACAGAGATCATTATGTCGTTTTTGAGATTGCATCCAAGTACTGCATTTCAGACTCTTTTGTTGACTATGATGGCCACTCCACTTCTTGTAAGGGATTTTTGCCCACAATAGTATATATAATGATCATCTCAGTTAAATTACACCCATTCCAGTCCACTTTACTTCGCTGATTCCTAAAACATCGATGTTCACTTTTGCTATCTCCTGTTTGACCATTTCCAATTTGCCTTGATTAATGGACCAAACATTCCAGGTTCCTGTGCAATATTGCTCTTTAAAGCATTGGACTTTACTTCCATCACCAGTCACATCCACAACTGGGTGTTGTTTTTGCTTTGACTCTGTCTCTTCATTCTTTCTGGAGTTATTTCTCCACTGATCTCCAGTAGCATATTGGGCACAAACTGACCTGGGGAGTTCATCTTTCAGTATCCTATCTTTCTGCCTTTTCATACTGTTCATGGGGTTCTCAAGTCAAGAATCCTGAAGTGGTTTGCCATTCCCTTCTCCAGCGGACCATGTTTTTCCAGAACTCTTCACCATGACCCGTCTATCTTGGGTGACCCTACACAGCATGACTCATAGTCTCACTGAGTTAGACAAGGCTTGGTCCATGTGATCAGATTGGTTAGTTTTCTGTGATTGTGGTTTTCAGTCTGTCTGCCCTCTGCTGGAGAAGGATAAGAGGCTTATGGAAGCTCCCTCATGGTAGAGACTGACTGAGGGGGAAGCTGGGTCTTAAACTGGAGTAGCTCAGTAATTTTCTACTCGATGGCGAAATGATTTCTCTATGTGCTCAGACACTGAAAGAGCAGACCCACTCATTACATAAACTGATAAATGTACTCATATGGCAATGTACCTGGAGTTCTGTCCTAGAATACAAATAACTTAAAATGTCTCTTCAATGCCCAAAGTTGCATCTTATAAGAATAATCTCTTTAGAGGAGAATTTTCCCTGCTTACCAGGCAGTCTATGAATGAGCATTGAACATAGTATAAAAATATTACATAGCAATGGTGTAACCTGTCTCTGACACAGATATTGACATAATCACGTGTAACTCAGGCATTCTATGAAACTAACTAGCTTCTACCAGATATGTATCTCAATTCTGAGGGGAGGGTGGCAGGGAGGATTATTGACTGGTAACTTTGAAAGTACAAAGATGAAGCAGGGATAATAAGAACCACAAACTTTTCACAGTCATTATAACTTTTGATTGCTTTTATTCTTGAAATGAAACTGATCAACATGTAATAGCAGAAATTTAGGCTACTCAATTGGTATTAAGAGTAGCCTATTAATGAGGAAACGTCCCACAGCCCGAGCAAATTTTGAAGTCATGAGCTTCTTCCAAATTGTTAAAAATAATCCTCCTGTGAAAATAGAAACATTCATGTTTCCAGCTAATAAAACTATGAATACAACTTTAAAATCTAAAAATAAACAAAATAAGATAAAAATTCTCATTACAGGATTTGTAATATATTAGTAACACTGTCTGACCAACAGGATTGTCATAGGAAACAGGGAAATGCATTGTGTTGGACAATCTAACAGCATAAAAGAAGAGCTATTTCTCCTTGTGCTCACTTTGGCAGCATATATAATAAAGGAAGAGCTGTTTCCCTTATTTGAGAATGAGATGTATTCAACAAATTCTCACACAGTGTAATAGCCACAATATTTTATGCAATAAATTAAGCACAAATTGTTGAGACCCGTCATAACTCCGTTCTTACTCTTGTTTGCAATGTTTTCTTTCTAGAGTGAACCTTATCCTGCGAGGAAGGAGACCTGGCTGCTGTCCAACTGTCACTAAAACTACATGATACTTGCAACTTATCTTCCCTGATCCTTAGGATTAACCCATGAAAAAATGGGCAGGGACTGGAGACTCCACAGTTCTAATTCTAAACGATTGAGATTTAAATGTGTAAGGTTCACTAGTTCATCATAACTTTTGTATTTTCAATGCAGGTAATATTATGTAGTGAAGAAAAATGAAACCTCTAAAACTGAATTTAAACAAGCTGGAGTTTAAGTTCGCTTCAGCTATTTACAAAGTATAGCATTTTGGACATGTTATTTAATGTCAAATGAACTTTTTCTTCAAAATGTAAACAATGCTATGAATTTCCTACTGTACCTAAGGACAACAAATAAAATGATGTGTGAAGACAGAAAGCTCAATATCCATTATTTAACTGATGCTCAAAAATTTTATATAACTGTCTCTCTGCACCCAGTTTTCCTACTTCCACCCCAATCATCCCTGTTTCTTATTATAGTCTCTGTCTTGGTGGAAGAGCACACTTTACCCTGGGGAGTAAACAACAATAATGAAGAGTCAGATTTTCACAGACTAGCAGTTTTGAATCCTAAGCAGAAACCCAGAATATTATTAGGGTAGCAATAAGAATTTTAAGAAGAAACCTATAAAAGTGTTGATTTTAGACCTGTCACTATTACAGAAGCTACATAACATGTGAGGTCCTGGAAGGGTAGTTTTCAGGAACTGTCATAATTACATTCAATATATCTATAATATAGCAGGTACTCAATCATTCCTGTTGAATGGATCATTAAATATATTTAGTTCTTAAATGACTTTGGTTCATTTAGGCTCCATGGATAGTATAACTCATAATCATACCTGTGCTTTTATTTATTTTTGTAGTGAGTTTTGCTGCAGTGATCAATGCTTTTTCCCGTCTGCTGAAGTTACTCGTGAGAACATTACGATCCTCATCTGTGAGTAGCCTGTGTGGGAAACCCACTAGGAATTCTGCTGAACTTTCCAAGTATGGACGATATAATACTGCCTCAAAAAATTCTGCAGTCACTAGAAAGTCCACAGAGAAGTCTCGTTCAGTTTCAGAAGAATAGAATGATCTAAAGGAAGGACACAAAGTTAGCTGCGTGAGTTACAAAATACTTCATTTAAACGCAAATCAAATTCTAAATGTGTCTTTTCTCCCATGTTCCTTGGGAATTTTATGCTATTTATTAAATAATTGACTGAACCAAACCTAGTTTCAGTATATCATAATTAATCCTCACACTATCTTCTACATTGTGCCTGGCTGAAGAATCTAAGTGAAAGTGAAGTCACTCAGTCATGTCCGTGTCTTTGCTACCCCGTGGACTGTAGGCTACAGGCTCCTTTGCCCATGGGATTTTCCAGGCAAGGGTACTGGAGTAGGTTGCCCTTTCCATCTCCAGGGGATATTCCACACCCAGGGGGTGAACCCGGGTCTCCTGCATCACAGGCAGATGTTTTACCATCTGGGCCACCAAGGAAGAATCTATTACATAGCAACAGAGATGGCAAAACTTTGAATCACAATGTTTGAAAATTGTAGCATCTTAACCAACCCCCTCTCTTACTTCCACTGGATTTACTCTGGGTGCTTTCTCATTGTGTTTCTCTTATATCTAATTTCTGTGCCACTAATGTCTAATGTCACTTGTTTTCCACAAACACAGTTCAGGGACTAGATACTATGAACCAATACAATGAATAGAAGGTTATCTGGTAGCAATTTCTGAAAATTCTTCAACAACATACATAATTGACTCATGTTTATTGTGTGTATATGCTAATATAATTGCTCCTAATTCCTAGGAAATAAGAAGTGGACTAGAAATTTGCCACAGAAATCAAATCACCTTCTTGAGTAGGACATAACAGGGGACAAACAAATGGACAACAGATGGTTTTTCTTGAGTTCATCTAATTTAAAGACTTAAATGGCATGCTCAATTCTCTCTTGCAGAGAACAACCATAAAAACTGAATAAAATATTAAAGACACATTCTATGATGTCAGAGTGGACAACAGTACTGACACATTGTGAGTTCAAAATTTAAGAAGAAAGGTATGATAGCCTGAAAATTTACATGTTGAAGTTCATACTAAAGAGAAACAGGGACTAGAGTGCAGATTTTCTCTTTCTCTCTTCTCCATGTGAAGACACAGATTCCATGATGGAAGAAGGCAGTCGTCTGCAAGCCAGAAAGAGGGCCCTCAGCTGAAGCTGACCATGCTGGCGTCCTAGTTCTGAACTTGCAGCATCCAGAATTGTGAGACAATAAATTTCTGTGATGCAAACCACCTAGTTTATAGTATTTGGTGATGGCAGCCCTAGATCCTAATAAGAAGGGAAGACTCAAGGCAATGAATGATTTTGATAGGTATTCCTCTAATGTTGACATGATGAGAAAAGTCTTTGATAATGCTGTGGAGCTGAGAGAAGAAACATCACAGTTAGTGATGAACTATTAATAAATAGGACTCTACACATACACACACAAACATACAACAAAATACCAAGCCATTGAAAATCACTGGGTAGGTTTTTTTTTTTTTTTTTTAAACCAGAAAAAGTATTAAATAGTAAAGGAAAACAATTAATAAATTGGTCTACACTGAAAAATTTTCAAATTAAGGAGACATAATTGAAAGAGTGAACTGACAAGTATAAACTAAGAAAAGCTACATTCAAGATATATAGCTGATATGTGACTCTTAGATGAACTGCAAGTAAAAGTGGAAAAGCTATTTCCTGATATTATGGAAAATATGAGCTATGAACATTTGAGGCAACCAAAACTTAAACATTATGTTTTACTATGCCAGAAAAAAAAATGAGTTTAATTACATCACATAAAGCAATTCTCTTACACATCACTGAACTTCGGCTTTGCCACATCAATGGCAGCTTGATGGGCCGCCCACATCTTAAAGATCGCTGTGTCCTCATCTGTGTCATACTGAGGAATACCTCCGGTAGTGGAAACTATCTTTCTGGATTGCAGATACTGTAGAATGAATAAGATTTATGTCATTAAAAGATTTTACAATAAATTAAAATATATTTAATTACCAGTATCATGAATTCCTGAAAAAGAACATTGTAACATACTCATCTAGCTGATTGTTTAGAAATGAAATTTACTTTCAGAATAGATTTTAGCACTGAAAGATGTCATTTAACTTTGTTTTGTATAGAGTTTTATGCTGTTCTGTTTGCAGAGGCAAACTTAATTTGGTGATTATTACATGAATTCTATTGAAAAAATGTTTTTATAAATACAATTATGCCAATTTGATATTAACTATTAGGATCCCTTCAGGATACTAAGCAGAACGATTAGAGCGGGAAGGGACAAAACTCTAACATAATTTCAAATGCATATAAATGTGAAGTTTAGTCTATTTTATATCAAAAATCCCAACAGAAGAACTCCATTCAGTGTTTTCATTCATTCCATTCATAAAAATATCATTGCATTCTTTTACCTTATAAAACCTGTTGGCTATATCCATAATTTGTGGATAGGCTGCACGGCATTCCTCAACTGAATAACAGAAGTTAGATCTGTACTCCTCTCGAGGTAGTAACTCTACCTCATATGGCAAATTCCCCAAAAACTCAGATTCAATTGCACCAAGGAAATACGCAATAACCACATAGAAGCTAATGCCTGCAAAAAAGTAGGATGGAGATATCTGGAGCCATTCACTGTCTATACAAAGTAGGAGTTAACCAAGGGACTAATGCTTAATCTATACAAATTATCTTATTTATTCTCCAAACTATCATGTTGAATTTGTTGGCTCTAGGAAATGCATATGATTATGAGAACTTAGGGATAATCACAGTCAGGAAAGTCTCCATTGGGGGCACACTCTGGATACAGAAATTTGTATATGAATCTACTTAGTTCAATCCAGTTCCAAATTATTTATGTCCTATATTTATTTACCCCTTGCATAGGAAGCAAATAATCAGATTTTGCTCAGGAAAATATTTACTTCAGTTTGGTTACATATGTAGATGGTATCTGTGGAGATTCTCTGCCTAGTCTGAGGAAGAGATTTTGATATGACCATCTTGTTCTATCTTAGCTCTCTTAAGGATGGTTCTAAAACCCACCAAATTTCTTCCCAAACAACCTTGAATACATTTTCTCATTTTCAGTTTGACTTTCTTCTGGTTCTTGATGCTAATTCATTTCAACCAAGTCCTCACTCTAGTCTTTGGACTATTTATCTACTTCTTGATTCCTCGGTTCATCTTGTCTACCAGGATTCTGGCAGCTCCCAGGCCAAGGTTATTCTTAGGCCTACTCCTCAGCCAGGCTTTGGTCACAGGCATGAATCCATACCTTCTGCTAATGAAGCACATCCTTCCACATTCCTGCTTGACAAGAAGAGAACTATTTTGATTGTTAATCTAGATGTCAAGGAGAAGCCAGATACTGGTGATACAAAACATAAGGGAGAAGACACAACTGATAGATGGGTATTTCAAGGAATAATTTCAAGCCTGTTGATGACAGGTCATTTTCTCATTACATGAAACCTAGTGCACTGGTTGACCTCATTTCACTTATTTCTACTTTTCGCCTTAATTTTCACCTTTGAGTGGATGAGTCTCAGCATAAACTTTACCTTGAATTAGAAGAATTTTGTTCATTGCCAAGTACAACCTTTATTTTGAAATGTACATTTATAAATTCACTCCTCCAAAACTTTGTACCTAATGAAGATATATTCCTGCATAAACCAATCAGCAGGAGCAGATATGTTAGGTGTCCAATATAGTGAAATTGGTTTTTAAGGCATGAAATGTCTTGCAATTGAAAATAATAAATTATTATTAAGTTCTTGCTATTTTTTCAAATTAGGGGTTTAAGGAGGAAAACTTAAGTGATTAAGGAAATGAATTGAGAGAGAAAGATGAATGGTTAGACTTTCTATTACTAACTTTGTGATAAAAAGCAAATTGCTCAACCTCTCTTGCTTCTGCTTGATTCTCTATATTATGAAAATATTGATTTAAGATCATGGCAAGGGTTGAATTAAATTTCTCTAAATGGCTAAAGTGAGGTTCTGGAATGTGTAAGTGTGAAATAAATAGTAGCTAGTTATAGAAGGGACTAGGAGTGGGTGGAATATGCAATAGAAAATTTGAAATACTAGGTACTTGAAACTATCATTTTCTCCTTTAGTATCTACTTAAAATGAACAATGGCTTCCCAGGTGGTACAGTGGTAAAGGATCCGCCAGCCAATGCAGGAGATGGCAAGAGATGGGGTTTCAATCCCTGGGTCTGGAAGATCCCCTGGAGTCGGAAATGGAAATCCGTTCCAGTATTCTTGCTCAGACAGAGAAGCCTGGTGGGCTACAGTTCATGAGATCTCAAAGAGCTGGACACAACTGGGCACATGCCCACATCTCTGACACAAAATGACAGTGTACTGTACATCATTAATTTAGACATCGCCATAGCAGAGTTGTCATTCAAGCTTTTTTTAAATTGATCATCTCCTGGGAAATTGCACAGAAAATTGTATATGTTTACAAAGGAAATATCAAGAGTTAACCCAACTTAGCCCATCGCATAGAAAAGCAGAGGTAGCAGGCCCCACAGCCACAGACCAGTCAGGGAGCATGGTGAAATAGAACACTTACCTCCCCAGGCACTGTTGATAGATATGCAGCTGGAGACTCCAGACTCATAGGCACACCGTGAACTATTGGGAGGCTCTGAAAATCTACCTACAGAGTAAACAGCGTAGGTGAAAAGAGTTGAACCTTGAATAGAAAGTCATAAGAGAGGAAAAGACTCATATGCTCCCCTCCAAAGAGTAAGAGGGTTATTTCCGCTAATGATATGGTCCATTCATATGAATAACATTTCATTCACTTTGAGAGCTCAAAGCTTCTCAGAAATTCCAGCCTGTACAGACCTTTTCTTGCATTTTTCTGTTTTTTTATGTTTCTTTATTATGTTCTTTACCAGCTCCTTCTTGACTAAGCTGGACCTGCAGAGCGTTTCACAAGGCAGTCTCTGTGGGTTCTTCTTTTCTTCCTAAATCAAAAGGCTTCATTGCAATAATTCAAATGTGCAGAAGTTTGTTTTTTTTTTTCAAGGCACCGCATTCTAGACCTTGTTTCATTCTAGACTCCTTCTAGTCACATCCAGAGAAGACAATTTAAAAAGGAATTTCATGAGAGTGGGAAGCTGATTTAGTTCCAGAATCTCAGTAATAAGATAACTGATTGAAGAAGTGGTGAGAGCAAAATACAGACGGAGAAATTCACCCCAACTGAGGCAGGAGAGAGAGAAGCTTTCTCCCTTTCTTAGAGAGAAGGCTGGGTTCTGAGCATCACACTTGTCTCCCCATCCTGCTTGTTTAAGTGCAGGAAGAGAGCACTGCATTCTGGACCAGCTCCTCCCTGTTTTCAGCCCTTTGTTCTGCCTGAGCCTAACAACTATCAGGAGAGAGACTGTGCAGTGAGGGCCACATCTTATTACTTTCCACTAATATTTTTGAGGCAAAGCCCAGGCTTTGAAGGGAAAGAAGGTTCCTTACCTTAGTTTGTGTGATTCCTCACCCTGGGTTTCATAGCTAAAAGAAATCTTGTCTTATTTCCTATATTAATCTCACCCCATTAAACGGAAATATTTATAGTGTCACATTTATCTGAGAAGCCTGTCAGGCTTTGAAAAACACAAGAGTTTTTTAATCTAGAAGGGGACATTTATTTTTCAAACAATAAGCTTTTTCAGTTTACAGGAATTTATTTTCAAAGCTGCAGGAATTTATTTTTAAACCAGGAAGTCTATAAAATGTAAAGCAAAGGTGTGACAAATAACTTTACTAATCAAAAGAAGTATTTGATTAGATAATATAAAAGCCTGAGTACTTAAAGATAAATGATTATATTGACTGCATTGGTTATATTGACTGAATGCCTGAGCATTCAGACAGTAACACTTAAATAGATTAGCTGTAATGCCATTCCTAGCATCAAAGAAAGAGAAAAGCAATTTTCCTTGAGAATAATTCAAATGTACATACCTGTTTCAAATAGCCTTCCATAAAGTAAAGTCAGTGCCCAAAACACATTGCCTGTGTTGTTTTTACCAAATGAAGCAAAATATTTGTTTGATTCTCTTATAAGGATCTTATATATTCTTAGTCGATCCATATATTTCCAGAGATCAACGATTATCTTGTTATTCTGCACTGGAAATTCTGCGATGTCTCCATCAGTTTGGTCCCAAAAAGGGGGGTAGATGTCATTTCCCTGGGTGGTTGACCCTGGATCTGGGGCCAAGCCCACAGGAAAAACGCTCAGGAAGAGAAAAGTGGGGATCACCGAAGAAGACCACATTCTCTCACCGCCTGTTGCTCTTAAGCGTTAAGTCTCAAACAAGAGCAAGTTATATAGCAGATGGGAGGGAGTCCTTGGGCCAACTAGAGAATGATGACTATCTGAGCAGGTAAAACACTGACCAGCTAGAACCTGAACTAATGAGCAAATAAATGAGCATCTGCCAACATAGATTTAGTAATTAAAACTGCTAAAGGCTATTGCCAAACACTACAAATAAATCATTTGTGCAGATCATTTTTTGCCAATAGGCAATTATTTAACATGGTTTAAATTACCTAAACATCATTTTTTCTAAAACATTGGATTAAATTTAACTCAAATACTTTCATTGTTTTCCAGTTTTATTGAGGAACAATTGGCATACATCATTGCCTAAATTTAAGCATACAGCTTTATAGTTTGATTTACACATATTGCAAAATGATTATCAGAATAGTTTCAGCTAGCATCCATCCTCCCACCGAAATACAATAAAAAAGAAAAGAAAGACAAAAAGGGAAAACACTTTTCTTGTGATGAGAACTGCTAGGATTTACTGTCTTCACAATTTTTTAATATATTATATAGCAGTGTTACCTATAGTTATCTTCTTGTACATTACATCCCTAGTACTTATCTTGTAGCTGGAAGTTTGTACTTTCTGACCTGTTTCCATCTGCTCCGGATTGTATGAGTTGTCTGTGTCCTTTGGATACGAATCGCCTGTCAGATGCATGGGTTGCACATGTTTCTCCCGTTGTGCACACTATCCTCTCACTTTGCTGGTGGCTTCTGTGTTCGGTCTGGTGCCCTCTCGCTTGTTTATTCTGAGTCGTTCCTGCGCTTTCTGTGTGGATTCACTGCAGTGCTGACGGATGTCACGCCAGTGCGCTTGCTGCCTGTGTTTTTAGAGTTTCCTTCAAGGAGTTTCATGTTCAAGTATTACGTTTAAGTCTGATTCCTTTTGAGTCAATCTTTATAAGAGTGTAAGATATGGGTCCAGTTTCATCCTTTCATTTATATTTATTCAATGATCCCAATTCTATTTATTGCAGACATTGTCTTTTCTGCATTGAGTGTTCTTGGCTCCCTTGTCAGATCTTAGTCGAGTGATTATGCTTGGGCTTATTTCTGGATTCCCTATTCTGTTCCACTGGTCTATTTTTCTGTTTTTACATCAGTATCATAAACTTTTGATGGTTACAGATTTATAGTATAGCTTGAAAGCAGGAAGTGTGATACCTTCTACTTCATTACTCGTTCTCAGGTCTTTTTTGGCTATTCTGCATCTTTCAGGGTTCCGTACAAACTATAGGAATGTTTTTTCCTATTTCTGTTAAAAATACCATTGGAATCTTGATAGGGTTTGCATTGAATTTATAGGTGGCTTTTTTAAGTATCAACATTTTGACAGCATCATTTCTTCCACTCCAAGAACACGGGGTATCTCTCCATTTATTTATTTGTTTTTTGATCTTGTTCATCAATGTCTTATAAATTTCAGAGTAGAAATCTTTCACCACTTGGGCTAAATTTACTTCTATGCATTTTAATTTTTTATTCTATTATAAATGGGATTGATTCCTTTATTTTTTATACAATTTTTTTGTTAGTGAATAGAGATGCTACTGATTTTTGTATGTTAATTTTGAGTCCCTCAGCTTCACTGAATTCACTGTTTAGATGTGTCTTAGTCTCTGAAGTGTAGGATGGGCTTCAGCCTCATGTCTGTATTTTGGGATTCTCTCACTGCTGTCTTGTTCCTAAATAGATGTTAGCTCTTCTTCTGACAGAACTGCCTATGCCCCCATCTTGGTGATCTCACTCTTCAATACTTTCATTTCTATGTTAAAGATATTTCCCAGGTGATGCTAACCCCCACTCCACCAGAAGAGGACAAAACCATATTTTTCCCCTTGGGACAGATTAGAAGATGAAACTTAAAGCTTCTCTATGATCCAGAACAGTTTGTAATGCACCTTTTTGTTTACTTGAAAGCTTAGTGGTAGGGAGGAAAGAGAACTAGCAGTTATTTACCTCTGATTATTTGCCAGGCCTTTAAAAATTACTATTTTATAATTTTACAATTATTATTATATATATATATATATATATATCTTATTATCACTATTTTAAAGATTATAAAAACAGGAAAAACAAACAAACAAACAAAACAGGGCCAAAAAGGACTTGGGCATATTGCTTGGTGCTTAGATATGGATAGAAATTATGGTTGTGTCTAAAAAGTAGAGCTTTGTGCAGCATACATGGAAGAGTCTTATCCAATGGTTAGTACACTCTTGTACTGTCTAATGTATCTTCATGAGCAAGACTTGAAAACTAGAAAACAACTTTTACATTTCATTTAATATACACACTTTTACTTAACCTTCAAAACAGATAAAAAATTTTAGATATCTGGCATGCAATCAAAAATTTTCTGCATGCCAAAATTAATAAAACATGACCAGTATTTGAAGAAAGAGCAATGAATAAAAACAAATACAGAATTGAAAATCTATTAGAATTATCAAATAAGAACTGAAAATTAAGGGAAATGAATTTGATTGAATGTATAAAACCAGTCTAAGAAACTCAACAAGAAATAAAGACTATAACTGCCAAGGCACCTTATAACCAAATTATAAATATCAAATTCAATCATAAAGAGAAAATTTAAAAATCAACCAGAACTAAAAAGTCACTGGAAAGAATAAAAGCATGAGCGGTGTCTTTAAATCACATAAAAGAAAAAATTACCTGCTCCCATACTCACCAAAAGTTTTTTCAAAAAATGAAAGCTACATAAAGACTTTTAAAAACATATAAGTTCTAAAACAATACATCATAAATAAATGCTCACAACATGGAGTTATTAATGGATGTTCTTCAAGGAGGAGAAAGATGATGCCAGAAGACTACCAGACATAATAACTACATGTATAATATATGGGATGTTTTTATTAATATTACTTAAGTTTCCAAGAGATTATTGATTGTTAAAAATAACAATTTTGCTATCGCAGCATTTAAAACATGTGAAAGTAAAATCTATAACAATAATAGCATAAAGGGGAAAAATAGAAGTTTGTCTATCATCCAGTCAAAGATTATAATACATAGAGGAACAAGAAAGAATGCCCCGTTTTGCCACATGGATGTGGGAATTCTAGCCAGAGTAATTAGGAAACAAATAAATAGATAAATAGGATCCAAAATGGAAAGGAAGAAATAAAATTATCTCCATTCTTTGATGGTATAGTCTCATATGTGGAATAAGAGAAAGAATCCACAGGAGATTTCCACAAAATAGAGTTAGAACTAATAAACAGGCTCAGCAAAATCACAGGATATGAAATCAACAACAAAAATGAGTTATGTTTCTGTGAAGCTACATTAAGCAATCTGAAAAGAAAATTATTTACAATACTATAAAAAGAATAAAATGCTTATATTATCGTGCTCAGTCACTTAGTCATGTCCAACTCTTCGTGGCCCCATAAACTGTAGCCTGCCAGGTTCCTGTCCATGGAATTTTCCAGGCAAGAATACTGGAGTAGGTGGCCATTTCTTACTCCAGGGGATCTGCCCAACCCATGGATCATACCCATGTCTCTTATATCTCCTCCCTTGGCAGGCAGCTTCTTTACAATACAACCTAAAGTAAACTTAAAGAAGCTAAAGACATGTATACTGAAAACCATAAAATGTGCCTGAAATAAGTTAAAGTAGAGGCAAAGAAATGGAAAAATGCCTGTGTTCATGAATTGGAAGACTTACTATTATAATGAAGATGTCAAAACTATGCAAAATGATCTCTAGAATCCCAATCATGTTTAGTGCAAAAACAGAAAAATCCATCCTAAAATTTACTTGGAATCTGAAAGGACCTTGACAATCCAAAACAATCTCCACAAAAGAACCAACTTAGAGCCCTCATACATCCTGATTTCCAGCCTTATTATAAAGCTATAGTAATCAAAACAGTATGACACTGATATAAAGACACATAGACTGATGGGAGAAAACAAAAACCCCAAAATGAACGCTTACATTTGTGGTCAAATGATCTTCAGCAAGGTTTCCAAGGTTATTCAATGGGAAAAGACACTGTTTTCAAACCTTTGTATATGGAAAATTGGATACCAAATTGCCAAAGAGTAAAGGTCGATCCTTAAACCATTTACAAAAAGGAACTGAAAATAGAGCAAAGCTCTAAAAGTAAGAGCTTAAAATAAAACTCCTAGAAGAAAACATTTGGCAAAACTTCAAGACATTGTATTTGGCAATGATTTTTTGGCTACGTGAGCTGTTTTTATTCACAACACTTCTGATACAAAAGGTGTTGGGGTTTTTTCTCATACCAATCAATTCTTCAACTGGATAGTCTATAATGTAATTCAATTTTGACACTAGCTCCCCAGAGTTAACTTAAGACTCCTCTAGTTTCAGAGCTCAGTCCCGCAAAACTTCTCAGATCAGATGCCAATCATCAGATCAGGCCCCTAGGTTGCTCACTCTTCTGTTTAACTTGACTATGAATTTGGAGGTGTTTCCAGAATCGACCTCTTTCAGGCTCAATAATTAGTTAGAATGGCTTGCAGAATTTGGGAAGGCACTTTCTTTACCGTTATAGGTTTGTCATAGAGAATAAAGCTCAGGAAGCAAAAATGGGAAAATACGCAGAAAAGGCGGGGTGAGGGAAGTAGAGTTTCCATGTCCTTTGTGTGCACATACCTTTCCCAGCACTTCTATGTTTTCACTGAGCTGGGAACTCATTATTCAGGGCTTTTTTGGGGGGATTTAAGTGGATAGAACTGACCATTAGCAGTTAATTTAATCTCCCACCCTTGGAGGTTGAAGATAGGACTGAAAGTTCTCAGTTTCTAATCAAAACTTGGTCTTTCTGGTAACCATTCAGTTCAGTTCAGTTGCTCAGTTGTTTCCGACTCTTCGCGACCCCATGAACCGCAGCATGCCAGGCCTCTCTGTCCATCACTATCTCCCAGAGTCCATCCAAACCCATGTCCATCGATTCGGTGATGCCATCCAACCATCTCATCCTCTGTCGTCCCCTTCTCCACCTGCCCTCCATCTTTCCCAGCATCAGGGTCTTTTCCAGTGAGTGAGCTCTTCACATCAGGTGGCCAAAGTATTGGAGTTTCAGCTTCATCATCAGTCCTTCCAATGAACACCCAGGACTGATCTCCTTTAGGATGGACTGGTTGGATCTCCTTGCAGTCCAAGGGACTCTCAAGAGTCTTCTCCAACACCACAGTTCAAAAGCATCAATTCTTCAGCACTCAGCCTTCTTTATAGTCCAACTCTCACATCCATACATGACCACTGGAAAAACCATAGCCTTTACTAGACGGACCTTTGTTGGCAAAGTAATGTCTCTGCTTTTTAATATGCTGTCTAGGTTGGTCATAACTTTCCTTCCAAGGAGTTAGCGTCTTTTAATTTATGACTGCAATCACCATCTGCAGTGATTCTGGTAACCATCCCCGTCCTAAAGCTATGAAAGTCTCCAAGAAACATTGTATTAGAATGAAAGAGAATCTTATCATAGAAATTCCAAGGATTTTAGTGTCTTTATTTCAGAAATCAAGAACAAAGTCCAAGTATCTTTCTATGACATCATACTATAACATGAAACATAGGAACAAAATAAAAAAGTACTCGCATCAAACTCCTAGAGATAAAAACTGCCATGTATGAGATGACAAATATACAATCAATTAGATAGCAATTGGTGATATTAACAACCAATTAGTGCTGAAGGAAGATTAGTAAACTTGAAGGCATAACAATAATAACAAAAGTACCTTTAAGAAACAAAGAAAAACATAATTAAGAAATGAACAAAACATCAGTGAGCTATGGGTGAACTCCAATTACCATAAAATATATGTAATATTAGTCCCAGAAGAAAGGGCAAGATAAAACTATTTTAAGAAATAGTGGCTGAAAATTGTCCACATTTGATGGAAAATATAACTCATATATCCAACAAGATGAATGAGCTCCATATAAAATAACCATGAAGAAAACTACACCAAGGCATACCTAAATTAAATAATTCAAAACCAATGATTAAGATAAAACCTTTATATCAGAGAGGGTTACAAACATATTACGTAAAAAACAGAAAACAAAGATAAGCTGATTTCTTCTCATACACATACACACACAATGCAAGTAAGATAGTGCAATACCTTTAAATAAATAAATAATAACCTAAAATATTTTTAAAAGAAATAAAATAAAGAATCTTTCAGACATATCCATGCTGAAAGAATTGATCAGCTGCAGAGCCACAGTGCTGGAAGTGTTAAAGGATGCTTAGGCAGAAGAAACAACAAATCTTATGGAAACGTGGATCTGCAGAAAGGAGAGAAGAGCACAATAAATGGCAGTTGCAAGGACAAACATATATGACTTTTTCCCTTAAAATGTAAAACCCTGAAAAGATAACTAACTATTTGAACAAGAATGGTGAAAATGTACTATGAGGTTCATAGCTTATATACAGGGTAAATATATTATGCCTAGAAGGGGACAATGGAAATATATTAAGATGCTTATACTATACATGACATGGTATAAAAATCACTTGAAAGCTGACTGGGATAAGTTAATTATGTATGTTATACCCCTGAAGCAATCACCAAAAGTATGAAACCAAGTCATTGATAATAAGCTATCTGTTTATTAGTCAAGATGTAAATTCTCCTAAATTTGAAACATAGATTCCATGCAGCCCACATTTGTCTCAAAATAAGCTTCTTCCAAACATGGATGAGTTGACTACAATATTTATATGGAAAGGCAAAATAACTCAAATAGTTAAATCCAAAAAAAAAAAAAAAGAATGAAGTTGGAAGACTAGTTGATTTCAAGACATTAAAGAGTTAGAGTAATCAAGACAGTATAGTATTAATAGAAGGATAGGTCAATGGAACAGAACAGAGAACTGAGAACTAGACCATACAAACACTGTCAATTTATTTTTGACAAAGGTGCAAAGACAGTTGAATTGGGCTATTTTTGTGAACTGTTGCTTAGAGTAAGTGAATATCCATATGCAAAAGTATGACTCTTGGCATATCCCTCCCAGTTTGTATAAAAATTAGCTCAAAATGGATTACTGACATACATATAAACTAAAGAACTAAAACTTTCAGAAGAAAACACAGGGAAAAAATCTCCGTGACCTTGACTTTAGTGATGTTTTGAGATATAACACCAAAAGCACAATCTAAAGGAAAAACAGGCACATGTATGTAGATAAGTAGACAGACAGAGATTTACCAAAATTAAAATTCTTGCTCAGCAAAAGACACTGTTAACAGAATGAAAAGATAGGGGACTAACAGAAAGTATCTGCCAATAATGTAGCTACTGTAGGTCTTATGTCTAGAATACATATGGAATTCATAAAACTTAAGATTTAGAAAACAATACACCCAGTTAAACATGGGTAAAAGGGTTTCCCTGGGGGCTCAGGTGGTGAAGAATCTGCTTGCCATTGCAGGAGACCTGTCATTCCATGGATCCAGAAGATCCCTGAAGAAGGGAATGGCAAGCCATTCCAGTATTCTTGCCTGGAGGATTCCATGGACAGAGGAACCTGGGAGTCCATGGGGTCTCAAAGAGTCAGACACGATTGAGCGATTAACACACACACACAAAGGGTTTGAACAGATACCTCATCAAATAAGATATATGATTGACAAATAAACACATGAAGGGACGTTCAATATAATTTGTCACTAGGAAAATGTAAGCTAAAACCACAGTGAAATACCAAAGCACACCTATTTCAATGGCTAATATTGAGGGGCAAACACAGTGACAGTAATAAATGCTGGCCAGAATGAGTAGCAACAGAAACTCTCATTTATTGATAATGGACATGCAAAACAGTAAAGCTTTGTTGGAAAATAGTTTGTCTATTTCTTATAGTGTTAAACATAGGCTTACATGTGAGCCAAGTGATGTCTAGATACTTCCCCAAGAGATTGAAATTTTACTTAAAAAAAAATCCTGTACATCAATTGTTGCTGTTGTTCAGTCACTCAGTCATGTTCAACTCTTTGTGACCCCACGGACTGCAGCAGGGCAGGCTTCCCGGTCCTTCACCAGCTTCCAGAGCCTGCTCAAACTCATGTGCATTGAGTCGGTGAGGCATTCCGACAATCTCATCCTCTGTTGTCCCCTTCTCCTCCTGCCCTCAATCTTTCCCAGCATCAGGGTCTTTTCTAAGGAGTTGGCTCTTTGCATCAGGTGGCCAAAATACTGGCATTTCAGCTTCAGCATCAGTCCTTCTAATACTTTTGAGGATTGGTTTCCCTTAGGATGGACTGTTTGGATCTCCTTGCAGTCCATGGGACTCACAAGAGTCTTCTCCAACACCACAGTTCAAAAGCATCAATTCTTTGGTGTTCAGCCTTCTTTATGGTCCAACTTTCATATCCATACACGACTACTGGAAAAACCATAGCCTTGACTATACTGATCTTTGTACAGCGATAGTAACTTTAATAGTTGCTAAAATAAAACTAGGCTTCCCTGGTGACTCAGATGGTAAACAGTCTGCCTGTGATATGGGAGACCCAGGTTCGATCCCAGAGTCAGAAAGATCTTCTGGAAAATGGAAGGGCTACCCACTCCAATATTCTTGCCTGGAGAATCCCATGGACAGAAGACCCTGGTGGGCTATGTCCATGGGGTCACAAGGAGTCAGACATGACTGAGTAACCAACACACATACACAAAATAAACTAAAAATGGAAAACAATCCAGAAGTTGTTGAACAAGTGAATGGATACACTAGAGTGTACAGTTTGTCAAAATGGAACTCTAGTCAATCATAGAAAGGAACAAATTATTGATTTAGGAAACAAAATTAGTCAAGTGCATTTTGTTAAACAAGAGCTACATGGGGTGTGATACTCTTCATATGACATTATGGAAAAGACGAAAATACGGGATGAAAACCACATCTGTTATTGCCAGTAACTGGGTCTGGAGAAAAGGTTGAGTGCCAGTGGGTAGTAGGAAGGGGTAAATATTTCTGTGACAGATTTGATGTGTGTGATACATACACACATGTGCATGCTCAGCCACGTCCAACTCTTTGCAATCCTCTGGACTGTAGCCAACCAGGCTCCTCTGTCCATGGGAATTTCCAGTAAGAATATTGAAGTGGGCTGCTGTGCCCTCCCACACGGTATCTTCCTGACCCAGGGAGCAAACCTGAATTTCCTGTGTCTCCTGCACTGCAGGCAGATTCTTTACCCCTTGAGCCATTAGGGAATGTTCTGGGGACATGACTCTATGCATTTGTCAAAATCCATAAATCTGTATACGAGAAAGAGTGGATTTCACTGTGTGCAAATTCTACAAAAGTTTGATAGGATATACTATCAGTTCAGTTCAGCTCAGTCAGTTCAGTCGCTCAGTCATGTCCGACTCTTTGCTACCCCATGAATCGCAGCAAACCAGGCCTCCCAGTCCATCACCAACTCCCAGAGCTTACTCAAACTCATGTCCATCGAGTCAGTGATGCCATCCAGCCATCTCATCCTCTGTCGTCCCTTTCTCCTCCTGCCCCCAAGCCCTCCCGGCATCTGGGTCTTTTCCAGTGAGTCAACTCTTTGCATCAGGTGGCCAAAGTATTGGAATTACTATAAGAAGATGAAATGTGGACTGTAACAAATCTATCTGTATGTCACAAACACTGAAAAGTGTGAGATTGAAAAGAGATCATCTGAATAACTTTGTAAAACAACATTTTGCCTAAATGAGTAAAACTAAAGAAAATGAGGCTTCCCCTAGCTACATATGACAAAAATGCTGAGGTCTTCAGTCAAGAGTTCACAATGTGAAAATCATTCAAGTTCTTTGGAGGAGACTGTACCAATATCACTGGAGTCTAACACTAGGAGAACGTAAAAAGAAAACGAAAGCACTCAGTGGAGTGTCTCACCAATTGTTAGTTGTCAAGAATCTTTTGATGATTTAGGAGACAGCTTTGATCATACAAGATTAGTGACATTAGCAAAAGACTCTTAAACTCAATGATAAACAACTCGTATACATCAGATCTCTATTTGGGGAGGTCATCCTAAAATTTTGGGAAGTTCCACCACCTCAAAAGTATACAATATATAATTAATTGAGATTTTCCAATAGTGAAAAGAAATCCCATGAAAGTTTGAAGGACCGTGTTAATAGAAGATGAATAATTTTGAAAAAAGAAATCAGTATGTCTCCTGTTCTAAATAGGCCAGAGAGAAATGTCGTACTCTTATTAACTGATCATTAAGGAAATAAGATTACATCAGAATATCTTAGCTTAATGATACTAGCCGGTGTGTTCAAGCTGTTTACGTGCCCAGGTTTTGTGTCCATGGGATTCAACTTCTTTTGGGGAGTCCTCTGTGGGGACAAAAGTTCCCATCTTAAGAGCATGAATGTACAGCCATGTTTGCCGAACTACTGTAAATATATAAATCAGTCCTGTGTTTAAAATAAAGATTTATTTTGTTTGGTTTGGCTTGATTAATGAGAACCAAGTATGTGAGTGCCATCAATGTTGGACATAAAAATAAAGTACACTTTGTGCTCATGAAAAGGAACAGCAGATCCTGGGCAGGGACTGAGGAAATTTTACCTGAAGAAGGTCAGTTCCTCTGTGGTCAAGGTCAGTTCCATGCATGGCTTTTTAAATGCTTCTATCTGTTCAATTTTCCAGTAAGGAACCCTTATGACAGAAAGTGAAGAGGAACTAAAAAGCCTCTTGATGAAAGTGAGAGAGGAGTGTCAAGAAGTTGGCTTAAAGTTCAACATTCAACAAACTAAGATCATGGCATCCAGTCCCATCACTTCATGGGAAATAGATGGGGAAACAGTGGAAATAGTGTCAGATTCTATTCTTGGGGGCTCTAAAATCACTGCAGATGGTGATTGCAGTCATAAAATTAAAAGATGCTTACTCCTTGGAAGGAAAGTTATGACCAAACTAGATAGCATATTAAAAAGCAGAGACATTACTTTGCCAACAAACGTCCATCTAGTCAAGGCTATGGTTTTTCCAGTGGTCATGTATGGATGTGAGAGTTGGACTATAAAGAAGGCTGAGTGCTGAAGAATTGATGCTTTTGAACTGTGGTGCTGGAGAAGACTCTTGAGAGTCCCTTGGACTGCAAGGAGATCCAACCAGTCCATCCTAAAGGAGATCAGTCCTGGGTGTTCATTGGAAGGACTGATGATGAAGCTGAAACTCCAATACTTTGGCCACCTGATGTGAAGAGCTCACTCACTGGAAAAGACCCTGATGCTGGGAAAGATGGAGGCAGACTGAGGAGGGTGTGACAGAGGATGAGATGGTTGGGTGGCATCCCTGACTCACTGGACATGATTTTGAGCAAGTTCTACAAGTTGGTGAAGGACAGGGAGGCCTGGCGTGCTGCAGTATGGGGTTTCAAAGAGTCAGATACAACTGAGCAACTGAACTGATTCAGCAGAAGTAATATTCAGATCGGTTTTGGTTAGAGGAAAATTCAGCTGTTGAAATATTTGCATGATATCCCCCAAGTCGTCTTCACCACCGGTGTCCTTTTTAAGTCTCTGACTACTGACACTGAAGTTGTGTAGGTCTGTACCTATGGCCATCGAAGCAAAGTGAAGAAGCAGATGCACTATTTAAAGTTCTTCCCACTGGGATATCCCTCCCCCTCCATTTTCCATCAGGGCCATACTTGAAGATTATGGGAGTCTATTTCCAGTTTTTGCCAGTATAACATGCAAAACTAACAGGTACTCAGGCAATGTGGAGAGATTCTTTCCCTTCCTTTTCTACCTATCTGAAATGAGAGACTCTCCATGATTTCAGAGGTGTGGACTGGAGGAGAAATAGCCATGTGGCAGGAATAGATGTTTCTACCTTCTTTCCCATGGTGATTTCCCATTATGACTAAATGACTTTAGAGGAAAAAGAGACAAATTACGATTATCACTAGGGTAACCCAGGTACATTTGCCAACAAGGTATACACATACCATTTCTTTTTTTTTTTTTTTACACATACCATTTCATAGGAAAATTTTCTCACCTTTCACCTCATAACTAGCCATCTCACTAATCCATCCTTGACATTTCAATAGTGTGCCTCATTCAAACAACCGTGTTTCAAATAAGATTGAATTAAAAGTAATTGTGGTATTAATTTGCTATGATTGCTCAGACTGATCATTTAAATATATATATATATATATATATATATATATATACACATATATAAGTCAGCTCACAGTCTCTTCTTGTATATGTATGTGTGTATATATATATTACACATATATATAATCTGAAGGTAACTAAAGGATATAAAATAAACATAGTACAGCTTCCTGGATTGTGAATGTTCTTTAATAAATGCCACGGCTTATACTGTTTTAGTGTACACTCAATAACACCATATTCACTTTTTGCTAATACAAAGTGTTGCAAAAAATCATCTTTCATGTTTCATTTCTATATACCAACAACAAAATATCAGAAAGCATAATATCAGAAAGAGATATTAACAAAACAATCCCATTTACCATCACATTAAAGAGAATAAATTAGCAAGGAGATTAAGGGCTTCCCTGTTGGCTCAGTGGTAAAGAATCCACCTGCAATTCAGGAGGTACAGGAGACTTGGGTTTG
The DNA here is from genome assembly GCF_910594005.1 of Cervus elaphus. Classification (NCBI taxonomy): domain Eukaryota; kingdom Metazoa; phylum Chordata; class Mammalia; order Artiodactyla; family Cervidae; genus Cervus; species Cervus elaphus. Next base: position 13,358,685 of record NC_057840.1, read on the forward strand.
ATCTCTGGGTTGGGAAATATCCGTGGAGGAGGGCATGGCAACCCACTCCAGTATCCTTGCCTGGAAAATCCCATTGATAGGGGTGCCAGACAACTACCGTCCATGTGGTTGCAAAGAGTTGGACACAACTGAAGCGACTTAGAACACACACACAGGGAGCAAAAGACTCATACTCTGAAAACTAAAAAATGCTGAAAAAAGAAACTGAAGATGACACAAAACAATGGAAAGATACATGGTGTTCTTAGATTAGAAGACTCAATACTGTCAAAATGACTATACTATCCAAGGCAATCTACAGATCAAAACCAGTACCTGTGAAAATACTCAAGGCATTTTCCCACAGAACTAGAATAATCCTAAAACATGCATGGAACTAAAAAAGACCTCAAATAACCAAAGCAACCTTGAGAAAGAAGAACAATGTTGTCCCCGTTTTCAAAATATACGGCAAAGCTACAGTCGTCAAAACAGTATGGCACTGGCCCAAAAAGAGATACAGAGATCAACTGAACAGACTAGAACATCCACAAATAAATCCACACTCATATGTCACTTAGTTTATGATAAAATAGGCAAGAATATGCAATGGAGAAAGACAGCCTCTTCAACAAATGGTGTTTGAAAAACCAAAGGGCTACATGCAAAAGAATAAAACTCCACAAAAGTGTACACTGTGTAACTATGTCAAAAATAGAAAGAACGTTCATAATAGTTTGAAGAGTTGTTTTAACAGCAGATGAAACTTTTTCTTAATAACTTCAGAGAAAAAATATACTCTGTCTTGTATTCCTAATAAGACCAGAGAAATGTAACAGTACTCTTATTAATCTATCTTCAAAGACTTGATTCCTCAGAATGACCCAAGCCCCTAAGCCCAAACAGTTAATGATTCAAGTCCCTAAGCTCAAACAGTTGATTTCTCCTGTCCAGGTGTTATTGAGTAATCTGGCTTCTTCAGGAGATTCCTCTGCAGGGGCAAATGGCATGTTTTGAAAGCATGAGTGTACAGCCCAGTTGGCATCTCTATTGTAATTAGATAGAATTGTTCCTTCTTTTAAATGAGCTTCTCTTGGACTTGGTTAATGTAAACGAATTTCTGGAGTTCTGACAATGTTGACCATAGGAACAAAGTGAATGTTCTGTGTCTACATGTCTACAAAGATGAACTCGAGATCCTCAGTAAGATGAGCTAGTTGAGGAAGCCCTTCATTTCTAAAACATTTTCTAAATGCTTCTTATTCATTCAGTTCATGTCAGTCATTCAGTCGTGTCTGACTCTTTGCGACCCCACGAACCGCAGCACACCAGGCATCCCTGTCCATCACCAACACCGGGAGTCCACCCAAACCCATGACCATCGAGTCGATGATGCCATCCAGCCATCTCATCCTCTGTCGTCCCCTTCTCCTCCTGCCCTCAATCTCTCCCAGCATCAAGGCCTTTTCAAATGAGTCAGCTTTTCGCATCAAGTGGCCAAAGTATTGGAGTTTCAGCTTCAGCATCAGTCCTTCCAATGAATATTCAAGACTGATCTCCCTTAGGATGGACTGGTTTGATCTCCTTGCAGTCCGAGAGACTCTCAAGAGTCTTTTTCAATACCATCGTTCAAAAGCATCAATTATTTGGTGCTCAGCTTTATTTATGGTCCAACTCTCACATCCGTACATGACCACTGGAAAAACTTTGTTGGCAAAGTAATGTCTCTGCTTTTTAATATGCTGTCTAGGTTGGTCATAGATTTTCTTCCAAGGAGCAAGCATCTTTTAATTTCATGGCTGTAGTCACCATCTGCAGTGATTTTGGAGCTCACCAAAATAAAGTCTGCCCCTGTTTCCACTCTTTCCCCATGTATTTGCCATGAAGTGATGGGACTAGATGCCATGATCTTAGTTTTCTGAATGTTGAGCTTTAAGCCAACTTATTCATTCTCTTCCTTCACTTTCATCAAGAGGCTCTTTAGTTCTTCTTTGCTTTCTGCATAAGGGTGGTGTCATCTGAGTATCTGATGTTATTGATATTTCTCCCAGCAATCTTGATTACAGCTTGTGCTTCATCCAGCCCAGCGTTTCTCATGATGTACTCTGCATAGAAGTTAAATAAACAGGGTAACAATATGCAGCCTTGACATACTCCTTTCCTGATTTGGAACCAGTGGGTCAAGTCTGATATAATTCTTTATTTAAAAAAAGGAAAAAATTAAGGTAGGAAGAGGAGTGCAAAGTGTGTGGCTTTGACTTTGTGTAAGCATTTGCAGGGAAAGCGAAAAATAGTTCGGTGTTTTGGTCTGTAAACCTAACAATCCTTGCTCTGCTCTGGTCAAATATTTGTATAAATTATTGCCAGGTATATAACAGATTAAAAATGCTGTTCAACGAGAAGTTGCGACATTAGAAGAAACGACTGAAATTTTCAAAATTCAGGTGTTTTTTAAATTCAAATTCCTACAAAAGAGAGGGAGTTAAACTGAATGTAGCCATTCTGTAAGCAGAGTTATAAGAGACTACCCCTCTGCTTCAAGAAGCACTCTCTGCCTTGAATTCATAATACAAAGTGACCAAAAGCCAGGTAATTTGGGAAATCTCCATGCATTCATTTTCAGAAGGAAAGTTTTAAATTAGATGTGCTCTTTCAATTGCATATCATTTAGTAGGACCTGAAAAAAAGCTTTATTCCGTCTCTCATTAACTCTACCATGAGGAGTTCACCTGGGTCAGACTGGCAGGACCACACAGCACTTAAAACCCTAAACACTGGTTAAGCAGGAGGTACAAGGATTTGGGTTGGCTTCCTTGGAAGAGGGAATTGGCAAGACTGTAAGACCTGTGGGGAAAGTACAGACGCAGCTACGAGAGTGATGGGAGTAGAGCTGGCGAAAAAGACCACACACTGTTCTCCATGCTCACCTTCTCCTTCTCTCACAGTAACATAACTCAATATTTTTTACATAATACTCACTGCATCGTTCATCCTTCCATATACATACTTTGGACAAAGCTTCTATTTTTCAGCATCTCTGCTGACTAGATGCAGCCCAGTGACGTGCCGAGTGGAATACGAGCAGATTCTACCTACACATGAGCAGAGTTGTGTGTAGAATTCCCAAATGTGTCCTTTAAGATTTTAGGAACTTTTCCTTCATTCCTGTCAACTGGAATGTAAACGTAAAAGGAACGAAAGTCACCTTGTATCAGGTGGATGAATTCTAGACTAAAGAGGTGAGGAGCAGAAAGATAAAAGAAACCTCATTTGATTGCGAAGTTTACATACTGTGCACTCTGCCCCCACACCTAAAAAACGTAAGGACGATCTTACACCAACAATACCAACTGCTCTGCTCTTCGTCCTTGGAGCTTACTCTGAAACCATTCTGCATAATAAGCGTGCTATTGGATAATACTTCACTTATCATCTTATCCTAAAATAGTACTAATTTGATCTTTCTTTGATTCTAACAGGGTATTTTATTAAAATACATAACTGCCACTACGGTTAGGATTTATGATTTAAAGTGATTTTCTCTAACATTTCAGTTCAGAAAAGTTATATATTATTACTAGCACAGATATATGCTTTCATATAACAAAGTTACACATACCTTTACAAGACAGTACTGTCTCTAAAAATGTAGTCTACATGCTTGTGGCAGAATATAGTCCGGAACATGTGTCTGATTGATAGACGTCAATTAGAAATTAGTCAGCAAAACAGTAGCCACTCTCGTCATTGCAGGCAGGAATATTAACACAAACTTAGGTGACTGAAGAATTATTGTTAGGACGGGAAGTACACAGTTCTTGGAAAACTGTCACTGAATCCAGGAAATCAGGAGGGTGAAAATATATAGTTCTATATTTTTAATATTCTCAGATGCCTTCAGTTTTGAAGTAGGTTTTTCATAGGATAATTCCCAGAGTCTGATCTGCAACCTGCCTAAATATCTGCCCACACTGCCACTGCTTCTCTTCTTGCATTTTAACTATTTTGGGGTATAAAAGGGCAATGTTCTGTATTTTAAAATAGGTAAGATATTTGGTATGTTGAACTTTACATTGTTCTAAGAATTGAAGTTCCTATAATGAAAATGGAACATTGTCATAATAATATTACTCTAGTGTGATGTACCATGATCCATTCTCTTCAACAAAGTATTGATGAATATACTCATCTAGTCCTTTCTTTAGAAACTACATGTACACCCATGGCAGAGTCAAGTCAATGTATGGCAAAACCAATACAATGTTGCAAAGTAAAATAAAGTAATCAATTAATTTAAAAAAAGAAACTAAATTAAAGATAAAACCACAGCATCTTTAAGGATGGTGAAGGAGGGATTTAGCTAACTGAAATTTCCAATTTATGAAAACTCTCTGTATATATAACTGTGGAAACAGTTTTTGCAGAGTTGATCAGAAACAATTTTGTGGTTCTTCAAACTGAACATTTGTTGGCCAAATGTAAGGGTTATTGTAGAAATCAGACATGGTTTAAATTTAATTATGGAAAACACGGTTTATTACACTTTTATAAACCAGTTTATTTTTTAGATGTTATTACATTAAATGCTGTATTTTTCCTCAGTTCTCATTCTAACAGAAAAACTAACACGTAAGCATACACTGCCAATCTGATTCTAGCCATTACGAATATGATACACTTTGAAAGCTTTTCAGTTCATTCCAGATGTGTGTCTAACACTGGGTGTGTGCTTGCTCACTTGCTCAAGCCATTTTTCACTCTTTGCAACCCCACAGACTATAGTTACCAGGCTGCTCCCAATATTGCCTAAGCTTTTTCCTGAGTTTTAAGCATGAAAGGCTTTACATATGTTTAACAACCACAGAGTTCCTCCCTCATTTATAACACTGTAAAATTACATGCATAAATAAAATTGATTTTTGGAGTGATTTTACTGTTGCCTAAATATTAATAAGACCCTTCCTCTTAGGTAGGTGTGAACGCACTGGCATCTTCCAGTAATTTTGTTGGCTTAGTGAAGAACTCATGGATTGGACAAGCATATGGCTTGTTCCTGAAAGTTGCTGGCGATATTTTAAATGATGAGTAATATTAGAATCTTACTACTTCAAATCGTCGTTTCTACTCGATGTTTAAACACACTTTCAGTCTCGTATTTTTCCTCCAGAAGTGCCATTAAATTTTCTATTTTATTAATATAATAATCATTGAGGAACCAAAGCCTGAAAATACTATATTGTTTTTATAAATGAAAATAGAAAATAATGTGTGAAAAAGAAGTCATGGACCATCCCTCCCAAAGCAAAAAATTGCAAGGACGTTCTCTAAAAGCTAACTTACTAACAATTTCTGCCTATAACTCTTAAAAATGTAATGGAAAGTAAATATCTTCATATTGCATATTTGGATCGCAGAACTACACGTGATCAGAACACTCTGAATAAAAATAACTAGCAGTGTGCTATGACAACGGAGGCATGCGTAAGAGCAAAACGAGGTTAACTAGACCATCACTGCCTAACAGTCTGTATGTAAACACAACATAAAACTGCTTGTTAACATATGATGCCAGACGTGTGTGCCATCAAAACTGAATGTTCCAATTAAAAGAAGCAGATAAATTTAAATAAATAAAATACAACAAAAGGCTGAGTATTAATAAGTGACATAACCTAAAGCCATCAGCTACCCAAAGTGAGATCGATGTGTGTTAAACACAGTGAATCCCTACATTCTTGCCTGATAGGGAGTTTGCCTGCACTTGACTCGGGGGCAGAAACTATCTAATGATCTCCCTTGAAAATTAGGGAAGGTGAGACTCAGCGAAAACTCAGTAAGTCTGCATTTATTCCTACAATTTTAAGATCTGAATATCATGAAGCAAACTTTCCAAAAGCTGAGTTTCCTTTGTGAAATATAGCCCTCATTCCTACAATCTTGATAGGATCTATCATGGTGGATTCTTATTACTGGAGATTGAGAACTCCTCGTAGTGACTTTGCTAACTTAGAGGCCAGTGTTGTCTGATCTAAATTTTCTCCAAAGCAGTTTATTCTTTGTGTGCTAAGTCGCTTCAATCATGTCCGATTCTGTGACGCTATGGACTATAGCCTGCCAGGCTCCTCTGTCCACGCGATCTTCTAGGCAAGAATACTGGAGTGGGCTGCCATGCCCTTCTCCAGGGGATCTTCCCAACCCAGGGACTGAACCCGTGTCTCTTATGTCTCCTGCACTGACAGGTGGGTTCTTTACCACTGACATCACCTGGGAAGCTTATTTTATAGGTTCTACAAATTCTCTGAGTTTTACCTTATATGGTATGGCTAGACAAAGCATTATAAGTTCAGTCTTAGATATAAGCCATTACCATGCATGATCAAAAAAGGAAGTGTGACTTCTAGATATTTCATCTAATGTTTCTGCAACAACACTTAACCAGACACCTTTATGGCTCTCCCACAACTGGCCTGACCTCTCTATGTGTCCTTTGCAACACGTCCTTTGACTGACCTGGAGGTAATATGTAGCCTTTCCTGGATTGCATTACTTTTGTTTTCTTCATTGCTTTTGAACATAAAAAAAGAAAAATTAAACTTGAAAACCTACCAGGTTAATGGAAACAATAATTTAAACTGCCTTACCAGAACTGTGCCTTTCCAGTTCTGCAGATTTCAGACATAACCAAAAATTCTTTCCCCAAATTCTAGTGCTCTGAACCTGCTTTGGCCCTTCTCCAGCTCCTATGTTATATTGCAAAAGAAGAAACAGTTTATAATAGAAAATTTAACAGTTACCCTTTCAGCCTAGCTGCAGAATAAATGTGTCTTGCTGAACCAAGTTTTACCACAGTTGAATCATTTGTACTCTTTACAGGAAAAATATCTAAATGAATGAGGGCATGGAAGGAGGCAGTTTATGCATTTTTAATTATGTTGAGAATAACTATTTAGATATTATCACTAAGTTCTAGGTTTGAAAGGTAGAAACTATCTCTTACCTTTTAGGACATGAAGAAAAAAGATTGAGTGGAGAGTCAGAAGCATTTTTTAAAAAAAGTTGGATGTTCCAAATTTAGGTTTTTATTATTTGGAAAACCTCAGTGAATACAAGGGAGAAGCAAATTTTTGAGAAAGTGGCTTAGATTTATAAATCAGACAACCACCACCATCTAGTGGTCATTCCTTTGATGAGCCATTCTCTTCATTTCCAATGTACTGAGAATTCAGGCACATGCCAAATTTCTTATTAGACATTTTGAATTAGGTTAAAGTAAAATAAACACAGAAAACAATACAAACTGAAATCTAAGCATTAGTTCTAATGTCTACATAATATAAAAATGAAATACACAACGTTATTCACAACTCTTTGGTTTATGAAAAATAGAATTTAATATGTTGACCATTAAACAGTGTTCAACTGGTTTACCCATAAGAAGGGACAAAATTTCCCTACACACAAGAGACAGGACTTAATTTTACCAACTTTATACCTGAAAGTTAAATTCATATTTAAAAACACCTCTTACAGATAACTGTTACTTTAATTGATACAACTGGCATAGATTTTGAACCATTATTTATTTTACTCAACTGTTTGAAATCAGATAAGAACAACAGATTTTAGCCCTTGAATACACATTCCATGGCAGTGAGGGTTAGTATATATGTAAAGAAATAATAGCTCATAGTTACTTGGGACAAAAGAAAGCTTGCCTGTGTTTTTTTAAATTTTTCATGGCAAGTTTACAAATGAATAAACAAGAGTTGAATATAGATTTTAAAAACAAACTCGAAAATAGACAATTCCTTAGAGAAAATATTTGCAAATGATACAACTGACAAGGGCTTGATTTCCAAAATATACAAACAGATAATGCAGCTCAATTAAAAAAAAAAATGGCAACAGATCCAAATAGACATTTCTCCAAAGAAGACATACAGATGGTTAACAGGCACATGAAAAGATGTTCAGCATTACTATCTATTAGAGAAAAGCAAATTAAAACTACATAGAGGTATCACCTCATACCAGTCAGAATGGCCATCTTCAAAAAGTTTACAAATAATAAATCCTGGAGAGAGTATTGAAAAAGGGAGCCCCCCTACACTGTTGTTGGGAATGTAAATCAGTGCTGCCGGTGCGGAGAACAGAATGGAGGTTCCTCAGAAACTAAAGATAGAGTCACCGTCTGACCCAGCAATCCCCCTCCTGGGCACATATCCAGATAAATCTCTAATGTGAAAAGATACACACACCCCAATATTCATTGTGAAACTACTTACTAAGCCAAGACAAGGGACAGCCTCAGTGTGCATCAACAGATGAATGGCAAAGAAGATGCAATACAATGGAATATCATTCATCAAATGAATGAATGAGGTCATTTGCAGCAACATGGACGGGCCTAGAGATGATCTCACTAAGTGCAGTCATACGAACACCACATGACCTCACTCGCGGGAATCTGAAGATGATATAAAGGTGCTTATTTACAAAATAGAAAAGGACTCACAGACATAGAAAGTAAACACAGTTACCAAAGAGGATATGGGGGGGGGGGATAAATTAGGAGCTTGGAATTAACAGATAAATACTGCTATAAATAAAATATATAAGCAACAAGGTCCTATCATATATCGCAGGGAACCATATTTAAAATCACATAATAATCGATCACAGAAAGGAATCTGAAAATATATATATACATACACACACACACAGACAAACATACATGAATCACTTTGATGGCTCCTCTGTCCATGGGAGTCTCCAGGCAAGAATACTGGAGTGGGTTGCCAAGCCCTCCTCCAGGGGATCTTCCCGACCCAGGGGTCAAACTCTTATATCTCTTATATCTCCTGCATTGGCAGGCGGGTTCTTTACCACTAGCACATCTGGGAAGTCCCTGTAAACCAGCTATAATTCAGTTTAAAACAGAAAATAGATTCTTTCTATTGACATAATTCAAATGCTCAAAAATATTATTTTAGTAGTCTCTCTGCAAGTTAAGATTTTAAGATTAACTGAGAAAAACAAATGTGCAGTACTTTGAGCATTCTTTGGCATTGCCATTCTTTGGGATTGGAATGAAAACTGACCTTTTCCAGTCCTGTGGCCACTGCTGAGTTTTCCGAATTTGCTGGCAAATTGAGTGCAGCACTTTCATAGCATCATCTTTTAGGATTTGAGATAGCTCAACTCAGTGAAAATACATGCAAACAAATATTCACAGCCCTGAATTCTGTCCTATGTACTATAGTAGTAGAGGAGAAATGGGGATGGTGGTGTCTGCTTGAGTGAATCTTGCAGCATTCACAGAGGAGATGTTTGAACACTGCCATTCACTTGAGTTCATCCCGGTGTCAGTTAGGAAAGGTGAGAAAGAGACAGAGAGCAATAGATGTGCGTGAGACACATTTAGAAAGAAATAATCAAGGGTAATGACCCCCCTACCATAGCCTTAGAATAACGTGAAATGTGCATCATCACCAGGTTGCAGGAGAGTCTGGTGTGAGGAGAAGAAGCTACTGATTCTTGCACATTAACTGGTCTAACCCGACAGGTTCTCTCCCTGACACCATTCCCAACAGTCACTAATTATTTGTTTCCTATTTTGGTAACAATTACTATATAATACAGTTGCAACATTTTCTCTTAGCTATTTTTAAAACTATAATATGTTCATTGCCAAAACATCAAAATATATACCTCTATAATTTAGCCTGCACTGTGCCTTACACGGCAGTAAGTAGGGGACCATAAAAATGACTGTGCAAGCTGACATTGTACAAAGTGCTCTTAATTGTCAGTGCGAACTATTAAAACTGTTTCATGATCTTTTAAAATCCTGTCTAAACATTAAAAAATCATGTCTGCTATGTACTTGTGGTAAGTTGCTTCAGTTGTGTCCGACTCTGTGACCCAATGGACTGTAGCCCACCAGGCTCCTCTGTCCATGTGATTCTCCAGGCAAGAGTACTGGAGTTGGCTGCCATCCCCTCCTCCAGGGCATCTTTCTGATCCAGGGATCAAACCGGCCTCTCTTACATCCCCTGCATTGGCAGGGGGGTCCTTTACCATTCCAGCCATCTGGGAAGCCCCAAAACTGTCATTTATAAATGTACAAGCAAACAGAAAATAGTAAAGCTAATATTTATCTAGTACACTATAATTTAAAGCTGGGAAACGTTGAGAACTGAGTCTCATGTCTCTTGGTAAAACACATCTGAAATAGTACAAACCGTTCCTGCCTTCTTCTCATCATATATCTTACAGTAAACAGCAAGTATGCCTTGGTGAGCTCTGACACCTTTTTCTAAGTTGGATCAGCACCCAGCATCTCACCCTTTCAATGTTGTGAAATACCTCAGAGGGCTCCTGTCATATGGACATCTGTGCCGTCACCGCCTTGCTGGAGGCCTCTTCATCCTCACACCCACTTTCTTCATGTACGCCTTCATCAGATTGCTCTTGCTGCGCGCTTAAAGTCTCTCAGAGGGCAGCAGGGCCAACATTCTCCCAGCCAGCTCTTCTTCTACAGCTCCATTCTTGCTTTGATTCCCCTTTCCTCTCCGTGTTATCACAGTTCATTGATTTGCTACACTTTCATTTTGGTTGGCCTTTTGATACCCTCTTTGGGTTATCCAGGAGAAGGAAATGGCAACCCACTCCAGTACTCTTGCCTGGAAAATCCCATGGATGGAGGAGCATGGTAGGCTACAGTCCATAGGATCGCAAAGAGTCAGACATGACTGAGCGACTTCACTTCACTTGGGTTATCCAATGGTGTAAAATGTCAGGGGACTTCCCTCGTGGCCCAGTGGTTAAGATTCTGCCTGCCAATGCAATGGACATGGGTTCAATTCCAAATCCAGGATTTGACTTCCAGTAGACCTTCAACCTTGTTATGTACTCATTGAAATATATATGTATATTCTAAATGACATACCCCAGGTGCCATGACTTCTTCTTCTTGGTCAGTACCAACCCAAATGCAAACCCCAGACTTCCTTCCATTAGCAAAAAACAGGGTTGACACCTTGTAAATGTAATATAAAAGGAATCATGCAGCATATACTAGTCTTGTGTCTGAATTCTATCGTTCAGCATCATGGTTTTGAGCATGCATCATCACACTCATGTTGCTGCATCACAATTTAGTTCTCTGTTCTGTGTCTCATGGCTCGGGACCAGGCTCAGCTTGAAGCTATTGTGAGTGCGGCTGCTACAAGCATCCTTTTTACCTGTCCCATTGGTAGGTTAATGTACTCAGTTCCTTTTTAATTAATTTAATTGGAGTTTGATTTACACCTAGGAGTGGAAATTCTGAATCACAGAGTAGATATTTGTTTATCTTTGGTAGATATTGTAGTTTTCCAAGTAGATGTATCAGTTTAAACTCTCACCAGTGGGACTTCCCTGGTGGTCCAGTGGTTAAAATTCCAGCTCGCAATGCAGGGGACATGGGTTTAATCCTTGGTTGTGGAACCAAGATTCCCACACACCTCACAGCAGCTAAGCCTGCATTCCACACCTAGAGCGCCTGCATGCCTCGTACGACACAGCAAAGATCTGGTGTGTTACAGCTAGACCCGACGTTGCCAAATAAATAAATAAATATTAAAAAAGAAACACCTCGCACCGGCAATACGTGGAAGTTCTGATTGCTCTACACATTCTTCAAAACTTGTTTTTGTCATTAAAAAAAAACCTTAGACATCTGGTGAATTTGTAATGGTATATGTCATCATGCCTCTAATTCGCATTGTCCTAAAGATTGCCATTTCTGAGCACATTTACATAGGCCCATTATAAATTTGGATATACTTGTTTATGAAATGCTCACTTAAGTCCTCTATCCTTTCTTAAAATTAAGCTGTCAGCATTTTGCCTAACGATTTGTGAAAGTGTTAATCACACAGTTGTGCCCGGCTCTGCAACCCATGGACTGCAAGCCTTCATTCTCCTGTGTCCACGGATTCTCCAGGCAAGAACACTGGAGTGGGCAGCCATTCCCTTCTCCAGGGGACCTTCCCCACCCAGGGGTCGAACCCAGGTCTCCTGCACTGCGAGCAAGTTCTTTACTGCGTGAGCACCAGGGAAGTTGGAGTTAGTTTACATTTTCTGGATACAATTCTTTTCTCAGACGTGCACGCGGCAAATATTGTCTCCTGTTCAGTGAACTCTCTTTTAATGTATCTTTCTTTCTTGATTCTCAGATCTTCATTTCTGGATTTATTTTCTTTCTTGAAGTACATCCTTTATGTAGTTTTATGCTGAGAAGTCAACAGATTGTAAGTCCTCCCTGTTTTTGTTTCCTTGTAAAAGTTTCTTTATTCCTACTTTTAAAAATTATTTTGGTTCACGGATCTTAAGAGGGTCTCCCCCAGTACCCTTGCTTCCAGCTTCTCTTTTGGTCTTGGTAAATTTTATTGTTTGTCCAGCCTTAACTCGGTAGCCATCTTCTCAAATTTCACTATTATATCATGTGTTGGGAAATTGGTGTTTTTATCCTGCTTGAGATATTCTGTATTTAATGAAAACTAGTATTATCTACTAAATCTAGAGAGTTCTCAGGTATCAACTCTTTGAATATTGCCTTACCTCAGTCTAGCGCCAGTCTCCCAATTCCTCTTGCTCTAACTCTAGTTAAATAAGTATTGTTATTGTTTAGTCCCTCAATTGTGTCCAACTCTTCTGAGACCCATGGACTGTAGTGTGCCAGGCTCCTCTGTCCATGGGGTTTTCAAGAGAAGAATATTGGAGTGGGTTGCCATTTTCCTTCCCTCTAATAAATATTATGCCTTCTAAAACTCATCTGAATGTCCTTTAATATCTCTTTCATACTTCCTTTTGCCTTTTTTGTTGCATTTTGGGTGATGACTTAAATACTACTGTCCCTACAATCTTCTCTCCTGTTGCACCTAAACTGTTTTGCTAATATTTTAAATGTTTATTTTATATTCTTACAAGGACAAGAACATTAGAATAAGTTTCAGCTTTAAATTGTCAACCAATATACAAGACACAATAGGCTCACCCAGCACCAAGTTTGCTTAGCTTAGTGAGGGGTAAAAAGCATGATGCAGAGCAAGAGAATCCTGGCAGCATCTCACATGCGCTGTCATAGCACTGTCGTCAAGAAATGACAAAAAACATTAATAGTGTGAGTCACATCAGCATAGGGAAGCTACAGAGACTAAGGACCCCCAGCTTAGTTACCTAAAGGGCATGCTTTGGTATGGCTCCAGTACATTAAACATAGACTATATAGTAAACAGAGAATATAATATATACTATAAACAGACTGTGCAATAAACTTCTACTTACAAAGAAACTGAATGAAGTACACTTGATTCAGTCCAGATTTTAATGTATTTTAAAATTTTCACAATTTATAGAGTAAAGTTATAAGTAAAACAATCCAGTAGGTGTCAGTAAACACTGTAGTTGAATGAATTTATTTCTTTTTTGGTTGTACAGTTCAGTAGGTATTCTTTTTCAATATACTGTTTCCATGATAGCTATAAAGAGTTTTAATTTTACACTCTTAATAAAATATTGGGCTTCCCTGGTGGCTCAGTGTTAAGGAATCACCTACCAATGCAGGAACCACAGGAGATGCGGATTCGATCCCTGGGCCAGGAAGATCCCCTGGAGGAGAAAATGGCAACCCACTCCAGTGTTCTTGCCAGAAACGTCCCATGGAGAAGCCTGGTGGGCTAAATGGGGTCGCAGAAGAGTCAGACATGTCTGAGTGACTGCACGCACACACACCCACACATTAAGTGGGGTTCCACTGTGAGGCAGTGTGGTCAGGGCAGGCATTCGTGTGATGAAACCCTGAGGGAAGTGAGGGACTGACCTGTATGGCTGTCTGAGCAAAGAGCTTTTCCTGGTGGAAAGAAAGCAAAGCAAAGGCCTGGAGATGACTGCCCAGTCCTGTTGGATGAACAGTGCGGTGGCCAGCATGACTTGGCAAGGGAGTGAGAGGACAAGAGGTCAGAGAAGTGACAGGAACAGACCGTGTAGGGCTTTGCAGATCATGTCACGAATTTTGGCTTTTACTCTGAGCGAGGTGGGAAGCAACTGTGGTGTGAAATAACCTGTCCTAATGAGATCATTCTCAGCCCTGTGCTAAGCAGGAAAGGAGCGCATGGTTACAAGGTTACTGCAGAAAGCCAGGAAGAGAGGATGGAACCTGGGCCTCAGCGGGAGCAGGAGAAGCAGTAGAGTCACACTGTGCAAATTTTTGATCATCAAACCAAAACAGTTTTCATTCTGTTGGGCTTGACTTTCTAGTATTCCAGCCTATTGGGATATATTCGGACTCCGACTCTTCCTTCCCAGGGATTTTACATACCCTTTTCCTTTTATTTATTTTTTTTACCCTTTTCCTTTTAGAAGCAGGTTGTAACTTAAGCCTTTGGATAAACATTCAAAAGTCTCATTAATATTGATTTTATCTTAAAACAAAATTAAAGTCTTGGTTATAAAATGCTAACATGCCTCAAAGAGCACCTTCCTGTCTTCATGTCTCACCCCCTTTCCATCCCCTTCCCCAAACTGTTTAATTTGTTAGCAAGAAGGCAGCATTGTTGGAGGTCTTGGTGTCTGTCTATGCAGCCCCATCATATCGTGAAATTTGATCATTGTGCTCAGCACTATGGGCTTCCCAGATGGCTCAGCAATAAAGAATTTGCCTGTGATGCAAGAGACGCAGGAGATGTGGATTCGATTTGTGGGTGAAGATCCCTCGGACGAGGAAATGGCAACCCAGTCCAGTATTCTTGCCGGGATAATCCTATGGAACAGAAACCTGTTGGGCAACAGTCTATGCGGTCTCAAAGAGTTAGACATGACTGAGTCAGCCCTCTAGGTCCTTGTTGTGGGTGGCAGAGTGAGGAGTAGGTACCGCACTTCTCCTGGCTTCTTTAACACAAGTAAACATGTTTCAAGCGTGCATGCCTACACGTGTCTGAATTTGTGATCCCGTGGACTGTAGCACGCCAGGCTCCTTTGTCCAGGGAATTTTCCTGGCAAGAACACTGAAGTGGGTTGCTGTTCCCTACTCCAGGGGATCTCCCCGACCCAGGGATAGAACCTGTATCTCTTGCATCTCCTGAATTGGCAGGTGGTCTTTACCACAGTGCCACCAGGGAAGGCAACACAAATAAACCTTTTCCTGAAGATCTGATTTCAATCCTAGTTAAAGAATATTCTATTTGTTACAAGACGATAGTTATTAAATATGACAGAGAACATACACACAAGCAAAACAAACTTTATTTTCAATCTCCCAAAATCTTCCATAGATGAGCATGAAGTTTATTACGTCTTTCAAATTCAAGAAAGCCAGAAACACAGTACAAAAAGGATTTGCATTGTTAGAAATGATATATATGATTTCCACTAGAAAGCTCTTGATGATTTATGACTGAACTAAGACATGCATTCTCCTGAATTTCTAATCAAAGAATTGTACTTACTAAAAGTATGGACATAATTGTTCTCATATAACAAATAAAAATACTATTTATTTTTATTTGAAAATTAACAAACTGGCCTGTGAGTTTTATGAGTTTGCCAAAATTGTTGAGAAAGGATTCTCAGTGGACTTCAATAATCAAACGTGGGGACATAATCTTTTAAAAGTTCTTCTTTTTATGGGCACAAACAATGGAAATAGATAAAGTGAAACATCAGAAAATTTCAGAAATCATAAATAACAACATGGTACCATATCAAATCACTAAATAATCCTTAGGGTACTGGAAATCAGGGTCCATTTCCACTTGAAAAGGAAGAAAATAAGGTACAGAGCAGCAAGCTAAGTCAGCATGTAAGCATTTATGAAAGATTGTAATTGTTTTCCTGTGGAAAAGTTGTTTCATGATTTGTCTTCAGAAACTAGTACTAAAAAAGCAAATGATTTCTATACATGATATAAAATAATTATGAGATATGAGATTACCTATATTTTTATATACAGCACAATCTATGAACCAAGTCCAAAGTAGGCCATTAAATTCCTGTATAATACCTGTATGGCTTCCTAGGTGGCTCGTGGTAGAGAACCCACCTGCCAATACATGGTTTGATCCCTGGATCAGGAAGATCCACTGGAGGAGTAAATGGTAAACCATCCCAGAAAATTCTTGCTTGGAAAATTCCATGGCAAAGGAGCCTGGTGGGCTATAGTCCATGGGGTCATAAGAATTGAACAAAATAGCACACACGCATAATTCCTGTATAATTCTCTGTCATTTCATTTTGTTAGAGGCAAAATAATGTTGTCTCTGTATACTTAATACATAAATGATACATAACTGAAATGGCTTTCCTCCAATCCTAATAAACATTTATCTAAAGGGTTATCTGGTCTACAGTACATAAATTAATAAAGCATATTATCAGATCTTTGGTGATATGGCAGTAATGAACTCTGTTTTTAAGGGACAGGGGAAAAAGTTATGGGAACTACCTGTAACTCAGAGTGGTTTTGACTGTCAAGTCTCTAACACACTTTTCACTATATGTTTCTAAAACTAAATAAAAATGTAAAGTCAAACTTATTTCCACAGCTCCAAGGGATTCACATAAGAAACCTGGCTATTTTAGATCATTCTCATATAATTATTTTTTGTTGTTTTTAACAATAGTGATGATAACACTAAAAAATGGCAAAACAAATTCTGAGGAAAGTGAAGATAGTTGGTGAGCTTTTATCCTATTTTAAATTGTTTTACTAAGAAACTGAAGTATAAAAGTAATTTCCAATTGCTTAATTGTCAGTAGTGGGAATAGAAACCACAAAAAATGTGCACATTAAATAAACATGTCCCTAGAAACAATAAAAAATACATGTAGATTTTGGCACAACAAAATAGACTATGAATTTTATACCCTAGGTTGCCCTTTAAGTTTTATCTGTTAAAAACTTTTAATGTTGTCTTCACCTTTGCAATGGCCTGGACTCCTTTCGGGGCTATTTTTTTCAGCTAGAAGGCTAGGGTTTGGTTTTACATTGCAATATTTATGTTCACTGACCAAGTGGCTTCAGTCACATCTCATTGTTTTTGATGTTCTTCAGTTTTGAGGATTTCTGTAAGAAAAAAATATTAAAAGGGATCCATCAGAACATGTATTAGAAATAGTCAAGAAAGAAACTATTTGCTTTCAAGTACTGTTTGTAGGACACTCACCTGCCTCTAAGTTTTTTGAGAACTGAGAACAAAATAAGAACCAAGACAAAACAAACAAAAAAACCAAAAGTCCAAGGAACTCACGTAAACCCTTCAAAAACAAAGTAGATATTTCTGTGAGATAATACATTAAATTTGTTAAGTGTCTTTCAGCTTACAAAGTGCTTTTCTTTGTGTTTTAGTTTATGCTTATAAAGACTCTTTTATCTGGTAATGTAAAGTGAAAACCTGACTCCAAGGTGAAGTTCAGAGACTGGCCTAGTAAGGGGCTAGAGCTTGATTGTGCTCTAAAAAATGTCCAGTTGCAGACCCATCACCTCAGCTGTGCCACAATGGCTATGCAATGGAGTCCAAATCTAGTGGAGGAGAAAAGGGTACCTATAACATTAAATGAAAAAAAGCAACAGGTCTCAGACAAAAACTGTACAATTTCGTTTCTAATGAACATGTGCACAGACTTGATGTTAAGACATCATGTACACCCATGGCCGATTCATGTCAATGTATGGCAAAAACCACTACAATATTGTAAAGTAATTAGCCTCCACTTAAAATAAATAAATAATTTTTTTTAAAAAAAAGACATCATGTCACACTCTCAAGGAAAGTAAGCTACCCTGCACTCTTTGTGTTCAGGGAAGATGGACGCTTCTTTGCATTATGGCTTTGTGGACCATGGGGCATAGGTGGTTTAAAAAAAATTATAATGGCATGAACTATAATGGTCAAACAGTAGAGACAACTGATCATTTCTTTCACTTGTTCACTCCTCGTTGTGCTAGTGATCTACTGTCCAGTGCTTAGCCTCGTGGACCTGGAGAGGAACACTCTGAGGTTGTTGGCCCAGAGCGTTCGTTAGCCTACGACTTCCTCCCTACCTCCCTTCCTGCCTCCCTTTTCCTCTTCTTCCTTCCTTTCTTCCTCCCTTCCTTCTTGCCTTCCTCTCTCCTCTCCTCCCTCTTCCTCTTCGTCCCTTCATTCCTTCTTCCTTCTTTCCTTTTCTACTACACACTGGCTCTATAACCTTAAGTAAGTTACTTAACCTTTATGTACCTTATTTCCTCATCTTTGAAAACAAGGCGGGTGGGGAAGGGACAATAATGTCTATCTTAGACAATAATGTCTAACCCTAGACAATAATGTCTAGGGTTATGACAAGGATCAAATGAGTCAATAAATGTAAAAGTTTCATATTTTGCAATAAAGAGGTTTACTATTTCATCAACTGTTACCTAGTTTTACTATCTGTGTAAAATATAAGGACAAAACATAGTCTGTGATCTCTGAGGAGTTCACAGACTAACTGGGAAAAAAAGAAAGAGGATGTCAAAGCAGAAAAAAGTGGAATTTCTCCACACATCATGTTAATTTCTCTAACAGCCTGAATTTATTTTCTTC
Organism: Cervus elaphus; assembly: GCF_910594005.1. Lineage (NCBI taxonomy): Eukaryota > Metazoa > Chordata > Mammalia > Artiodactyla > Cervidae > Cervus > Cervus elaphus. The sequence goes on from NC_057840.1 coordinate 13,377,269, forward strand.
CATCAACTTCCCCTCAGTGCTACGTGAGGCTGGGGGCTGGAAGGTGGGGTAGGATGAGAGGAAGATCATCTAGGCCTCATGCTCTCTTTGATTTCATTCTCTCTCCTCATCATCCACCATCCCCAACTGCTGCCTTTAGATTTTCATGTCTTCCTTTTATCACAAACAGCAATAAAACTACATACTGTGGAATATACATTATAGATAAAAGAAAACAGGATTCTTAGGCAGCATGCCCAGATATAATCCCCACTTCCACCACAGACTATCTTTGTGACTTTATCTGCAAAAAGGGATAACAACCGAATTTCTCCCTCACAGCCTTGCTTTTGATAAGGGGAGAGGCTGGGGAGGGCAAATGAAATAAATACACTGTAGTACAGAGAAACAACCTGAAGAACTCGATCTGAGTCCTGATTCTAAGACTTACTGGCTGTGTGTCTTGAGAAACCTCTGAATTCCATTTTCTTACAAGTGAATAAGTTTTGGTAACAATAACAGAATCATAGCATTGAGGAAACATCAAATGCAATAACGAACCTGCAAGTGTTTTGTAAAATGTAAAGTGCAACAGAAATATTACTTGCTATTACTATCTCATAGTCACACAAGCCTGTAGCTTGAAAGTTCAATCTGTCATCTTGACAGTTATTAGTTTCACTTTCCCTTGTCAGTAAACTGATTTAAGATAGTACAGAGTTAAGCAGAAAACTGGGAGGGGAGGGATTAAAATAATTAAATTATCTCAATATAAAATAATAGGATTTAAACTATCTTAGTTTTGGAAGGGACTCAGATGGTAAAGCATCTGCCTATAATGTGGGAGACCCGGGTTCGGGTTCAATCCCTGGGTTGGGAAGATCTCCTGGAGAAGGGAATGGCAACCCACTCCAGTATTCTTGCCCCCCCCGCCCAAAACAAAGGGGCTCAAAGAAATATTTGGGAATCCCAGGTGGCACAGCGGTAAAGAATCTGCTTGCGATGCAGGAGATGCAGGTTCAAACCCTGGGTCAGGAAGATCCCCCAGAGAAGGAAATGGCAACCCACTCCAGTATTCTTGCCTGGGAAATCCCATGGACGGAGGAGCCTGGTGACCTACAGTCCACGGGGTTACAAAGAGTCAGACACGACTGAGCGACTTCACTTTATAAGTTGCCTCTCTCTGCCTGATTTAGCCCCATCTTCCACCCAGGGCGTGAATCCCCTCAATGATGCCTGTGCTTTAATGGCCAGCTGAAGTTAAGACACAGCTGATTTCATGTTAAATAGAAACTTTGTTCTTTATTGAATTAAGTTACAAGAATTCTCACAATGTGAATGAACTGATTTTTCTGACAATTATTTAGGTTTTAAAATTCAAATTGATTTAAAGCCATCAAATCTTTTGGCATTCATCGAACACTCCTTTGGAAAATGTCACCAAATTAATTTGGAGGTGATGTTTCTTACCTTGAATTGAATACTGACTGATTATTTTTGAAAATTCATAATTACTTAGATGATGATGTTAACTGAGGGCTCTGGAATCATGTGCACTCAGTTCCTGGGAGTTCAAGCCAAATACTTCATCCACAGAAGAACACAGAATGAAGTTTTATTTTGTTTTGTTTTTCTCTCAAAAATGTGTTCTTCAATAGTCAGAATAGTTTTTCAACAGTCAACGTCTATGTAAGAGCAAATGACTGTTTAATTCACAAAATGAAGCTTTAAAAATATGTAAGATTAGATGAGAATTTTTTTTGAATGAGAGTATTAACGTCAAAGAAAATCTCCATTTCATCTGATTTTTGAGGAATCCAGTTCAGGTATATCTAAAAATGCTCTACATTCTTTTATAAAGCTGATTTTTCCCAAACAGTTAACTGAACCAAGGCTAGTCATGCCCTGCATTTTCCCTTTTGAGAACTTCGAGTGTCCATTTCCTCAAACTGCTCAGCCTGATGTTGAAAAGTAAAACTTGAAGTGACCACATCTACTTGCTCTAAGAAGCACTTGTTTGTGGAACTTTCTAGAACCTCTTCCAAACATCTTCAGCTGAATTTTCACCCATGTACCCTTCCTCTATTTACTTTCCTTTAGCATCTTTTGTAACTAAGTTATTGGTTGAGAGGGAAAAAAGCAAATGATACAAATTTATTCTTCTTCTCATCTGTGGTGGTTACAAGATATTACGTCATTTTTCAAAGACGAGTCTTAAACTCCTGGCAATTGTTTTTGCATGTTTGATAGGTGTCACACACAATCTGTCAAGAACAGAATGGGAGTCTGGGCCTCATTTCTCTATTCAAGAAATATTTATTGAGAACTGGCAGTAAGCCAGGAACTCTTTTAAATCTAAGGACAGAGCAAATGGGTAAAATTTCCTGTCCTCATGGAGCCCACATGTGGGGAAGATGGCCCATAATCAAAATAAAGCAGCAAAGTGTGCGGCATGTGAGATGCCATAAAGGAGGTCAGTAGACCCCGGTGAAGAGCTACAGTTTCAAATAGGGTGTTCATAGAAGGAATTGCCAAGAAGGTAATGGCTAAGAAGAGACCTAAATGAAGATAAAAGCCATGCAAATCTCTGGGGGAAAGACTGTGCCTCTTAGAGAAAACAGTCTGTGTTGTGCTGAGAATGGCTGCCCCTCACACTTCTGAGGAGCAGCTGGGAGGCCAAGGTACCGAGAAATGGAGAGACCCCTGGAGGATTCTGAAGAAAAGAGTTACATGATCGGATTAAGGTTTTAAAACATTCACTCTGGCTGGCCTGTTGAGAATGGAGGATACTGAGGCAAGGGCAGAAGCAGATTGACTAGTTAGGAAGCCAATCCAAGAATCCAGATGAAAGGTGATGATGGTTTGGACAAAGTTGATGGCAGTGAACTAGGTAAAAATAAATAAATAAATAAATTCTAGATACTGTTGGAGGATAAAGCCAATAGGAATTGCTGGTGGAGTAGGTGATGAGAAGGGGAGAAGCAGAGACAGTCTGTTCTTAATTTTCCTACTGTATTACCTTTCAAAGCGTCATCAGACCTCAGTATCACAATCACCTAAAAACATGTTGAAATCAAATTAATGACTGTTCTTTCTTGAGAACCTCTGAATCAGACTCTCTAGAGCAGGGGTTAACAAAGTTTCCTTCTAGAGGGCCAAATGGTAAAAATTTTAGGCTTTGCATATGGTCTTAGTCAAAACTACTCAGTTCTGATGATACAGCACAAAAGCGGCTACAGACCATGTGCACATGAATAAGTGTGGCTCTGTTGAAGTAAAGCTTTATATAAAAATTGAAATTTGAATTTTAGGTAATTTTAATGTGTCAGAAAATATTTTTATTTTTCAACCACTTAAAAGTGAAAAAACAAATATTCTTAGCTTGAGGGCAGTACAATAACAGGCAATGGGATGCATATGACCCACCAGAGGTTGTCAGCACTACTAGAGAAAGAACATCCCAAGACTATGTATTTTTAACATGCTCACTAAATGACCATTTTATGTACAAGAACTTAGAGACTCACTGAGACAAATTTTCAAAGTCATCTGTTCCTTTTTGCTTTGCTTACTTTATTGGCCAAATTAAAGATGGGCCTTGTGAATGAAATAAAAACCAAAATTGATTGAACTAATGGGTAAAAGAAAGTCCTTTGCCAATAAGAAAAAAGGTTAGGGAAAAAAGGGAAAGGAAATTTAAAATAAGGTTAGAAGTTATTAATAAGGAAAATTAGGAAATTGGGGAGAGGCTCAAAAGCTCATTATTTTTAAGAAAACTCTATAGTTTCAAAAAATGCATTTACCATTAAAAAGGATCAATTAATGATGCGCATATGACTCTATAAAGATCCACGGCAAAGATCAACATACAGATCCAATCCCTTGTTCTACCCAAGTTGAGACACTGTCACTGGTCATTAAGAAAAGTCTCATTTTGCCGTGTGAAAGAATGACACTTTTCTCTGCTCTATGCACAGAGCTCCCGTCTGCTGCAGGAGCCCTGCATCCAGTCTCAGTTATTGTGAGTTTATACTGTGGCATCTTTTTCCTATTTTATCACAGAAAAGTGATGAATTTGCTTTAACTGGTTTTCTTTATAGTGTTACACAAAAATTATAAAACCACGTGGGGGAAACAATAAAAAAGTGAATGTACTTAAACAGATTTGTTAGTTGTAGTCATACTACTGAAAGAGTGATCATCCTGGACTTAAAATAATTGCTTTTGTTTCTTCATCTTGTATCTCTTTATCTCTGCTTTGCTGCCACCGTCTTTGCTGACAATCTTCTTTGTCTCAAGATTTAATTCACCAAAATTTTGTTTCTGAGACGTAAGCAAACAGAAATTGACAATTTTAGAGAAATAACTTTTAATAAACTAAAACACAGTTTCCAACCTGAATAGATAGGCCTAAAACTATTAGCAAACACCTTTCAATTTTCTAAGAACTGATTTGTGGGGAAAAAAAAAATGTTCATAAGTATCTAGTGAGCATCATGAAAAGTGTGAGTGATGATGAGAAGAGAAAGGAAATGAAGAGTAAAACTTCAAACAGGCCATCTCAATAAGGTGTCTTCATCTCATATGCCTAACTCCTAAAGCTGAAAGATATATTTCTTAAACTCTAATAGATTAACATGTGACATGGTTACAATTATGCCACACTAGTCAATATGCAGTAGGTACTAAACGAAGGCTATGATAGTATGAATAATTTTCTAGTGTGCCAGTCTCATTATATAATTTCACACGAGGCAGGCATTTTTATGTTTATTTTACAGATAAAGAAATCAAATCCCAAATAAATTCAACATTCTTTGAATCAGAATTCAGTTTTGGGTGGCAAAGCCTGCACATTTCCTCTATACCCCACCATCTCGCAGAATGTTTCCCCAGTGGATAATGTTCCTACTCAGGCACAGTCTGAGGAGAGAATGAAGTGGAGAGAAAAGAAAACAAAAAGGCTGCATTGCCTGGAGAACTGCTTTTCCCTTTCAATATGGTATATAGTTTTGCTTTTATAATTAACATTCTGCTGATGAGATCTCCCATTGGTGAGGGCTGACAAGTCAGATTTTCCATGAAGAGCAAGCACTGCAGGAAATAAATTAATCTCTAGGGAAGAAGAGGGGCAAGGCTGTCAGTACTCACACAACTGCCTAATAGGAAATGACGTTTCAGAATTGTTCAAGGAAGGAAATGACTGTGGATTCTCCTTCCAGTATATTCTTCAACATTTAAACCTTCCAAAAAGAGGGAAATATTAACAGGTTGCTATAAAAGGAAGAGCAGACTTATAATGTTTTACTTTAGGCTGTCAGTATTCCTAAACTGAAAACAGTATTCCCTAGAAATGTGAGGGATGTTCTACTGGTGTCATTATTTTGTTTATATTATGAAAAATCTACACTGATGTTAAGTAGAAGGACAAAAGATATACCAGATTTTTGGATTACCAGTTTGAAATTATCCGATATCTTAAACAATGATTTTCTAGTCTTTAGGAGTAAAAGTAATTATTGTGCTTAAAATTACATATTATCTAGAATAACAATGAATTATTGAAGTCTGCGTTTAATAAAATTGAAAAACAAGGATATATTTTATTATTTCTAAAGTGCCTACCTCTAAATAACATATATTCAGTCATTCAGTCAAGGTCTTTAAAATGGAACTCTTACCTTGTTTAATTCTCAAATAGTTTTATAGAGAAGTTCCTATGCTTTGATTCCCAACATATAAGTAAAGTCTGAAGTTTACAGTAAACATTAACGTTGAATTAAAGCTCAATATAAAGAATTCTTTATCTTCTTATAAATCCATTCTTTCTTTCTAGCTTCTGCCATGACCTTAATGAAAGCTTTCCCATGAAACTTGTTTCCTCTTATCTGTTTAATTTACCATAAGTATGTTTCTAGATGTGGTGAATCATTTGTATGTGAGTCTTAACTTGGAAAGTCTTAACTTATCATAGTGCCGTGACTATGATATCAGAAAAGATCATCTAATCACATGCTTTTAGAACTGAAAGAACATCAAAATGACCTGGGGCATCTCATATTTTGATGAGGAAAATATAATTCAGAAAAATGAAATGTCCTGTGACAGTCTGTACAGCGAGGATGCATAGCGCTGGGACTAGACCTTACTGAACCTGTATTCTGTTTTCTGGCCCAGGGGTCTTCTCACTACTTGACTACTTGGAGGATGAGTTGTGGCTTGGGTTTAATATAAAGATGTAGGATAATTAGAATATAGTTGGAGCTTCAGAAGCAAGGAAGTTCCATTAGAGAATGTTGATCAGGAGAGTATAAAATTTACTCAATAGAGAATATTTATGTAGGATAAAACCAAATATATAAAGAGAATAAAAGAAAACCATCTTTCTGTTTAGCCAGTCAGATCACCAGAAGCAATCTCTGCAATTAATGTGTGACCTACACAATAACCAGATCCTTCTCACAGCTAAATGATAATCCTCTGATACCAAACAACTTTGCCCTGGGCTGAAGGAAGCCACCTTGCCCAAAGTCATGTCCCCTTTCCAAAGGCAGCTGAATCCAATGATGGACTGAAGCAGGGGCCATGAAAACCTGGCCCCCTTGTCCTAACACAGGACAACTCAGAAGAGCCACACCAGTTCCACAGTTCCCTGTGCCATCAGCTGAGGTCTTTCTTGTGACTCTACTACGATTTCTTTTATTTATTATGATTTCTATTACGATGACTTCTCTGTCCAGACCCGCTTTCATTCCTCAATCTATGTGTTGTCCCACAAAGCACTTCTCAATAAACTTTCCATATGCAAGTCCACCCTGGAAACTGGACGTGAAGCAAGTAGCTCAGAACAAACATTTGCTCTTAACACATGTCATCTCTTCAAAAACACTGCTGCCACTGATTAACCAGGGAAACTGGACTCTTCTTGAGCTACTGCAGCTGAGGTAGGGGGCAGGAGGGGTCCTTTAGGGAGGCTCAAGGACTCCATGTCTCTGTAGGATCGCATTGCTTCAAAGATTCAGAGGATTCAGTGACACATCGCCAAAAGATTCCTAATCACTTTCCATGTACATAAGATTCATAGAGGCCATGAAATTCCCAAGAGGATAGAGTTCTCAAAGGGAAATACTATGGACAGAAACTCGGAGACTATAAGAGCCATACCAAGTGGTCAGAGCCAGCACTTTGCAAAATATACTGTCAGGAGGCAAAATTTTTCTTAGCCATCAACTCATAAATATGCAGACATTAATTATAATAGTCATAATTCAACTGGAGTGTATTATGTACTATACTTACTTTGGGCTTCTCCGCTGGTGCTAGTGGTAAAGAACCTGCCTGCCAATGTAAGAGACTTAAGAGATGCGGGTTCAATCCCTGGGTTTGGAAGATCCCCTGGAGGAGGGCATGGAAACCCACTCCAGTATTCTTGCCTGGAGAATCCCATGGACAGAGGAGCCTGGCAGGCTACAGTCCATAGCATTGCAAATAGTTGGACAGGACTGAAGCGGCTTAGCTTGCAGGCATACTAATTTTAACCTATTTTATCTAATGTAGTCATTGAAATAGCCTGTAGGATAGCACTATTATTAACCCAATTTTACAAATAAAGAGATAGAGATGTTAGCAAATTGTTTGTGATACACAGCTGGTGAATGCAGTAGCCAACGTTTAACGTTTAGTCTTAGGTTCAGAATCCAAAATTTAACTACGTAATCATCCTACTTTCAGAAAACTGTTCTTCTGGTAATTTATGGACAAACAATGTGCAGACTTAATAATAATGTTCCCTAAATAAGATACGGGCCTTGTCGAATAGCCAGAGTGAATCGAAGATCCAGAGAGGAAGGTCACCCTTGAGATCTGGTGAGGTATGTTCATGTTTCTTAAGTGAAGAGGAGCTGGGACTGATAGCACGGATCCTGTGGTAGAATCTCCTGTGTTCCCGGCCACAACAGATCAAACCCTCATTATACAACGTGTTCAGCTATTTAGAGTAAATCTTCTAGTTGTCTGTAGTGAATTTCAAAATAAATAATTCCCTTTAGTATAATTATTAGATACAGATCTGAAATGGTTCCACTCCATCTAACTGAAAGAAGAAGGTCTGGGTGTCCAGAAGGGGCAAAACTGCAGAAGCAGCTTCCCTGTCTTAATGAGGCTTTGTTTGGTTTCGCTTTGCTTTCTCTGTGATATGCTACAGAGACTCTAAAACTGCCATTCTCACCCGAAGAGAATTTAGGAAATGACTGACTTGTGTCTAAAATTTTAAAAGAGGAGAAAACTCAGAAAGAGTATGATTTGTCCATCCTGAACCATCAGGTAGTTAATGAATATTCACAGATGAGCTACTCATTCAAAGTACAGTAAATGTTAAGTATAGATCCAAAGGGGCTTCCCTGCTGGCTCAGATGGTAAAGAATCTGCCTGCAATGCAGGACACCAGGGTTTGATCCCTGGATTGGGAAGATCCCCTGGAGAAGGGGACGGCAATCCACTCCAGAATCCTTGCCTGGAGAATCCCATGGACAGAGAAGCCTGGTGGGCTACAGTCCATGGGGCAGCAAGAGTCGGACACGTCTGGGCTACTAACACACATAGATTCAAAGAGCCTCTTTTTACTGAAGAAAATAGACTAAGTTTCACAGGACAAAAGTGAATTTTGAAGAATTATATTTCTGCTTTACTTTTGTGTTCTTGTTATGGAACTGTCACACAATTATAATTCACAATGAAGACAGACTCTATGATTTATCGTAATTTCAAATGGGAAAGCAAGTGAAAATGTTGCCCAGAGACATACACTGTGTAGTTTTTAAATAAATTCTTGTCGAAATTAATGTAAGAAAGCAGATTTCATTTTACTCTCTTGAGTAAAGTTAGAAAGTCGCACTTGCCTAGGACCATCAGTTTAACTCCAGGTCCTCTTTTTTCTTAAACCATCGATAACAGGCAATAGGTTCAAAGCAGTTCCTGCCCTGGTCTGTATCATACTCTGCACTGATTCATTCACAGCACAAACCTGGAGCTGTCATACAGCATCCCAGGAAGATTCACACACAGGGGAAGGTCAGATAATAAGTTTTCCAATGATTGAAACAAAAACTTTGATCTCAGCGATTGTGTTATCTGGTACTTTTTAGGATCCATAATCTTAAGGAAAAGAAAACAGTTTCCAATGAATTAATAATAGCCTGAGACTCAGCACACTGCAGCCAATTTTCGCTGCAGTAGTTGTTTCTTTTATAGTCACACTTGGTTAGTATTTGAAATTTGGAGGAATTGCAATATGCATGGTTTTCAAAGCCCTTTACAGAATTTCATTTTTATCATTCAGAAAGAGTCAATGAAAAGGTAATAAGAAAAGCTCTATGGGATATTTTTATAGGAGTGTCAGAAGCCAGTAAGTTAACTACATGAAAGAACCCAGATTGCACAGTCAGAGTTTGAGCAGAAACACTTCAGAGACTTTATATCTAGTATTTTGACTTTTACATGCCCTTGGAGGAAAAAAGAGTGCCGGCTACAAAATCAAATAAGGAGGGAAAAAGAACAAACCATATGCTTAAGCATAATTACAGTTTCAATTTTTCTACAAACGAAATGTGAAGTTTCAAAGATAAAGTGTAATAGAAATTGAGCTTCTTTGGTGTGTTTAAAAATATTGCCAAGAAAGAAAATTCTCATTTCCCTTGCTAACTTATCCCAGATTTCCACAATATGGAAGTTAGTCTGGGTAACTTAATTGAATGCTATCAACTTTTTGACAAGTCCATTTGCTCTTGTTTTGCTTTTAGTAGAGATGAAAAATATCGGAACACCGTCTCTATAAACTAAACTATTATAATTCAAGTCTGCATTAGGCTACCCATCTGACACTTTTTAAAATTAAAAGAATCTCAATTATCTTGACCTCTTCTCAAGCTGCTAGTCCTTCTTGTTAAATCTAGCAAACATTTAGCAATATTATTGTCATGATAATACAAGAAATGTTAGACTAAAAACACTTCCTTGGGCATGAAAATCATAAATGAGAAGAAAAATCTAATAACAGCAAACAATGAACAGATCTTTTGTCAATGTGTTTAATATTATGATTCACTTAAAACTAAATTTCAGTGAGATTCACAGGTCAGGGCTGTTGCTTTGACTGAGTCATATATTCCAAATAAAATGGTAACAAGAAGCTGTACATTTTGCCTTTGTCATAAAGGCAGTTAAAACCAGTATCATGTGGCTTAACCAACCTGTGGTTGCATCAGTACCTGTTACTGCAGTTGCCTCAGTCTTTCTCTTCTGTTTCTCCAGATCAGCCAAATCATTTTGACAACCAGCTGGTACTTTTGAGTCCAGACCAACTTGATTTAAGTACAGTTTCTTGGATCTGTCTACGTGGACACTCTGAAATGACACAGACCAGAGTGATTGATTTTACAAGTAAATTATCAGTCCAAAATGAACGCTTCCCAGTGTATGACAAGGATAGTTATCATATGGCGAGTTATTTCTGTATATCTGAAATCAAACAGTCCATATGTCAAAGTGGGTTACAGATTATATCTTCATCAATATACTTTGGTAATCTAGGTGTTGAATTTTTGAGGCAATCTAGGTGATTCAATTAACAAGTCCTCTCAGATGCAGAATATTATCTTCAAAACCCATTTGTTTATATTACTTTCTTCTTATGAAGCTTATAAAATATTGTTTACTTCATTTTTATTCTTAATAATTTAGTAATGCAGACTTTCATTATATGTTACATAATTACTTATTGTATAATGAAGAACAGGTTTCACTTCTGTATTATCTACACATTTTATATCATAAAACTAATCACAATATTTACTTTAAAATAACCTACACTTTTATCAACATTGTCCAAGTATGACAAAGCTCCTCTAGTCAATTTTAGAATGGCAACTCATCATAGCAATGAATTATTAAGGTAAAACATCAATGGACTCTAAAACACATCTCACTTATAAGAAATGTCATAGTGTTTGATGTTGCCCTGACATACTGTATGCTTCAAAAGAATCATCAGATAGGAGCAAGCACTAAATTGAATTTTCAATTTAAATAAGAAATTGAATTTTCAGCACATTGCTCCTTACTGAAATTCAGATTAGAAGTTTTTCAGCTTGGATATGATTACAAAATATTCAGACATTCATGGAGTCAAAAGCAGCTGATCAATTTTGGCCATCCACACTAGCCATGTTGGTTCACTAAAGAGTAGGATAATGAACAACTTCCCTTAGGTTCCTCTTACAGACTGTATACAGCATTAAATTCATTAAAACTTCATTAAAAGCTTGAATCAAAGGCTTTTAAAGTTTGGGAAGAGCCATTAAGGAAATTAGGGTCCTTCACAATTAAACAATATACCCAAATTAACAGAATGAACAGTGCCTCAGGAATATGTCTCCCAACCCTTAGTCCAGTGCTCTTCCATCACTCGTTGACCCATGTATTCACTCAATGGACCAGTTGTACCAATGGCCCCAATTCTTGCTCCTCTCTGTATGCATGTTCTTCCTGTATGATTTTGCACTGCCTTCTTACTCTGACTTTTGATTTGTCCACGTGACTTTTGCTAGACCAACAGGAAGTTGACACATGTGACACAGAGTTGAAAATGCTTGCACAGTTGGTCTTACTCATGGGTGTCCTTCCCCTACATCATGAGAACATGCCCAGACTAGCCTTCTGCAGGTTGAACAGGACAGGAATTAGAGTCCGGTTACCCCAGTCATCCTGGTTGAGACAACTAAGGGCTAGAAGAGTCTTAAATATTTGGTTAAACCCAACCAGATGAGCTAAAACTAACTCAGGTCAGCTGAATTCCAGAGCCTCATGAAAAATGTGTTTATCTGGATGCCACTAAGTTTTCCTGGTGAGCGAACAGCATTGTGTGACAATAGATAACTGGTACATCCAACAACCATTTATATTTAGTATCCCAGATACTGGGAACATTGTGAGAATACAAACATAAATATAAATAGTCTCAGACTCTAAGTTGTTCAACTATAATTTCTTAAACCAGTGGTCCCCAACTTTTTTGTCACCAGGGGCTGGTTTAATGGAAGGCAATGTTTCCATGGACCAGGGTAAGGGGGAGTGGTTTCAGGATGATTCAAGTGCATTACATTTATTGTGTACTTTATTTCTATTATTATTACATCAGCTCCACCTCAGATCATAAGACATTAGATCCCGGAAGTTGGGGATCCATGTTTAGATCTCTGCCAACTATTTAGGCAGAGAATTAGAAGAGTACAGTCATTTGTTGGTAATTCTCAAATTCCTTCTTCTTTTTTTTAAGAGCTCTGCTTTGTATTGAATGTGTTACTAAAGAGATTTAGTCAAAAAGACCAAAGCTCATGTCATCATCAGACTCTTCAGATTCTTTCTTTGCTTCTACTTTTTCCCTCAGTGGGGGCAGCAGTGCTGGATGGGGCCGGACCTCCTTCTGGGTCTGGTCCACCAGCTCCCACATTGCAGATGAGGTTCCTGACACTGACACTGGCCAAAGCCTTTGCCAAAAAGCCTGGCCAATTTAATGACAAAAGATGGAATCCTGATGATATTATGAGGACAACTCAAAAGATCACAGCTTGAATATTGATATTAACTAGAACTAAGCCACTGTTCTTCTTTATATTTGACTCATCCACAGCCCATAAAAGCTAAGTCCATCACTTGACATGAATTTTTAAAATTATTTTCAAGCCTGTAGTACCTCATAGCTTTGAAAAAAAAATACTTTCCTGATTTTGAATTAGATACTTTGGAAAATATATTATTATCTCAAGTTATTAGATGAGTATTTAATCATGGTACTTAGTACTGAGAAGTACTCCGCAGTAAATTAGGTTCAACAAGGAATGCAGTTTCCTACTTTTTCATACCAAATTCAATTGATGACATTAAAACACTGAGGAGAAAATGTTAGAAAAGTTCATGCAAATTATGTAACTAATGTATATCAGAGAAGAATGCAGAATTTAAATAAAATTCTTAAACCTGAAAGCTTAACATGAAAGGCTGAGGAAAGAAAATGAACTCTTGATCAGAATGGGTCAATTATTACAAAAGCCTGGAGCTTCTTGGTGTAAACCTCTGGGCAGGTTGAACATTTTATATATATCAGCATTTCAACAATTAAAAACCCCACTTTGCTAGAGACAGTACCCACTTTTTGATCTCTTCTAGTGAAGCTCAGTGAAGCTTTCCAAGCTCTTCTTTGCTTTAGTTATTACAGGTGAGCTCCTGTTCCCAGGTCTGAATGAAAAGGGAGGTACTCATCTTTTAAGCTACTAACTCTGCCACATCCTCTAAACCCTGTTCCCTTAGCCCTTCCCTCCAGACCCCTGAGTCTTTAAACCATCCCCAGGTATTGATTTTGTGCTACAGTAAAATTTCCATAATGCTCCATTTTTTCAGTGCCAATTGCTCTTCATTGAGGACCGGTTCACCACCCACCCCACCCACCCTCCACCCCCCACCCCCCACCCCCCACCTCTCACTCTGCCCTGTGGCTTTCTCTCCTTCTTTCCTATCTCTCAAGTTCTTCCACTGGGCCTTCAGAACTTTGCTCTATGGTTTGCAAATTTCACCGCATACTTAACTTTCTTTCAGAACATTGTCTCTACCTTCCAACCAATCTTGACTAAAATTCCATTCTTCACTAAGGACAGCACTTGCATCGCAAATGACAATGGGGCTTATTCTTCCACACCCTAGATACCCTCAGGTTGAAGATGCTCTGGCCCCTAGTGCTTATGTTAATTTGGTGTGCAGAATATTTTAAATGAGTTTTGTGTGTGTTAAGTCACTTCAGTTGTGTCCGACTCTGTGAGACCCTATGGACTGTAGCCCATCCATGGGATTCTCTAGGCAAGAACACTGGAGTGGGTTGTCATGCCCTCCCCTTAAATGAGTATAAGATTGAATAAATGGATGTCCTTACCTCTTTGAAAAAATCCCTGTTGCTCTGTTATTCCTGCCATCTATCTATGCACTATCTCCATTATTGTTGGTACCATCTGTCCACTAATCTCTAGTCACAGTTCATTCTTCATAAAAAGACTGGATTATTTCTCTTCAAGCCCCACGATCCCAAGTGATGCTCATACCTATATACATATTCCTTTCAGCACCCTGACTGGATCTCCTTATTACAAATAAACTTTTCATTTCTTTTCCTTAGCCTTTCACTTCCAGAGTCACATCTGAAATCTGACATAACCTGAACATTTTCCACTTTCAAAATCACTAAATGTCCTCCTTTCTCCACTAATCTCCCATCCTCAAGTCCAGTGTCTCTCTATACTCCATCCAGTGTTCTCATTTCCCAGAGTGCTTTTGTCCCCAGGACTATTTCTGGGTCTCATTGGGACCTCAGATCTGATGATCCCTCTATTTTCTCTATGTCCAGTAGCCTTCCAGCTCTATAATCCCACCCCCTACCTTCTCTCTTGTGACTCTGCTACGTTGTTCACCTAGAATGTTCTTCACAAATGCTTCCTCATTACTTTTACTAAGTCTGGAGTTCCTACCTATTTTTCATCACCATGTAATCTTTAGCTAGCAACATTTTTTCCAAATCTTTGAGAAACTTATACTTCTACTGAAATGCAATTTTCCCAAATACAATCAAACAACAGTTAGCTTCATGTTTAATATCTATCTTTTGATTAAAATAGAAATGCACTGAAAATAAAGATGATGCCTTTACTATTTATAGTCCTTATTTTGGCATTTAAATATAGTATTAAATAACTATAAATTAAACAAACAAAGAAATGCATGAATAAAATACAGACAATTTTTATGACATTTAAAGAAAAAGAGGCCCGCTTATCAATGACCAATACACAGTCACATGTTCATATGTTAAGAGTGATAGCCACTCACTCTTAATAGTAAAACTTATTATATAGTTGAAAGGCACACATATTTTAACTTCTTTTATCCATTAAAAAAACACATCATAAATCCTGTGCTTTAAGTGAACTTACTGTTGCAATCACTGCAAACACTATGTTATGTAACATCTCATGTATTTCTCTGATTCATGTTAGACAGTCACTATGTATGGAAATTATAAATCAAATAATGGTGATGACAGGGAAAGTGAGAATCTGAGAACTGAGTATGTCTAAACAGTGGCCCCATATTCCCAAGGCATGAAATTGTGGCCTAACAATAATAGAAGAAATAAAACCCTCTGCTTGGCACTGCTGCAGTGATATCAAGCTTTCAACCTGAAGATCAAGTCCAAGAAAAGTGAGAAAAATAAGATGTGTGCAAACAATAGAGAGGAACACAGATAAATCTGACCTGGCAGTCGTTGGGCCTTTGTGACCACTCTATAGTACTTCAAAAGTAGATCCTGTTCATTTTGTGTAATTTCCATTTAACTTGTCATTAGAAATGAGTCATTAGCATCCTGTCTGCTAGTATAAAATGAGTATTAAATTATTTGTCATGTTATTCTTGGCTTGCAGTTTAAGTGCTGCTTTTAGTGTTCCTGCTGAAAGCAATGATCCAATTACAAGATATTGGATATTTTTCTCATGCACAAAGAAAGGAGCAAATAAACACTGTCCCAAAAAAGTTAACCCAGATAGCCATGGAAAAAAAATTGAAAGACTTTTTCAAATCTATCTTTCGTCTCATACCTTAGGCCATGTTGTTGGGTAAAAATTACCCTTTTCCAAACAAGCCATTGAGATTCCCAGTTTGTGATTATATTCGCTTGTCTTTTCTCCCCAAGGGCAAACAAGGCTTGCTTTTTCTTAGAAAGCCACAGAGGGACTTCTTGGCCCAGGAACTAAACATCATCTACATTTAAAATGATGTGAAATATCCCAGTTAAAATCCATCATTCTCTTAACAGACTTTAAAAAGTGACCTCCTTCTCTGCTTATATAAATAACTTCTCTTTTACACTGCCTGTACTTTTTCATTTCAGGGTAGTGAATTCAAGGGATACTTGAGAAGAAATTTCAAATGTGAAATATTCAGGAAAAAATTTCTCATGAACTTTATTCCTCAGAATTAAATTCTACTTAAAACAAAAAGGTAACAATAATTTGAGCCTATACGTTAAAATAAATAAGCAAAGACCAAAATCTAATCACAAGAAATATAGGTTTGCTGTGCACATTCAAATTATCACTCCAGGAGAACATGTAATCCTCTATGTAGTCTGTGTTCTAGTATGTGTGTGTTCTTTTTGGTTCATTTATGGTTGAATCACCATAAATAATTTAGAAGGTTATCAAGTGGTTTGGAAAAAGTAATAAATTTCTCATTGTGCACTATAAAGATTTAATTAAATGGAGACAAATGTTTGGTATTTTTCCTGAGGAAAATATTTAAATAAGCAAGAATATCAACTGAAAAATAATCTAAAGTTGATCATCCATAAAAATAGTCCTCTGTTTCAGACAATAATTTGAGGTTTCATACAATCATCCATTTACACAAATTAACTGTTTTTTCCTGCAAAGAAAACATTCTCTGTACCAGTTGAAAGAGAATGCTTTTGACCTTGCTTTGTCCAATTCCAAAGACAAACCATCTCTGAAACCTTTTCAGTCCCTTCCAGCCTTAGGCTGTTTGCAAGGGGGTTGCCCAGGCCTGTGGTATGCATGCCCATTGGAAGCCCATTGGAAGCCCACCTTCCCTTCCATTCCCAGAACTTCAGGCTGTGGCCTGTCTGGCATTTCTGAGACCCTTTGCTGGCTGGCATCACTCACCCCTCTCAGCCAGGGCTCTTCCCTTCTCTACCATACACACCTTCTTTGCGCCCTGGGATCACACTGGCCGGACTCTGAGCTGGCAGCTGACTGAGGGCCTCAGCAACAGTCCCAGGTGCATGCACACATGTGGCTTGACACTTAGATGCTATTGGGCCTAATTGTAGTTAACAGGTGGGACCAAGGCCTCTTATCCCAGCCTGCTCCAAGGACTGCCCAGAAGCTTAGACATTTAAAAGAGCTGGGGTTTTCTATTTGCCTTGTCCTTTCCCTTGGGTCAGAAAAGAGACAACTGGCCCATGGAAAACAAAGATGCCTGTATCTGCTTCCCTAGCTGCCCTGATAAGAGATGAGAGTCTTCCATCTCTGCCCTTCAGGGCCCTCCACTTCCTGCTGGACTTGCTGGGGCCAGATCCAAAGGAGACTATCCCTCTTAGAACTATGATTAGAGATTTTATCATGTATCATATATCACAAATCACACCAGGCTCTCTGGGAAAGAAATCCTTCAGTTTTTACTAAGCCTACTTTAAGCCTACTTTCAAAGACCTGTTTCCAGAACATATTATGTACCAAAGGAAGTTAATAAGAACTAATATATTTCATTGATCATCCATATAAATCATTCAGCAGTTTTCCTCTGCTGAAAACTGGCAACTAGATAATTTGACATCTACAAGTCCTACCATCTTAATTTGATGTTTATTTGGCCACTGTCTTGGCAAAAAAAAAAAAAAAAAAATCATAGTTTACAGATGCAAGAAGAACTCAATATAATAATACACTTCGATTGAAAGAAATTAATTTAAGAATTTTCCTCCAGAGTTTCAGGGCAGAGAACCTCTTCACACTGTTCTGTCGAGCTCAATTCGATCTACTTCTTGCCACTCTAATTTTCTATGAATTAAGCCAAAGACGAAATGGAAACTTGAGGTAATGCTTGACCAACATATCTTTATTTTAAAATAAGGTCAGAGGAGATAGTTACTCTGTACATTTGTTATACAAATAATGAAATAAATGAGAAGTCTGGCTGCCCTCAAAAGATGTTAGACTTATTAGATAATGGACAAGTAACAGTAAAAGTTTTTACTGTTTTAGAGGGGCTGTGACAACTGCATTCCCTAGAAAATACAGCTGTTGGCTTACTTACAGTGTTACTATTGTGAACACAGGAATAGCTCTTTGCGCAGAAATATATTTTCTTCTTTTTCGTTATTTGGCCTTCCTGAAAGTTTTAAGATGATTAATTCATGTGGTTATCATAACTTTCACGGCTCCTATTTTAATTGGAAAATCCTAACTCTTTAGACTTTGTAAGGGCAATTTGTGGCCAAAGGGCAGGAAAATTAATCTTAATTTGAATTAGAGAAACAGAAATTCTAGCAACATAAATTATGTGACACATTTTTTGTTTAGATTAGTTTTGGTGAAATTAGTTTTGAATCAGTGGACGTACGAATAGCATTTGAAAAATGTCCAGTAGAGCAAGGCTTGATGCAGATGGCAGATGGGAACTGCAGTCTACCATATAATAGTTCTGTATCTAGAAAAATAATTTAAAATTCATTTCTTAAAAATTACATTTGAAACCATTTTAACCTTCTGGGTATTAAAACGCAGGCTTTCACAAGGATCTTTGAAAGTCATCCATCCTGGCAACTTGATTTAAAACATTTCTATACTATTAATTGAGCCAGCAACAGCTTTGATGAGTATGAGTCATCTATTTCTTCAGGTATTTGCATTCTATGAAATGCAAAATGGCACTCTTACCACCAAAGTGGTATTAATGAAAAAATCTCCTGCTCTTTTGAAAGAGTGCCCAACACAGGATGTCTTCCTCGAAGGCTGCTTCCCACCTCCTCACCTCAAGCCTGGCCACACTTCTGTGAAACCCGTTCCCCATAAGGCTGCTGTCTGACCTCTTCCTGCTCACACACCCCATTCTCTATGCCCTTTATAAAGCGTGCTCTCGTACCACCATCCAACAACGTCTCTAAATTTCTTGCACAATCTTGGCACGATCCCTCCATCATCTCTAGGATCCTCTCCCACTGTGCTCACAATGTTCTCTTCAGCTCCTGGCCTGCTCTTTGCCATCCCTCTAATCAAAACGACATCAGAGGACTTAACATTTCATGCCTCTGTAGCACTTTTATTTTTTACTCATTTTTTTTTTAAGTCTCTTGTAAGTACAGTTAGAACTTGGATCTCACTGTCCCTCAGAGTTTCTCCATCATCCAGATCTTGGGTTCCAGCACTCTCCTCTGCACACACTCTTACTTAGCCCTATTCTGCCCTCTCAGTCTTCAGTTCACTTTTTCCTTCTAGCTTCCTCCTTATCTCACTTGTTTTCCTACCCAAGGGATCCTTGGAACCCACGTTAACAGTTTTTTCTCACTGTGGTTGTTAAGATTTTCATTTTCTATTCCACTCATTTTGCCAATTCCTAGAAGTCACTTTCTGTTCTCTCACTTCCCGAAAGGTGGCTCATTGCTGTTAGGTTTTTTTTTTTTTTCCAAGTCTTATAATTTTCCCATTTGTCTCTGACATAAATTCATGTTGCCTGGTGACATTGGGTCCTCAATATTACTCAGCAATCTGAGGATCTCTACTTCAGTTCCTTGTGAGGCATCCATAGACGATGTTTCAAAATCTTTCCTTCCTTTATCAAGCTGAAGTTGCAACCTGGCATTCCTCAATCATAGAATGGTATTTAATCAGTTAATTCAATAACAGCTATTTGAAATCAACTTCCACAACTTTCCTTGTCTTTGCTTAGAAAGTCAGTTAAGCTCTCTTCTTTCTCATTGACTTGCAAAATGTCCTGTCCACTTTCTAAAGTATGTTCCATTTCTCCGACTGTGACCCTTTCTTTCCCGCCTCTCCCTGTCTCAATTACTATGCCCACTTCTACACTATTTTCTGACTCTGCCTCTCCACTGCTTTGTTCATTTTCTGCCAGACTTTAGTGAGAGTGGACTATTCTTCTTGCTCCTTTCCTTCTCTCTTACTCATGTATTAACAGATATTTACTGCATAGAATCTGGTTTCTGTGCCTGCCACTTGACTAAAAATATTTTCACCAATAACTTTCTCATCATCAGTCATAAATCCCATGGCCTTTCCTCAGACCTCATGGTTCCTGAGCTTTCTGCTGCACATAACTCTATTACCAACCTCATCATTTTTTAAGAAATGCTTTCCCCTCAGTCTTCACAAACACTGTACTCTCTTCTCTCTTGGACCCTCATTCACTCATCTCTTTCATCATCTTTTCTCTTTCCTACCAACCTTTAAATCAGCAATCTTTAAACCATTCTGATTGCATGTTTTTAATAATAAAAAATTTAAGCATAAAACATAAATGTGATGCATGTATTTGTTGCTATTGCTCAGTCGCTAAGTCATGTCTGACTCTATGTGGTCCTAGGGACTGTGGTCTGCCAGGCTCCTCTGGCCCCAGGATTCTCTAGGCAAAAATACTAGAGTGGGTTGCCATTTCGTTCTCCAGGGGATGCATGTGCAAATACACAAAATTTTACATATGTACTCTACTAGTATATATGAATTTATGTATATTTACTATACAACATATGATTATAAAACAAAGTAGAAATTTACTAAAGTTGAAGTAAAAATATTTTAAGCAAAATTTTATTTCATTTATTAATAACACAGAAAAATGCTGGAATAGTTTTCATTATTTTTTAAATCTTGATTTAACACTTTGTGATACAGCAATTCAATTGTTTCCTTCATAATTAAGTTGATTTATATACTGAGTTTAAGTGGGTGTCACCAATGAAAAGTAGTGCTTCACAAAAATACATTGATCTAAATGGAAACAGTACCTTGTTAATTGCTCTCACTAAATCATGATGCTTATATTTCAACAAAGTCTACTAATTTTGCAAAGATAATGTAGTACATGTAGTACAGCTAGTAATACCCTATTTTTCCTAACATACAACTCTTTTTTAAAACCCAAACAGACTTGAGCTGTCTATTAATTAAGATTTTAAATACTGTGTTCAAAACCCACTGAAATTCTTTGGAAATGTTTGTAAATGATTAAAAATTTTGTTTCTAAGTTTTTAAAGTTTGTAAGATGAGAGGTTTTTTATGTTGAAAGCTGTTTTCAGGAATTAAAGCACTTAGCTTCGGAAATATTTTTTAAAGCATCCTTTAAAAAATATTCCTTATAAGTGATTCTTAGTTATTTTTTGTCTTTTTTATTGAAAGGCCAGCTCAAATGTGTACATATGTATCCCTCTAGGTTATAGACAACCAACAGGCAATTGGAATCATGGATTAGGTAGGCAAATTTGAACACTTGATTTACTGTAAAATAGATCTTAATAAATCTTCAGTTTTGGAAAAAATAACTTGCTGTCAGATAATTTATAAATAAATCTTTATATAGCACAAAAAAAATGCCATAATCATTCCCCCCTCACAAAGTGTAGTGAGTTGAGGATCCTACTACATTTTTTACTTTTGTTTCTATAAATTAACCATATTCAAAACATGCTGTAGAACTTTGTAAACTTCTGGCTACAATTTCTTTGCTATAGTAACTTGCATATAATGACCCTGGGAGTACATTTCATATGCGGATTCACCACTCTAAGCCTCCTGTAGGATTTAAAAATTCTAGATAAGGGAGCTCCTCTATCAACTAGTTGAACTTCATTCACCAATAAAGCAATGCTTTTACTAAAGAAATCATTAAGGGAGAGAATCATGGCTTCTCCAGTGCATTAAAAAATACTTCATGGGTTCCATTATTGAAGCACAATCTAGCAAAACAAATGAACATACATGTCAGGAAAAATTGAGCTCTCACACAAGTTCATAGAAAATTTCCCTCACTGAGTCATTTGTTTGAATAAATAATAATAATAGCTAACATTTATTTTGTGCTTACTAAGTGTCAGGCACCATATTCTATGCCTTTTACATGTACTAGCATATTAAAATCTTAAGCATTTTTCTATACATCTTATAAGATTATTTTCATAAAAAGAAATGGTTTTAATTTGTCACCATATTGCTTCTTTGTGTTACATTAGCCATTTTTAGGAAGAACTAGTTTACACAATAATGTGTAATTTTTTTCCTTACTACTATTAGAAAAACTCAAGTTAACATTAATTATAGTGACTTTTAAGTACAATGAAGTACTAGATTTAGAATAGCATAATTATAAACAGCACTGAAAACCTATAGACAACCTTGGACTGTAGCCCAGTGGGTTTCTCTGTCCATGGAACTTTTCAGGCAAGATACTGGAGCAGGTTGCCGTCTCCTATTCCAGGGGATTTTCCTAGCTTAGGGATTGACCCTGCAGCACTTGCATTTCCTGAATTGGCAGATGGATTCTTAAATTGACAGTTTTTTTCTGTAATTAAAAAAGATTGTTCATTTTGTGAGATCTGATTTTATTTAAACTAGAAAATAGAGTTTTTGAACACCTTGATCAGGTTTATCAAATCCGCAGTGCAGTGCAATTCCCTGAAATCCAGGGCGCCACCATGTACCTAGGCAGAGTCCCATCTTAGGGATATCTAATCTCTTAAAACAGAAGCAAGACCCAGTGACCCAGAACTGCTCTATAATTTGAGTTGGCAATGATCATCAACAGCAGCCAACTTTATAAAAACAAACCAAAACCTACTACACAGCAGACAGAACTCTACTCAATGCTCTGTGGCAACCTAAACGGGAAGAAATCCAAAAAAGAGGCTATTTAAACACACAGCTGATTTGTTCTGCTATACGGTAGGAACTAATGACAACATTGTAAAGCAAATACACTCTAATAAAAAAAATTTTTAATAAATAAAAACAAAAGACAACCAGATATTATGTACCTCCTCTTTATGGAGTAGTCCTTCCAAAAAATCAAATCTGAATCTTCCAAGCTTCAAGAGTCAACTAACAATGTATAAGAAAACATGTCAGAAGAACATCTTCAAAGGAAGCCAACTCACAGGCAAAGCAATCTTAGAATGAATGACATCTAGAATATATTTCATCTAGATTATATGGCAGAAAGAAAAGAAGAATGAAAAAGTCTCTTGATAAGGTGAAAGAACAGAGTGAAAAACACTGGCTTAACACTCAACATACAAAAAACTAAAATCATGACATCCGGTCCCATCACATCATGGCGAATAGATGGAGAAAAAGTGGAAACAATTACAGATTTTATTTTCTTGGGCTTCAAAATCACTGCAGCCATGAAATTCAAAGACACTTGCTCCTTGAAAGAAAAGCTATGACAGTGTATTAAAAACGTGGACAGCTTATTAAAAAGCAGAGACATCACTTTGCAGACAATGATCTGTATACACAAAGCTACGGTTTTTCCAGTAGTCATGTGTGGATGTGAGAGACAGACCATAAAGAAGGCTGAGCACTGAAGAATTGATGGGTTTGAGCTGCAGTGTTGAAGAAGACTCTTGAGAGTCCCTTGGACAGCAAGGAGATCAAACCAGTCAATGCTAAAGAAAAACAGCCCTGAATATTGGAAGGACTGATGCTGAAACTGAAGCTCCAATACGTTGGCCTCCTGACGTGAAGAGTCAACTCGTTGGAGTAGAGCCTGATACCGGAAAAGACTGAGGGTAGGAGGAGAAGAGGGTGGCAGAGGATGGGATAGTTGGATGGCATCATTGACTCAACGGACATGTGTTTGAGCAAACTCTGGGAGATAATGAAGGTAAGGAAGCCTGGCATGCTGCAGTCCACGGCGTCTCAAAGAATCAGACTGAACAGCAAAAACAAGATTATATGGCTTGTGGTAGACCAAGGTGAAAACTGATACACAGAAATCCTATGTGAAGTACAAGAAATCTAAAAAGAGAAGGTGCTTGGTAAAGAACTAAAATATCACAGTTAATTTCAGTTTCTACACAATTGCTCTATTTAACTGGCAAAAGAAAAGCATTTCCACTCTTGAAACCACAGGGATACATTTGGTAAAATTCGCGCTGTAGAAAACTATAGAACTAATCCAGTTTCTCAAACAAAGTGAGAAAAAACAGAAAGAAATCTATAGATTAAAAGAGACTTTAAAGCATGTCATTCAATTCTAATCTTTACATTTTATTTAGAGAAAACATTTAATAGAGAGCCAGGCAAATGTGAATTCTAACTTGATAATAACATTCAGGCATTATTGCTAATGTTGTCAGGAATATAACAAAATTGTTTAAGAATCTGTATCTTTTAGAGATATCCACTGAAATATTTGGTGTATAATGGCCTATGTGGGAAAATAATCTAAAAGAGTGTATATAAGGACTTCCCTAGGAGGCTAAAAAACACGCTTCTGAATAACCAACAAATCTTAGAAGAAATCAAAAAAGAAATCAAAATATGCATAGAAATGAATGAAAATGAAAACACAACAACCCAAAACCTATGGGACACTGTAAAAGCAGTGCTAAGGGGAAGGTTCATAGCATTACAGGCTTACATCAAGAAACAAGAAAAAAGCCAAATAAATAACCTAACTCTACACCTAAAGCAATTAGAGAAGGAAGAAATGAAGAACCCCAGAGTTAGCAGAAGGAAAGGAATCTTAAAAATTAGAGCAGAAATAAATGCAAAAGAAACTAAAGAGACCATAGCAAAAATCAACGAAGCTAAAAGCTGGTTTTTTGAAAAAATAAACAAAATTGACAAACCATTAGCAAGACTCATTAAGAAACAAAGAGAGAAGAACCAAATTAACAAAATTAGAAATGAAAATGGAGAGATCACAACAGACAACACTGAAATACAAAGGATCATAAGAGACTACTACCAGCAGCTCTATGCCAATAAAATGGACAACTTGGATGAAATGGACAAATTCTTAGAAAAGTATAACCTTCCAAAACTGAACCAGGAAGAAATAGAAGATCTTAACAGACCCATCACAAGCAAGGAAATCGAAACTGTAATCAAAAATCTTCCAGCAAACAAAAGCCCAGGACCAGATGGCTTCACAGCTGAATTCTACCAAAAATTTAGAGAAGAGCTAACACCTATCTTACTCAAACTCTTCCAGAAAATTGCAGAGGAAGGTAAACTTCCACACTCATTCTATGAGGCCACCATCACCCTAATTCCAAAACCAGACAAAGATGCCGCAAAAAAAGAAAACTACAGGCCAATATCACTGATGAACATAGATGCAAGAATCCTTAACAAAATTCTAGCAAACAGAATCCAACAACATATTAAAAAAATCATACACCATGACCAAGTGGGCTTTATCCCAGGAACACAAGGATTCTTTAATATCCGCAAATCAATCAATGTAATACACCACATTAACAAATTGAAAGATAAAAACCATATGATTATCTCAATAGATGCAGAGAAAGCCTTTGACAAAATTCAACACCCATTTATGATTAAAACTCTCCAGAAAGCAGGAAGAGAAGGAACATACCTCAACATAATAAAAGCTATATATGACAAACCCACAGCAAGCATCACCCTCAATGGTGAAAAATTGAAAGCATTTCCCCTGAAATCAGGAACAAGACAAGGGTGCCCACTCTCACCACTACTATTCAATATAGTGTTGGAAGTTTTGGCCACAGCAATCAGAGCAGAAAAAGAAGTAAAAGGAATCCAGATAGGAAAAGAAGAAGTGAAACTCTCGCTGTTTGCAGATGACATGATCCTCTACAGAGAAAACCCTAAAGACTCTTCCAGAAAATTACTAGAGCTAATCAATGAATATAGTAAAGTTGCAGGATATAAAATTAACACACAGAAATCCCTTGCATTCCTATATACTAACAATGAAAAAACAGAAAGAGAAATTAAGGGAACAATACCATTCACCATTGCAACAAAAAGAATAAGATACTTAGGAGTATATCTACCTAAAGAAACGAAAGACCTATACATAGAAAACTATAAAACACTGATGAAAGAAATCAAAGAGGACACAAACAGATGGAGAAACATACCATGCTCATGGATTGGAAGAATCAATATTGTCAAAATGGCTATTCTACCCAAAGCAATCTATAGATTCAATGCAATCCCTATCAAGCTACCAACGGTATTTTTCACAGAACTAGACCAAAGAATTTCACAATTTGTATGGAAATAGAAAAAAACCTCAAATAGCCAAAGTAATCTTGAGAAAGAAGAATGGAACTGGAGGAATCAACCTGCCTGACTTCAGACTCTACTACAAAGCCACAGTCATCAAGACAGTATGGTACTGGCACAAAGACAGAAATATAGATCAATGGAACAGAATAGAAGGATTAATCTCAAAAATATACAAGCAACTCTTGAAGCTAAATTCCAGAAAAATAAATGACCCAATCAAAAAATGGGCCAAAGAACTAAACAGACATTTCTCCAAAGAAGACATACAGATGGCTAACAAACACATGAAAAGATGCTCAACATCACTCATTATTAGAGAAATGCAAATCAAAACCACAATGAGGTACCATTACACGCCAGTCAGGATGGCTGCTATCCAAAAGTCTACAAGCAATAAATGCTGGAGAGGGTGTGGAGAAAAGGGAACCCTCTTACACTGTTGGTGGGAATGCAAACTAGTACAGCCACTATGGAAAACAGTGTGGAGATTTCTTAAAAAACTGGAAATAGAACTGCCATATGACCCAGCAATCCCACTTCTGGGCATACACACTGAGGAAACCAGATCTGAAAGAGACACATGCACCCCAATGTTCATCGCAGCACTGTTTATAATAGCCAGGACATGGAAGCAACCTAGATGCCCATCAGCAGATGAATGGATAAGGAAGCTGTGGTACATATACACCATGGAATATTACTCAGCCGTTAAAAAGAATTCATTTGAACCAGTTCTAATGAGATGGATGAAACTGGAGCCCCTTATACAGAGTGAAGTAAGCCAGAAAGATAAAGAACATTACAGCATACTAACACATATATATGGAATTTAGAAAGATGGTAACGATAACCCTATATGCAAAACAGAAAAAGAGACACAGAAATACAGAACAGACTTTTGAACTCTGTGGGAGAAGGTGAGGGTGGGATATTTCAAAAGAACAGCATGTATACTACCTATGGTGAAACAGATGACCAGCCCAGGTTGGATGCATGAGACAAGTGCTCGGGCCTGGTGCACTGGGAAGACCCAGAGGAATCGGGTGGAGAGGGAGGTGGGAGGGGGGATCGGGATGGGGAATACGTGTAAATCTATGGCTGATTCATATCAATGTATGACAAAACCCACTGAAAAAATAAATAAATAAATAAAGGGAAAAAAAAAAAAAGGGCTTCCCTGGCAGTTCAGTGGTTAAGACTTGGCCTTCTAATGCATGAGGAGTGAGTTCGATCCCTAGTCAGGAAGCTAAGATCCCGCATGCCTTGTGGCCAAAAAACCAAAACAGGACACAAAAACAGTATTGAAACCAATTCAATAAATACTTTAAAATGGTCCACACTAAAAAAAAACAAAACTTTAAAAAATAAAATAAAAATAAAAGCATGGATATATGTGTTGTGTACAACTGATTCACTTTGATGTATACTTGAAACTAACATAACGTTGTAAGTCAACTATACTCCAATCAAAATTTGAAAAAAAGCCTTAAAATTTTAGCTCTTAAGAAAATACAGTAAAACATCATTTCATATTTGCTTTAAAAGTTAGGTTGTAAGCAAATAGCAACAGGGAGGTTGTGACTGTATTTCAGTAGCAATTTTACATTCCCACCAGATGGCAGTCTTCCCTGACTCTTCGCAGGTACCTTACAGAATCTAGCTGTTCATTGCTCACAAAGCAGTGAGACTGCATCCGTGTACTCGGATAGAATATTGGAAATCTGCCAAAACTCCATGGCTCCAGGATTAAATATCTCTTTGAAAAGAGACTTCCATGGGCAGAGGTTTTCAGTTTTTCAAATGATATGTATATCTCTGGGACAACGGCTATTTACATAAACTCTAGGCTTACAACGAGTTTCTCAGGATCACAGTTGGCACCTTTTCTTGATGTTCAGGACGCCAACAGGCTGGTAAATGCACCAGAGAAGGTTTCAGAGTATTGTGTTTCTCCAAGCAGAGCCAAGTAAGAAGAATTCAAATGCCACCCGTATATCAAGTATTCTCATCTAATCTCAGCTCCTAGAGTGTTTACTTAAAACATTTTCATTTTCTTGGCAAAGAGCTACGTAAATACATTCAATTTTACCTCTTTTATACATATGTCCTTGAGATATTTTGACTAATGTGTTAGGTTTGAGAATTTTACTCTCCAACTACATGTGCATGTAGATCATAAACTAATTCTAGAATAAAAGGCTTATCTCAATGATCAGTGACATTTGCAATTGAGAATTTATCCATTCTTTGCGATGTTGGAGAGAATGTCACTGCATTTTCAAATTTAATTATTTTGTATTTATACCTATAACAAATTCATATCCCTGACAGGGATCAGTATTAGTAACTATTTATTCAATAGGGAAATTCACACAACTCCTCTATTTTATATAGGGGGGGGGATAGATTAGGAATACTCTCACAGGGACCTTGTGTAAAGAATCTTCTTAGTCAAGGGTGTGATGGTGACTGAGAGAGTAAATTGGAAGTCGGGCTCTGTCCTTATCTTCTTGGCTCTTTTCTACTGACGGATAGCAAAACACATAATTTTAAAATATGACTACAGGAGTTTAGGGCATGCCGCCTCAAACATGTTGCTTCGGTATATTGATTATTTTGAGCTGCAGGTACTTGGAAAATAGCAAATGCAGGGAGAGTCTGCCTCTGGCTCCCCTTATCTGACTAGAAGAGAGATCCTCCAAAACTCAATTGTCATATATCTCCTCCCTGTGGGGTTCAGTGTGAGATTGGTCGGCTCTTCTCACAGAAGAGACCAGAAGTCATCACCACATTCAGACAGACTTTGTCACAAACTATCATAGCTCTTATCTTTTTTCTAAGGGTCTCTTCTTTCTCGATAAGGATGGAAGATCTTGATGAGGGTGAAAGAGGAGAGTGAAAAAGCTGGCTTAATACTCAACATTCAAAGAGAAAATAAAATCATGGCATCTGGTCCCATCACTTCATGGCAAATAGAAGGGCAAACAGTGGAAACAATGACAATCTTTACTTTCTTGGGCTACAAAATCACTAGGATGGTGACTGCAGCCATGAAATTAAAAAACACTTGCTCCTTGGAAGAAAAGTATGACAAACCTAGATAGCATATTAAAAAGCAGAGACATCACTTTGCCAACAAAGGTCCTCAAAGCTATGGTTTTTCCAGTAGTTATGTATGGATGAGAGAGTTGAACCATAAAGAAGGCTGAGCACCAAAGAATTGACGCTTTTGAGCTGTGGTATTGGAGAAGACTCTTGAGAGTCCCTTGGACTGCAAGGAGATCCAACCAGTCCATCCTAAAGGAGAGCAGTCCTGGGTGTTCGTTGGAAGGACTGATGCTGAAGCTGAAACTCCAGTACTTTGGCCACCTCCTGTGAAGGGTTGACTCATTGGAAAAGATCTTGCTGCTGGGAAAGATTGAGGACAGGAGGAGAAGGAGGTGGCAGAGGATGAGATGAATGGATGGCATCACTGACTCAATGGACATGAGTTTGAGCAAACTCCAGGAGATAGTGAAGGACAGGGGAGCCTGGTGTGCTGCAGTCCATGGGGTTGTAAAGAGTCGGACACGACTTAGTGACTGAACTACAACAACATCTTTCCTAAAAATCATTGACTCCCCTCTAAAGGGCCTATGTTCCCCTACCCTTTCCTGAGTAAGATGGTATTTAAACTTAAATTCTAAAGCTATCTCCTTGGGATACTCGGTGTTACCTAGGTGTTACCAGGGTTACTCTCATGTGCACATGAGGTCTACATGTTAATAAACCTCTGCTTTCCTCTTGGTAATCTGTCTTTTATTTACAAGGGTCTCAGCCAAGAACCCAGAAGGGTAGAAGGAAAAATATTTCTCCTCTCCTACACTATTCACACCTAACAGAGAAAAGCTCAGCTATGGAACAAAGCTATGGGAAGTCCCACTCTGCCCCCAGATTCTCATTTTCTCCCTGCCACCCTACTTCACACAATGGTCTGCTGCATATCTAGAGAATATAAACTATTTTTCATATGCATAATATAAAGCAAGTGTTAGAATTCAGTATAAATTTAAGTAAAAAAAAAAAAAATACTCATTATCCAGAACTAAATTCACAGTCATTCTCAAAGAATGGGGCTATAATCCAGTTGCCTAACAATGTAGCATATGTGGATACAATCATGCATAGGAAAGGAAAATTTTCTATGGATGGGGCACTGGGAACTGAATCACATAGGGAAGCAAGGCAACAAGGGGAGGCTCTGGTATTGTTCATGAGAGTTGAAAACAGAGACATTTCTATTTTATTTCAACTGCAAAGAGTGTTAGGTTTATCACATAAAATTAGAGTTTTCAGTTTAATTTCTCTGGTATTTAAAATTCCTAAATGAATGCTATGCTATAGCCCAAAGGACAAACTCCAAACCACCTCCTGTGACCTTTAAGATTATTTCTCAGCCCCATTTAATGTCTCCTCTTCTATGCTTTGCAATTACATGAGCAGGCCCTGACTTTGCTTTTTTTTAAGTCCACCCCACTACACAGCATGCTCCTGGCAGTCTCTCTGCTTGTTCATCTTTGAAATTTCCAGTGAGTTCTTAATACATGTGTGGGGGATTAGTTAATCAATTATTAACTCATGGTTGGCCTTCTGACTAGGCTATTTCTGTAAATTTCTAAAATGCCTGGGAAATAAATGCCTATCCATGGTTCACTGGGAAGACTTGAGATACCTGGGTCTGATATTTATTCCTGCTGTAGCAAACTTCTACAAACTGTTTGGCTTAAACAGCAGAAATCTATTCTCTAAAAGTTCTGGAAGTCAGAAGTTTGAAATCAAGGTGTAAGCATGACTCTATTCTCTTTGGAGGCTCTGGAGAAGAAGCATTTTTGCCTTCTTCCGGTGGTTGTTGACATTTCTCGGTGTTCTGTGGCTCACGGCTGCTTCATTTCAGTATTGGCCTAGTTGCCTTTTCCACTGTGGTTTTGTGTGCCTAAAATTCCTCACTTTTTGTCTTACATCTACGGTTTACCTGTTAATTCATGATAATCTCCTCTCAAGATCCTTAACTTAATCACATCATTGCCATATAAGGACATACTCATTCTTTTGTCATACAAGATAAGAGTTAGATTTTTACATGACCAAGATGTAGACATTTTAAGGTACTCCATGTATCCCACCGCAACCTGAGAGTAAACAATTAACCATTGAAGATAAAAAGTCCAAACTGAACTCAGAGTATCTATCACAAATGCAGTATTTTCTTGGATAGACCTAACCCTAGATGTTTCTATAGCTCTGAGGAGGAACTTTTAGATATAGCACCCAGATGAACTGCTATTGCTAAGTGAGCTATAAATGAACTGACACCTCCCAAAAAACATGAGGATGCAGTGATAAAACTGAAGAAGACCCTGGTGATAAAACAATACCTCAGGAGACAGACCTGATCAATGCCTTTTAGTTCTGTCTATTGGACAGGCCAGTACTGTGAATATCTGGGGATGGAGACCTCAAATATATGCCATCCAAAGAGAAGCATTTGGGAACTAGATAGTTCCCTGGTAGCTCAGACAGTAAAGCATCTGCCTACAATACGGGAGATCTCGGTTCAATCCCTGGGTCAGGAAGATCCTCTGGAGAAGGAAATGGCAACCCACTCTAGTACTTTTGCCTGGAAAATCCCATGGACAGAGGAGCCTGGTAGGCTACAGTCCATGGGGGCGCAAAGAGTCAGACACCACTGAACGACTTCACTTTCACTCTTTCACTTTCCAAAAGATGGATAAGAAGCCCAAGTCGAAAAACAAATTTGCATTTCCAAAGAACAAAGGAGTTGAGAGAGCAAGAGTGAGCAAACTGTGGGGCAAAAATAAATGACAGTTACTTCCAATTACTTCCAAAGGTTAAGAATAAAGAACAGAAAAAAACATCAGTGGGAAGAAGAAGGTGGTCTGTGAAACAGGGAGGGCCTGGGCAGCCTACTTAATGCTGTAAACCTAACAAGCTCTTCGGAACTAAAATGAGACTTTGTATAAGTCTGTAGTCTACCACTTTGCCATTATTCTTGTACGCTATGACTCTTTTATACTAAGTATTAAGCACTTAAGGTAGCCTTAATATCATTGATTAAAGGGCTCACATTCAGAGGATATGCGCTGGTACCAAGCAGACCAGCATCTCTTCTCCAGGAAGGCTGGCCCGCGCCCGTGTCGTTTTCTCCAGCACCATCTGACCATGTGCGTGGTCATGTTAAGACAGAAGAAGAGCCACTGGAGAAGGGACACTTGGACCTTGGGACAGATTCTACCCCGACTCCTCCAGGGAAAGAGATAGAGAAATAATTAGGACTTTGGCAACAGGAACCTAATTCGGTTTCCCCCCCTGTTTTATGGGTCTTTGCTGAGAAGCTGGGAATATCTTATCACAAAGAATATCTAAAATCATTTAAAACATCCATGAAATTAGGTGCTGGCAACTCAAACACCTTCAGAGCTAAAGATGGAAAACAGAAAAAACTATAAGGACCATAATTGTGACTGACTTCGAGGGGTGGAGGGCAGGTGCGGTTACCAGTTTTTGACCCTGTTTAATGACAGTATCTTGTCAGACAAATACGAGAGAAGTTTGGAGTGCTCTAGAGCATTGGAACATTGCTAAAACTTTTTAATGGATATAAATTTCAAACTGTTCATAGTCATAGCCCAGTAGTTTAAAAAAAAATTGAACAAAAGAGATTAAAAGATAATTTTTTAAAAACTTAATTGCAAGGCCAATCCAACTGATTTTCCCCAAAGTGCCTCTTATTTGGCCTAAAACCTCTGAGTGGAATGTGAAAATGTTGATTATATGTAAGGTCAGCTTCATTCTGCTATTGTTATATAAAGACATGAAGGCATAAACAATCTGATTAGTTTTTTTCTTTTGCTATTTAAACATAGAGATAGTATGTGGTTACAAATGGCTGTGGAGAAGGGGAGGAATTATTTATTGAAGCATCTGTGATGGACATAGCATCAGACCTCCAGAGAGCATTTATGAGTTACTAGGATTCCAAAATACAAACTATAAACTATATCCCTCAATATTTTTTATGAAAAAAGAAATAAAAAGTTAGTAGGCATTTTATGATATATATATATGTATGTGTGTATACATATATATTTTTTTAATATTACCAGCAAGTGTTCTAACTAAAAATAAAAAGTTTTTAAAAAATTTTGTCTTTGTAACCATGTTTGAAAATATTTTTACTTTCTTGTTCTTATCATCATATATATAGACATTTGACATATTTGCTTGCCCACATCTAAAAAGTTCTTAAATTGTATAGACACCATCTATGTGAACCAATAAAACTCCACAAATACTGCAGTTCTATAGAAAAGTCAGCTTTAAATTTGGAAAGATACTATCTAACCTTACCACTTCTCAATAAACATGTGGTTAATAGACACAGAACAGTGAAAGATAACAGTCCACAATACATAAATTATAAAAATATGAATAAGCTTACCATTTCTTTAAACTTGTCTATTAAGTTTTCTGTGTGTTTTCAGTATTAAGGGTCAGTAACCTATGCAAGCAAGAGAGTTTCAGAAAAACATCTATTTCTGCTTTATTGATTATGCCAAGGCCTTTGACTGTGTGGATCACAATAAACTGTGGAAAATTCTGAAGGAGGTGGGAATACCAGACCACCTGACCTGCCTCTTGAGAAACCTATATGTAGGTCAGGAAGCAACAGTTAGAACTGGACATGGAACAACCGACTGGTTCCAAACAGGAAAAGGAGTACGTCAAAGCTGTATATTGTCACCCTGCTTATTTAACTTATATGCAGATTACATCATGAGAAACGCTGGGCTGGAGGAAGCAAAAGCTGGAATCAGGATTGCCAGAAGAAATATCAATGACCTCAGATATGCAGATGACACCACCCTTATGGCAGAAAGTGAAGAACTAAAGAGTCTCTTGATGAAAGTGAAAGAGGGGAGTGAAAAAGTTGGCTTAAAGCTCAACATTCAGAAAATTTAGATCAAGGCATCTGGTCCCATCACTTCATGGCAAATAGATGGGGAAACAGTGGAAACAGTGTCAGACTTTATTTTTGGGGGGGCTCCAAAATCACTGCAGATGATGATTGCAGCCATGAAATTAAAAGACACTTACTCTTTGGAAGGAAAGTTATGACCAACCTAGACAGCCTATTAAAAAAGCAGAGACATTACTTTGCCAACAAAGGTCCATCTAGTCAAGGCTATGGCTTTTCCAGTGGTCATGTATGGATGTGAGAGTTGGACTATAAAGAAAGCTGAGCACCGAAGAATTGATGCCTTTGAACTGTGGTGTTGGAGAAGACTCCTGAGAGTCCCTTGGACTGCAAGGAGATCCAACCAGTCCATCCTAAAGGAGATCAGTCCTGGGTGTTCATTGGAAGGACTGATGTTGAAGCTGAAACTCCAATACTTTGGCCACCTGATTGGAAGAGCTGACTCACTGGAAAAGACCCTGATGCTGGGAAAGATTGAGGGCAGAAGGAGAAGGGGACGACAGAGGATGAGATGGTTGGATGGCATCACTGACTCAATGGACATGGGTTTGTGTAGACTCTGGCAGTTGGTGATGGACAGGGAGGGCTGGCGTGCTGCGGTTCATGGGATCACAAAGAGTCGGACATGACTGAGCGACTGAACTGAACTGAGCTGAACCTATACCTCTTATATAAAATTATGTTTTTTTAATTCTTTTGGTGTTTCTTCTGATTTTGAAAATAGCTCCTAAAATACCATTGTTTGCTGTTGTTTATCAAATTTCATTTGCAATATTGTAGAATTAGAATTACAAAAGGTGGAAGAATCTGCCAGACATATTATGCTCTCTTTTCCATAATAAAATACAAATGAAAAATGGAGTGAATGAGGAGCATAAGCCAATTAAGGACTTACGACATTTCTAGAAAAAAATTTTAAGCCTTAAAAGCAAACAAAAATCTAGAGACACAGCAGAAAGTGTTCAGCTACGAATTTAGAAATTGATTTTACAACCAGCTTCTCCAACTCCCTAAGTAACCTGTGGAAGTTGTTTGTGGTTACTCTGCTTTTCAGTTAATCCTTTGCTATGCCAACTCATTCTCATAACAGACATACTCATCTAATCAAGATATCAATCCGCAAAATGGGAATAATCGTTACTGGTTGATCAAGATAATGGTCAAGGTTACACGAGGTGTTCAGGCCTGACAGAACACAGAAGAAATCATTGGAACACAGGTACTTTCCCATCAGGTGACAGTTGATCCCCACGCAAATAATTAACACCAGTGAAAAATGACTAAAGAAGTGGTTGCTGTAAATGAGTAAATGAAAACCATTAAAACCAGTTCTTTGCAGAGCAGTCAATAGAGTTACATGAAATTCAGGGGAGAAAAGGATATGGATCATTGTGGAAAATAGTATTGTGGTTCCTAAAGCAATTAAACATGGAATTACTATATGACCTGGCAAGGTAACTTCTGGATATACATCCAAAAGCATAGAAAACAGGGACTCAAACAGATGATTGTATATCAATATTCACAGTAGCCAAAGATGAAAACAAACCACATGTCTACTAACAGAAAAATGGATGGACAAAATGTAGAATATTATTCAGCCTTAGAAAAGGAATTGTGACACATGCTACAACATGAAGAAATTTTTAAAGTTATTGTGCTAAGTGAAGTAAGCCAGACTCCAAAGAACAAATATAGTATGATTTCACTTATATGAGTTACCTAGAGTAGTCAAATTCATAGAGATGAAAAGCAGAATGCTGGTTGCCAGTCAGTGGAAGTAACGAGTCTTACTGTTTAATGGGTACAAAGTTTCAATTTGGGAATATGAAAACATTCCTGAAATGGATTGTGGTGACAGTTGTACAACAATATGAATACACTTAGTCTCACCGAATTGTATTCCTAAAAATCAATTGAAATGGTAAATTTACATCATGTATATTTCATCACAATAAACATGTTATAAAGAGTATTTCTTCCTAAGTGTAAAAATCATTTGTTGAAAAGGCCAACAAATGAAAGATCAAATTTTTCTTACAATGATATATAGCGTGCAGAAAGATGATTCATACACAAGAAAATGGCTATTCTCTTGAGGAAGGTAAGCATCCAAATAAGTGGTCCACAGGAGACTGAAGGGCAAGAATCACCACGAGGTGACTGTCTTCTCTTGACTCTGGAGCTAGTTTTGCTTTTTTTTTTTTTTTTTTTGCAAGTTACTCAGTCATATCCGACTCTTTGCAACCCCAAGGACTATACAGTCCATAGAATTCTCCAGGCCAGAATATTGGAGTGGGTAGCCTTTCCCTTCTTCAGGGGATCTTCCCAACCCAGGGATCGAACCCACGTCTCCCACATTGCAGGCAGATTCTTTACCAGCTGAGTCACAAGAGAAGCCCAAGAATACTCGAGTTAAGTAGCCTATCCCTTCTTCAGCAGATCTTCCCAACCCAGGAATCGAACTGGAGTCTCCTGCATTGCAGGCAGATTCTTTACCAACTGGTCTATCAGGGAAGCCCTGATAGCTTTTGCATTAGAGTCTCTTAATTTCAAATTTGCCACTTGTATGTTAATCTGGGTACCAAACACTCCAGATATGAAGTCTAAGCCTCAAGTTTTATCTTACCTAAAGATAAATTAAATGCAAAAGTCAGGTTGACATTTAGAAATTAATGGATGTGAATGGAATGAAGAAAAGAAGTTCATATTAGAAATATGCTTGGTGTTTAAGAGGAATTAAAGAATGAGATATCTGGGAAAAGAGTAGGACAAAATGGTAATATTCAGAGGATGAGCTTTCTAGTCTTTAAATGTAATGGGGATGGAGTATAAAGGTTTCTTAAGTTAGACTCTCTTAAGAAAAATGTATACAAATATTTTTTAGTTGCTATGTTATTAGGTTTGTGGGCAGAAGCTAAATTCAAACAATTCCGGACATCTTTTTGTGCCCCGGGCTGCTTGACATATATGCAAGGATGAAGAAGATGGTGATGAACTCAATTCCTTTCATAAACCTTAACCCAAATTTCTCAGGTACATAATGTATTACAAAAGCAAATCTTGTATTTAGAATAAGTTATGCTGAAAATATGAATAAGTATTGGAAAACTAGTCTGTGTTTCTCAATATTATTATAGTCATTTCTGTATTATGCCTATAGGTGTTTCCTTAGGTGAAAGTACAACAGTTCACTAGGTTTTACTTTCAACAATTTAATGTTACCTTTGGAAAATTGCTTTTGGCCATGAAAAAAAGACTAGATAGTAAAGATAAACAACTGAGATCTGGAAATAAAACTTTTATTAAATCACTGAAATTGACCAACTTACCAAAATTTTTTATCAGATACAATAGCCCCTAGAACAGACTTTTCACTGCCTGCTCCCAGCGATTATTCTTCAATAAGTTACAGAAGCTGAAAATGTCTTTATTGGGTTTGCCAGAATCATCTGCTCATTTAGCTTAGGAAGTTAAAGAGTGGCAGATCCTTTGGAAATTTTCAGCAGAAACGAAATTTGTCTTTGGTAGTCTCTTTTTGCTCATTATCTCTCCTTCCATTTCCCAGCTCCCTTTAATATGCTTATATTACCCAGATCCTTCATACTGTTTTAAATGTACAATGGAAAAGTATGACAGAAAAGACTAATATAAAGAAAGAAAACACAGTAGAAGTTATGCCAAAATGGCTCCTGAGCTTCAGAGATGTTTAAACAAAATCTTCTCTTTAACTTCAAAAAGCAATCAAAGCAGGGTGACCAAAAACAGCACTCTTACACATTCCTAACTTGAGAGAGCATCAGTTATTCCCCAACTCTTACGGAAAGTCACTTGGAAATATTTATCAAGACTTTTAAACATTATTATACCCTTGGCCAGTAATTCTACTTGTGGGAAATAAGCCTAAGTAACTAATCTTAAATATAAACTGTTTTATAGAGAAATATTGGAAATGGTCATTAAAATGACAATTAAAATTCAAAAAATAATACAGGATAACTATAGGGAAACTGTGGTGAATTCATGTAAAGTAGATATTTAAAGTCGTTTAAAAAGATGACCTACAATATCTTTATGCTATAATTTTATATGGAAAATAACAAATAAAGATACAGGTGTGTTAGACAATGTACCTGCACTACTGTGTCAAACTGTAAGTACTTAAGGGTATTATGTTATGTGAAATAATCGGATAGGAGAATACAAATATTATATGGCCTCAGTTCTTAGAAACAAACAAAAGCTCAGAGACACAGAGAAGAAATTGTGGTTGCCAGAGGCCGGGGGTTACAAGAGGACAGAATGAGTGAAGGGGTCAAAAGGTATGAATTTATAAGTAAAATATAAATATGACATAGTTATGTAATAAACAGCATGGTGACTATTGTTAACAATACTGTTTCATGTTTGAAAGTTGCTAATGGGGTAAATCTTAAAAATTCTCATCACAAGAAAAAAAAATTTTTAACTATGTACTATAACAGATGTTAACTAGACTTACTGTGTTGATCATTTAACAAACTACACAAATACAGAAATACAAAATTATTATGAAATAATATAATGTTATATATCAGTTACACATTGACTTTAAAAAAAAAGAAACAAGGATGTTAATCATAGTTCTGTTACTACTTCTTAACATTGAGAAAGCCACACTTTCTCAGAAACTCCTATTCCATGTTAACCTATAATAATATAATAAAAGCTATATATGACAAACCCACAGCAAGCATCACCCTCAATGGTGAAAAATTGAAAGCATTTCCCCTGAAATCAGGAACAAGACAAGGGTGCCCACTCTCA
The DNA here is from genome assembly GCF_910594005.1 of Cervus elaphus. Classification (NCBI taxonomy): domain Eukaryota; kingdom Metazoa; phylum Chordata; class Mammalia; order Artiodactyla; family Cervidae; genus Cervus; species Cervus elaphus. The sequence continues at coordinate 13,415,996 of NC_057840.1, forward strand.
CCACTACTATTCAACATAGTGTTGGAAGTTTTGGCCACAGCAATCAGAGCAGAAAAAGAAGTAAAAGGAATCCAGATAGGAAAAGAAGAAGTGAAACTCTCGCTGTTTGCAGATGACATGATCCTCTACAGAGAAAACCCTAAAGACTCTTCCAGAAAATTACTAGAGCTAATCAATGAATATAGTAAAGTTGCAGGATATAAAATTAACACACAGAAATCCCTTGCATTCCTATATACTAACAATGAAAAAACAGAAAGAGAAATTAAGGAAACAATACCATTCACCATTGCAACAAAAAGAATAAAATACTTAGGAGTATATCTACCTAAAGAAACAAAAGACCTATACATAGAAAACTATAAAACACTGATGAAAGAAATCAAAGAGGACACAAACAGATGGAGAAACCTACCATGCTCATGGATTGGAAGAATCAATATTGTCAAAATGGCTATTCTACCCAAAGCAATCTATAGATTCAATGCAATCCCTATCAAGCTACCAACGGTATTTTTCACAGAACTAGACCAAAGAATTTCACAATTTGTATGGAAATACAAAAAACCTCGAATAGCCAAAGTAATCTTGAGAAAGAAGAATGGAACTGGAGGAATCAACCTGCCTGACTTCAGACTCTACTACAAAGCCACAGTCATCAAGACAGTATGGTACTGGCACAAAGACAGAAATATAGATCAATGGAACAGAATAGAAAGCCCAGAGATAAATCCACGAACTTATGGACACCTTATCTTTGACAAAGGAGGCAAGGATATACAATGGAAAAAAGACAACCTCTTTAACAAGTGGTGCTGGGAAAACTGGTCAACCACTTGTAAAAGAATGAAACTAGAACACTTTCTAACACCATACACAAAAATAAACTCAAAATGGATTAAAGATCTAAATGTAAGACCAGAAACTATAAGACTCCTAGAGGAGAACATAGGCAAAACACTCTCTGACATAAATCACAGCAAGATCCTCTATGACCCACCTCCCAGAATATTGGAAATAAAAGCAAAAATAAACAAATGGGACCTAATGAAACTTAAAAGCTTTTGCACTACAAAGGAAACTATAAGTAAGGTGAAAAGACAGCCCTCAGATTGGGAGAAAATAATAGCAAATGAAGAAACAGACAAAGGATTCATCTCAAAAATATACAAGCAACTCCTGCAGCTCAATTCCAGAAAAATAAATGACCCAATCAAAAAATGGGCCAAAGAACTAAACAGACATTTCTCCAAAGAAGACATACAGATGGCTAACAAACACATGAAAAGATGCTCAACATCACTCATTATTAGAGAAATGCAAATCAAAACCACAATGAGGTACCATTACACACCAGTCAGGATGGCTGCTATCCAAAGGTCTACAAGCAATAAATGCTGGAGAGGGTGTGGAGAAAAGGGAACCCTCTTACACTGTTGGTGGGAATGCAAACTAGTACAGCCACTATGGAAAACAGTGTGGAGATTCCTTAAAAAACTGGAAATAGAACTGCCATATGACCCAGCAATCCCACTTCTGGGCATACACACTGAGGAAACCAGATCTGAAAGAGACACATGCACCCCAATGTTCATCGCAGCACTGTTTATAATAGCCAGGACATGGAAGCAACCTAGATGCCCATCAGCAGATGAATGGATAAGGAAGCTGTGGTACATATACACCATGGAATATTACTCAGCCGTTAAAAAGAATTCATTTGAACCAGTTCTAATGAGATGGATGAAACTGGAGCCCCTTATACAGAGTGAAGTAAGCCAGAAAGATAAAGAACATTACAGCATACTAACACATATATATGGAATTTAGAAAGATGGTAACGATAACCCTATATGCAAAACAGAAAAAGAGACACAGAAATACAGAACAGACTTTTGAACTCTGTGGGAGAAGGTGAGGGTGGGATATTTCAAAAGAACAGCATGCATACTATCTATGGTGAAACAGATCACCAGCCCAGGTGGGATGCATGAGACAAGTGCTCGGGCCTGGTGCACTGGGAAGACCCAGAGGAATCGGGTGGAGAGGGAGGTGGGAGGGGGGATCAGGATGGGGAATACGTGTAAATCTATGGCTGATTCATATCAATGTATGACAAAACCCACTGAAATGTTGTGAAGTAATTAGCCTCCAACTAATGAAAAAAAAAAGAATACTAGAGTGGGTAGCCATTTCCTTCTTAAGGGCATCTTCTAAACCTAGGGATCAAATCCCAGTCTCTTGCATTGCAGGTGGATTCTTTACTGTCTGAGCCATATTCATACCTCAAATTATTTCATAGTGAAAGCAGCCTGGATTGAAAGTCAGGAGATTAAATGTCATTCCCAGTTTGACTCCTAACTTTTTGATTCTGGACCAGGCAATGTATTAGGACTAGCCTACCTACACATGAAACAGTAGCATAAGATGAACTTTAAGGTCTCACTCCATTTAACATTCCATGATTCTTTCAATATGGCCCTATAACAATTTCATATGTCAGAATATTGCTATTGGCAAAAAATTTCCTCATATGTAAAACCTGATCTAGCCCTGAGGATATTATGCCTTGTCGAGTCTAGAGCTCACTGCACGGTAAAAGCTATTTTCCTTTATCTGGAAAAGCACGTAATTATTCAGTCTATGCCCCTCACAGTGTGAGCAACTTCTTTAGTTTCCATTGTTCAAATATGACAAAAGCATAAAGATACGTAGTGATAATAAACTGGCTGTAAGCAAAGCAAGTGAACTCGATATTTATTCAAACTCCAGGACTGATGCTCTTTATGTCAAGTTAATGGGGAAGAAAAGTCTTCATGAAACTACATATGAAGCATTGCACGTCAGCAGCTTATTTTGAAAGAATATTTGAAACAGAAAAGAATGATTTATATTCATAAAAAGGCTGTATCACATTTTCAATTCTTTGGATTTTTGTTGCATGTCCAATATACTTTCATAGGAAGTAGCATCTCAGATGTAGCAGTAAACCTACAGGTGAGTCTGAAACAGATACCTTGATAGGACCAGAGATTTTTTTAGAGACTTTTTGAAAGGAGGTTAAGACTCCAATTAAGTAATCTTATTCTATAAGATCCCGACAAAGCATTACCCGGCCATAGGGTTAAAAGTTCCTGGACCTTACTAGATTGAAGATGAGGTTTAAGCTGTAAAATAGGCCTTATCCTCTGGACTTATAACTGAACTGAAAGTTTACTAGAGCATAATACATCATAGAGAATTGCAGCCAGCTCCAATGACCATAATAACCCCATGTCTCGAGTATTACAGAATATAGGGATAGATTCAGAATTTTGAGTGGATCAAAATATTAATTAAAAAAGCATTTTGTTGATCTTTTCTGGGAACTAATAAAAGCCATTCCTAACCTCTGCTCATTTCTTTATAAAATGGGAGCACTATCTCCCAGAGCACTTGGAAACGCTTGTAAAAAACGTTCTATACAAATAAAATGTCAATGGCCTCATCATAATCATTGTTTATTATGGGGGTATTACCACACTTCTGTCCAGGTCTCAGTCAACTAACTCTATGGGACCTGGGTTGTAATGAGAAAGCTGTCCTTGCAGTGCAGAGAAGGAATTATTGGTATCCTTTTCTAAGTAAAGCATATGCTGATCAACTGCAGTTAAAAAATAATTATTTCTTAAGTGAAAGATAAACAAGGACATCTCATCATTTATATATCGTCTTTATGAGTCAATTATAGTTTCTCCTCATAGCCTTGACCGGCATGGAAAATTATCACTTCATATATATTTCAGTATTGAATTTGTTTTTGATTTTATGTATACCTCATATAGTATTTTGTACAGTCAACCTGAAAAAGAAAATGCAAAACAACTTGCTAATTGTAGGCAAAAGCTTATTTATGCCTAATCACAAATTCTAAATTATAATGTTAATGCATCATTAATATAAGAGCTATCCTCTTAGTAAATGTTTGGATTTAGATTCTCAAACAATAGCAAAACAATATGGTAAAACTCGATTTTTTTATCTGATTTAAGGCAGGAAAAATCTGTGTTCCCAGACTGGATAATTACTTATACAATTTTAAGTTAATGATTGAGATTTATGGGAAAGTTAAAATATGATATAAAAAAGCAACTTAATATCCATTGCATATTATTTAAATACTTTACAAGGCATAGATTGTACAAGCAGACCTCAATTTACAAAGGACTATGGTCCCACACTTGGGTAAAGTTACTGAGAGAATTTTTCTATAACAGTATTCTCAACCATATGTCTAAGGCTTCTGGACTTTCTCATAACAGTTGTTTCAATGTAGGTTAACTTTAATACAAATAATATTTTCAAACTGATATTTAATATATAATTTTTATTGTGAAATGTGTATGAGGCTGCTGCAACTCATGATACCATGGCCCAATGATGCTATTATGGACCTAAATTCTTGCTTCTCTCCACTTTGTCATTCTTAGCGTGTCAATTCTGTCAACTTTTCAACTCTGGTCATAGCCACAAGATGACTGCTAGAAGTGACTCCAAAAAATGTTTCTTTGTTCACATCCACTGTAAGACAGAAACATCTCTACTTCAACTAAGAATATACTTCCTCTCTTTGGTCTCAACTAGGCAAACTGGGATCCTGTGACCATCTCCAGACCAATCATGATTGATAGGAAAGTTGCATCAAATGAATCATAAAATAACCTTGAAGATTGGAACAGAGGTTTTAAAAGAAAAAAAAAAAAGGTTATATTAGGAAGAAGGAGGACAGCAGTGCATTCTGGGCATTTTGAATGCTACTTTACAAATCTGGGAAAGACAGATTTCGGGCAATAAAAATGGATGAAGGAAGAGTGGTGATTTGTGGCAACTGTTCAAATTAGTGAATTGTTTATAAATTACCTACTGATAACTTGGGAAATTTTTATAATGTTCATAATGAAACATGCATGTAGGACTATGCTTCTAGAAAATATTGTAACTAATTGGAAAAATCTCCCAAGAAATCAAGTTATCTTAAAACTTTATCACATTCATTATTTTCAAAAGACCTCCTCCTTAAAAAATTACGTGACAGCTTGTTATTTTGGTAATAGATTCTTTAAGCAAATGTCTTGCTCTGCTGATGTGTGAGGCCTTTTCCTTCCAAAACTGCAAGTATCTACAGAACACATTTCTTCCAGAAACACATAATGCTCCAAAACTATACCTGGCATTAGCATCATAATCACCAATGAGACACAGGCAAAGCAATCCAAGGATAAAGCACATGAGAAGCATGGACTCTCTAAATGAAAAAGACCTAAATACTATTTCAACTCATAAAAGATGATGCTGTTAAAGTGCTGCACTCAATATGCCAGCAAATTTGGAAAACAGCAGTGGCCACAGGACTGGAAAAGGTCATTTTTCATTCCAATCTCAAAGAAGAGCAATGCCAAAGAATGCTCGAACTATGCCACAATGGCACTCATTTCACATGCTAGCAAGGTAACACTCAAAATCCTTCAAACTAAGCTTCAACAGTACATGAACTGAGAATGTCAAATATACAAATTGGATATAGGAAAAGTAGAGGAACCAGAGATCAAATTGCCCACATTCTTGGATCATAGAAAAACCAAGGGAATTCCAGAAAAACATCTACTTCCGCTTCATCCACTACACTAAAGCATTTGGCTATGCTCCGTTCAGTTCAGTTCAACAGTCGTGTCCGGCTTTTTGTGATCCATGAACTGCAGCAGGACAGGCTTCCCCATCCATCATCAACTCCCTGAGTTTACCCAAACTCATGTCCATTTAGTCGAAGATGCCATCCAACCATCTCATCCTCTGTCTTCCCCTTCTGCTGCCTTCAATCTTTCCCAGCATCAGAGTCTTCTGAAATGAGTCAGCTCTTCACATCAGGCAGCCAAAGGATTGGAGCTTCAGCTTCAACATCAGTTTTTTCAATGAACACTTGGGACTGATCTTCTTTAGGATGTACTGGTTGGATCTCCTTGAAGTCCAAGGGACTCTCAAGAGTCTTCTCCAACACCACAGTTCAAAAGCATCAATTCAGTGCTCAGCTTTCTTTAGTCCAACTCTCACATCCATACATGACCACTGGAAAAACCATAGCCTTGACTAGATGGACCTTTGTTGGCAAAGTAATGTCTCTGCTTTTTAATAAGCTCTCCAGGTTGGTCATAAATTTCCTTCCAAGGGGTAAGCACCTTTAATTTATGGCTGTAGTCACCATCTGTGGTGATTTTGGAGCCCAAGAAAATAAAGTCAGTCGCTGTTTCCATTGTTTCTCCATCTGTTTGCCATGAAGTGTTGGAACTGGATGCCATGATCTTAGTTTTCTGAATGTTGAGCTTTAAGCCAACTTTTTCACTATCCTCTTTGACTTTCATCAAGAGGCTCTTTAGTTCTTCTTCACTTTCTGCCATAAGGGTGGTGTCATCTGCATATCTGAGGTTATTGATATTTCTGCTAGCAATCTTGATTCCAGCTTGTGTTTCAACCAGTCCAGTGTTTCTCAAGATGTACTCTACATATAAGTTAAATAAGCAGGGTGACAATATACAGCCTTGACGGACTCCTTTTCCTATTGGGAACCAGTCTGTTGTTCCATGTCCAGTTCTAACTGTTGCTTCCTGACCTGCATACAGGTTTCTCAAGAGGCAGGTCAGGTGGTCTGGTATTCCCATCTCTTTCAGAAGTTTCCACAGTTTATCATGATCCACACAGTCAAAGACTATGGTATAGCCAATAAAGCAGAAATAAATGTTTTTCTGGAACTCTCTAGCTTTTTCAATGATCTAGCAGATGTTGGCAATTTGATCTATGGTTCCTCTGCCTTTTCTAAATCCAGCCTAAACATCTGGAAGTTCACAGTTCATGTACTGCTGAAGCCTGGCTTGGAGAATTTTGAGCATTACTTTACTAGCATGTGAGATGAGTTCAGTTGTGCAGTAATTTAAACATTCCTTGGCATTGCCTCTCTTTGGGATTGGAATGAAAACTGACCTTTTCCAGTCCTGTGCACACTGCTCAGCTTTCTAAATTTGCTGGCATATTGAGTGCAGCACTTTCATAGCATCGTCTTTTAGGATTTGAAATAGCTCAACTGGATTCCATCACCTCCACTTGCTTTCTTTGGAGTCATGCTTCCTAAGGCCTACTTAACTTCACCTTCAAGGATGTCTCGCTCTAGGTGAGTGATCACACCATCGTGATTATCTGGGTCATGAAGATCTTTATTGTATAGCTCTCCTGTGTATTCTTGACACCTCTTAATATCTTCTGCTTCTGTTAGGTCCATACTATTTGTGTCCTTTATCGAGCCCATCTTTCATGAAATGTTCCCTTGGTATCTCTAATTTTCCTGGAGAGATCTCCAGTCTATCTCATTCTATTGTTTTCCTCTATTTCTTTGCACTGATCACTGAGGAAGGCTTTCTTATCTCCCCTTGTTATTCTTTGGAACTCTGCATTCAAATGGGTATATCTTTCCTTTTCTCCTTTGCTTTTTGCATCTCTTCTTTTCACAGCTATTTATAAGGCCTCCTCAGACAGCCATTTGCTTTCTTGCATTTCTTTTTCCTGGGGATGGTTTGATCCCTGTCTCCTGTAAAATGTCACAAACCTCCATCCATAGATCATCAGGCACTATGATCATCAGATCATCAGATCACATAGATCATCAGATCTAGTCCCTTAAATCTATTTCTGACTTCCACTGTATAATCAAAAGGGATTTGATTTAGGTCATACCTGAATGATCTGTAGTTGAACATTTCTATGGAGACCTACAAGACCTTTTAGAAATAACACCCCAAAAAGATGTACTTTTCATTATAGGGGATTGGAATGCAAAAGTAGGAAGTCAGGAAACACCTGGAGTAACAGGCAAATTTGGCCTTGGAGTACAGAATGAAGTAGGGCAAATGCTAATAGAGTATTGCCAAGATAACGACTGGTCATAGCAAACACCCTCTTCCAACAACACAAGAGAAGACTCTACACATGGACATCACCAGATGGCCAACACTGAAATCAGATTGATAATATTCTTTGCAGCCAAAGATGGAGAGAAGCTCCATGTGGTCAGCAAAAACAAGACCAGGAGCTGACTGTGGCTCAGATCATGGACTCCTTATTGCCAAATTCAGAATTAAATTGAAGAAAGTGGGGAAAACCACTAGATCATTCAGTATTACCTAAACCAAATCCTTTATGATTATACAGTGGAAATGAGAAATAGATTTAAGGCACTAGATCTGATAGAGTGCCTGATGAACTATGGAAGGAGGTTCATGACCTTGAACAGGAGACAAGGATCAAGACCATCCCCAAGAAAGAGAAATGCAAAATGGCTGTCTGAGGAAGCCTTACAAATAGCGGTGAAAAGAAGGGAAGCAAAAAGCAAAGGAGAAAAAGAAAGATATAAGCATCTGAATGCAGATTTCTAAAGAATAGCAAGGAGAGATAAGAAAGCCTTCCTCAGCAATCAATGCAAAGAAATAGAGGAAGACAACAGAATAGGAAAGACTAGAGATTTCTTCAAGAAAATTAGAGATACCAAGGGAACATTTCATGAAAGATGGGCTCGATAAAGGACAGAAATGGTATGGACCTAATAGAAGCAGAATATGTTAAGAAGAGCTGGCAAGAATACACAGAAGAACAGTACAAAAATGATCTTCATGACCCAGATAATCACGATGGTGTTTTCACCCACCCAGAGCCAGACATCCTGGAATGTGAAGTCAAGTGAGCCTTAGGAAGCATCAATACGAACAAACCTAGTGGAGGTGATGGAATTCCAGTGAAGCTATTTCAAATCCTGAAAGATGATGCTGTGAAAGTGTTGCATTCAATATGCCAGCAAATTTGGAAACAGCAGTGGCCACAGGACTGGAAAAGTTCAGTTTTCATTCCAATCCCAAAGAAAGTCAATTCCAAAGAATGCTCAAACTACCACACAACTGCACTCATCTTACACACTAGTAAATAATGCTCAAAATTCTCCAAGCCACACTCAACAATATGTGAACCGAGAACTTCCAGATGTTTAGGCTGGATTTAGAAAAGGCTGAGGAACCACAGATCAAATTGCCAACATCCACTGGATCATCGATAAAGCAAAAAGTTCCAGAAAAACATCTATTTCTGCTTTACTGGTCATACCTAAGCCTTTGACAGTGGATCACAATAAACTGTGGGAAATTCTGAAAAAGATGGGAATAACAGACCACTTGATCTGCCTCTTGAGAAACCTGTATGCAGGTCAAGAAGTAACAGTTAGAACTGGACATGGAACAACAGACTGATTCCAAATAGGAAGGGGAATATGTCAAGGATGTGGATTGGCACCCTGCTTATTTAACTTATATGCAGATTATGTCATGAGAAACACTGGGCTGGAAGAAGCACAAGCTGGAATCAAGATTGCTAGGAGAAACATCAGTAACCTCAGACATGCAGATGACACCCCCTTATGGCAGAAAGTGAAGAGGAACTAAAGAACCTCTTGATGAAAGCAAAAGAGGAGAGTGAAAAGTTGGCTCAGAAAACTAAGATCATTGCATCCAATTCCATCAGTTCATGACAAATAGATGGAGAAAGAGTGGAAACAGTGGCTGACTTTATTTTGGGGGGGCTCCAGAATCACTACAGATGCAGATTGCAACCATGAAATTAAAAGAGGTAACTCTTTGGAAGGAAAGTTATGACCAACCTGGACAGCATATTAAAAAGCAGAGACATTACCTTGTCAACAAAGGTCTGTCTAGCCAAGGCTCTAGTTTCTCCAGTAGTCATGTAAGGATGTGAGAGTTGGACAATAAAGAAAACTGAGTGCCAAAGAATTGATGTTTTGAACTGTGGTGTTGGACGAGACTCTTACGAGTCCCTTGGATTGCAAGGAGATCCAACCAGTCCATCCTAAGGGAGATCAGTCCTGGGTGTTCATTGGAAGGACTGATGCTGAAGTTGAGACTCCAATACTTTGGCCACCTGATGAGAAGAGCTGACTCATTTGAAAAGACTCCGATGCTGGGAAAGATTGAGGGCAGGAGGAGAAGGGGAGGACAGAGGATGAGATGGTTGGATGACATCACCGACTCAATGGACATGAGTTTGGGTGTACTCTGGGAGTTGATGGTGGACAGGGAAGCCTGGCGTGCTGTGGTTCATGGAGTCGCAATAGGTCGGACATGACTGAACAACTGAACTGAACTGAGTGGTCTAGTGGTTTTCCCCACTTTCTTCAATTTAAGTCTGAATTTGGCAATAAGGAGTTCATAATCTGAGCCACAGTCAGCTCCCAGTCTTGTTTTTGCTGACTGTGTAGAGCTTCTCCATCTTCAGCTGCAAAAATATAATCAATCTGATTTTGGTGTTGGCCATCTGGTGATGTCCATGTGTAGAGTCTTCTCTTGTGTTTTGGAAGAGGGTGTATGCTATGACCAGTGTGCTCTCTTGGCAAAACTCTATTAGCCTTTGCCCTACTTCATTCTGTACTCCAAGGCCAAATTTTACTATGTCGATCACAACAAATTGGAAAATTCTTAAAGAGATGGGAATGCCAAAGCATCTTACCTGCCTCCTGAGAAACCTGTGGCAGATCAAGAAGCAACAGTTAGAATCAGACATGGAACAATGAACTGGTTCAAAATTGGGAAAGTAGTACATCAAGGTTGTACATTGGCACCCTATTTATTTAACTTATTTGCATAGTACACCATGAGAAATGCTGGGCTAGATGAAGCTCAAGCTGGAATCAACTTTGCCAGGAGAAATATCAACAACATCAGATATGCGGATGATACCACCCTTTGGCAGAAAGCAAAAAGGAACCAAAAGGCACTTGATGAAGGTGAAAGAGGAGAGTGAAAAAGTTGGCTTAAAACTGAACATTCCAAAAACAAAGATCATGGCACCCAGTGTCTTCACTTCACAGCATATAGATGAGGAAAAAATGGGAACAGTGAAAGACATTACTTTCTTAGATTCCAATATAACTGCAGATGGTGAATGCAGCCATGAAATTAAAAGACACTTACTCCTTGGAAGGAAAGTTATGACCAACATAGACAGCATATTAAAAAGCAGAGCCTTTACTTTGTCAACAAAGGTCCATCTAGTCAAGGCTGTGGTTTTCCCAGTAGTCTTGTATGGATGTGAGAGTTGGACCATAAAGAAGGCTGAGCACTGAAGAATTGATGTGTTTGAACTCTGGTGCTGGAGAAGACTCTTGAGAAGAATCCCTCTGAACTGCGAGGAGATCAAACCAGTCAAATCCTAAAGGAAATGAACTCTTAATATTCACTGGAAGGACAATGAAGCTAAAGCTCCAATACTTTGGCCACCTGATGCAAAGAGCCTAGTCATTGGGAAAGACCCTGATGTTGAGAAAGATTGAGGGCAGTAGGAGAAGAGGGTGACAGAGGATGAGATGGTTGGATGGCATCATTGACTCAATGGACATGAGTTTGAGCAAACTCCCGGAGATAGTGAAGGACAGGGAAGCCTGGTGTGCTGCAGTCCATGGGGTCACAAAGAGTCAGACACAACAGAGTGACTAAAGAACTACAAATACTTTTCAAAGCATTAGTTGCTCAATCGTGTCCGACTCTTGCGACCCCATGAACAGTACCTTTGTCCATGGAATTCTCCAGGCAAGAATAATGAAAGGGGTTGCCATTCCCTTCTCCAGGGGATCTTCCTGACCTAGGGATTGAACCTGGTCTCCCACATTGCAGGCAAATTCTTTACCATCAGAGCCACCAGGCTATCCTTTTCAAAGGAAATGTTATAAAAGACTAGTTAGTTCAACTTCCTAGTCTAAGCACGTTTTGGATTTATATTGAGATGTCAGTGAACAAGAATTGTGAGGTTTTCAATAAAATGTTTAACACTTCATATTTTTATCCAAAATAAACATTTTTTTCCCAACACCCTAGAGAATGCTGGAAAAAACCATCTGGCATATCAAGATAACATTTTATAAGTTTTTTTTTACTTTGATATCAACTTACCATAACTTTTGAATATGTATTTGTATAAACATTCTCCACAATCAAAGCAGTAGCATTAAATTCGCAATATTCTCATCCTACATGTCAATATTTAGTAATCAATAGTCAACATTAATTCATCCAAGTATGGAAAAAGATTCATGGTATGTAACCAGAAAATGCCATTAAATAATATTCCTGTTTGAAAAAGAAAGACTTTATCATCATTAACTTTAAAAAACTAGAAATTTCATTTCAACACTGTTCGGTGTAACTTCCTTAAAATCTATATGTAAACCTACCAATATGTAGTAGGTACCAAACAGGTACTAATTTGTATGACTTTATAAGAACAGCTATACAGAGTGGCTGTCTGGTTAAAAAGGTAGCACACAAAAATCTCATTAACTTGTAGATCAATGCCTCAAATGCAACTATGAAATCTTGGACACATTTTACTATGTCTAAGATTATTACAAGTCAATTTCACATTTGTAGAAGCATAGAGAAAGAAGCACAAAAGATGGGAATTATTGTGTGACATTTTCTAACAGAATATCTCCATGAACAAATTGAATTTTATTCAACATGAATGCCCATTGCCTCTAATGGCTACTTTTGACAAAATGATAGTAAAAACAATCAGATCAGAATGATCAGTATACAAAACATCAGAAAGCATTCTGGAACTTTTAAATGAAGCTTTTGGCTTTTTCCTATGAGTCATTTCATTGTCACTCAGCTGCATCATCTAGAATTTTTCATTTATTATTAACTATTTACTAAAGCGATAGCTACTTTATTTAGCTGAAGAAATAAAGTTTAGAGTGATAGTGTATTTTGTAGCATTTTGATATGCTAGTCAAGTTTATTCCAAAAGTGAGTTTCATTAGAGTGACTCACTGCTTAGCTTTTATGAGGGAGTGGTAATGTCACTTTGAACTCCGAAATGTGCCTGCTCTGCAGTCTAATTATTTATATCCTAATAGAAAATGCCATAACACTGGGTTTCTCTCCTGTTAAGTGAACAGCATATAATGACTTTTCAATTGAGATTGTTCCTCATTAGAATGTTCCTACCAATTTGTGATTTTTCTTTTGTGGCAAAAATCATAACAAAATAGTGTCATGATCAAAAAATGGCCACCACTTTATTTAGAAAGAAAAGTAGGAAATAAAAAATATCTGTACAGCAAAGTCAAAAGAACATTCTTTTATATGGTAATAGAACTTTCCAGTAGAAACTTTCTGGAATGAGAGAAATGTTCTATATTTGTGTTATTCATTACACTAGTCAGTGGCCACATGCAGTTATTTGAACACTTGAAATGTGACGGCTGCTGCTGCTGCTAAGTTGCATCAGTTGTGTCCGACTCCGTGAGATCCCATAGATGGCAGCCCACCAGGCGCCTCTGTCCCTGGGAGTCTCCAGGCAAGAATACCAGAGTGGGTTGACATTTCCTTCTCCTGAAATGTGTCTAGTTGAAATGTGATTAGTTGAACTAAGAAACTCTATTTTTATTTTAGTTAATTTAATTTTAAATAGCCCCACATGGCAGTGACCATACTAGTCATGAAGTAATATGTTACTTGTTTCTACAATTATAATTGGAGTTACTGATGAAGTATTTAAACCTTAGGGAAATATATATATTCTTGAATAGACAAAAATGTACTTAAAATGTAATAATCTCTAAAGGCACTAATATATTTAGGTGGTTTATATGTAAAGAGAAATTAATGCACTTACATAGCTGGATAGATGGATAATATAGAATAATACATATGAATAAATTGTATTAGCTTATAATTAATTAGTTTAGTATCAACAATCACCAGTTCTTAATGGGTTATAATATAGGTTTATTTGTTATTCCTGTTATATGTTGTCATGGTTCAGCTGTAGCTAAGACCTGAGACCAAACTGAAGAAGTGGTTACCATCTAGGACTTAATTCTTGAGAACAGTGGTGGAACCAAGCGTGGGATCTAAAGCTTCTTCTTGGAAGTGGCATGTGTCATATGAGTCACATTTCATCAGCTAAGTCAAGACACATGGACCAGTTTGATATCAAAGGTACCAAGAATATTATTTTTCTTCAGGAATAACCTAATAAAGAGCAATCAGATAGATAAGGACAGCAAATATTTTTACAAAAGTACAACTTATTCTCCATAGATACATATAGATATAGCCACATATACCACATATATATATACATACACAAATATATGTAGATACATCCACAATCTATGCATTTATGTGTATCCCTGGTGGCTCAGAGGTTGAAGCATCTGCCTGGAATGTGGGAGACCATGGTTTGATCCCTGAGTTGGGAAGATCCCCTGGGGAAGGAAATGGCAACCCACTCCAGTACTCTTGCCTGGAGAATCCCTTGGAGGGAGGAGCCTGGTAGGCTACAGTCCACGGGGTCGCAAAAAGTGAGACACAACTGAGCGACTTCACTTTCACACACACACACATATATACTTACTCATTGCAAAACAGATATGCATTGATTATAATTATATATAAAACCAACAGATTACAAAAAATAAAGAATTGAGAACACAACAAAATTGGAATCAAAATGGAGAGTATACAAAAATCAAATCATAGGTCCTTTACAGTTGAGAGAGCTGAATTGAAAACTTCCTTGTATGCTAAATGATGGCTACATTATCAATTCTAACACATATTAGTCTTAAGAGGAAAATAAACCCATTTCTTAGAGAAATATGGTTTTTATCAGTAGAATTTATGAAGATTCTATATGATAATGAAAAAACTTATTTCTTAATTACCTTGAAATAAATACACATTATAAATATATATCACTACACTAAATAAAGAACTCAATGCCTATCAGGCTTTCAATAGACGTTTGCTGAATTCAAAAAATAACAGTAATGTCGAGTTTCCTATAGCAGCAACACAAAAAGTCACTTAAAAGAAAAAGCTCAATAAGGGAGAATATCTTTTACAAGAAGGCAAGTATACGGATAATTATGTAATTTGATACAAAAAAAAAGTTTGGAGTATATTGAAGAATGAATGGACTACAGATTATTTAGGTAAGCATTCTTAAAAGAAAGTATTCTTGGATCATGTCCATGAAAAATGAATCTGGCTCTTTATTGGGTAACTTGATCAGAATTATAATAAAAGATTATGAGACGTTTTAATCTGTTTTATATTTTTAAGCAGGTGCATAGGTAGTTGGTGCAATTCTATGCACAACTGAAGGACTTATAAAATACTTAACAAAAGAACTCAATTCTAGAGATTCAAGGAATCTTGAAAAAGTTATACGAAAAGACTGAAGTCATAGTGTTCTGTACAGAAAATGGTTATAATTTCAGAATTTAGGAAGAGTGTCTTTATTTTAATTAGTTAAAAAAAGGAGTTTAAGGGCATTTCCCTAGTGGTCCATTGGTTGAGTTCACCTTCTGATGCGGGGGTGCAGGTTCAATCCCACGTGCTTCTTGGCCAAAAAACCAAAACATAAAACAAAAGTAATACTATAACAAATTCAACAAAGACATTAAAAATGGTCCACATTTTTAAAAATGCTTTAAAAAAGGTGCTTAATATATAAGTATTACTGGACATAGGATGATTAATTACAGTACTTTAAAATAAGGGAGTTAGATTACAAAGAAATTGCTGTTTATCATTATTAAATAGAACACAGCATAGTACTTTCATAAATTTTAATTGAATTATTCAATGAGTAATATTTATAAATAAACCTTCAGATTTGCTCAGTTATCAGTCATACATAAACTGAAGAAGATACTCAAAATTACATCTCCACCTATAATCTCTTCCCTAATCACTGAACTTAAATACATAATATATATTCAACTATCCTCCAATGGATATAATTGTATGTGCAAGGCGTTTTAAACTTATATCTAAAACTTAATTACTCCCCTTCTCTCAATCATGTTGGGCTTCAGAGGAAAGAGGTGGCTCAGAGGAAAAGAATCTGCCTGCAATTCAGGAGACACAGGAGACATGGGATTGATCCCTGAGACAGAAAGATCCTGTGGAGGAAGAAATGGCAATCCACTCCAATATTTTTGCTGAGAAATTCCATGGAGAGGGGAACATGGCAGGCTACAGTCTATGGGGTCACAGAGAGCCAGACATGATTGAGTGATGGGCACATTCATTTATTCTCAATCATGATACCTTACCAATTGTCTCTATCTCAGTAAATGGCAAGTTAGTTCTTCCAATTTCTCAAATTAATAACCTTGGAGTCCTCCTTGACTCTGTCTCAGCTAAATTCAGTTCAGTCTCTCATTCGTGTCCAACTCTTTGTGATCCCATGGACGACAGCACACCAGGGTTCCCTGTCCATCACCAACTCCTGTAACTTGCTCAAATTCATGTCCATTGAGTTGGTGATTCCATCCAAACATTTCATCCTCTGTCGTCCCCTTCTCCTCCTGCCTTCAATCTTTCCCAGCATCAGGGTCTTTTCAAATGAGTCAGCTCTTCACATCAGGTGGCCAAAGTATTGGAGCTTCAGCTTCAGCATCAGTCCTTCCAATGAACACCCAGGACTGATCTCCTTTAGGATGGACTGGTTGGATCTCCTTGCAGTCCAAGGGACTCTCAAGAGTCTTCTCCAGCACCACAGTTCAAAAGCATCAATTCTTCAATGCTCAGCTTTCTTTATAGTCCAACTCTCACATCCATAAACAACTTCCGGAAAAACCGTTGCTTTGACTATACAGACCTTTGTTGGCAGAGTAATGTCTCTTCTTTTTAATATGCTGTCTAGGTTGGTCATAGTTTTTCTTCCAAGAAGCAAGTGTCTTTAATTTCATGGCTGCAGTCACCATCTGCAGTGATTTTGGAGCCCCCAAAAAATAGTCACTCACTGTTTCCATTGTGCCTCCATCTATTTGCCATGAAGTGATGGAAACAGATGCCAAGATCTTAGTTTTCTGAATGTTGAGTTTTAAGCCAGCTTTCTCACTCTCCTCTTTCACTTTCAGCCAGAGGCTCTATAGTTCTTCACTTTCTGCCATAAGGGTGGTGTCATCTGCATATCTGAGGTTATTGATATTTCTCCTTGCAATCTCGATTCCAGCCTGTGCTTCATCCAGCCCAGTGTTTCTCATGATGTACTCTGCATAGAAGTTAAATAAGCAGGGTGACAATATACAGCCTTGATGGACTCCTTCCCAATTTGGAATCAGTCTATTGTTCCATTTCCAGTTCTAACTGTTGCTTTTTGACCTGCATATAGATTTCTCAGGAGGCAGGTAATGTGGTCTGGTATTCCCACCTCTTGAAGAATTTTCCACAGTCTGTTGTGATCCACACAGTCAAAGGCTTTGGCATAGTCAATAAAGCAGAAATAGATGTGTTTCTGGAACTCTCTTCCTTTTTCGATGATCCAATGGATGTTGACAATTTGATCTCTGGTTCCTCTGCCTTTTCTAAAACCATTGAACATCCGGAAGTTAACAGATCATGTACTGCTGAAGTCTGGCTTGAAGAATTTTGAGCATTACTTTGTTAGCGAGTGAGGTGAGTGCAATTGTGCAGTAATTTGAACATTCTTTGGCATTGCCCTTTTTTGGGAATGGAATGAAAACTGACCTCTTCCAGTCCTGTGGTCACTGCTGAGTTTTCCAAATTTGCTAGAATACTGAGTGTGGCACTTTCACAGCATCATCTTTCAGGATTTGAAATAGCTCAACTGGAATTCCATCACCTCCACTAGCTTTGTTCATAGTGATGCTTCCTAAGGCCCACTTGACTTCACATTCCAGGATGTCTGACTCTTGGTGAGTGATCATACCATCATGGTTATCTGGGTCATGAAGATCTTTTTTGTACAGTTCTTCTGTGTATTCTTGCCACCTCTTCTTAATATCTTCTGCTTCTGTTAGTTCCATCCTGTTTCTGTCTTTTATCGTGCCCATCTTTTCATGAAATGTTCCCTTGGTATCTCTAATTTTCTTGAAAAGCTCTCTAGCCTTTCCCATTCTATTGTTTTCCTCTATTTCTTTGCACTGATCACTGAGGAAGGCTTTCTTATCTCTCCTTGCTATTCTTTGGAACTCTGTCTCATATATCTATCAATGAATTACATATATGTACAACTGATTCACTTTGTTATAAGGTAGCAAGTAGCACAACACTCTAAAGCAACTATACTCCAATAAAAATTCTAAAAATAAAATAAAATTATGCCCTTGGTAAGGATTCAGGACAGACATATTACATTGTGGTTTTATTCAAAGGCAATGAGAACATTGATAATCACACTGTAACTCAGCAACAGCTTGTGTATTTTCTTACTCTGTGCATTCTCTAATTTAATTTCTGATAGCTATATTTCCTTATTTCTCACTTAATACCTCCAGAAGTTGTTCCAACTCTGCTTTACCTGAAGAGATTAATATAAATATTATTTGTTCTGCCCTCTGTCGTTGTCTCCACATTATAATAAAATTAGACCACCCTCAACTGCAGTATGAGTTTATGCTTCATTTTGTTCTGACATCTCCATTTGTATAGGCCACCATGGGGGAAACCTCAGTAACTTTGAATTTCAAAGCTTCTTGTAAACTACAAGTGTCCTATAAATCTAATACTGCTACTGGAGACCATAGCATTCTCAAGAGATACTCCCTGAGACTTTCAAGAATTTTCAAAGTCAAAAATACTATTATAATACATAATTTCTTCCTTAAAAATTCATAAATACAGAGCAAAAAAGAGGGTGAGTGGTTTCTTCTAACTCTTAACGGTCCTACAAACACAAGGCCAAAATTATATATAAAGCTATTTGAGGAATAAGAATTGCTACTCTCTTAGGTCTCTTTACTACTCACTAACATCATCAGTTGGCTATATTCTGGGAAATATGTCACAAAGCAACAAAATTTTCACCATGTCATGAGTGTAGCTGTGTAGAAGGTGATAAAGAGAGAACAATAAAAGCCCAAGTTCAGATGTATGGTGAAGCTAACTCCAGCACATTAGCTTCAAAGCATAAAAGATTCAATTTCATTTGTAAACTGAAAATTGTTACATATTATTGTGTCTAAATATTGTGTAGATATAAGACTTATTGGGATGGGAAGGAGTTACAAGCCAAGAAGTAATAGAGTACAAGCAATCATCTGAATTCTATGACCCTGCAACTTAAAACAGTCATATATTGTTGCTGCTGTTCAGTTGCCAAGTCATGTGCGACTCTTGAGACCCCATGGACTGCAGCATGCCAGGCTCCCTGGTCCTTCACCATCTCCTAGAGTTTGCTCAAACTCATGTCCCATTGAGTCGGTGATGCCATCCATCCATCTTATCCTCTGTTGTCCCCTTCTCCTTTTGCTTTCAATGGTTCCCAGCATCAAGGTCTTTTCAAATGAGTCAGTTTTTTGCATCAGGTGGTCAAAGTATTGGAACTTCAGCTTCAGCATCAGTCCTTCCAATGAATATTTGGGACTGATTTCTTTTAGGATGGACTGGTTTGATCTCCTTGCAGTCCAAGGGACTCTCAAGAGTCTTCTCCATGACCACAGTTCAAAAGCATCAATTCTTCGGCACTCACCTTTCTTTATGGTCCAACTTTCACATCTTCATACATGACTATGGAAAAACCATAGATTTGACTAGACAGACCTTTGTTGGCAGAGAAATGTCTCTGCTTTTTAATATGCTGTCTAGGGTGTCATAGCTTTTCTTCCAAGGAGCAAGCGTCTTTTGTTTCATGAATCTAGTCACCATCTGCAATGATCTTGGAGCTCAAGAAAACGAAGTCTGTCACTGTTGCCATTTTTTCCCTATCTATCTTTCATGAAGTGATGGGAATGGATGCCATGATCTTAGTTTTCAGAATGTTGAGTTTTAAGCCATTTTTTCACTGTCCTCGTTCAGCTTCATCAAGAGGCTTTTTAGTTTCTCTTCACTTTCTGCTATAAGGGTGGTGTCATCTGCATATCTGAGGTTGTTGATATTTCTCCCAGCAATCTTGATTCCAGCTTCTGCTTTATCCAGTCTGGCATTTCGTATGATGTACTCTTCACATAGTAAAATAAGCAGGGTGATAATACACAGCCTTGACATACTCCTTTCCCGATTTTGAACCAGTTTGTTGTTCCATGTCCTGTTCTAACTGCTGCTTCTTGACCTGCATACAGATTTCTCAGGAAGCAGGTAAGGTGGTCTGGTAGTCCCTTCTCTTTAATTTAAACATTTCCATAGTTTGAATGTTTCTTTTCATGGAAAGAATGCTTAATTTATACTATAAGTAAAAAATAGTAGCTATTAATACATAGTTAACCTATTTTCTTTTCTACTTCCAGAAATCAGAGAATTTCCTTCCTCAACTAAGTAAAAATGTAAAGTTTATTCAACAGGCCCAATAAATTCATGAGTTATTTATCAATGATTTATGATAGAACGTCCATAAATACATTTTCTTTCCTCTTACAATCTCTTTCTCTGAGCCATGCACACAGATACACAGTAGTTTATCTAGTTCTGAGCTTAGCTACTTAATGATTTCTCCATTCACACAGATTATAAGTAGAGGAATATGATGCTTCTTTTATTTAATTAAAGAAATGTACTTTCAAAGCTAAATAAATATTAACTAACATTATTTGTATTCCAGGGATTCATCTTCCATCCCTTCTAACTAGCTTAAATGCCACGCTGTGTTTCTGGATTCGTTAACAACTCTAGGCACATTTCCCTCCATTTGCCTCTGTCAACCCAGCAAGCTGTTTCTTCTGACTTCAAAGTGTGAATGTTTTTGCTTCATCATCAAATTTGTCATTTGTGGTGAGACTTGGCTTACCTAAAAAGGAACCATACTTTCCAATAAAGACAAGAGAATAGGGATACTGATCAGCACTTTCTTTTAAAATATGCATGCCTCTTCTTCTTCAAAAAGAAGAAAGACAAGGGGACTTTCTTTTCTTGAAAGAATGAAGGCTAAATATGAAAGAAAGCTTCAAACAGTATTAATCACATTTTAAAAATTCAGAATATAATTACACAATACAATTATAAGCTGAATTATTTATGCATTCAGACAATTATTCAGATTAGAATTTTAACAGTGTCAATAATATCATGTTTCTAAACAAAAGTTCCCAGGTGACTCATCATTTCTACACAGTTACCTAGATAAAGCTCATTGTTGAATGTAGAAGTACCACTTTGGGTTCATTATGTTGGCTTTGCTGTCTGCTGTCAGGTTCTAATAGTTTTTGCAGACCTGGGGCTTAGTTAGTGATTAAATCACTTAGTAGTGATTTATTTTGTTTTAAAATAGTTTACCTTGGTAAGACTATTGTGAATTAACCTTCATAAATAAATACACTTTGAGATATTTCAGTGTCAGTAAATCTCCATAAAGAACATTACTCTATAAAATACCAAAGTGACATGGTTATCAGTTTTCAGCAAATTAACTCAGAATGAAATGCTGTGATTGACAAAGACTTTTCTCTTTAAAAATTTTTTAATCCTATCCCTTACCATAGGATCAGACATTCTTGCTTTTCATATGGCTAATCTGGAAGAATCTTTTAACCTTAAACAACACCATTCAGTTCAGTTCAGTTCAGTCACTCAGTCATGTCCGACTCTTTGCGACCCCCTGAATCGCAGCACGCCAGGCCTCCCTGTTCATCACCAACTCCCGGAGCTTACTCAAACTCATATCCATCGAGTCGATGCCGTCCAGCCATCTCATCCTCTATCATCCCCTTCTCCTCCTGCCCCCAACCCCTCCCAGGATCAGGGTTTTTCCAATGAGTCAACTCTTCACATCAGGTGGCCAAAGTATTGGAGTTTCAGTTTTAGCGTCAGTTCTTTCAATGAACGCCCAGGACTGATCTCCTTTAGAATGGACTGGTTGGATCTCCTTGCAGTCCAAGGGACTCTCAAGAGTCTTCTCCAACACCACAGTTCAAAAGCATCAATTCTTCGGCGCTCAGCTTTCTTTATAGTCTAACTCTCACATCCATACATGACCACTGGAAAAACCATAGCCATGACTAGACAGACCTTTGTTGGCAAAGTAATGTCTCTGCTTTTTAATATGCTATCTAGGTTGGTCATAACTTTCCTTCCAAGGAGTAAAAGTCTTTTAATTTCATGGCTGCAATCACCATCTGCAGTGATTTTGGAGTCCCCTCAAAATAAAGTCTGACACTGTTTCCGCTGTTTCCCCATCTATTTCCCATGAAGTGATGGGACTGGATGCCATGATCTTAGTTTTCTGAATGTTGAGCTTTAAGCCAACTTTTTCACTCTCCTCTTTCACTTTCATCAAGAAGCTTTTTAGTTCCTCTTCACTTTCTGCCATAAGGGTGGTGTCATCTGCATATCTGAGGTTATTGATATTTCTCCCGGCAATCTTGATTCCAGCTTATGCTTCCCCCAGCCCAGCGTTTCTCATGATGTACTCTGCATATAAGTTAAATAAGCAGGGTGACAATATACAGCCTTGACGTACTCCTTTTCCTATTTAGAACCAGTCTGTTGTTCCATGTCCAGTTCTAACTGTTGCTTCCTGACCTGCATACAGGTTTCTCAAGAGGCAGGTCAGGTGGTCTGGTATTCCCATCTCTTTCAGAATTTTCCACAGTTTATTGTGATTCACACAGTCAAAGGCTTTGACATAGTCAATAAAGCGGAAATAGATGTTTTTCTGGAACTCTTGCTTTTTCAATGATCCAGAGGATGTTGGCAGTTTGATCTCTGGTTCCTCTGCCTTTTCTAAAACCAGCTTGAACATCTGGAAGTTCACAGTTCACGTATTGCTGAAGTCTGGGTTGGAGAATTTTGAGCATTATTTTACTAGCGTGTGAGATGAGTGCAATTGTGCAGTAGTTTGAGCATTCTTTGGGATTGGAATGAAAACGGACCTTTTCCAGTCCTGTGGCCACTGCTGAGTTTTCCAAATTTGCTGGCATGTTGAGTTGAGCTAAATCTAAAATCCAAGTATTACAGTGTTTCAAACATATCCAAGACAACATTCATTTCTAATTTACTTTGCAGACCTTTCTTTACCAGGTGACATTCTAAATTTTCGTCAATTTATGACTCTATAGGGACATGGAAACATTACTTATATTAAGAAAAATTGTTTGAATTTCTAAAGCTATATTTCAAATGATAAATTTAATGAGGAAAGAAATAGACTAGAATAAAACTAATGCTTTTAAGGATTCCATTAAATTGGGTTAATCATTTAAGTTAACTGTCTTTACTTTGTTCTAATCAGTGATTTAAGATGCTGTTTTGAATTTCTTAGTTTATTTTATTATGAATACATTAAAATAGTAATTTCTGAAGACTTATGTGCTTGGCTGCATATGAAATGTTTTCCTATAATATCTTCTTTGATCTCCCCCAGGAACTTACTAGATCCATTTTCCAAGTTAGGAAAGAGAGGAACAGGGGTGAAGCAACATGTTCAGTGTCACTCAGCCCATAAACTCAGGCTTTGTGACTACAGTCAGTCATTCTTCCTGTTCTGGGGTTACAAAGATTTTATATACACCCTACTAGATAATGGAACTTAATAATTACCTTTATGTTCCATGGCGATCACTAACCTCACTTTGAAAGTTGGAACTATGAAAGTATTTGATTATTTATGGTTTACCTAAGCACAATTTAAAACCAAAGATGAGATTCTTTCAAGTCGTACCTTATGTTTTTCCCCTTCTTTTTATTTCTGCATAAATACAAAATTAATATATGCATACCTCTTACCTCATTATTTTTCCCTCCTTTTCCCCCAGGGTCACTGTACTCAGCATAGCTTTCTTCATGTAATAATATATCTTGAATACTTTTCTTTTATAATACATCTAAATCTATCTCACTCTCTTAAAAATGCAATTTGGAGCAACAAAGATGGTCCTAGAGATTATCATACTAAGTGAAGTAAGCCAGACAGAGATAGACAAATATATAATATTGTTTATACATGGAAGCTGAAATGATAGAGACAAACTTATTAATACATACAAAAGAGAAATAGACCCACAGACACAGAAAACAAATTTATGGTCACCATGGGGGAAGGGTGAGAGAGGGATAATTAGGACTTTGGGACTAACACATACACACTTCCATATATAAAATAGATTATCAAAAAGGAATTTATAGCACAAAGAATTTGTGCTATAGTGTGCTATAGAATTTATAGCACACTAGTCTATACTCAAAGTTTTGTAATACTCTATTAGGGAAAAGAATCTGAAAAAACAGATACATACATGTGTAAAAGTAATCACTTTGTTGTACACCTGTACATTTAAATCAGCTATACACTGGAGGAAAAAATGTAAAAAATTTAAAAATAAATAAATAAAATGCATTATGAATATTCTTAGATTATAGAATCTCTCCTATTAATAGTATTTATATTGCTTCCATATGTTCATTATTTGAAACAAAGTGACAATGGTTATGCTTTTGAATGCACATATGGAGGAATTTTCTAGGTCACATAATGTTAACTGGAAATGCTAGGTTAAAAATATTCATACAGGGTATAAGGGAACCTGTTAGCTCAAACTTTTTGGTTATCTTATTACCTTTCTCTTCCCCCTAGTGAATTCAAATATCTTATTTTTAAATTTGTATATTTGTGATTTTTAGTGAGATTAAGCAGTGTTTCACTTATTTCATCTCATCTGTATTTCTATAAATTTTCTATTCATATCATCTGCCCACTTTTCAGAGAGAGTGTTCACCTGTTCACTAGGGATTTTAAAGGAAGAGTCCTTATATTTGAACTTTTAGTTTCTTTATGATTGAATTGTCTAAGGATTAAGCTCTCAAGGTTATCTTCTGGAAAAAACTTGGATGTTATGGTTCATTTCTGTAAAGCTAGAATCATTCAAATATTTTCTTGTTTCTATAATTCCATTCTTCTCTTTAGTAAGTATACTTGCCAACACAGCTTCTAATTGCTATGGCTTTTTCCTGGAAATAAAAGCAATAACTTTTTTTTTCCCACTTATTTTTATTAGTTGGAGGCTAATTACTTTACAATATTGTAGTGGTTTTTGTCATACATTGACATGAATCAGCCATGGATGCAAAGTAGATGCCCATTAGCAGATGAATGGATAAGGAAGCTGTGGTACATATATACGATGGAATATTACTCAGCCATTAAAAAGAATTCATTTGAATCAGTTCTAATGAGATGGATGAAACTGGAGCCCATCATACAGAGTGAAGTAAGCCAGAAAGATAAAGACCAATACAGTATACTAATGCATATATATGGAATTTAGAAAGGTGGTAAAGAGCAATAACTTTTAAATCTAATGTTATTACGATGTTTACACTCTCAGAGAAGTCTAAAAATGTAAAAAGTTCTACTGAATAATTTAGAAGTCCAGCCTTTTCATTTAGTTGTAGCTCGCTTAAGGGAAGAGGTTGGAAAACACTCCATAACTAAGAAATTCTTATTTTATAAAAATAAAATTTGTATGCTAGAATTCTCTTGGTTCTGCCAGTCATGAGCTCTTAGCATAAAAATGAGGTTATGCTAAATCAAGGTGATAGAACTAGATACATTCCAGAGTTCAATGTCTATGTGTATATAAAGATACAATGATTCAAACTAAACACAAAAATTCTCTAAGTTGCTTTTTGCATGGTTTTGAGGATGAAAAATAATTAAGAATCAAGAGGTAATCCCAAGATTTTGCTGATAAGAGAATAAAACTTTGGCCTGAAACGCCAAAGTAAGGCATTTGAATGTAGCTTTTTGTAATGGTCTCACATAATCAACCAGTGTGGAAGCATTGAGACCTATCAGACTATTTTTGGAGTACCAGCTTATTAAAGAATCACTGTTTCTGATTATCACACATACTCCAAATGTATTTCAGCATGAATAGTATGCCAAGTTCTAAGCTAGAAATTTTCAAAAGAAACATTTATATTTTTAGAACATGTTTGAGCCTCTTTATCCTATTTTCCATCATTAAAATGAAGACACTCCTAAAAATACTCAGAAATTTCTTTAAAGTATTTTATGTATTTAAAAAAGTTATGTTTTCCTATGACTGATAAGCAGATACAAATCTAAACTTCCACTAAAGGATTTTAAAAGATTTTTTTAATGACAACAGGAAAATTAAGAATATTTTCATCACATATGTGACATCTGGTATCTTCTTTACTGCCAAATCTATAAATGGCTTAACTTTCATTTAACTTTGGAAGAAAAAGCAAACAAACTTCAGAAAGAAGCTAAACAACCAAAAGTAGAGTAATTAATACAACAACAACTGTACAAAACTGTAATATTAGTGGCTATGTAATTATATGTCAGAGAAAAAGAGTTAACCTTACCTCAATTTCAAAGTGAGGAAATGATAATTAGGGAACTCATTCATTTTTATTCTATATAATCTTATTTTTAGTGACTTATGAGTGTCTCAGTTGCCTATTAATGAACTACAAATCACTCCCAAATTTAGTGGTTTAAAACTACACCATCTTATTATCTCCACCACTGTGTGACTCAACTGAGTTCAGCTCTATGTAATGTCATCTGGGTCTACAGCATCCAAGATGGCGCACTATGTATCTGACACTTTGGTGGAAAATTGCGGGTTCTGCTGGGATGCTGTGATGATTTGAGTATCCCAATGGGCTCTTCAATAAGAGTCAATCTTTATACATGGCAGCTCAGGGCTCTCTTAGAATGCAAAGTAGAACCTACCAAGCCTTCAGATTTAGACCAAGAACTGGCTCAGTGACACATATACTACATTAAGTTGGAAGACCAGGAGGTGTGACTCATTGGGGGTTGTAAAGAGTTTAGCTAAACAACTCCAGAGTACTGTTGTCCTGGCATTTATTTGGCTTAGCCAAGCACCCCGAAGACCTTAAACTAATACCAGCCCTTCATGTAAGGGTGTGTTCTAGATGACAGCCAACAGAGTCACAAGTAAATGTAAGTTCCTAATATGACTTCCCCAGAGGCCCTTGTGACAAAATCTCCTTTGCCTCCCAGGGTCTTCTCTTTCCACACTCCACAAAGCTTACTAAAACCTCACTTTTATGGTCTGAATTGATCTATCCAGGCTTCTCCTGAACCGACAAACTTACCCTACCTAACAAATGTTTATTTAAACATACTTGTCATCTCCAAAAGTTTCCTTGGGACTCTTTGTTTTTGTTGTTGTTTTGTGATAAGACCAACTTAGCATTTTATCTATCCTCTTAAGACATTTTTGAAGTAAACAATACTTTATTGTTAACTATAGGGACTATGTTGTACATTAATTTCAAGTTTACTCATCTGGTTTAATATTTACCCTTCGAACAGCTCCACATATTCCCCTCCCCAGTGATAACTGGGTAACTCCACATATTCCCCTTACCCAGTGATAACTGGGTAACTACTATTCTATTATGTATTTCTATATATTTAACTATTTTAGATGCCTCATAGGAGGAATCAAGAGTATTTGTCCTTTTTTGACTGACTTATTTCACTTTTTATAATGTCTTCAAGGACCATCCATATTGTCACAAGTTCATAGGATTTCCTTCTATTGAATAATATTTCATTGTATGTATATTTTATATCTTCTTTATCCATTCATCTGTCAATGGATGTTTGCATTGTTTCCACATCCTGGTTATTAAGAACAACACTGCAACAAAAATGGGAAAGCAGATATCTCTGTGATATCCTGATTTCATTTTCTTTGGATACCTATACAAAAGTAAAACTGTTGGATCTTATGATAGTTTTAAGTTTCTTGAGGAAACTCCATAATGTTTTTCATAACAGCTATACTTTATATTCTCACTAAAATATACAAGGACTCCAATGTCTCCATAACTTCAAATATGTAATACTTTCCCTTTTTCATAATAGTCACCCTAAAAAGGTGATGATATCTCATTCTAATTTTGATTGGCATTTTCATGATGATTATTGATGTGAGCATCTTCATGTACTAATTGTATTAGTACATCTTCATGTACTAATTGACCATTGGTATGTCTTCTATGGAACCATGTTTACTCAAGTCCTTCACTCATTTTTAAAATCAAGTTGTTGGTTTTTTTTTTACTATTGAGTTGTAGTTCTTTATATATTTTGGAAATTAAGCTCTTTTCAGATATATAGCATGAAAATATTTTCTTCCATTCCATGAGTTGCCTTTTTATTACATAGAAAGTTTTCCTTGCTGTGCAGCTACTTTTTAGTTTAATGTAGTCTCTCTCTTTTGTGTATCTATATTTGCTTTTGTTGCCTTTGGTATCATATCCAAGAAATCATTGCCAAAATTAATGTCAAGAAGCTTTTCCTCCATGGTTTTAGGAGTTTCAGATCATACATGTCACTCTTTAATCCAGTTTGAGTTAATTTCTGTGTATGGTATAAAGTTTTCTTGTGGTTTGGTTGCTAATGCACCTGACTCCATTTAATTTTGTAGATATGCAGTTTTCCCAGCACTGTGTGTTGAAGAGTAGGCGATCTTGCCTTCTTTCCAGATATCAGAGGAAAATGTTTTTAGTTTTCACCATTGAGTATGCTAGCTATGGGTTTTTCATATATGGTCTTTTTTGTGTTAATTGACTATACTTAATTTCCTGAGAATTTTTTGTCATAAAAGGGCCTTGAATATTGCCAATGCTTTTCCTGAAACAGTGGAGATTATTAAATAATTTTTGCTCCTTCATTTTCCTATGTCACACTGATTGACTGGCATGTGTTGACCCATTCTGGTATTCCAGGGATAAATCTGACTTGGTCATGGCACATGATACTTTTTTAAAGTGCTATTGAATTAGTTGTGCTAATTTTTTGTTGACGCTTTTGGCATCCATGTTCATCAGGGCTCTTTGCTTGAAGTTTACTTTTCTTGTGGTGTCTCTCTGGCATTGGTATCATGGTGATGCTGGCCTCATAAAATAAGTTTGGAGGTGTTCCCTCTCTGATTTACTAGAGGACTTTAAGAAAGACTAGTATGAATATTTCTTTAAGAATTTGGTAAAACATCTACTTCTGCTTTATTGACTATGCCAGAGCCTTTGACTGTGTGGATCACCACAAACTGTAGAAAATTCTTAAAGAGATGGGAATACCAGACCACCTGACTTCCCTTCTGAGAAATCTGTATGCAGGTCAAGAAGCAACAGTTATAACTGGACATGGAACAACAGACTGGTTCCAAATTGGGAAGGGAGCATGTCAAGGCTATATATTGTCACCCTGCTTAACTTATATGTAGAGTACATCATAAGAAATGCTGGACTGGATGAAGCATAAGCTGGAATCAAGATTGCCAGGAGAAATATCAATAACCTCAGATATGCAGATGACACACTCTTACGGCACAAAATGAAGAAGAACTAAAGAGCCTCTTGATGAAAGTAAAGGAGGAGAGTGAAAAAACTGGCTTAAAACTCAACATTAAGAAAACTAAGAACATGGCATCTGGTCCCATCACTTCATGGCAAATGGATAGGGAAGTAGCAGAAACAGTGGCTGACTTTATTTTCTTGGGCTCCAATATCACTGCAGATGCTGACTGCAGCCATGAAATTAAAAGATGCTTTCTCCTTGGAAGGAAAGTTATGAGCAACCTGGACAGCTTATTAAAAAGCAGAGACATTATTTTGCCAACAAAGGTCCATCTAGTCATGGCTATGGTTTTTCCAGTAGTCATGTATGGATGTGGGAGTTGGACTATAAAGAGAGCTGCGTGCCGAAGAACTGATGCTTTGGAACTGTGGTGTAGGAGAAGACTCTTGAGAGTCCCTTGGACTGCAAGGAGATCCAACCAGTACATCCTAAAGGAAATCAGTCCTGAACATACATTGGAAGGACTGATGCTGAAGCTGAAAATCCAGTATTTTGGCCACCTCATGTGAAGAGTTGACTCATTTAAAAGACCCTGATGCTGGGAAAGATTGAGGGCAGGAGGAGAAGGGGATGACAGAGGATGAGATGGTGGGATGGCATCACCAACTCAATGTATTTGAGTTTGAGAAAGCTCCGGGAGTTGGTGATGGACAGGGAGGCTTGGTGTGCGGCAGTCCATGGGGTCGCAAAGAGTCAGACACAACTGAGTGACTGAACTGAACTGAACTGAAATTCACCTGCGATGTTATCCTTAGTTGGTAGTGGTTTAGTCACTAAGTCGTGTCTGACTCTTGCAATCCATGGACTGTAGCCCGCCAGGCTCCTTTGTCAATAGGATCCTCCAGGCAAGAATACTGGAGTGGGTTGACATTTCCTTCTCCAGGAGATCTTCCAACCCACAAATCGAACTTGGGTCTCCTGCATTGGCAGGCAGATTCTTTACCAACTGAGCTATGAGAGAAGCCTTATCCTTAGTTAGTCCTTGCTTTTCTTTGTAGGGAGGTTTTTGATTACTGATGCAATCTCCCTGTTATTCAGCTGTTCAGGCTTTCTATTTCTTTTGAATCAGTGTTAGTAGGTTGTATGTTTGCAGCAATTTATCCATTTCCTATAAGTTTTCCAACTTGCTAGCTCACAACTGATCACAATTATCCCTTATGATTTTTTATTTGTGTCATTATTTGTAATATCTTCTCTTTTAATTCTGATTTTATTTGCACCATCACTGATTTATTCCTAGTCTAGCTAAGGGTTCATCAATTTTGTTTTCTTTTCACCAATTCTTTTTTTATTGCTTTTTGCATTATTTTCCAATTCTCTAATTAATTTCTGCTCTAATCTTCATTACTTCCTTCTTTGTGCTAATTGTGGCTTAGTTCATCATTTTTATATTTCTTGAGGTATAAAATTGAGTGGTTTATTTGAGATCTTCCTCGTTTGAGATCTACCTTGTATAGGTGTTTTTAAACTTCCTTCTTAGTATTGTTTTTGCTGTATCTCATTTTGGTGTGCTTTCATTTTTGTCTAAGATATTTTTTAATTTCTCTTTTTATTTATTCTTTGACCCAATAATTGCTCGAGTGTATTTCTTTATTTTCCATTTATTCATGAGATTTTCCAATTTTCTTTTGCTATTGATTTCTAGTTAATTTCCATTGTGATCTGAAAATATAATTGAGATCATTTCACTCTTCTTGAATTTCTTAAGACTTACTTTACAACCTAACGTGTGATCTTAGATGTTCCATGTGTACTTGAAAAGAATGTGCAGTCAGCTTGCAGTTGGGTAGAAAGTTCTGGTACATCTGTTAGGTTTGTTTGGTATCTAATGCTGTTCAGGTCTTGTTTCCTTAGTGATTTCTGTCTGAGTAATCCATCCATTATTTAAAGTGGGTTATTTAAGTCTCCTATTATCATTTTATTGCTGTCTATTGCCACCTTCAGATCTGCAAATGTTTGTTTTACATATGTAAATGCTTTGATATTGGGTGCATGTATATTTGTAATTGTTTTATCTTCCTATTTAATGGATCTTTGTATTATTATGTAATGATCTTCTTGATCTCCTGCAGCAATTTTTACTTAATGCCTAATTTTGTGATATATAAATTCAGATAAATATATCTGTGCGATATAAGTATTTATCTCAGACAGTAAAGAATTTGCCTGCAATGCAGGAGACCTGGGTTCGATCCCTAGGCTGGGAAGATCCCCTGGAGGAGGCATGGAAACCCATTCCAGTATTCTTACCTGGAGAATCCCCATTGACAGAGGAGCCTGGCAGACTATAGTCCATGGGGTCACAAAAAGTCAGACAACTGAGTGACTAAGCACAGCATAGATATAAGTATAGTCACTTCTGCTCTCTGTGGTTCCAGTTTGCATGGAATATCTTTTTCCATCCCTTTATTTTCAATGTGATCCTCTGATGGCTGCAAGGTTGCTGGTTTGCACAGATACTGTGTTTTGCAAAGCTATTAGTTTTTAGGTCTATTACAGAGGTGAAGGGCTTCCCTAGTGGCTCAGACCAGGGAAAGTTCAGGTGGCTGAGCCATGGTGGCTCAGATTCAGGTAAATCTGCCTTCAACGCGGGAGACCAGGATTTGCTCCCTGGGTTGGGAAGATACCCTGGAGAAAGGAATAGTAACCCATTCCAGTATTCTTGCCTGGAGAATTCCATGGACAGACAAACCAGGCAGACTATAGTCCATGGGGTCACAAAGAATAGGACACGACTGAGTAACCAACATACACACATACAGAGGTGAGGAGACAGAAAAGAGACTAAAGCTAGTTTGGGATGAGTTTTTGGTAATAACAACTGAAAGAGTCGAATTGTCATAGGGCTTACCTATTGAAAGCATTTTCTTTCCAAAACATCAGATAGCAAAGGCAGTCACACTATAAACATATATATATAATTTTCATGGTATACATGAAAAGATTGTATAAAGTTAAGTAAAATTCTGATTCTTAAGAAATAAGCTTTTTTCAGAATGATTAGAAGGTTTTATGTGAAGTACATTTATCTCTCTTAGATCTAATTTGATGTAATCTTTAATGTATCAAAATATTCAAAAATATAATTGAAATATATCAGTTGAGTCTTAATGAAGAAGAAGAGCTGGTAAACCAAAATAGATATCTTTGCTTGCTTATTCAAAAACCAAAACCTTGAGAACACTAACTAAAAAAATAAATCCCAAAAGAAAACCTGAAGTGAATATTTACATGAATATTATGCTCAATATATTTATAAAAGAGAGGGGAAATAATGATGATTTTTTCATACTTAATTATTATTTTTAAATATTCCAAATTATCCATTTTGATTATGTATTAATCCCATTCAC
Source organism: Cervus elaphus (assembly GCF_910594005.1). NCBI lineage: Eukaryota > Metazoa > Chordata > Mammalia > Artiodactyla > Cervidae > Cervus > Cervus elaphus. The sequence continues at coordinate 13,448,767 of NC_057840.1, forward strand.
TGACAGGCTCAAGCTTGCTGACATTTAAGCCACTGAAATAGTCCCATCTTCTAACATCCACTCACCTTTGGGAGAAGATATCTTAAGGAAGCATCTTTGCTTGTTATTAAAATTTAAAATATTTCATAAAAACTTAATGACTTTGTAACTCTAGGTACCTCATAAAATATTATAAATTTTACATTTTCTTCCTGAGACAGTCCTTTCAAAAAGTTCAATTTTGTAAACGTATTTTTAAAAGTACATAAAAAAATGTAACAGGCTTATTTTTCTGAAGTAACAAAAGTATCCTGTTTTACTGTGATTTTTTTCAGCCTACATACTTGAACAGTAAGTATAATAAGCATAATATCTCCAACAGGTTGGCCATCTGGTATTGTTTCAAAAAGCTTTAGGGAATACTCAATGTAATAGAATATAAAACATTACCAACTGTTGTGATCTGAAACTTTGTATAATATAATCTACAAATCCATCTACCCAGATAAATGAATTCAGAAAAAATAAAATGTGACTTACATTGTAAATATAAAACCAATTTTTTTTAAAAGATAAGTTTGTTAATATCTGAACTTACGTATTTTAAATGAATGTAAATGAACATGTTGGCCAGTGGTTATTGGGTGTTATGTGCCAGGTACTGTTCTCAGTGATTTTCCTCAATGGGCTTGTCTAATTCTCACAACTTTTCTGAGTTATGTTATTATCCCTGTTTCACAAATGTGAAAACTGAGAGGAGATGATGTTAATTAATTTTCCCAAGATGAACAGTTAGGAACTGTGGACTAAGGACCTCCAAAATAGCAATGAACACTGGCAAAAATCATCAGAATCAACTTTCTAAAAACTCCAGAGATTAATTAAATATTTTCAAGAATCTGAGATCTTTTATTCAAGAAAAATGACCGAATCTTGATGAGGACACTGTGCTTTGTAGGGTCTTACTTGCTTTAGTCCTATTCTCTCTCTTGAAAACCAGCAGCCTTGCAATCGCAGTCACTGTGAAAACCAGCAACCCTGTAGCCATCAGACAGGCATGCAGGGTTCTTAGTGCCCGAGAAAATTAAAAACAGAACTACATACGATCCGTCAATACCACTTTTAGGTATTTATCCGAAAGAATCGAAATCAAGATCTCAAAGTGACATATACACTCTCATATCCATTTTAACACTGTTCATAATAGCCAAGAGGCAAAAACAAGCTAAATGTCCATTGATAGATAAGTGGATAAGAAAAATACAGTATATACATACAGTGTAATACTGTTCAGCCTTAAAAAACAAGGAAATCCAATGAAATGTGACAATATGGATAGACCTGAAAGACATTATGCTTAGGGAAACGTCAGGCACAAGGACATACTCCTCATTGTTCTATGTTTATGAAGTATCTGAAGTAATCAAATTCATAGAGTCAAAGAGTAGAATGGTGGTTGCTAGTAGAAGGAAGGGAAAATGGGAGTAACTAATCAATGGACGTAAATTTCAGTTAAGCAAGATTAATAAGTTCTAGAGATCTGCTCTATGATATAGCACCAATGTTCAACAATATTGTATTATACACTTCAGTTCAGTTCAGTTGCCCAGTCGTGTCCAACCCTTTGAGACCCCATGGACTGCAGCACGCCAGGCCTCCCTGTCCATCACCAACTCCCAGAGTACACCCAAACTCACGTCCATTGAGTCGGTCATGCCATCCAACCATCTCATCCTCTGTCGTCCCCTTCTCCTCCCGCCTTCAAGCCTTCCCAGCATCAAGGTCTTTTCAAATGAGTCAGCTCTTCGCATCAGGTGGCCAAAGTATTGGAGCTTCAGCTTCACCATCAGTCCTTCCAATGAACACCCAGGACTGATCTCCTTTAGGATGGACTGGTTGGATCTCCTTGCAGTCCAAGGGACTCTCAAGAGTCTTCTCCAGCACCACAGTTCAAAAGCATCAATTCTTCAGTGCTCAGCTTTCTTTATAGTCCAACTCTCACATCCATACATGATGACTGAAAAACCATAGCCTTGAATAACGAACCTTTTTTGACAAAGTAATGTCTCTGCTTTTTAATATGCTATCTAGGTTGGTCATAACTTTCCTTCCAAGGAGTAAGCGCCTTTTAATTTCATGGCTGCAATCACCATCTGCAGTGATTTTGGAGCCCCCCCAAAATAAAGTCTGCCACTATTTCCACTGTTTCCCCATCTATTTGCCATGAAGTGATGGGACCAGATGTCATGATCTTAGTTTTCTGAATGTTGAGCTTTAAGCCAACTTTTTTGCTCTCCTCTTTCACTTTCATCAAGAGGCTCTTTAGTTCTTCTTCACTTTATGCCAAAAGGGTGGTGTCATCTGCATATCTGAGGTTATTGATAGTTCTGGCAATCTTGATACTAGCTTGTGCTTCATTCAGTCCAGCGTTTCTCATGATGTACTCTACATATAAGTTAAACAAGCATGGTTACAATACACAGCCTTGATGTACTCCTTTTCCTATTTTGAACCAGTCTGTTGTTCCATGTCCAGTTCTAACTGTTGCTTCTTGACCTGCATACAGATTTCTCAAGAGGCAGGTCAGGTGGTCTGGTATTCCCATCTCTTTCAGAATTTTCCACAGTTTATTGTGATCCACACAAAGATACACTTAAAATATGTTAATAGGCTAGCTTTCTTGTTAAATGTTCTTAACACAATAAAACAATTGTTTTTAAAAGAAATAGCCTCATGTTTGAGCATTGACACTGTTACATCAATCTGGCAGCTCCCTGAAAAGCTTCTTTAGTTGGATTTGCCATTCCTTGACCTGACTCCACGCACTTTCTGGGAATAGTCCTATATCTAGGCCATTTATTGAAAATCATTCAGCAACTATTCATCACATCTTCCTAAAGCTGTGATACCAGCTGTGGCAATAAAAATATAAGATATCAGGTTATCCCTTTCATATTCTAAATCTCCTAATTTTTTTGTTTCATTTACCTCTGCCTTTCTCCATCACCCTTGCATGCAGAGACACAAGTGCACATGTGCATGTGTACACACACCACACACAGACACACGGACACACACAAACATATACCACACATACCACATCATCACCTTGTTCCTTAACCAGAAAGCAAAAACCCCGCATAGCTACTCACGCAAAGAAAAAAAAGAGATCACCACTCCACTGAGTATGTCAACATGACATTCTGCAGCACTCATGTCAGCATGTTCTCTATATGACATCATCAGTTTGGTTCAGTTCAGTCGCTCAGTCGTGTCTGACTCTTTGCGACCCCGTGAATCGCAGCATGCCAGGCCTCCCTGTCCATCACCAACTCCCAGAGCTTACTCAAACTCATGCCCATTGAGTCGGTGATGCCATCAAGCCATCTCATCCTCTGTCGTCCCCTTCTCCTCCTGCCCCCAATCCCTCCCAGCATCAGGGTCTTTTCCAATGAGTCAACTCATCGCATAAGTTGGCCAAAGTATTGGAGTTTCAGCTTCAGCATCATGACATCATATTTAAACTTATTATGTTTCAATGAAATTGAAAGTCATCATCTCAGCCAAGGAAGTGCTTTTACCTATACATAGCAACAGTCCTGAAAGTGTGTATGTGAAGAAGATATTTATACACACATAGTTTCATCTCTTTTTTGAATGTATCATAGAGAACAAATGACAGAATATCTTGACAACTGGCATCACAAAACAAATCTCATTTCTCAGTACAAACATCACTATGGCATGAGCCTCATGAAGGGAATGTATCAGTATTTAATCTGAAATTGTGAAGGATCTGAGACATTACTTAGAAGATGAGAAATCAGACTACCCAGGGGATAGATAGGTAGACAGGTGAACAGTAGGTAAATGGATAGGTAGGTAGGTAGACAGATTTATCAATTGATTGATAAGTCAATCAATTGATAGGTAGATATTCTAACAAGAAACACAAAGTCTACAGATCAGAACACAGTTTATCATTCACAGAGCATCTATTACTGGCAAGGCTATGGCAGCATGATATTACTCTACAGATACAGAGGGGTTGTATCACAGACTCACAAAGGCATGACACTCAGCCATTTGGCTGACACAGTGGCCCAGCCTCCCCTTTGAAGAGGGAGAGACTTTTACTCTGGGATATAAGCTAATATCTACAAGAGAAAGAAGTCTCAAAATCTCTCTGAAGCAATATATTACTTCTGTATTCCAGGACATGGTTATTCTTTAGTCATCCTTTAACCAAGACCAATGGTCTTTCCTCAGAAAATTTGGACTCTGGGTTAACAGAACAATGTTCAGAGAGAATTGCCTTCCAGTAGTCAAATCTAGGTGCTGAGGCTAAGCGGTCTACTGACCTTTCCTGATTTATTCTACAATTCCCTATTATTGAATAATGAAAGATTTGAAGTCTAAAAGGCGAAACGTAAAGTGGTTCTTCATCATTATTGACATGTTCATTAAAGAAATCAATGATATTCATAATTATTGGCTTTGAACTGTCCAAACTTTTTTGAAAGTAATCATTTATTGGCAGTAACATGGTACTAAAATATATTTTTAGACTGCAGTATCCTAATTGAAACTAATTTCCTGACATTTTATTCCTATATCTTTTCTTGAAAAGACACAACAAAAATAATAACTCCAGCCAAGATCCACCCTTTGTGTCACTGAATAGGCAATATATTTTTTGTTATCTTACAAATTCTGTGCACAGTAAGTTACCTCACTTAATCCTCATTATCCTCTACCTTACCCAAAATATGACAAAGTATTACAGAAATAAAATAGACTTCATTTTGATATAGTAAAAATATTTTCAAATAAATTTCAAAAGTATAATAAAATGGTTGCAATATCTAGGTCACATTCTAGAAACAAAGTTTCAGTGTCTTGATATTGCCAATGTTAATGATTTGTGACCCACTTAGGACCAGAGTGATTCTTTTAGTGGTAAGTCATATCATACCACATCTCTGCTCCTTACCCTTCAGTGGTTCCCTATAGAAGTCACAGAAGAATAAAGTCCTTTCCATAGCCTGTAGTAATCCACATGGCCTGACCATTCTAGATTATGGTTGCTTTTTTTCTTGTGTGTTGGTTTTGTTTTGCCTTATCTACATATCCCAAACAACTGATATACAGTTTGATAAATGATTGAGTATGATTAGCATGTAGTTGCTAATCGTACTCAAATAATGTTCAAAATTCTCCAAGCCAGCCTTCATCAATATGTGAACCGTGAACTTCCAGATGCTCAAGCTGGTTTCAGAAAAGGCAGAGGAACCAGAGATCAAATTGCTAACATCCACTGGATCATCGAAAAAGCAAGACAGTTCAAGAAAAACATCTATTTCCGCTTTATTGACTATGCCAAAACCTTTGATTATGTGGATCACAATAAACTGTGGAAATTCTGAAAGAGATGGAAATAACAGACCACCTGACCTGCCTCTTGAGAAATCTGTATGCAGGTCAGGAAGCAACAGTTAGAACTGGACATGGAACAACACACTGGTTCCAAATAGGAAAAGGAGTACGTCAAGGCTGTATATTGTCACCCTGCTTATTTAACTTATATGCAGAGTACATCATGAGAAATGCTGGGCTGGAGGAAGCACAAGCTGGAATCAAGATTGCCAGGAGAAATATCAATAACCTCAGATATACAGATGACACCACCCTTATGGCAGAAAGTGAAGGGGAGCTAAAGAACCTCTTGATGAAAGTGAAAGACGAGAGTGAAAAAGTTGGCTTAAAGCTCAACATTCAGAAAACTAAGATCGTGGCATCCGATCCCATCAGTTAATGGCAAATAGATGGGGAAACAGTGGAAACAGTGTCTGACTTTATTTTGGGGGGCTCCAGAATCACTGCAAATGGTGATTGAAGCCATGAAATTAAAAGATGCTTACTCCTTGGAAAGTAAGTATGACCAACCTAGATAGCATATTAAAAAGCAGAGACATTACTTTGTCAATGAAGGTCCGTCTGGTCAAGGCTATGGTTTTTCCAGTGGTCATGTATGGATGTGAGAGTTGGACTATAAAGAAAGCTGAGTGCCAAAGATTTGATGCTTTTGAACTGTGGTGCTGGAGAAGACTCTTGAGAGTCCCTTGGACTGCAAGGAGATCCAACCAGTCCATCCTAAAGGAGATCAGTCCTGGGTGCTCATTGGAAGGACTGATTTTGAAGCTGCAACTCCAGTACTTTGGCCACCTGATGCAAAGAGGTGACTCATTTGAAAAGACCCTGATGCTGGGAAAGATTGAGGGCAGGAGGAGAAGGGGACGACAGAGGATGAGATGGTTGGATGGCATCACCGACTCAATGGACATGGATTTGGGTGTACTCCGGGAGTTGGTGATGCACAGGGAGGCCTGGCATGCTGTGGTTCATGGGGTCACAAAGAGTCAGACACGACTGAGTGACTGAACTGGAACTAGCATGTAGTTTAGAAGTAAGTCCTAAAGTTATTTAGCTTTGCATTGAAACTACATGAGTTCTGTGTATAATTCAATTTTTTTTCCTATGGAAGATTTTTTTCAAGTGTCTTGAAAATTTGTTCTCTTGTTCAACTCCAGACAAAGACTTAGTTAGCATCTTTTGAGGGTAGTCATACACACTTTGAAATATGGTATTTAGTGCCCAGATTATTCCATTCTAACAAAGGAGGTATGCACATCAATATTAATTTTAGCAAGTAAGGTGGTAAAATAAAAAATAAAATTCTAAGGAATTTCAAGGGAACTATGGTCAAGATAACTTCATTACTTGTTCCAAACTGGAAAATTCTCCTAGGTGAAGTGAGGAATACCCAGAAACTTAGATCTGCTCTATCTTAGAAGGAAGACAGAACAGAAACAGAGAGACATTAATTTTATAAAATTCAAAGAAAAGTTGGCAACAATGCCAGTATACAATCCAAGTGTATTAGCTTACCACAATCTTTGCTCATCTGGTTAGCACACAGAACTACGGAAACAGTACAGATCCAAAGAGGAAAATGGTTGACAACATCCCTCTCTGCAACTATATGTAACAACACGATTTTTATATAAAAATCAAAATGCATTTGCATTTAAATTTATGTTACTGATGTACCTTATCACAATATCTTTGACCTAAAGGAAACAACTTTATCTCAAATCACAAAATCTGCATATAAAACAGGAGAAATTGAGCTTTTAGGTGAGGGAATATTAATTCCCTTGTGATATGTTCATTTTTAGTCATGTGTTATTTGGGGGGATTTTGTCTTTATAACCCCCCTGTGATGAAGGTGCAATCACTACGTTTGGCCAATGATGGAAACAATAAACATGGATTCCATACAAGGAACAATAGAGCAGAGAACCGATAGAGTCATTCATATACTACCTTTCCAGGAGACATCTGGGATCCTTAGAAGCTCAGGGGCTCTGCTGGCAGGAGAGCGTGGAGAATATTCACCCTGAGACTGACTGCAAACCTGGGAGCCTTGGGCAGGTCTTCTTAGCTATAAAATGGTGGCAGTGATGCCCATAGCCCAAGGCTGTGTTACAGGGCTCAAACGAGAGGGAGTACACAAAACCAATGTGCATTTTTAACTATAGCTGCTAGGAAAGACACAACTTGAAAATTTTGTAACATATTTATCAATAACCCAATGTTAGGAAAATTCTGAGAATCTTCATTTTGGATTGTGTTTCTGGCTCTCTCTCAAAGTGCTCCTTATTTTGAATTATTCCCTGAAAAGCCTATGCTGCCAATCAAATCTGAATTACTGCTTACCTCTACAGACCACTCTCTTGAACACTGATTACCTTTTAACCATGACTTAAGAGTTTTCATAATAGGAAATAATAGTTGTACAGAGAGGTCTGGCAGGGCTTTACAGAACAGCTTCAGTCAGGTTGACATTTGCTTTTATTAGCCATATTTCCTGTAGCTGCTCAGACAATGAGAAATCCACTTCTGTGAGTTGAACCAATTATAACTGAGCAAGTACACTTTTTTCTTGGTCTGGTCATAATGTTAAATGTTTGATTACAAAGGTCTTGTGCTTTTAGCTAAATAAGAGTAAATTTCTTTCCATTTGCAAGAACAAGCTATTTCTGCCTTTCATTCCAAAGCCTCTTAGTATTTTAATTGTGGTCTCTCAATGCCAAATAGAGTCACAAATGTAACACCCTTGAGATGGGGAAAACAATATTGTTATATTCCTTTGAAAACAAATTGAGTTCGCTTCTGGAAGGACTAGACTGCACCACTGCACAGAAACAAATGCATTGCATGATCTAGGTAAGAACAGAGACAAGTTACACATGAAGAATGGGTTTCAGGAGCAACATGGAGAAGGAATTGGTAGCTCTAGAAAGAAATTTCAAGACAGGCATCAAATACAGGGATATTTTAAGATGAAGAAGATAAAAAGGTGATGGGGATACTTTTGCATGCACATCTAGTGGAATGATACAACCACAATAAAACAAGATTTGGAACATCAGGCTTGAAATAGGAAAGGATGATTCTGAAAAGAGGCAATTCCTGGGAAAGTCTTTCCAGAGAAGCATGAAAACAGAGAAGAGAAAATGGGCCAAATCCTACTAAGTGCAGAATTAAGAAGCCAAAACAGGCCACATTAAATCAAGCATTATAGATAAGGACTCCTCTTACAGGCAATGTTGTCTGGGAGATGACCATTGCACCAAAGTACCATAAGCTTATTTTTTGGATACTTCTGTTTCATCTCTTTAAAATTATTCTGCTATGGCAAAGCAACATGTTGATATTTCATGCAACTCAAATGAATATTTTTCAGTTACTTTTAACTCTTTACTGACCATTGTATAAATATGGGATCAGAGATTTGTAGAATACTTAGGTTCAAAGAAATAGTACTAATCATTAACTCCAACTTTATTTTATAGTCAAGGATGCTAAGATTATCCCAGATGACATGCCAACTAGTAACAGAGCCAGGAAAAGAATTATGTTCTCCAAGTTCCCAGATTTTTTTCTTTTTTCTTTTTTTTAGTTATAGCTAAAATTAAATTTTCAATATTTTAAAAAGAGAACTACACCCATATAAAGTCCAAGGGACAGCAAGGATATCAAACCAGTCCATCCTAAAGGAAATCAGCCCTGAATATTCACTGGAAGGACTGATGCTGAAACCAAAACTCCAATACTTTGGCCACCTGATGTGAAGAACTGACTCATTTGAAAAGACCCTGATGCTGGGAAAGATTGAAGGCGGGAGGAGAAGGGGATGGCAGAGGATGAGATGGTTGGATGGAATAACAGACTCAATAGACATGAGTTTGAGTAGGCTCTGGGAGTTGGTGATGGACAAAGATGCCCGGCGTGCTGCAGTCCATGGGGTTGCAAAGAGTCGGACACGACTGAGCAACTGAACTGAACTGAATGGAAAGTCCAAGGGAAAAAAATTATGTTATTAAGAGAACCCAAGTAGAAATAAGCTAAATTTAAAAAGTCAGCAGTAAAGAAGTTATAAAATGAAGTTCCCTTATTGAAAGTAGAAGAAAAAATGCAATCCAGAAGAAATATTTTTGACTTTGCACTCAAAATACTTTTGGAACTTACCATTTCTTATTACCTTCATTGCTATCACCCTGGCTCAGGACAGTATAATGGGGGCATGACCCCCAGTTGGTCCCCCCGTTTTCCATCCTCGCTCCCCTACTGTCTTAAAGCATCACAAAGGTCATAATGAGTTTAAGATGTAAGATGGTTTATTTCACTCTCCTACTCAATCCTCCAGTTGTTTCACATCTCATGAAAAGTTAAGTGAAAATCACTACGACGACCTACAAAGACCTAACAAATGACTTCCTCATTTCCTCTGATCTCATCCCCTTTGTCTCCTTCACTCACTATATTCCAACTACTCTAGCTATCCAGCTTACTCTCAAGCACATCAGGGACATTCCTGTCTCAGGATTTGTACCATCTCTCTCCCTGGCCTGGAACACTTCTTACTGGTCTCTATGTAGCTCCTCTTACCCATTCAAGTCTTTGGAAAAGCGCTGTCCTTTCAGTGAGGCAGACTATGACCACTCTATTTAAATTTATTCTATTCCCCTCATACTCTTAATCTTTCTTATGGGGCTTCCTAGGTGGCACTAGTGGTAAGAGATCTCCCTGCCAGGGCAGGAGACAGTGGGTTTGATCCTGGGTTGGGAAGATCCCCTGGAGGAGGAAATGGCAACCCATTCCTGAATTCTCACCTCAAAAACTCCATGGAAAGAGGAGCCTGGCAGGCTACAGTTCATGGGGTGGTGACTGAGCACACAAACACACACATCTTGCTTTATTCTTTTTTTCGTAGCTTACTATGCTCTAACGTTCTATATCATTTACTCCTACCAGAATATAATATTAAATGTGGTATCAAAACATCCACTAAGATGTTTTGCTGCTGATTTATATTCAGTACTTACAATAATACTTAGAACATAACAATAAAGAAGTGCTTTCTGGTTGAGAGACTTGACTAAAAGAAGATCACCATGTTAAAAGACATACCCTCTGGTTTTACTCACATGTGTGTGTTTGTGCTCAGTCATGTTCAACTCTTCATGACTCCATAGACTATAGCCCGCCAGGCTTCTCTATCCATCAAATATTCCAGGCAAGAATATTGGAGTGTGTTGCCATTTCCTCTTCCAAGGGGTCCTTCTGACCTAGTGATCAAACCCATGTTTCTCTTGTCTCCTTCACTGGCAGACCAATTTGTTTCCACTCTCACCACCTGGGAAGCCCCACAAAAATACATAAATCCTACACCAGAGAAAGTACCACAGTGCTGAATATTTCTAAATCTCAAGGAAGGGCCTCTAATATGATGAAACATCACAACTGCATGAAAAATTGTTAGAAAGATACATGATTTTAATGAGAAGATTTAACTAAATGGAATATCAAATGATTTATCAAGTTGGGAAATCTAAGTATCAAAAAATTTATGTTCTCCAAAATTAATATTTAAGTTCAACATAATTTCAGCCAAAAGCCCCATCAGATGTTTATACAAAAATTAACATTGTTTTAAAAATTAATTTGAAAGAATAAGACAAGAACTTCAACAATTATTGATGAAAAGAAAAATATATGTCAGTGTTAAGATGTATTAGAATGGAATCTATAAAAATGGTTCTGAAGAATTTATTTACAGGGCAGCAATGGAGAAACAGACATAGAGAATAGACTTATGGACATGGGGAGAGGGGAGGAGAGGGTGAGATGTATGGAAAGAGTAACATGGAAATTTACATTACCATGTGTAAAATAGATAGCCAAAAGGAATTTGCTATACGGATCAGGAAACTCAAACAGGGGCTCTGTATCAACCTAGAAGGGTTGGATGGGAAGGGAGATGGGAGGGAGGTTCAAAAGGAAGGGTATATATGTATACCTATGGCTGATTCATGTTGAGGTTTGACAGAAAACAATAAAATTCTGTAAAGCAATTATTGTTCAACAACAAAAAAAATAAGTTTAAAAAAAGATGTATTAGAAAATACTGCATTGTGAGTTACTGATTTTACATTAAGACAACTCAGGTAAACCAAAGAAATAGAATAAAAAATCGAGAAACTGCCTCCAATACATATGGGTAAATAATAGTCTAGCAAATATATAGTACTGAGAAATATATGGACCAGTTTTTATAAAGTTTGATCCTCATCTCATGCAATGCACAAAATAAATTCCTCATGGAATAGAGAGTTAAATAAGAAAACACAAAAAGATACAGAATAAATTATAAGTGGATCTTACTTCAAGGCAGGTCAGGCCTTCCAAGCTTAAAACTACATAACTAAACTATGAGAATGAGCATTTTGAATTCATTAAATTAATAACTTAATTCAATTATTTATTACTTAAATTAATAGTTTGTTATTATTATCACTCTTTTTATTGTCGTTAAGCAACAACCAATATGAGACAATCCTGGATAGAAAAGCATTAATTTTATGTGATGATAAAACCTGAAGAGGGTTAAGGGTCAAGAATTAATCATTAAACATGAGGATTTAGAACTTTCACTTCCTGTTCCCAGCTATTATTACTAGACCTTCAGCAAATTCATGTTTACCCAAGTGTGCACTGCTAATGTTTCCTTGAAAAATTGAAGAGAACAAACTGAATTCATACATTGGGGTGGGGCACTAAAGATCAGAGCAAACTGATGAAACTGAAGTGAGAAGAGCTAAAGTGGATGTGAAAGTGTTAGGTTGCTCAGTCATGTCCAACTCTTTGAAACAATGACTGTAGCCCTCCAGGCTCCTCTGTCCATGGAATTCTCCTATGACTTAGGGTGACTGAAAACCTAACGTAATTTAAGAAAGAGTGAGCAACAATAACAAAGAGGTTGGAAGAAAACTTTTGGAGGTGATGAATGAGGTTTCTGACACAGACTGCTGATGCTTTCATGGGTGTACACTTGTGGCCAAACTCAGCAAACCATATATGTTCATTGTGTACAACTTTTTATATCAAAAAAAAATAAAACAAAATGGTGAAATACAGGAATAAAGAGTAACAAGCATGAAAGCAATGGAAATTTAAAGGAGAAAATGAGCACCTCCACATAAATTTTAGGAAATACAAGGAGTGGGGCAATGGTATGACAAAAATTATATGAAATTGATAACATACTTGCTTATATTTGGAAATTAAAAAAATTTGATATTCAAAAGGAGGAGATAATTGCATTGCACATGTGCAAACATACATATTTGTACATGAGATGTGCACACATGATACGTAAACACACACACAGTTATAAACAATGTATCGAGCAAGTTCGATTTGATAGGATATGACCAGAACCAACTTCATGCTTGTTCTTTTATATCCCTTCAAATCTCTGTGAACTAGTGGTTGTTCTAACTCTGCATAAAATCTTGGGGAAATCCCATAGCTTTCAGTGATCAAATAATTCATAAAAATACACATCTGTAGAATAACCACTAAACTCCAGGCCAGTTTAGCATAACCACCAAACCTCTGAGTCCTTTCCTAGTTTGAGACTTTGTTCTGTAGTTGCCTCAAGCCCTCTTGACTCGCACTCAGGATGTCTGGCTCTAGGTGAGTGATCACACCATCATGGTCATCTGGGTCAATAAAATCTTTTTTGTATAATCCTTCTGTGTATTCTTGCCACCTCTTTTAATATCTTCTGCTTCTCTTAGGTCCATACCATTTCTGTCCTTTATTGAGCCCATCTTTGCATGAAATGTTCCCTTGGTATCTAATTTTCTTGAAGAGATCTCAGTCTTTCCCATTTTATTGTTTTCCTCTATTTATTTGCACTGATCACTTAGGAAGGCTTTCTTATCTCTCCTTGCTATTCTTTGGAACTCTGCATTCAGATGGATATATGGTTCCTTTTCTCCTTGGCCTTCTGCTTCTCTTCTTTTCTCAGCTATTTGTGAGGCTTCCTCAGACAACCATTTTGCTTTTTTGCATTTCTTTTTCTTGGGGATGGTTTTGATCACCAACTCCTGTACAATGTTACAAACCTCCATCCATAGTTCTCCAGGCACTCTGTCTATCAGATCTAATCCCTTGAATCTATTTGTCACTTCCACTGAATAATTATCAGGGATTTGATTTAGATCATACTTGAATGATCTAGTGGTTTTCTCTGCTCTATTCAACTTAAGTGTGAATTTTGCAATAAGGAGTTCATGATCTGAGCCACAATCAGCTCCTGGTCTTGTTTTGGCCGACTGTATAGAACTTCTTCATCTTTGACTGCAAAGAATATAATCAATCTGATTTCAGTATTGACCATCTGGTGATGTCCATGTGGAGTCATTTCTTGTTTTGTTGGAAGAGGGAGTTTGCTATGACCAGTGCATTCTCCAGGCAAAACTGTTAGCCTTTGCACTGCTTCATTTTGTACTCCAAGGTCAAACTTGCCTGTTACTCCAGATATTTCTTGACTACCTACTTTTGCATTCCAGTCCCCTATGATGAAAAGGGCAGCTTTTTCTCTGGTGTTAGTTCTATAAGGTCTTGTAGGTCTTCATAGATCTGTTCAACTTCAGCATCTTTGGCATTAGTGGTTGGAGCATAGCCTTGGATTACTGTGATATTGAAGGGTTTGCCTTTGAAATGAACAGAGATCATTCTGTAATTTTTGAGATTGCACCCAAGTTACTGTATTTTGGACTCTATTGTTGACTTTGAAGACTACTCTATTCTTCTAATGGACTCTTGCCCACAGTAGTAGATATAATGGTCATCTGAATTAAATTCACCCATTCCTGTCCATTTTAGTTGACTGATTCCTAAAATGTTGATGACCACTCTTGCCATCTCCTTTTTGACCACTTTCAATTTGCCTTGATTCACAGACCTAACATTCCAGGTTCCTATGCAGTATTGCTCTTTACAGTATCAGACCTTGCTTCCATCACCAGTCACACCTACCACTGGGTGTTGTTTTTGCTTTGGCTCAGTCTCTTCATTCTTTCTGGAGTTATTTCTCCACTGATCTCCAGTAGCATATTGGGCACCTACCGACCTGGGGAGTTCATCTTTCAGTGTCATATCTTTTTGCCTTTTCATACTGTTCATGGGAGTCTCAAGGCAAGAATACTGAAGTGGTTTGCCATTCCCATCTCCAGTGGACCACATTTTGTCAGAACTCTCCACCATGACCTGTCCATCTTGGGTGGCCCTACATGGCATGGTTCATAGTTTCATTGAGTTAGACAAGGCTGTGGTCCATGTGATCAGTTTGGTTCATTTTCTGTGATTGTGGTTTTCATTCTGCCTTCCCTCTGATGGATAAAGATAATGGGCTTGTGGAAGCTTCCTGATGGGTGAGAGTGGCTGTGGTGGAATCTGGATCTTGTTCTGATGGGTGGGGCCATGCTCAGTAAACATTTAATCCAATTTTCTGTTGATGGGCGGGACTGTGTTCCCTCCAGTAATGGCAACCACCTACAAAAGGACTTATGCCAGCATGCTTGATCTTCCCGGACTGTTGTATTCAGAGCCCCTGACCCCATGGAAGGCCACTGTCGATCCATGTCTCCACTGCAGACTCCTGGACATTCACAGGCAAGTCTGGCTCCATCTCTTGTGGGGTCACAGCTCCTTACTCCTGGGTCCTGATGTGCACAAGGTTTTGTTTGTGCCCTCCAAGAGTCTGTTTCCCCAGTCATGTGGAAATTCTGTAATCAAATCACACTGGATTTCAAAGTAAAATTCCCTGGGGGTTTTCAGTACCTTTGCTAGATCACCAGGTTGGGAAATCTGTTGTGGGTCCTAGAACTTTTGAAACAGTGCAAGAACTTCTTTGGTATAATTGTTCTCCAGTTTGTAGTTTGTCTGCTTGGTGGCTCTATGCTGGGCCTCAGGAAGCAGCTCTATGAACAAAGCCAGTGGAAGTGATGGCATATGCCAGATGGACTATTTTAAATCCTAAAAGATGATGCTGTTAAAGATGCTGCACTTAATATGCCAGCAAATCTGGAAAACTCAGTAGTGATCACAGGACTGGAAAATGTCAGTTTTCATTTCAATCCCAAAGAAATGCCAAAGAGTGCTCAGACTACCACACAGTTGCATTCATCACACACACTAGCAAAGTAATGCTCAAAATTCTCCAAGTGAGGCTTCAATAGTAAGTGAACTGAGAACTTCCAGATGTTCAAGCTGGAGAAAAGGCAGAGGAACCAGAGATCAAACTGCCGACATCTCCTGGATCATAGAAAAAGCAAGAGAATTCCAGAAAAACATCTACTTCTGCTTCATTACTGTGCTAAAGACTTTGGTTGTATGGATCAAAAAAAAAAAAAAAAAACTGTAGAAAATTCTTAAAGTGATGGGAATACCAGACCACCTGACCTGCCTCCTGAGAAATCTGTATGCAGGTCAAGAAGCAACAGTTAGAACTGCACATGGAACAACAGACTGGTTCCAAAGCGGGAAGGGAGTACTTCAAGGCCATGTTTTGTCACCCTGTTTATTTAACTTATATGCAGAGTACATCATGAGAAATGCCAGGCTGGATGAATCACAACCTGGAATCAAGATTGCTGGGAGAAATATCAATAACCTCAGCTATGCAGATGACATCACCCTTATGGCAGAAAGTGAAGAGGAACTAAAAAGCCTCTTAATGAAAGTGAAAGAGGCGAGTGAAAAGTTGGCTTAAAACTCAACATTCTTAAAAACGAAGATCATGGCATCCATTCCCATCACTTCATGGCAAGTAGATGGGGAAACAACGGAACCAGTGAGAGACTTTATTTTCTTGGGCTCCAAAATCATTGCTGATGGTGACTGCAGCCATGAAATTAAAGGACTCTCGCTCCTTGGAAGAAAAACTATGACAAACTTAGCCAGCATATTAAAAAGCAGAGACATTACTTTGCCAACAAAGGTCCATCTAGTCAAAGCTATGGTTTTTCCAGTAGTTATGTATGGGGATGTTAGAGTTGGGCCATAAAGAAAGCTGAGCACCAAAGAATTGATGCTTTTGATCTGTGGTGTAGGAGAAGACTCTTGAGAGTCCCCTGGACTGCAAGGAGATCAAACCAGTCAATCCTAAAGGAAATCAATTCTGAATATTCATTGGAAGGACTGATGCTGAAGCTGAAGCTTCAATACTTTGGCCACTTGATGTGAAGAACTGGCTCCTTGGAAAAGACCCTGATTCTGGGAGAGATTGAAGGCAGGAGGAGAAGGGGATGACAGAGGATGAGACGGTTGGATGGCATCATCAACTCTATGGACATGAGTCTGAGCAAGCTCCGAGTGTTGGTGATGCACAGGGAAGCCTGGTTAGCTGCAGTCCATGGGGTCACAAAGAGTCAGACACGACTGAGCTACTGAACTGGACAGAACTGAACTGAACTGCTAAAGCCCTAAAGAGGCTTCCAAGTTTACAACAGAGAAGCAGAAAGTATGGTTGACTTTTTAATTACTAACTCTCTGTGTCTCCTTCCCCAACACACTAACTTTTCCTTTTCACTTTAGCATAAGGTCCAGGGAGAAAAGGGAATAAGAAGTATATACACTGTCTTCCATTGCTAATATCTCTGTAATTTAAATCTGGCAAAAGTTAAACACTGACCCATTCATTCATGGAATACTTCTTCATATTACTTAGAAATCATCCTATTTATGAATGATATTACAGTTTCCTTGCCAAAAGCTAGCCACTTACAACTATTGCCTTCAGCTCTTGGGCTTCAGAAAATACACCGATTAGTCAAGTGCCCTTCTCCTCCCTCAAATTCATATCTTGTCTGCGGAGAACCCACATACATGCTGAGTCATTGACGGAAATGTAGTTTATTCCCAGTATCACTCACCCCAGGCGGAGAGTTTCTTCCATCATAACCTCCTACTTCTTGACTTTGTAGATATGTGTCAAATACTAGCTCCTATTTTCCTCAAACTCCCACAGCCCAATGACATGATCTCCAAATGGATTACTTGAAAGCCTCATCTCAAAACCTGAGGTGAGAAAAAAGAACCCAACTTCCTTTACTCATAATTTTGGAGACAGAAAACTCAGAGGATGTGGTCAACTTTCTGAAAAATAAATCTTCTCTCCTCCCCTTGCTAACTTCTCAATCTTCCTCCTTCTCAACCTGAGGTGAGATGAAATGCTGTAGCACACTTGCTCCTGACTTCACTAGTATCAAGTTTCCTTTGGCTTCCAAGATACAACACTGGCCATCGCTGTTGCCACAGCTTGCAGGACATCATGTTCCAAGTCCTGCATATACAGTCTAGCAGCTCACTTTAAACTATGTAGGGTTCATTGGGTCACATTTAGTCTCAGATTTGGAGCAATGCTCTGGTGTAATTTCAGGGCAATGAGTAAAATGTAATAATCTGTTAGACTATACACATGTGTACCTATGCATATATGCATCTATATCTATATATCACTTTATCACAGATAAATACAGATTCACATATATATGTGTGCCTGAGCCTATATGTACATGAATAGTGGAAATACAGTACTTACCAGAAAAAAATTTAATGTGATAAGATAACTGGTGATTTTATTTTCTTCTTTTGTCCTTCTGTTTCCTAAAATGTCATGCCTTATTCTTAAAATCATTTAAAAAGTATATTTTTATATAAACATATAACAATGGATTTTATTTTAAAGGTATGAATATAGTTCAACAATAAAACAATCACTGAAAAAGAATGAACAATCAAGAAGCAGACTTTAAAGAAATTTATTATGTGATAAAAAAGCTATAGAAAATTAAGAAGAATTCCTTAATGAATAGTATTTAGACATTTTGAAATCACCTTCACAATATCAGATGAGTTCAATAATATATAATCTATACACATACACACATGTGCACACATACATGTATGCATAGCATACATCTCTATGCATGCATATATGTGATTATATATATTAAGTATATATGAAATCAGTAGTTTAAAAAAATTAGAAGTAAATAGGATTGATCAACATGTATTAGGTCACTGGAATGGGGATAAATTTAAAAGCAATACAAGCAGGCACAAATGAAATGAATAGGTTTGGGTGTATAATTTTAATACTTTCACAAAGAAATACTAAGAACCACTAGTCTGGAAATACCCCCAAATGTGACAAATTTACAGACTGTTTTTAATATATGGCTTTCAAAGGAATTAATTTAGAGAAAAATAAAGCAAAATGAAATAAGGTTACGTTTCCTTTCTTTCTTTCTCCGTATCACAAAACTTTATTGAGTGATTTCTCTATACCAGGAACTTTAATGAACACTAAGGAAGTAAACACATATATTCCCTAGCCTAAAGAATCAAAAAGTCTAATTGTCATGATAGACAAGTAAAAAACATTATAACACTTTAAGTGCTATATATGAATTGCAATAGCAATTTCATAAGGCTTGTTACAGAAACCCATTTAAGAGTACCAAACATAAGTGTGAGCTGAAGTTTGGGAGGTACAGGAGTGCAGGGAAATTTCCTTAGGACAGGTGAAAACATAGGGTCGCTTACGTGAAAGATAAAAGATGGCTTAGAATTCTAGCTCTAACTCTTACTGATAGCTCTCTGTCCCTGGGCAATTATTCTCTGAGTTTCAGTTTCCTTCTCTATAAATTGGGAATAATAGTAACACGCATGTGTGTGCTCACTCAGTCATGTACGACTCTTTACAACCCCTGTGGACTGTAGCCTGCTAGGCTCCTCTGCCCCTGGGATGGACTGCCCAACACACTGGAGTGGGTTGTCAATTCCTCCTCCAAGGAATTTTCCCGTCCCAGGGATCGAACCCGTGTCTCCTGTGACTCCTGCATTAGCAGGCAGATTCTTTATCACCAAGCCACCTGGAAGGCCTAGTAACACTCATAGGGAAACTAAAAGGATTTAATGAGAATTATTTAGTTATTTGAAATTTAATAAGTCCCCAGTGAACAGACAAAAATAACAAAATTCCTTTCAAAGATTAGAAACTGAGGAAAGAATCAAGTCTTTGCAAACTACACATTTAGTATAGTTGAAGTATAAATGTGAAGACAGATATGGAGAGAAGGCAGGCTTTAGAATAACATAGGGGATAGATGATAAAAAAAATTCAAAGGAAAACTACATAGAATTTTTAGCAAGAGACTACACAGTAAGAGTTTCCTTTTACAATGATCAATATGTCAGTGATGTGTAGAATGTATTTGAATATAGTGTGATCAGAAATATTTATTGAAAAAGTTTGCATATAATGGATGCACTTATTCAAACTTGTGTTGTTCAAGAGTCAACTGTAGTTAGAAGGTCTCAATAATCCATCCAAGAAATAATGACGACTTGAAGTGAGGAGGTATATATTCAAGAGATGTTAATAAATAGAATCTATAGAATTTAAAAATTAACAAATGGGAAGAGTAAAAAAAATTTTAAAAAAAGATTGTTTCTAGGTGCCTAGTTTAAGTTACTCAGTATACAGCATTTGGAAAGATAAGAAATACAGAAGGAAGTTGAAATGTGATTAATGTTTTTAAAGACAGTGGAGTAGTCCTTGTATTGTTACTAGTATCAGATTTTCTTCTAGTTCCAGGAATAAAGGAAGGTTACACTTTCTCATCCCCAATTACACAGGGACTACACTTTACTTTGGATAATTATATAAGTGTAGTGGATAGAGCAGAGAAGGCAATGGCACCCCATTCCAGTACTCTTGCCTGGAAAATCCCATGGACGGAGGAGCCTGGTAGGCTGTAGTCCAGGGGTCGCGAAGAGTTGGACACAACTGAAGTGACTTAGCAGCAGCAACAGCAGCAGTGGATAGAGCTAGAGCTAGAGATCTATCATTAATGCATTATTTCCAGCTCACCATTCTCTAGCCACATAAAGACAACCCGCCATGTTCCAGAAAAGGGAGTTTCCGTCAATGAAGGTCCTATTAAGGACGCCACGCTTCAAAAAATTTCTCCTTTGACAACTTAAAGTTCCATGAAATGTTAAGTTACACATACATTGAGAACATTGATGACTTCTATCATTTTTTGTGAGGAAAAATAAAAGCATCAGTTAGCCACAGCTTGGATTTTGATTCTAAAATCACAAGTATTCGCAACGGCACTGAGTCTCTTTAAATATGGTTCATTATATCTACCCATGGGTCTATAATCCAGACTTCTGGTCTTGGAAAATTATACAACGTTGAGCAGCCTTAATCACCTTAGAATTGAGGTAATAAATTTGAGACTACCTTTATTGGATTTTTGTGAGAATTAAATGACTTTACACAGGTAAGAAAACTTAGAGTAGTGACTGATTCATTGAAAGCATTTAGTTAATAAAGTTCTCCAATTGCTTATTTTTAGGCTTTTTATGTACCTCTTTTGTCTCTTATATTTTGGATTTCCTCACAGAATTCCATCATTCTTTCTCATGAGCTACACACTTGCCAGTTTCATCTAATCCTCTCCCAGAACTTCATTTACCATTTATATTTGCTGACACTTGAATCATCAACTTCATCCTGGAATTCTTTCCCAAACTGCAGACTGTTAACGTCTAACCAGACACCTCAGCTCAGACATCTCACAGATATTTCAAACCGAGCATACTTTAAAATAGACTCTTCCTTTTTCCCCGCAAAACCATCCCTCCGTGTCCTACGTTCTTGATTTAATGAGTTTCATCACCATCCATTCTGATGCTTATGTCAGAAGTCTGGATATTTTCCTTATACAGTGCCTTTTTTACTCCTTACACTTCATCAGTCACACATCCTACAAATAGCATCACCTACAATCGTTCTGAATATTGCTCTTTCAGTCACAGAGACAATTATCTTATCTCTCTTATATTTTAAGCTTTCTAATTGGTCTCCCTGCCTCTATTTGAATGGATTATCTGCTTTATAATTAGAGTGTTTTTCTAAACTAGACAACTGAATAGCTTTATGAGATGCAGTTTTTAAAATTATTTTTATTTTGTATTGTGATATAGGTGATTAACAATATAGTGATAATTTCAGGTGAACAGCAAAAAAGATTCAGCCATACATACACCGGTTGATGTTGTTACTCTTAGCTCAGTGGCTAAGACTCTATGTTTCCAAGGCAGAGAATGTGGGTTCAATCCCGGGTCAGGGAACTAAGATTCCATGTGCCATGCAGCCAACAAACAAACAGAAAACCCTCCTCACTTTATAAGTGTACAGTTCAATGAGTTTACTAAATTTATAGAGTTGTACAACTATTGCCAAAATCCAGTTTTAGAACTTTTTCACCACCCAGAAAGTTCCCTTATGCTGTCTGTTTGCATTTCATTTCTACTCCTACCCACCACCCGAGGCAACCATTTCTCTGTTTTCTGTCTCTATAAACTTGTCTTTTCTAGATGTTTTGTATCTAAAATAGAAATTTTATTGTTATTTCCCACCTGGGGAGCCTACCATATCCTCCATTTTTTTTCTCTTTAGAAAATCCAAATTCCTTGAAAAACAGGCAGTTTAGAAAGAACCATTCTTTTTTTTTTTAATGTGGAATACAACTGATCTGTTTTTCTTCATTTTTTTTTGGTATGCTAAAACACTAAAGTATAGTATTTCTTTTTAAAAGTTAGAAAGATAAGGAGAAAATGAGAACTAGTTTGTTTCAAATCCTAAGCTAAAAGTTGAAGCCGTGGGTTTAATGGGCACCAAAGGTTATTGTCAAAGGAGACTTGAAAATAACAAAATAAAGTATCTCTTGGAAAAACAAAACAAACAAAAAAAAATGACTAAAGGTAGGAGAGATGAAGAGTGGTGGTGAGGTTTGTAAGAACAAGGGAACAATCCTTAGGAAATTAGGTAAGAAGAAAGGGGTCCACAGCCATGTGGGCCTGACGACAGAAATAGGCAAAGGGTAGGTCAAGTAACACGAAAACTGAGTTCTGACCTTTGGGAACATGTGGTGTGGCAGGAAATCTAATAGCATATTAGACTCTGAGCAAGTCTCATTCGCCATCTGAGACAGAGTGATACAGAAAAGAACGGAACTACTTTGGAGCCCTGACCTAAGAACCTTGGTAATGATTCACCTTTTATATCCTGACCCTCTTTGGTCTTCGACCCTCATATTATTACACTGTGCTACAGACATTTTAAGCTTCTCCTAGATCCTGATATGAGGATCCAGGAGACAACTCAGTGGACATGAGTTTGAGCAAATCCAGGATACAATGAAGGACAGGGAAGCCTGGCAGGCCGCAGTCCATGGGGTCACAAAGAGTCGGACACGCCTGAGTGACTGAACAGCAACAGACCTTGATAAGGTTATGTCTCCACACTATTGCCAACACAGGAGTTTTTTGGGTTTTTTTTTTTTGGCTAAATCATTCTAAACATCACTCGACATCTGACTATTTCTACATGTCCAAACTTACATATTTCAACCGAGTCATTAAGTATCCTTTTCTGAGCTCAATCCCACATTTCATTGTGTGTATGTGCTCAGTCGCTAAGTTGTGTCCGACTCTGACTCCATGGACTGCCCACCAGGCTCCTGTCCATGGGATTTTCCAGGCAAGGATACTGTAACGGGTTGCCATATCCTCCCAGGGGATCTTCCAGACACAAGGATCGAACTCACATCTCCTCTGTCTCCTTCAATGGCAGGGGAATTCTTTACCACTGAGCAACCTGGGGAGCTCACATTTGAAGAGGAGATTTTAATAAGTTGTCTTCCAAATCCCAGTACTGGCCTGCAAATGAGACTTTTCAATTTCCATACTGTAACTGTCTGTTTTCCTATGTCTAATCCATTGTACAGAAAGTCCACTGAGAACAGATACTATATTTCATTCACCTGATATGTCTCCATTGCTGATCACAGTAAATGGCACATAATTAAGGCTTATATCTATGGAACTAAAATATGGAATTATATCTATGGAACTAAAATAACTATAAACAATTATAATAATTATTTTTAACATTTTAGAATAATTATTGATATAAATAATTTTAAAACACTGTATGCACAATGTACAATTAAAGTAATATTTAAAGAAATTCAAATCAATAGATTTTAAAATCTTTCTCCACAATCTTTTATTGCAATTATATAGTTCTAGTTTTTCTCCATGCATCTGTAATATGCTCTGATTTTTCTTGACTTATTAAGAATATGTTCATTTTTTGAGATCCATACCTTATTAATCCTTACTAGTCTTTTTCTTTGTATAGGTCCATAGCTCCTTTAATGAATAAAAGGTTTCCTATTCTCTCTGGATCTGTGTTATCACCAACTTGATAGGAAATTTCAAAGTTCCTAATGCAAGTCCTAGTCTTAGCTCTAGTTCCTGAAATTTATTTCAGCTAAATCTGAATTGTCACCAAAGAACTCTCTAATCATGTCAGTAATGACCTTAGATTGTGCCTAAATTTCTAACATCTGAAAAAGCTTAAGGTATTCTCCAGCTTTTTCATTACTGGATCAGGGAAGAAAAATTCTGAGCATGACAAACCCATATTTATAAGAATAAAATGCTAGAAGGAAGTGTCTTCCCTCAGGTCACCACTTCCTCATCCTTTGATGTCTTCTAGAGGCACATGAAAAGAGTATAATTGCTACAGACCAGACACATTGGTAGAAGCTGGCGTCTCTCAAAGACTGAAATTTCCTTAAAAAGCTGGTATCCAAGTACATTTAATGGATTTTTAAACAACAGGAGATCACTTCCACTTTGTGTTTTATCCTATCTCATACCTGGTGGCTGCACACTTTTTAAACATTAATATTAACATTTGGAAAGCATTTGAAAACAACAACAAGCTTCTCTTAAGGACAAATGGTATATAAAGTTTAGTGATCTAAATAAGCATAATGTCACAAGTTAAAATTCCATTCCTATCTCCTACACAATATATTGTCTAACTCCATAATTTTACAATCAACCCTTTTACATTTTGTATCTACATAAATATCTATAGGTGGGCTTTCCTGGTGACTCAGTGGTAAGGAATCCATCTGCCAATGCAGGAGACATGGGTTTGATCCCTGGATCAGGAAGATCCCCAGGATAAGGAAATTGCAACTCACTCCAGTATTCTTGCCCGAGAAATCCCAAGGACAGAGGAGCCTGGCAGGCTATAGTCCATGGGTCACAGAGTCAGACATGATTTAGCAACAAAACAATAACAACAAATAACTATAGACTTATTATATAGTTCTTGTGGTCTTTGATATATAAAATGACTCCATTTGGCTAATTTTTAGTCAATGGCCTTCTGATTTTATAAGATTTCCCCTATTTTTTCCTCTTCTCATCAGATTTAAAATTAGTTATATAATTGGTCATGGTAAACATCTTAAATAATGGTGTGTCTTACAAGACAGCTAAAAGCAACTTGTGTTTTTAGAAGTATTTTTCATCATAATGATCATGACCATGACATCATGATCATATTGAAGCTAGAGTCTGGATGAAGTATAATGTAAAAGAATTAATGCTGCTAAAGGCTGGTTGAAAGTTTGCCCTTAAATAATGCATTTGTATGAATCATTTCTTTCTCTATAAATTTTTAGAAAAATATTAATTTTTGGAAGCCTATTTTTATGCTTTCTTTCAGAACCATCTTATGCTCATTTCCTATCTTAACATTTACGTAGGAAATTTGGTTTGCAAAGCAAAGCATATGTCCTTATTTATGTAGGTCTGACATCAGGGATTAAAAGTAATGGTTGACTTGCAAGAAATGTATTTGCTCAAATAAATAGCTTATGCTTTATCAATTTTTTCTAGGCAAGGTTTTTATTCTAAAATAAATTCAGAACTGATAAATATAGTAGTGAAAAAAATCATATGAATCCATTTTGGGAACTGCAAAGTCATTTTGAATTTAGATTTCATCTGGATTTCTCCACCTGCTCTTTGGAGTTTTTTTTAATTTTAGAAGAAAATGAAGGTAGCAAACTGAAAAAGCAGCAGTTAACTATCTAGTGAGCCCACACATAACTCAATAATTCCAGGCACTAAACTCACTAAAGAAATTATAGGAAGTTGGCAATTCAAATGCCTTCCCTTTATACAAACTGTGCACTGAACATTCCAAACTGCTGATTCTTCTCCTAAGGTTGCTCATTTCTAAATAAGGGTATCCAGGTTATGGACATTTAAGAAAGTGAAAAAGCCTTTGTAAATGCCAAAAATCTAAAGTGAAATGATTTATTTCAAATTTTATTTAATTGTTTTACAAATCTACTGGAAAAATAAATATTTTTTAATTTATATTTTTGTGGAACTTTAATACTAACACTGAAAATATAATGATCACCTATTTGGTGGTGTTTTACTTCTTGACTCCACAGATGGGAGAGAGAAGCAAGGAACAGTATTGATCAATGTTTCTCATCAGCTCTTTCTCATCTACCCAGTGAGAGAATTCTCAGTTGGCAGAAAGCTCAAAGATGGCCAAATTTTTGGTTTGTCCAAGTATTTCTAAGCAGGAGTGTACTTCAACCATCCTGGAATGGAAACAATGTTCTCTGGACAAAAACTCCTTAGAAAAAAATAGTATTTTACTATTAGTTTGACAGCTTGCTCATTTTTTGCTTGCAATTTCCTTAAAATTGGACAATGTTTTCTAATGTCTTACTTTAACCAATTACTTTTCATTTAAAATTCATTCAAACCATTCTTTGGCTATTTGGCTAGAAGTATTCACGTGTTATAACTAGAGGAAAGTTTCAAAGTTCTGATTACTCTCCCATATCCAACAGCACAAAAAGTACTTTAAATATTCTGTGCTACCCATTGGGCACAGATTTCTACCTGCAAGGTTTCAGCTGGAAATTGGGTTTGGCTCATTTTCAACCCAGCACTTCCTTTCATTCTCCCATTTTTTCACTTCTTCCTACTATAGTTGGCTATTTACAGGCTAAAGCCATTTATCAGCAGGGAACTCAAAAACCATCATGTACCAATCTGTATGTTATCTGGCCCTAATAAAAGCTCAAATATCTGCTAACATACACTAAAACTGTATCTCACAGTTAAAATTTGTCTTTTTAAAGGAAGATCGTAGATTCCCTTTATTTTCCTTGTTATTCAGATTTAAATCCCCAATTTCTTAAGTATGTCTATATTTCACATCCCTTGCTTTTGATCTTTGAAAATGGCTGACACTAAGTTTCTCTATTCACAGTGAAATAAACTTAAAGCTTCTATGCTAGAACAAGAGGACACACTAAGGCATCCGTCTTCAGAAGTGCAGAGTTGGTTACAAATCCACTCTTCATGTCTTTACACCACATCAAGTTAACAAAAACAAAAACAAATCACATCCTTTGTGACTAAATCCTACGGATGACAAATGAGTGGATGTCTCTAAAGATCTAGATTTAGCCTAGGAGTGTGGGTTTCTTTAACACTTTTCAGCCACTCTGTCACACCAGATCAGAAATGAGTCTGCACCCAGCAGCAGCTGTTGAAATGTTCTCTCTCTGCACCTCCCAGAAACGATTGCTTTCCTTCTGCCTTTTTCAGCTCTCACTCTAATTCTGGTTCAGGGTTTGTTTTCTGCTCAGTTCATAGTACCCTGCCATAACTGCCTTCCCTGCTCTTTGCCTTAATGTCTCCTATGGGTGTTCTTGTCCGACAGAAATCTAGACATTCCGGCAGCAAAGTGGACACTTGGGCATTAAATGGCCAAACAGAGTTAGTGAAATGCAAGATTTCTGGTCCCAGATGCAGTCTCCAAAGGAGTGGAATATCTCATCTTTCAACCAAAGGTTTGTTTTTCTATCTGGTTATAGGCTTTTTCATCAGAATACAGAAGTTACATTTCTCCTATGTGGCACTCAGAAGTCATAGCCATATATATTCAGGACAGGCAAAAACCCCAGTGAGGATATGCTCTTTCAAACTATCTGAAACTACTTCTGACAGAGAAACTAACCATCAGAGGAGAGTTTACTCCACAACACTCTTATTTAGAACAGAATATTAGGCCCAGCTTAACTTATTTAATTGCTTTATAACATTTAATCACTTTATAACATTGTTTTCATCTGATTAAGTATCAGAATGCACAAATCTTAAAGATACTAATTTTAACTGGTATAAACCCAAGAGGAAATTTGAAAGGTTGCTTGGTGCATTCTCATCCCCCTGCCTCTTTTTTAGACTCCAAACCTTATTCTTCCAAACACTGAACTATCACATTTAAAAAACAATAACAGAATCTTCCAGTGTAAGACTTCATGGGCCTGGAGATGTGCTGTCATCTCTATTGAAATCCATCCCCCAACTCATCTGCCCAGCTTACACCCAAACCACAATTCTCAAATCTCTACTATAACTGAGTGCTTTCTTAGTTAGGTATTAGAGAACAGTTGACAATCTCACCTTGGGAAACAATTCTATAATATTCTAGCTCCTATAACCTATCCTAAGAGTGTCTTAATTTCTAAACTTCTTAGGTGAAATGTAGAGTTCATAACTGACAATGGATACCTATCACAAGTGAATCTAACACTGTGTATATTTAATTTCTTACTATTAGACAGTCTATACAACTATTCTATTATTAACAGTTCAAGAAATGATCTTGTAAAGCTAAGGAACAAGGGAAGGCAAAAGTAAACTATACAATGAAGGATCTGATATTCTTCCCTACATATGTAATATGGCATTTTAATGAGTCAAGTCAGTTTGAATAGTTAAACTCCAAATAACTCTAACAAATTATTATCTGAATTTAAGGCACTATTCCACATACAATCCAAAATCTTTGAGGCTTGCTTTCAATGGCTGCTTTCTGCCTACAAATATTTTTTTAAAATCTTATCCAGTCCCTTCAAAAGCATATATAGAAGAGCTTTAATGTAGATATCAGAAGAAATATGAAAGAAATATATGAAAGGATGACATTGTGATAATAAGAAATGGTTGTTGCAAGATTTTTCAAGTACATTATGAAGAAACTGACAGAGTTTCTGTTTAAATTCCAAAAATAATATACCGAGTAAAGTCCTATCTTCATGGTGAGAAAAAATGTTGAAAATGAGGTTGTCAGTAGATCTGAACACAGGTAAATTAGAGCATACTCTGGCATTTTAAACTGATTTCAGAGAAAATATAGCTCTTTATTGACCACACCAGAAATGATGAAACTAATCATGAAGAATTATAGACTCTCAATTGACTGATAAACTTTCCATCAAGCAGGTATCTCTTGATAACACCACTGACCTAGGATTTCCTAGCTTCTGCCGAAACCTTTTCAGGGCCAAGAAATAAGTCCCAACATATTACACCAAAAATGTCCTTCCTTTCAGTCTCAACCAATGTCGCAATGGAAAATAAGAATGCACTCTTTGCTACAAAATAGCTCTTTCAATTATAAAATAACTAACATCATCTAGCACTAAGTCATTCAAGTTTAGACTATCACTCATTTTCCTCAGTCATTCACAGAATAAAATGACTCATGGAACTTTTAACATCTTAACAAATAACTCTTAACATCTTAACAAAGTTCAGTTAATCAACATTGTTTAGAAGTGTGACTCAGAACTAGACAAAGAGTCGATGTGGGGTCTGAAAATTGAATAAACAGGAATTATTAATTTGATCTGGAATCCTACATGTATGATTTTAATCAAAGATAGCACTTGTTTTAGTTTAGCAGCTGGTGATAAAAGAAAATATATGTACTGATCTCTGCCCCTGATTCCTGGCACAGAGCTCCTGAAGCCCTTGTAAATTCCTAGGTGAAAAGATACTAGGAACATCTTCTTTTCTAATATTTGGTCTTTGACCCCAGCTCCTGACACAGGGTTTCTAAATCCCCTGGAATTTTCCGTGTGATAGTGAGAGAGTTAATTCTTAGGTAGGTTGATAAAGAGTCCGGGGCCCTCAAGGAGGAAGGAGTCTGAGATCCTCGAGGAGGAGAAAGGGGTACAGGGCTTGCTCTCAAGGAGGAGAAAAGGACAAACTTTTTTTTCCTACATTGGTTTGTCTTAGTCACATAAGACATTATTTTCTGTAAGCCCAGAGCTAATGATTACACAACAAAACTCATCTTGCTCAAGGGTGTGTTTTTCCTTAAGTTCTGTGCTAATGGGCTTGCCTTGTGGCTCAGCTGGTAAAGAGTCTGCCTGCAATGCAGGAGACCTGGGTTGATCCCTGGGTTGGGAAGATCCCCTGGAGAAGTGAGTGGCTACACACTGCAGTATCCTGGCCTGGAGAATTTCATGATGTGGCAAAGAGTTGGACAGGACTGAGTGACTTTCACTTCACTTCTAATGATTATATAGTAACAATGTATATTGTTTCTCTTCCTTAACAAGAACCTTCTGACTAATCTGGTTATCTTGTAGGAGTGGGTCTGGTAAGACCTTTCTATTGTTAGTTCTAATCTTGTTAATTTAAGATGTATCTTGTGGGAATGGGCCTAAAAGTATGTAAGCCCTTGATAAGACTAGCAGAGGGGCACTCTCTGTTCCCCTTCTGGTGTCTGTCATAAGCATTCTCTGTCCTTTTTCACTGTAATAAACTTCTGCCACACAAAAACCTGAATGATCAGGCATGGTCCCTGATCCCAAAGCTATATCTTTTCTTCTTTGGAGGTCACGAATTTCACATCCTTCACCATAAGCTATCAATAGGGGTGCCTTTTGTTCTAATAAGGTGACTCTGGGTAGATTCTCAGATGTTCTTGGATGGGGGCTGGTCACCAGAAACACCAAGCCATGATTAGAAGCTTGGAATTTTCAGGCCTAACCCCCATTCTCTAGAGGAGAGGGACTGGAAGAGGAGTTAGTAATTGTTCATGCTTCCAAGAGGAAACTTCCATAAAATTCCCAAAAGTACAGAGTTCAGAGAACTTTCAGTTTAGTGGACACATCCACACACCAGAAGGATAGTACTGTACACCCCAGAAATTCCTGACCCTCCCAGACCTTTATCTGACTGTTCATCAGTATTCTGTATCATATCCTTTAAAAACATAGGAGGAAGACTAGAAGGTTTTCTAAGCAGTAACCTAGACCCAGCATTATTGCTTTGTGTTTCTTTCCTAATGAAGCACATCAATCATTTTCATGCGACATTCTTTCAAAGGGCATTTAAACTTTTTTTAATTTATTTATTTTCTACAAATGCTTTCTTAGTAGTTTAGGGATTTTTGGTCTTCTCCCTTCTACTAGTAATAGGCACCTACTCTATCTCTAGACCTTCACATACTGCTCCCATATTTCTATTATTTGAGACAACTAGTTGTCAGTCCCTTCCCCACCAATCCTGGCTGTAGTTGGGATAACCAATGAGTTGATTGAAACAGGAGATGGGCATGTGATCCAAACTCCTTCTTCTTTTAAAAATTGGAGTCAAACAAAGAAATTACATTCTTCTCTAGTGATGAAACCACGAGATGTGGAAACTGTCACAAGTCATGTCCAATGTTTGATGAAAACGAAGGCCCACTCTGGCCATGTTCTACATCCTGTCTCTAATCAGCCCTGGATCCTAGTGTCCCCTTAGGTTCTCCAAAGGTACAGGAACTCATACTTTCATTAAAAGGAAAGGAAAAACCACTTTGCCAGCAAAACAACACAGTTTAAGGGCGCAGTCCCACAGGACTGCTGCCCACTTCAGATGCCAGTTGCAAGTAGTAGGTCCCCAGGTTATTGACAGCTTCTGTCTGACGGTTACAAATCAGAGGTCCCCGGAATCCCATCCTTGGGTTCCATTAACTTGCTAGAGTGGCTCACAGAACTCAGGGAAACCCCTATTTACATTAACTAGTTAAGAAACTTTTTGGAGGCTCTAGGGAAGAAAGCTTTCTTGTCATTCTAGCTTCTAGAGACCATCCACATTCCTTGCCTCAATGATTCCTGCCTCCACCTCTCTAATGTTCTTCTGTAGTCACATCTCTCTCTGACCCTGACCTCAAGTGAGAAAGATATTTTAAGGACTCTTGTGATTAACTTGGACACACCTGAATGATCCAGGATAATCTCATCTCAAAGTCCTTTATTTCAAGCACATGTGCCAAGTCTCCTTTGCTTTCCAATGTCCTGTATTCAACAGCTCTGGAGGCTTAGGCATAGACATAGGCATAGGCAGAGAGGGTGGCGGTTGGGGGACGGGACTTTCTTCTGCTTCCCACTAAAAATGAGAACAACATTCCATCTCTCACATCATTTGATTCAGTAATAAAAATATATTAAACAGGAGAAGCCAGACACTCTCCATGTTTAGCAGCCTGTTAATCAACATTATTTGGAAACAGTTTAATTTCAAAATGACTCTTTCAAAATTGATTTTCTGGAAAGGAAATTTCTGCTGGTTTTATCTTTTCCTGAAGATGAGTTTGAAGATCTTTATTGGATTTCCCCAGCAAACAATCAGAATGCAATCTTTGAAATATAGAAGCAAAAGTATTTCCATACCCACATCCTTGAAGCCTTAGGCTGCTATCATTCCTGAGTGTAGAGAGTAAACACAGCATCTCTCTTTGTTTTACTAATTGCTTTGTTTCCCCAAGCTGCCAGCTCAACATCTGCCAGGCCAGAACACACTCTCTCCACACACCAGAGAACTACTGCCGGCCAGATGAAGGACCTGAGCTCCCTGGGGTAGGGATAAGTGATTTCCAGGCACTCAGTAGGTGGTTTCCAAGAGGCAAAAACTTTCAGAGAAAACGAAGTTGAAACCCCTCCCCTCCCAAAATCTTTAGAGCAGTTATGGAGTTGTTGATTCTGTAATGATCTCATACTGTCTGCAATTTTATTGATTTTGTTTTTCAAAAGAACTGTTAAAGATGACAGTTCTCAGACAGGCAGAATGTGGGCAGATGCCCATATTCTCACACAGTTCTGCCAAGATACTTTTGCATCTTTCTGCACATAAAACAAAATGAAGACATGTGTCATAGACGCCTGCTACTGGTACCCCACCCCCAGAAGAAGGGGATTTATTGTGTGCTCATTTCCTGGATGTAGTATTAAAACAACTCCACCTAGAAAAAAATGAACAGCTCTTCCAAAATAAAAGAGATTTGCTTCTGAGGCACTTTATAAACCATTCCTAATTAACAAAACCCATTGAAACAGCAATTTGGGTCATCATAATCAAGTGCCATCCCCACTATTTCTAATTCTTAAACTTCTTGTCACATCTACTGGTGAAGCATCAAAATACCAAATGCTGTAACAGCTTATGCTCTGTTGACATTCAATCATCTACTGTGCATCAGAAAGGCTCGTTTCAAATATGGCATGAAAGGAAGAGAAGTAAGCAAAAACCAGATTCAGAAAAGGTTTGAAATAAACTGCCTCCAGGAAAACGCTCAAGAGGAAAAACTGCAAAATCATAGCCTTACCTTGGGAGACTTGGGCAGATTCACTGTCTTTTTTTTTGCTAAGCTCAGCGGAGTTAACTCTATTTTCTCCCCTGAGGGATGCTTCGGAGGGCGAGGTGGGGGGTGCAAGAAAGAGCCTTCATATCTCCGTATCATGTAATACTGTTCTTCAGTGATCTCTTCGACCACAGTACTGACTAGAAGTGATCCTGGATCCCCAGAAAAATTATTAACTACCTGAACGGTCATATTCACGCGGCCAACAGGAATTTCCCAGCACTTCTTGGGGTTGGCAAAGTCACTTATGAGTAGATAAGAGTTAGTGATAGATTCCTCCAACTGTAGTCCTGGTGTAGCAGCCAAAATGTCTTTTTCAATGAAAAGATCTCTCACAGACACCTTCACATTGAAGGGCAGGCGGAACTGTGCACAAAGCTCAGAAATTTGGTACAGTTTCTTATCATGGATCACCTCTACAAAACCTCCGTCCATGTACAAGGGCAGCAGTGCTGCCTTATGGGAATTTTTGAGGATTTTTTCACACGCCAGAACATCCATCACTTTTTTAATTCCTTCACAGAGGACTTCAGTTGTCTGTGAGTGATGCACTAGAAACTCATCCCCGACAGATACAGATGACAGCTCCTCAAAGGGGGAATGAAAGGCTTTGGTGGCCACCACATGCAGAGGTTCCTTTTCACTCTTTGCTATCTCAAGGTCATAGGCGGTTGGGAACTCTCGAGGTCGCCGCTTGAATCTGCCTTTATAGCTAGTGGGGATCAAGAAGTGTCTTTTAGGGGAATTGCTTCTAATTTCTGAAGCCAAGATCTTTGATGCCTGGCACTTTTTGTGGATCACAATGGTTTTCCCAGGCTGTAAAATGCTTATGGGTAGCTGGTTTCCTTGGGGCGCTTCTATGACTTCAGCTACTATGGGGAACTCTTTATTGGTCATTTCATAAAGATCTTGTGTAGATAACACCTGAAGAAACCAGTTGGCATCATAGTTGTCGGTAATGTCTTTGACTTCAACATCTAAACTGGGGAGGATACGGACTATATCCTTTCGGACTGAAAAAGAAAAGACATTTTTTGCATCAAAATGTTGCTCTGGAGTAGTATTAAAATCACTCCAGGAAACCCAAGGAAGAGGGGAAATGTGCATACATGTGGCTGATTCACTTAACTGTACAGCAGAAACTATCAACCCTGTAAAGCAACTATGCTCTAATTAAATAAATATCCTAGGGAAACAGCACCCCCTCCAGGACTCCTGCCTGGAAAATCCCATGGACGGAGGAGCCTGGCAGACTTCAGTCCATGTGGTCACAAAGAGTCAGACACGACTGAGTGACTTCACTTCAAAGAAAGTTAAAAAAAAACTCAGTCCAGGTAGCACAAATAAATGTATTAGAAAATCTCAGATGCTTATGATATAACATTGCTTATGCATGACTTTCCCTTTTTTAATGTTTAAAAATGAAATAGACTGTAAATAAAACCAACATCCATAAATCTGCCTAGTTTTAGAAATGGACATTAACTAGTATCTTGGAGCCCTACAAATGTCACCAAAATCATATCCTCCTCACTTTAACCTAAGAGTAGTCATTCCTCTGATTTTGGTGTTAACTATTCCAATTCTTTTTTGTAGTTTTATCATACATAACATACATGAATGTATGTACATATGTTTAAACGTATGAGTGTCTTTTCAGATAATTTATTATATCATTTTAGGTCATGTTTTTGTGGTCCAGATAGTGTATGTAAAATAATCTTAGAGGAAAGTTTGGGTATTTTACGTAAGATTCTTCCTGCATAGGTCTCAAGACATACAATCTTTATACAAAATTCTATGCTATCAGGTATAACTGTTTTGCAAAATCGTGGGATATAAAGTATTCAAGATTAATTAATATGTGGAAATGGATACCGAAATGCAGTCTTTTTCCAGTGTGAAAACTATTCCTCTCTTTGCTGGTGCTGCCTTAACACCTAGACAGAAAAGAACTAGTACAGAATGTTACAGTCAAAAGACCACTCAGGAATTCTAGGTTTGCTGGCAGAGTGCTTAATGGTGCACTCTCTGCCAGTGTGTCACCGGGAATAATGAATCTCTTTTATTTTTTCCAAGAGCCCACTGTCTCAGAAGTCTTTCTTTGAGACTACAGAGACACTTAAAATATTGTCCTGAAATCATCTGCTCTCCATATGCTGTCCCACACAGTATCATTACAGATGGTCTTGCATCAAAAAATAAAGTTTTACATTAATATTAAAAGGATTTTATAATGGTTTGTATTTT
Source organism: Cervus elaphus (assembly GCF_910594005.1). Classification (NCBI taxonomy): domain Eukaryota; kingdom Metazoa; phylum Chordata; class Mammalia; order Artiodactyla; family Cervidae; genus Cervus; species Cervus elaphus. Next base: position 13,483,877 of record NC_057840.1, read on the forward strand.
CTTGAAAATTTCTTAACACTTAATGTTTTGTATCCTTTTTATGATCTACCATTGTTTTCCAGTATATCTAGCCACCCTTCTGTCAATATTCTTTCTTCCCTGTATGCTTTTGAAAATGAATAATTTGGAATATTTGGAAGACAGAATTTTTCTCTTATAAAACATTACCTAGGGGAGGAGCCAAGATGGCGGAGGAGTAGGACGGGGAGACCACTTTCTCTTCTACAAATTCATCAAAAGAACAACTGAACACAGAGCAAACTTCGCGAAACAACTTCTGATCGCTAGCTGAGGTCATCAGGCGCCCAGAAGAGCAGCCCATTGTCTTCGAAAGGAGGTAGGACAAAATATAAAAGATAAAAAGTGAGACAAAAGAGCTAAGGACGGAGATCCGTCCCGGGAACTCTTAGGCGGTATTGCTTGGGGTAGGGTCCGGGCCTGAGTGCCCTGAGGACAATCGGAGGGAGCTTCTGTGAGTTGCCAGCTTGAACTGTGGGAGACCAAAAGAGAGAGAGAAAATTAACCGGCCGAACACACTGCCGGCCACTCGCAGAACAAAGAGACCGAGAGGGTCCAGAGAGGAGCTCGCAGGCTGCGGACCGGCCCAGCCCCGCCGGAGGCAGGAGGCAGGGGGTAGGGGAAGGTCGCGGTGAGACACAGGGCGCAGGCACCCGACCGGCGCGGGCGGGGACTGGGGCTGGGGACGCGGAGGGCGGAAGGCGCAGGCACCCGACTGGTGCCAGCGGAAACTGAGACTGGGTCCGCGGAAGGGAGTGGGCACGCCACACCTGGGGAGAGTGCGCCCACCAAGCCCCTGGCTGCCTGGACCGCTCTGACGGGGAAGGCACAGAGAGCAGGCGCAGCTTTTTGTTCCGCGCTCTTGTGGAACACCCGAGGGCTGGAACCTCGCGCAGCGCGGGCCGCGCTCCATATAGAGCAGCCGGGAGCCTGAGCAGCGCAGACGGAGAAAGCAGCGTCAGCCCCTCCCGGCAGCCCCAGCCCATCCCCGCAGCGCAAGCCCGCCCTCACAGCGCCAGCCTCTCCCTGCAGCGCAAGCCCCTCCCGGCAGCGCGACGGAACTAGCTACCTGAATAAGAGTTCACCTCCGCCCGCCTGTGTCAGGGCGGAAATGAGGCTCTGAAGAGACCGGCAAACAGAAGCCAAATAAACAAAGGGAACTGCTTCAGAAGGGACTGGTGCAACAGATTAAAATCCCTCTAGGAAACACTGATACACCGGAGGGGCCTGTAGATATCGAGAAGCGTAAGCTGGAACGAGGAGCTATCTGAAACTGAGCCGAACCCACACTGACCGCAACAGCTCCAGAGAAGCTCCTAGATATAATTTTACTTTTTTCTCTTTTTTTTTTTTCTTTTTTTCTTTTTTTTATTTTTTCTCTTTTATTTTCCTTTAAAATCCCCTATTACTCCCCCATTACTCCTTAACTTTCATTTCCATAGACTTTTACGATTTTTTAATTAGGGGGAAAAAAAAAATTTTTTTTTTTCTTTCTTTTTTTTTCTTCTTTTTCTTTCTTTTTTTTCTTTTTTCTTCTTTTTTCTTTCCTTTTTCTCTTCTATTTTCTATTTTTCTTTTTCTCTTATTTCTTTTAAAGTCCTCTAGTACTCCTCTACTACTCCTTAATTTTCATTTTCAATACACTATAACCTTACAAAAAAAAAAGAAGAGAAGCCCTATTTTTAAACCGAAGATTATTCTCTCCCAATCTTGACTCTCTGTTTTCTACCTCAGAACACCTCTATTTCCTCCTTTCCCCTTCTCTTCCCAATCCAATTCTGTGAATCTTTGTAGGTGACTGGGCTACAGAGAACACTCTGGGAACAGACAGCTGCGTAGATCTGTCTCTCTCCTCTTGAGTCCCCCTTTTTCTCCTCCTGTTCATCTCTATCTCCCTCCTCCCTCTCCTCTTCTTCATGTAACTCTGTGAATCTCTCGGGGTGTCCCTAACGGGGGAGAATCTTTTAGCCATTAACCTAGAAGTTTTCTTAACAGGGCTGTATAGTTGGAGAAGTCCTGAGACTACAGGAAGAATAAAACTGAAATCCAGAGGCAGGAAACTTAAGCCCAAAACCTGAGAACACCAGAAAACTCCTGACTACATGGAACTTTAAGTAATAAGTGACTGTCCAAAAGCCTTCATACCTACACTGAAACCAACCACCACCCAAGAGCCAATAAGTTTTAGAGCAAGACATACCACGCAAATTCTCCAGCAACGCAGGAACATAGCCCTGAACATCAACATACAGGCTGCCCAAGGTCACACCTAACACATAGACCCATCTCAAAACTCATTACTGGGCACTCCATTGCTCTCCAAAGAGAAGAAATCAAGTTCCATGCACCAGAACACTGACGCACCCTTCCCTAACCAGGAAATCTTGACAAGCCAATTGTCTAACCCCACCCACTGGGTTAATCCTCCACAATAAAAAGGAACCACAGACCTCCAGAATACAGAAAGCCCACTCCAGATACAGCAATCTAAACAAGATGAAAAGGCAAAGAAATACCCAACAGGTAAAGGAACATGAAAAATGCCCACCAAGTCAAACAAAAGAGGAGGAGATAGGGAATCTACCTGAAAAAGAATTTAGAATAATGATAATAAAAATGATCCAAAATCTTGAAAACAAAATGGAGTTACAGATAAATAGCCTGGAAACAAAGATTGAAAAGATTCAAGAACTGTTTAATAAAGACCTAGAAGAAATAAAAAAGAGTCAATTAAAAATGAATAATGCAATGAATGAGATCAAAAACACTTTGGAGGGAACCAAGAGTAGAATAACGGAGGCAGAAGATAGGATAAGTGAGGTAGAAGATAAAATGGTGGAAATAAATGAAGCAGAGAGGAAAAAAGAAAAAAGGATCAAAAGAAATGAGGACAACCTCAGGGACCTCTGGGGCAATGTGAAATGCCCCAACATTCGAATCATAGGAGTTCCAGAAGAAGAAGACAAAAAGAAAGGCCATGAGAAAATACTCGAGGAGATAATAGCTGAAAACTTCCCTAAAATGGGGAAGGAAATAGCCACCCAAGTCCAAGAAACCCAGAGAGTCCCAAACAGGATAAACCCAAGGCGAAACACCCCAAGACACATATTAGTCAAATTAACAAAGATCAAACACAAAGAACAAATATTAAAAGCAGCAAGGGAAAAACAACAAATAACACACAAAGGGATTCCCATAAGGATAACAGCTGATCTATCAATAGAAACCCTCCAGGCCAGAAGGGAATGGCAGGACGTACTGAAAGTAATGAAAGAGAATAACCTACAACCTAGATTACTGTATCCAGCAAGGATCTCATTCAGATATGAAGGAGAATTCAAAAGCTTTACAGACAAGCAAAAGCTGAGAGAATTCAGCACCACCAAACCAGCTCTTCAACAAATGCTAAAGGATCTTCTCTAGACAGGAAATGCAGAAAGGTTGTATAAACGTGAACCCAAAACAACAAAGTAAATGGCAACGGGACCACACCTATCAATAATTACCCTAAATGTAAATGGGTTGAATGCCCCAACCAAAAGACAAAGATTGGCTGAATGGATACAAAAACAAGACCCCTATATATGCTGTCTACAAGAGACCCACCTCAAAACAAGAGACACATACAGACTAAAAGTGAAGGGCTGGAAAAAATATTTCATGCAAACGGAGACCAAAAGAAAGCAGGAGTCGCAATACTCATATCGGATAAAATAGACTTTCAAATAAAGGATGTGAAAAGAGACAAAGAAGGACACTACATAATGATCAAAGGATCAATCAAAGAAGAAGATATAACAATTATAAATATATATGCACCCAACATAGGAGCACCGCAATATGTACAGCAAACACTAACGAGTATGAAAGAGAAAATTAATAGTAACACAATGATAGTGGGAGACTTTAATACCCCACTCACAACTATGGATAGATCAACTAAACAGAAAATTAACAAGGAAACACAAACCTTAAATGACACAATGGACCAGCTAGACCTAATTGATATCTATAAGACATTTCACCCCAAAACAATCAACTTCACCTTTTTCTCAAGTGCACACGGAACCTTCTCCAGAATAGATCACATCCTGGGCCATAAATCTGGTCTTGGAAAATTCAAAAAAATTGAAATCATTCCAGTCATCTTTTCTGACCACAGTGCAGTAAGATTAGATCTCAATTACAGGAAAAAAATTGTTAAAACTTCAAACATATGGAGGCTAAATAACACGCTTCTGAATAACCAACAAATCATAGAAGAAATCAAAATATGTATAGAAATGAATGAAAATGAAAACACAACAACCCAAAACCTATGGGACACTGTAAAAGCAGTGCTAAGGGGAAGGTTCATAGCATCACAGGCTTACATCAAGAAACAAGAAAAAAACCAAATAAATAACCTAACTCTACACCTAAAGCAATTAGAGAAGGAAGAAATGAAGAACCCCAGAGTTAGCAGAAGGAAAGAAATCTTAAAAATCAGGGCAGAAATAAATGCAAAAGAAACTAAAGAGACCATAGCAAAAATCAACAAAGCTAAAAGCTGGTTTTTGAAAAAATAAACAAAATTGACAAACAATTAGCAAGATTCATTAAGAAGCAAAGAGAGAAAAACCAAATTAACAAAATTAGAAATGAAAATGGAGAGATCACAACAGACAACACTGAAATACAAAGGATCATAAGAGACTACTACCAGCAGCTCTATGCCAATAAAATGGACAACTTGGATGAAATGGACAAATTCTTAGAAAAGTATAACCTTCCAAAACTGAACCAGGAAGAAATAGAAGATCTTAACAGACCCATCACAAGCAAGGAAATCGAAACTGTAATCAAAAATCTTCCAGCAAACAAAAGCCCAGGACCAGATGGCTTCACAGCTGAATTCTACCAAAAATTTAGAGAAGAGCTAACACCTATCTTACTCAAACTCTTCCAGAAAATTGCAGAGGAAGGTAAGCTTCCAAACTCATTCTATGAGGCCACCATCACCCTAATTCCAAAACCAGACAAAGATGCCACAAAAAAAGAAAACTACAGGCCAATATCACTGATGAACATAGATGCAAAAATCCTTAACAAAATTCTAGCAAACAGAATCCAACAACATATTAAAAAAATCATACACCATGACCAAGTGGGCTTTATCCCAGGAATGCAAGGATTCTTTAATATCTGCAAATCAATCAATGTAATACACCACATTAACAAATTGAAAGATAAAAACCATATGATTATCTCAGTAGATGCAGAGAAAGCCTTTGACAAAATTCAACACTCATTTATGATTAAAACTCTCCAAAAAGCAGGAATAGAAGGAACATACCTCAACATAATAAAAGCTATATATGACAAACCCACAGCAAGCATCACCCTCAATCGTGAAAAATTGAAGGCATTTCCCCTGAAATCAGGAACAAGACAAGGGTGCCCACTCTCACCACTACTATTCAACATAGTGTTGGAAGTTCTGGCCACAGCAATCAGAGCAGAAAAAGAAGTAAAAGGAATCCAGATAGGAAAAGAAGAAGTGAAACTCTCGCTGTTTGCAGATGACATGATCCTCTATATAGAAAACCCTAAAGACTCTACCAGAAAATTACTAGAGCTAATCAATGAATATAGTAAAGTTACAGGATATAAAATTAACACACAGAAATCCCTTGCATTCCTATATACTAACAATGAAAAAACAGAAAGAGAAATTAAGGAAACAATACCATTCACCATTGCAACAAAAAGAATAAAATACTTAGGAGTATATCTACCTAAAGAAACAAAAGACCTATACATAGAAAACTATAAAACACTGATGAAAGAAATCAAAGAGGACACAAACAGATGGAGAAACATACCGTGTTCCTGGATTGGAAGAATCAATATTGTCAAAATGGCTATTCTACCCAAAGCAATCTATAGATTCAATGCAATCCCTATCAAGCTACCAACGGTATTTTTCACAGAACTAGACCAAAGAATTTCACAATTTGTATGGAAATACAAAAAACCTCGAATAGCCAAAGTAATCTTGAGAAAGAAGAATGGAACTGGAGGAATCAACCTGCCTGACTTCAGACTCTACTACAAAGCCACAGTCATCAAGACAGTATGGTACTGGCACAAAGACAGAAATATAGATCAATGGAACAGAATAGAAAGCCCAGAGATAAATCCACGAACCTATGGATACCTTATCTTTGACAAAGGAGGCAAGGATATACAATGGAAAAAAGACAACTTCTTTAACAAGTGGTGCTGGGAAAACTGGTCAACCACTTGTAAAAGAATGAAACTAGAACACTTTCTAACACCATACACAAAAATAAACTCAAAATGGATTAAAGATCTAAATGTAAGACCAGAAACTATAAAACTCCTAGAGGAGAACATAGGCAAAACACTCTCTGACATAAATCACAGCAAGATCCTCTATGACCCACCTCCCAGAATATTGGAAATAAAAGCAAAAATAAACAAATGGGACCTAATGAAACTTAAAAGCTTTTGCACTACAAAGGAAACTATAAGCAAGGTGAAAAGACAGCCCTCAGATTGGGAGAAAATAATAGCAAATGAAGAAACAGACAAAGGATTCATCTCAAAAATATACAAGCAACTCCTGCAGCTCAATTCCAGAAAAATAAATGACCCAATCAAAAAATGGGCCAAAGAACTAAACAGACATTTCTCCAAAGAAGACATACAGATGGCTAACAAACACATGAAAAGATGCTCAACATCACTCATTATTAGAGAAATGCAAATCAAAACCACAATGAGGTACCATTACACGCCAGTCAGGATGGCTGCTATCCAAAAGTCTACAAGCAATAAATGCTGGAGAGGGTGTGGAGAAAAGGGAACCCTCTTACACTGTTGGTGGGAATGCAAACTAGTACAGCCGCTATGGAAAACAGTGTGGAGATTTCTTAAAAAACTGGAAATAGAACTGCCATATGACCCAGCAATCCCACTTCTGGGCATACACACTGAGGAAACCAGATCTGAAAGAGACACATGCACCCCAATGTTCATCGCAGCACTGTTTATAATAGCCAGGACATGGAAGCAACCTAGATGCCCATCAGCAGATGAATGGATAAGGAAGCTGTGGTACATATACACCATGGAATATTACTCAGCCATTAAAAAGAATTCATTTGAACCAGTCCTAATGAGATGGATGAAGCTGGAGCCCATTATACAGAGTGAAGTAAGCCAGAAAGATAAAGAACATTACAGCATACTAACACATATATATGGAATTTAGAAAGGTGATAATGATAACCCTATATGCAAATCAGAAAAAGAGACACAGAAATACAGAACAGACTTTTGAACTCTGTGGGAGAAGGTGAGGGTGGGATATTTCAAAAGAACAGCATGTATACTATCTATGGTGAAACAGATCACCAGCCCAGGTGGGATGCATGAGACAAGTGCTCGGGCCTGGTGCACTGGGAAGACCCAGAGGAATCGGGTGGAGAGGGAGGTGGGAGGGGGGATCGGGATTGGGAATACATGTAAATCCATGGCTGATTCATATCAATGTATGACAAACCCACTGGAAAAAAAAAATAATAATAATAATAAAAAAAAGAAAATAAAAAAAAAAAGAAAACATCAAAAAAAAAAAAAAACCATTACCTATATTAATATGTTTTATATTACTGTTTATGCATCATTTGAAAACTCTAATTTGTGTCATATTACTTATACATGCTGCATAAGAGAGTTCCTAAAAACACACAGCATGATACTGTATTATTTTATTTTCTTGAACATAAAAAATAAAAAATAAAAATCAATGGTTGTCTATAGGTTGAAGGTCAGTAGAAACCTCAAAGATTTTCCATGAAAAAAGAAAAGAGGGGAATTTTTTAAAAAAAAAAACTTTATCAGTTCATTTTTTAAAATTTGGTAAACTCAAACTTTTGAAATTGTTGCCACAGGTTTTTCTGAAACCCAACGTAATTTTAGAAACTTTAAAATCACACTTATTTCAGTTGAAATGAACAGTGTTTAGGAATTATAGAGCTAGGACTAGATGGGTTCATAGACTCAAGTCATTTCTCAAGTTGAGGGCACAGCTTGACACGGGTAGAATAGATGTCATTAAGGAGTTTCTGAGGATTCTAAATTGAACATAAAGACCATAATACAAGCTAGATCACAATCTGCATTTGGGCACAATGAGTCCAGTGGGGAAAGAACTGTCTTAATACTTTAGGATAATTTTATTGCCAGAGAAAGCCTATGGGCCAGGATACCTAACTTCTGTTCAGTTTTATGTATCTAATTCCTGACCTATATTCAATGCTTCTGTACCAAATCCACTGAAGATATGCTAGTTTATCTGATCCTACTTGTAATACCAGCAGTATTTGAATAGTAGATTTGACTCTGCTATATAATTTTCTCACTTATTTCCTTTTTTTTCCCCCACTTTTTTTTCACTTATTTCCTTCTTATCATTCTTCTCAACTTTTTTTCTGGTTTCTTCTCCTCCACACACCACCTACTCCCCCTGCACCTCACCCCCCCGCCACACACACACATACCTTTTAATGTTTCTTGGTTCTGCTTCTTTCTTTGTCTACACTCACACCCACTTGATCTTACACAGTCTCACATCTGTCTTTAAGTCTCATCTGTATGCTGATGATTCTTCAATGTGTATCTCTAGCCAAATAATTCTCCTGCACTCCAAATATCTACTTAAGATCTCCACTTGGATGTCCAAAAGATGTCTCAAAATTAACACGTTTACAGTGAAATTCTGATCTTCCCAACCCAAACCTAATCTATCTGTTGCTCATTCTTCTAAGAAAAATCCCCTCATGCTTTAGGCAGGGTGAGGAGAAAAGTAACCATTTTGAAATACATCCAGATCACTCACTTCTCCTTTAAAGAGGCCTGAGCTAAGAAAATCTACTTTGCTACAGCCTAGCCAACTTGGGTTGTACAGAGTCTAACTGATGTGGGAAGGGAATTACCAACCTCCAGTCCCGGATGACCATTCTATCTCACTAAAGAGATGTGAGGAAAAAAGCTGAGAAGCAAGATCAGTAAAAGACTGAGACTTAATTATAGGATTATAGAATGCTTCAGCTCCTCTACACTTCACCAACTATATCAAGGAGAATAATATATGATAGCAGGAGATTACAATGGAAAGAATGGCATTTATGATCCTATTTAAGTAGGGGTCTCTAGAGAAAGACAACGGGGAAATAATAAACTAGAACACTACATAGAATGTTAGTTTCTGACACCTACAGGTACAGCAACCAATGAACACAGCTTAATTCCTATTTTAAAAGCTCACACTAAGGACCTATTACCTCAATTTCTTTTATCCTATACATCATGCCTAGCTTTCAACAAGAAATTACAAGGTATGTTAAAAGGCAAACAACAGTCTGCAGATACAAAGCAAGCATCAATACTAGACTCAGATATGGAAGAGATTTTGGAATTATCAGATTGGCAATTTAAATATGATTAATATACTAAGGGCTCTAATGGAAGAAAATGCAAGAAAAGACGGCTAATATAAGCAAAGAGATGGAAACTCTTTGAAATAACCACAAAGAAATGCTAGAAATTAAAAACATAGGAAAAGAATTAAAGAATAACTTTGATGTGTTCATTAATAAACTATATATGGCTAAGAAAAGAATCAGTGAGTCTGAAGATTTGTCCATAGAAACTTCCCAAACTGAAAAGAAAAAGAATGAAAAAAACAACTGAGAATTTTGAAGACCAATAGGACAATTCCAAAGGTGTAATACACACATTAGAGGAATGCTAGAAGGAAAAAAGGAGAGAAAAGAAAAGATGCAATCATGATGTTATAATGGCTGAGAATTTTCCAAAATTAATGAAGTTAGCAAACAAAAAAGTTGACACCTAAACATATTATATTCAGACTACAGAAAATCAAAGAAAAGAGAAAACTTAAAGAAGCCAGAAGGGGAAAAAAAACACAAACAAACAAACCATTTTACCTTTGGATGAAAGAAGCTAAGAACTACATTGGACTTCTCTTCAGAAACCATGAAAGCAGAAAGATAGTAAACAGCATATTAAATACTGAAAGAGGAAAAAAATACCAGCCTAGAATTTTGTAGGCGGAAAAATTACCCTTCAAAAGTCAGGGGTGGAAGACGATGCCGTCTCAAAATATCTCTTTGGTTTAAGGATTAGTTTGAGCTAAATGTACTTCAAAAGTAGCAGATACAAGAACATACTAATCTCCCCTTTCTTCCTAAAAACAGGAGATAAAGACTCCATGTTAAAGATGTCCTCCATACCAGAAGAAAGAAAACATTTTAACAGGGAGTCAAAGCCAAGATAATTCCGGACAAACAGAACTTGTCAAAAGAATTGTATCTTAAAAAAAAAAAAGAATTGTATCTTCCTTTAGCCTCTCCTCATAGTTTACTTTTCCACAAAAGTCTGTTATTCAACCCAATTTAAAAGCTGCAGGTTTCAACATTTCTTTGGGTCTTCATTTTCTTATGAGGGCTCCCACATCAAACTTATGCAAATTTGTATGTTTTTCTCCTGTTAATCTAAGATCAGTTTAATTCTCAGGTCCAGCCAAGCACTCTAAGAGGGTAAAGCTGAAATTTTACCTTCCCTACGAAAGTGAGGGAGAGATAAAGACTTTCTCAGACAAACAAAAATGATAAACTATGTCAACAGCAGACTTGACTTGCAAGGAATATAAAAGAAGTTCTTCAGAGAAAAGAAAATCACATGTTAGAAACTCAGATCTACATGAAGAGAGAAGAGCATTAGAGAAGAATAAATGAAAGCAAAGAGAATATTTCTTATTTTTAAACTTTTTCTTATTTTTAATTGATAGAACAGATAACAGTTTGTTCAAAATAAAAACTGCAACAACATATTGGATAATTACAGCACATTGATGATGCAATAAATGACAGCACTGTATAAAGGGACAAGGAAGAGTAAGTGGGCATACCCTGTTACGCATTACCTGAACTCATCATGAAGTGGCATAGTGGTAGTTGAAAGTAGACTTAGATTATACATGCACATTTCAAACTCTAAGGTAATGACTAAAAATATTTTTGAAGTAAAGCTGATATGCTGAGGAAGAAAGAAAATGGAATCATGTAAAAGGCTCAGTTAAAACTACAGCAGGTAGAAAAAGAGTGGAATAACATATCTAGGTTTTTTGGATGGGGCCAAAGATAGATACTAGGAAAGATGTGACCACAACATCAGTCTTTAAGGATGGGGAGAAATTACAAGCCAAGATAGGATATGAGAAGGAACATCCTAAGAAAACCACAATTATAGATAAGGAAGCAGACTAAAAGGATATGATCAGTGATCAACGTGTAGTTCAGTCTCAGGATTCTCAATGAGAGAAGGGAGTTTGGAGAACAAACCTGTTAAAAGTAAGACTATGTCTGAAGATGGATCTGTCCCTGGAATATTTGAGATTAATAATGACCAAATTAAATAGAATTCTGGCAGATTAATTCAACAGTATGTTTGGAAGAGAAGCTGAAATTGAGCATTTGTCTATCTCTACTAAGTGCCATGAAGCCCACAGATAATCACTATATTGACAACTCATTCCATCTAACTGCTGTTGCATTAACTTCAAATGTTACATAGTTCACCATTTTGTTAGATAACACATTAAAACAAAATCCTTGTTATTGTTTACAATATTCTCTTTACTCTTGCATGTTTTAAGTTCTCCACTGTTGTTCAGTCACTAAGTCGTGTCCAACTCTTTGTGGCCCCGTGGACTGCAGCACAACAAGCTTCCCTGTCCTTCACTGTTTCCTGGAGTTGGCTCAACTTCACGTCCATTGTGTCAGTGATGCCATCCAAGCACCTCACCATGAAGTGATGGGATCAGATGCCATGATCTTCGTTTTTTGAATGTTGAGTTTTGAGCCAGATTTTTCACTCTCCTCTTTCACTTTCATCAAGAGACTATTTAGATCCTCTTCACTTTCTGCCATTTCTGCCACGTTCTGTGTATTTGAGGTTATTAATATTTCTCTTGGCAATCTTGATTCTACATTGCACTTCATCCAGCCCAGCAATTCACCTGATGTACTCTGCATATGTTAAATAGGCAGGGTGACAGTATACAGCCTTGACGTACTCCTTTCCTGATTTAGATCAAGTCTGTGGTTCCATGCTCAGTTCTAACTGTTGCTTCTTGACCTGCATACAGATTTCACAGGAGGCAGGTCAGGTGGTCTGGTATTCCCATCTCTTTCAGAATTTCGCACAGTTTGTTGTGATCTACACAGTTAAAGGCTTTGGCATAATCAATAACGCAGAAGTAGATGTTTTTATGGAATTCCCTTGCTTTTTCTATGATCCAGCAGATGTTGGCAATTTGATCTCTGGTTCTTCTGCCTTTTTTAAATCCAGCTTGTACATCTGGAAATTCTCAGTTCATGTATTGCTGAAGCCTAACTCAAAGGATTTTGAGCATTATCTTGGTAGCATGTGAAATGAGTGCAATTGTACAGTAGCTTGAACATACTTTGGCATTGTCCTTCTTTGGGATTGGAATAAAAACTGACCTTTTTCAATCCTGTGCCTGTTGCTGAGTTTTCCAAATTTGCTGACATATTGAATGCAACACTTTAACAGCATCATCTTTTAGGATTTTAAAAGTTCTCCATAGCCAAAAGTTAAAATAAAAACATATTTTTAAAAGTTTCCTAGAATTTGGATATGGCATACTTAAGTTTTCAAACTGACATACTTTCAAGACAAATTTTATTATATCTAAGTATGTGTCCAAGAGAAAGATAAATCAACATTTCTGCTGTTTTTCTTACAAAATAGATGGTCATATGCTGTTGCAAAATATTTTTTTAAAAATAAGAGGGGAGATATCACATTACAATCTTTATAAACTTTAGACTACCACTGCTTACATTTGGTATATATAATTCTAGTGTGTGTGTGTGTCCGTGTGTGTGTGTGTATGTATTACACATCTTTAAACAAGTATTTTTAACTTATAACTGGAAAAAGTTAATACTCTCTGTCACCACCAAAAATGAAAATGGTTACAGTGAGGGAGCTAAACTAAAAATTTTCCCAGAAAATTATCTTCACAAAAAACTGATTAAGAGATAACAAAGCACCAACCCAGAGCATGTGAGGCATTCCTGAAAGTGTTTATTACAAATTTTCCAGTTTCATATTAATCTGAAGTAGAAAGAATATATATTCACACAACCTTAACACTTTCCAAATTTTCTTCCTGGGTAAACATGAATTATTGGGTACATTTCTGGTTCTCCAAAGGGAGCTATTAAGAAAAAAATGTCCATTCCATTTTCTCTAAAAAAGGTAGCATTGGTTTCCTCCCTCTGCTTCTGAGTCATTTCATTAAATTCTGTCTTTCTGCCTATTCTTTTCAGGGAAAGTCCCTTTTACAGTTCGGGCTAATGTTAATCATAATGTGATGCTTTTCTGCATTTCCCACTGCAACAACTCTTTCACCTAAGTACTAATTTGGGGGAACCCACTAAAAATTATCTTTAAAGAGAAAATAAAGGTATATATTTAAGCTTGATTAATGTTAGGCAATACATGCATCCTTGGACAGCTAATATTCTGGAATACTCTTGGTCTCAACTCAGCATTAAACAGCCAGTCGTTTGCAATTAGACCTGAATTAGCAGTACACAGTTAGAAATCTACTGAGACAATCTTATTCAAGTCTGGAAGGCAAGATGGTTGTTTCTACATATTTTTATCTTAATAAATTTTGTAAATTTTGGCCTGCAATTTTTCTCAATTTTTAGTTTCTCCTATATTATTATGGTTAAATAGCTCATGTATTTTTGGGAAATTTTCACTTTCTAAGTTTGATTTTGTTGTTGTTGTCATTTACTTTAAGACTATACTTATATTTCTCTAAAGTCCTTTCATAAATTTTGTTTCCAACTCTCATTTATTCAGTGAATTGGTTACATTTTTGCATCACATCCTACTCTTTATTATGCAATGATTATTAGATGTGCTAATAATCTCTGAGCTTGCCTCATTCTAGACATTTAAATTAAAATTTGATTTATCGTTCATCTATTTGATCTCAATTTCCTTTATATTCTGTGACTTAATTTTTTCCCACTTATTCAGTTTCATTTCAACTTAAGAGAAGCTATACAAAGAATTTTCATTCTGTTGGGTGTCTATCTGTAATACTACTCTGTCTTTTACATTTTCATTTAGCTCATAAAAGCTAAGAAAAGTGAAGAGCCATTTTCTTATATTTAATGATGCAATTAACATATTTTCTTCATTTGATATGTCAATTGCCTGGCCTGTTGTAGCTAGTTATTTAATCAAACACTGAACTAGCTGTTGTCATGAAGGTATTTTGTAGATGTGGTTGTCATCCAAATCACTTGACTTTAAGTAAAGGTTGTTGCTCTAGATATATGGATGAGCCTCATTCAATCAGCCGAAAGTCTAAAAAGCAAAAACAAAGGTTTCCCAGAGAAGAAACTCTGCCTCAAGAATGCAGCATAAACTTCTGCCCATGTTTCCAGCTTGCCAGCCTGTTTGACTGACATAGAACTTATTAGCCACTGCCCTCCACCCCGTAATTATATTAGCCAAGACCTTAAAATTAAATATTTAACTAATATATAACTATGCATATATAATACAATTATATATAAAATTGTATACTGTTTCTCTGGAGAACCCTAACTGGTAAAATGTTAATTATTGGTAGTTTAGGAATAAATAAACATGTATATACATATCCACACACACAAATGCAGTAAAAACTGTACTTTCCTCTGCTTGCTGTTTGATGTTTATATTAGTAGTAAGATTTCTGCCTAAAGGAAGAAAATGAAATGGAAGCTGGCTAGAGTGTTCATGGGCTTCAGAGATCATGTTATGTCACAATATTTTCATGGACACACCAGGAAAAACATCACTAATAAAAACTGAACTTGTTATATGACTATGTGTGCATACTAAATCACTTCAGTCATGTCCAACTCTTTGAGAACCTATGGACTGTATCCCACCAGACTACTCTATCCATGGGATTTCCTAGGCAAGAATACTGGAGTGGGTGGCCATGCCCTCCTCCAGGGGATCTCCCTCACCCAGGGATTGAACCCATGCTTCTTGAAGCTACTGTATTGCAGGCAGATTCTTTACTGCTGAGCCACCTGGGAAGCCTGTATTGTGTCTATAAAAGGAGAATGAATATTCACTTCACGGCACCAAACTCAGTATCATTTATAGTTATATAACTGATATACAACTGACACTAACTTTGGTGCCATGAAGTGAATATTCATTCTCCTTAGCTATTAAGTTCATAAATATGTCATTGCAACCAATCAAATCTGGATATGGTAGGTGAGAAACTCCTCTTCTACCTAAACAGGATCTTTGTACTGTACAATATACATAGACAGAAACAATTATTTTAGTGGCTTCATTCAATAAAGTATTTAATTTATTGAATAATAATCATTTACTTTATCAGGGCTTTCCTGGTAGCTCAACGGTAAAGAATCTGCCTGCCAATGCAGGAGATGCAGGAGATAGGGGTTCGATCCCTGGGTTGGGAAGATCCACTGAAGGAGGAAATGACAACCCACTCCAGTATTCTGGCCTGGTAAATCTCATGGACAGAGGAGCCTGGCGAGCCACAGTCCATGGGGTTGAAAAAGAGTTGGACACAACATAGCAATGAAATAACCTTATCTCCAGCATTGAGAAGATAAATACATAAGAAATTGACTAAGAAAGTTTCAAAAGTTACTTAAAATTGTGTTGTGTTAAAAATATTAAGTTTATAAATTACACTTAGCATTTAGCAGTATTAGCAACCAATCCTTTCAGAGTAGTATTAGATCCAGGAAAAACTCTGGGCTAGGACCAATTTAAGTAAGTAGTGAGGCGTATGGGTAAAATATATTGTTTTTCAACCCTTTCTTCCCTCCAATGCATCACAGGGTAAAAAGGAGGAAAAGAATGAAAAAAGACAAGTTTCAATGAATCTAAAAGATGTCTGCAATTCTTGAACTAGACAAAGATTGAACTCAGATGGAATAATGGTCAATGATTTTGTAGAACAGAAAAAGGAAAGCCTATGAACCTAAGGTTTTTCCAGTAGTCATGAATGGATGTGAGAATTGGACTATAAAGAAAGCTGAGCGCTGAAGAATTGATGCTTTTGAACTGTGGTGTTGGAGAAGACTCTTGAGAGTCCCTTGGTCTGCAAGGAGATCAAACCAGTCCATCCTAACAGAAATCAGTCCTGAATAGTCATTGGAAGGATTGATGCTGAAGCCGAAACTCCAATACTTTGGCCATCTGATGCGAAGAACTAACTCATTTGAAAAGACCCTGATGATGGGATTAAGATTAAGGGCGGGAGGAGAAGGGGACAGCAGAGGATTAGATGGTTGGATGGCATCACTGAATCAATGGACATGAGTCTGAGTAAATTACAGGCACTGGTGATGGACAGGGAGGCCTCACAGTGCCTCAGTCCATGGGGTCGCAGAGTCGGACACTGAGCTACTGAACTGAATTGATGTACGTAAGGAGTAGACTCCAATGAAAAGCCAGCCTTTTGTGTCCCAGATGACAATCAAAAGGCTTTTGAGTTGATGGCATAAGGCCCCTCTGAAGGTGGAGAAGGTAGAGGACAAAACAAGGGGATTATGTGAAAATTTGAAGCATGATTAAATCCAGATTTTCAGTTCTAATTTGGGGAAGATGGCTGACAACCCCTCCAACCTCTCTCACTGCAGGAAAACAATACAGGGTCCCAGAACCTGGAAAGTCAGCATAGGTGAGCAGAGAAGTGTGAAACTGAAAGCAAAAAAGGGAAGTCAAATATATGAGGGAACAGTGAAACCCTCAGCAACTTCCCCACTCAGTTACAATAGTTTCATAACCCCCACACGGTATCAAGAACATTGCTTTCAGATGAAACTGATCAAGTCCTGGAGGAAAGACTCACAGGATCTGAACTTAGGGAATTCTTCAATGAAAAAGCCAAAAAAAAATGTAACCTTAAATTCAAAGCAAAGAGCTTGTATATAAACAGTACCTCACCTATAAATTAAAAATTTGTCTCACATGAAAATAGGAACAAATGGCAAATAATGACTAAGCATTTCAGAAAAGCATTTAACAAGAATGACAGACTAAAACTATAAAAAGACTGGAAGAGGCAGATAAAATGCGAGGAAAATCAGAAAACTTTCAGTTCAGTTCAGTCACTCAGTCGTGTCTGACTCTTTACGACCCCATGAATCGCAGCACGCCAGGCCTCTCTGTCCATCACCAACTCCCAGAGTTTACTCAAACTCATGTCCATCGAGTCAGTGATGCCGTCCAGCCATCTCACCCTCTGTCATCCCCTTCTCCTCCTGCCCACAATCCCTCCCAACATCAGGGTCTTTTCAAATGAGTCAGCTCTTCACATCAGGTGGCCAAAGTACTGGAGTTTCAGCTTCGAAATCAGTCCTCCAATGAACACCCAGGACTGATCTCCTTTAGGATGGACTGGTTGGATCTCCTTGAAGTCCAAGGGACTCTCAGGAGCCTTCTCCAACACCACAGTTCAAAAGCATCAATTCTTCGGTGCTCAGCTTTCTTCACAGTCCAACTCTCACATCCATACATGACCACTGGAAAAACCATAGCCTTGACTAGACGGACCTTCATTGACAAAGTAATGTCTCTGCTTTTTAATGTGCTGTCTAGGTTGGTCATAACTTTCCTTCCAAGGAGTAAGCGTCTTTTAATTTCATGGCTTCGATCACCACCTGCAGTGATTTTCGAGCCCCCCAAAATAAAGTCAGCCACTGTTTCCCCATCTATTTGCTGTTAAGTGATGGGACCAGATGCCATGATCTTAGTTTTCTGAATGTTGAGCTTTAAGCCAACCTTTTCACTCTCTTCTCTCACTTTCATCAAGAAGCTCTTTAGTTCTTCACTTTCTGCCATAAGGGTGGTGTCATCTGCATATCTGAGGTTATTGATATTTCTCCTGGTAATCTTGATTCCAGCTTGTGCTTCCCCCAGCCCAGCGTTTCTCATGATGTACTCTGCATATAGGTTAAATAAGCAGGGTGACAATATACAGCCTTAACGTACTCCTTTTCCTATTTGGAACCAGGCTGTTGTTCCACGTCCAGTTCTAACTGGTGCTTCCTGACCTGCATACAGGTTTCTCAAGAGGCAGGTCAGGTGGTCTGGTATTCCCATCTCTTTCAGGATTTTCCACAGTTTGTTGTGATCCACACAGTCAAAGGTTTTGACATAATCAATAAAGCAGAAATAGATGTTTTTCTGGAATTCTCTTGCTTTTTTGATGATCCAGCAGATGTTGGCAGTTTGATCTCTGGTTCCTCTGCCTTTTCTAAAACCAACTTGAGCATCTGGAAATTCATGGTTCACATATTGCTGAAGCCTGGCTTGGAGAATATTAAGCATTACTTTACTAGTGTGTGAGATGAGTGCAATTGTGCAGTAGTTTGAGCATTCTTTGGCACTGCCTCTCTTTGGGATTGGAATGAAAACTGACCTTTTCCAGTCCTGTGGCCACTGCTGAGTTTTCCAAATTTGCTGGCATATTGAGTGCAGCACTTTCACAGCATCATCTTTTAGGATTTGAAATAGCTCAACTGGAATTCCATCTCCTCCACCAGCTTTGTTCGTGGTGATGCTTTCTAAGGCCCACTTGACTTCACATTCCAGGATGTCCAGCTCTAGGTGAGTGGTCACACCATCGTGATTATCTGGGTCATGAAGATCTTTTTTGTACAGTTCTTCTGTGTATTCTTGCCACCTCTTCTTAATATCTTCTGCTTCTGTTAGTGAAGTGAAGTTGCTCAGTCGTGTCTAACTCTTTGCGACCCCATGGACTGTAGCCTTCCCAGGCTCCTCCCTCCATGGGATTTTCCAGGCAAGGGTACTGGAGTGGGTTGCCATTCCTTCTCCAGGGGATCTCTCTGACCCAGGGATTGAACCAAAGTCTCCCACATTGCAGGCAGACACTTTACCATCTGAGCCACCAGGGAAGTTCCCTGCTTCTCTTAGGTCCCTACCATTTCTGTCCTTTATCGAGCCCATCTTTCATGAAATGTTCCCTTGGTATCTCTAATTTTCTTTAAGAGATCTCTAGTCTTTCCCAATCTGTTGTTTTCCTCTATTTCTTTGCATTGATCGCTAAGGAAGGCTTTCTTATCTCTCCTTGCTATTCCTTGGAAATCTGCATTCAAATGGGAATATCTTTCCTTTTCTCCTTTTCTTTTCACTTCTCTTCTTTTCACAGCTATTTGTAAGGCCTCCTCAGACAGCCATTTTGCTTTTTTGCATTTCTTTTCCATGGGGATGGTCATGGCAGAAAACTTTAAGAAATAGTATATTCTCAGTGAGAGAAGATATTGCATCCTTAATACAAGAATATGGTCACAGTTAAAAAATGAAGTAAGAAATAACTCTTTGAAATTAAAAATATGATAGCTGAGATTAAAAATTCATTAAAACAGTTGGAAATGTAGTTAAGAAATTTTCCCTGAAGGTAAACCAAAGACAAAAAACATAAAGAAAAGAGTTCTACATCGGTATGGGAGCTTCAACATGAGATTAGAAGTTACAGAATGAAAAAAGAGACAAAATAGTTGAAAGGCAATTACCAGAGAATTTATCCTAGAAATGAAGCACCTGAATTTCCAACTTGAAAACTTCCCTCACAGTGGAAGAATAGATCTACCACAAAGCCCATTACTGTGCTGTTTCTGAATACTATGGATAATCTCTCAAAGGCAAAACTGGAAGGTAGATGATAAGGGAGCAAAGATTTTAAAATTCTGAGAAGTTGTTTTCAACTGGGGATCCTAGAAATAATCAAACTATCCATCTTATTTGAGTGTAAAATAAAGATGTTTTCAAACAAGCAGGTCTTGTAATCAACTGATTAATATCCTCTGCACCTTCCTTAGGAAACAAGTAGGGTATGGGCTTCACAAAACTAAAGGAAACCAGAAAAGAATGTTCTTTGAGTTCAGAAATTGCTGGTAAACACAGAAGCAATTCGAAGATAACCACCAGGATCGTGTTAAATCGAAGTTCCAATATAACACTGTTATGGACTAAATGTTTGTGTCCCCCAGTATTCATATGTCGAAACTGACTCCCAATGTAGGGATACAGAAGGTGGCACCTTTGGGAGGTGATTAGGATTAAACAGTCATAAGTATAGATAAAATCATGGAGCCCTCGTAAATGAGATTAGACCCCTTATAAAAGACACCAGAGGGGTTTCCTAGGTGGTGCAGTGATAAAGAACCCACCTTCAATGCAGGAGATGCAGGAGATCTAGGTTCGATCCCTGGGTAGGGAAGATCCCCTGGAGGAGGAAATGGCAACCCACTCCAGTATCCTTGCCTAGAAAATACCGTGGACAGAGGAGTCTGGCAGGCTGCAGTCCATGGGGTCGCAAAGAGACATAACCAAGCAACTGAAGCTGAAAGTCACCAGAGGGAGACTTCCACAGGGGTCCACTGGTTAAGACTCTGCACTCCACTGTAAGGGGCATGGATTTGATCCCTGGTGGGGAAAGTTCCACATGCCATGTGGTGCAGACAAAAAGAAAATAAAAGAAATGTCACCAGAGAGTTTCCTTTCCCACTCTGCTCTCTGTGAGGATACTGTCAGTCTGCAACCTGCAAGAGTTTCCTCATCAGAATTCAACTGTGCTGGCAACCTAATCTCAGAATTCCAGCCTCCAGAACTGTAAGAAACAAATTCCTGTTGCTTATAAGTCATACGGTTTACAGTATTTTTTAATTATAGCATCCCAACCTTAAGCCAGCGTCATCTTTCAGGATTTGAAATAGCTCAACTTGTATTCCATCACCTCCACTAGCTTTGTTCATAGTGATGCTTCCTAAGGCCCATTTGACTTCACATTCCAGGATGTCTGGCTCTAGGTGAGTGATCACACCATCATGATTATCTGGGTCATGAAGATCTTTTTTGTACAGTTATTCTGTGTATTCTTGCCACCTCTTCTTAATATCTTCTGCTTCTGTTAGTTCCCTGCCATTTCTGTCCTTTATTGTGTCCATCTTTGAATGAAATGTTCCCTTGGTATCTCTAATTTTCTTTGAGATATCTAGTCTTTCCCATTCTATTGTTTTCCTCTATTTCTTTGCATTGATCGCTGAGGAAGGCTTTCTTATCTTTCCTTGCTATTCTTTGGAACTCTGCATTCAGATAGATATATCTTCCCTTTTCACCTTTGCTTTTCACTTCCCCTCTTTTCACAGCTATTTGTAAGGCCTCCTCAAACAGCCATTTTGCTTTTTTGCATTTTGTTTTTCTTGGGGATGGTCTTGATTCCAGTCTCCTGTACAATGTCACGAACCTCCATTCATAGGTCATCAGGCACTCTGTCTATCAGATCTAGTCCCTTAAATCTATTTCTCACTTCCACTGTATAGTCATAAGGGATTTGATTTAGGCCATACTCGAATGGTCTAGTGGCTTTATCCACTTTCTCCAATTTTAGTCTGAATTTGGCAATAAGGAGTTCATGATCTGAGCCACAGTCAACTCCCAGTATTGTTTTTGCTGACTCTATAGAGCTTCTCCATCTTTGGCTGCAAAGAATATAATCAGTCTGATTTCGGTGTCGACCATCTGGTGATGTCCATACGTAGAGTCTTCTCTTGTGTTGTTGGAAGAGGGTGTTTGCTCTGACCAGTGCTACATTCAATAAGCCAGCAAATTTGGAAAACTCAGCAGTGGCCACAGGACTGGAAAAGGTCAGTTTTCATTCCAATCCCAAAGAGAGGCAATGCCAAAGAATGCTCAAACTACTGCACAATTGCACTCATCTCACACACTAGTAAAGTAATGCTTAATATTCTCCGAGCCAGGCTTCAGCAATATGTGAACCATGAATTTCCAGATGTTCCAGTTGGTTTTAGAAAAGGCAGAGGAACCAGAGATCAAATTGCCAACATCTGCTGGATCATCAAAAAAGCAAGAGAATTCCAGAAAAACATCTATTTCTGCTTTATTGATTATGTCAAAACCTTTGACTGTGTGGATCACAACAAACTGTGGAAAATCCTGAAAGAGATGGGAATACCAGACCACCTGACCTGCCTCTTGAGAAACCTGTATGCAGGTCAGGAAGCACCAGTTAGAACTGGACATGGAACAACAGCCTGGTTCCAAATAGGAAAAGGAGTACGTTAAGGCTGTATATTGTCACCCTGCTTATTTAACCTATATGCAGAGTACATCATGAGAAACGCTGGGCTGGGGGAAGCACAAGCTGGAATCAAGATTACCAGGAGAAATATCAATAACTTCAGATATGCAGATGACACCATCCTTATGGCAGAAAGTGAAGAAGAACTAAAGAGCCTCTTGGTGAAAGTGAGAGAAGAGAGTGAAAAGGTTGGCTTAAAGCTCAACATTCAGAAAACTAAGATCATGGCATCTGGTCCCATCACTTAACAGCAAATAGATGGGGAAACAGTGGAAACAGTGGCTGACTTTATTTTGGGGGGGCTCGAAAATCACTGCAGATGGTGATTGAAGCCATGAAATTAAAAGGCGCTTACTCCTTGGAAGGAAAGTTATGACCAACCTGGACAGCATATTAAAAAGCAGAGACATTACTTTGTCAACAAAGGTCCGTCTAGTCAAGGCTATGGTTTTTCCAGTGGTCATGTATGGATGTGAGAGTTGGACTGTGAAGAAAGCTGAGTGCCGAAGAATTGATGCTTTTGAACTGTGGTGTTGGAGAAGACTCCTGAGAGTCCCTTGGACTTCAAGGAGAACCAACCAGTCCATCCTAAAGAAGATCAGTCCTGGGTGTTCATTGGAAGGGCTGATGCTGAAGCTGAAACTCCAGCACTTTGGCCACCTGATGTGAAGTGCTGACTCATTTGAAAAGACCCTGATGCTGGGAAAGATTGAGGGCAGGAGGAGAAGGGGACAACAGAGGATGAGATGGTTGGATGGCATCACCGACTCAATGGACATGGGTTTAGGTGGACTCTGGGAGTTGGTGATGGACAGGGAGGCCCTGCGTGCTGCGGTTCATGCGGTCTCAAAGAGTCGGATACGACTGAGTGACTGAACTGAACTGAACTGAACCTAAGCCAAGCACCTATGCATTAGTTCTAGAGATCCACAGATACAGATTGGAGCATGAGGTCAGAGAGTTCCAGGAGGAATATTTTAGGATAAAAAATAAAAGAAGATGTAGATCTCTTGACGGTTTGGGCTCTGGAATATTGTAGAGAATAGTTTTTGTTTCTGTTTTTTTAACAAAGATGTTGGAACATACAAGTCTTAGGAGAGGACTGAAGAAAACTAGCAATGAAATAATAAGGTCATTATTACAGAAAAGTAAAGTTATACAGAAGTGAAATTATGGTCGTTATCTACCACCTGATTCAGCGATGAATTGTCACAGAAATGAAACTACTTAACCATGACTTATCATAAAATGAAAGAAAGGAGAAAGAGAAGAGAAAGTAGGAGTATAAGACCATTAAATCTTCACATCACAAGTGAATGTCAGAAGTTTATGTCTAAAATTGATCACATGAGAAATAGCAATATCATATGTTATTTGGAAATGTGAATGGCAATACAAGAAAGCAGGAGCAAAGTATTTAAAGGAGTTACTTCAGAGTAGCAGAATGTAGGGGAAATTTGGGAATGATCAAGAACATGGGTTTTCTGATAACTTTGTGCTTTTTACCACTATTTAATATTTCTGACTTTGATAAAAATGGAATTTTTTTAAATTAATGAGAGAAAGAGTCTCAGAATACTAAAAGATTGATGCAATTTTTTCTTCATCTGTCATCTATTATACAATATTCAGATACTTCATTTCTGATAACACCATTTTGTTTGTATGATTTCAGCCCTCTGTTCATAAATGAACTAATATATCATATATTTAAGTGGAAACCTTTCCCCAAATTTTGAAAGGCACTGTTTTTCTCCTAAAGCAAAATGCAACTTTCCAACTTGTAAACTTTCCATTAGTAAAGAAACAACTATCAATCGATACCTTAAAACATAACTACATTAAAAAGTTTTAATGATCAAGATTTCTAGTTTTTTGAAGCAATTTTAAATGGCTGCCTCCATTTTTCATTTGCAAATATTATTCATTCCATCTGTTATACTAGTATGAATTTTATCTTCCCGTTAAAGGCACAAACTGATTTTGCTATGTGGTTAGAAACCTGTGGTTAGAGGTCTTTGGTGGTTATTTATACCTCTTTCCAAAGAGATTTAGCTTTTTAAAAAATCATTAAATGTATGGTAAGAGTTAGAGAGGTTTGCCCTATGATGGAAATACAACCAAGAATTTCCAGAAACAAATATTTCATTTAAACACTTTCAGCTACTTCTTTTTTTAGTGAAGTCTAAATTTTCTCATTAATAATGTTAAAAACTAGCACTAGGAGTAGACTATCTTACATTTCTTCTTTTCTCTATTTACTTGCTATGTTCTCTTTTCAACAAACAATAATTTCATAGCTTCCTATAGTTCTCAATATTTTTCATCTTCCTTTTTGCTCTAAGGTTTCTCTAAAGTTCCCTTTTCCTAACTCATATCTATTCTTTTTCTTGTCACTTCAGAAGAGCAGGATTCAAGAGGAGTTTGAACTATGCCGGACACTCAAAGCCATTGAAAGACAGCTTAGCAGACCATGTGCCCGTGACTTCAAGGCAAGTTTAACTCTTCAGTATAAAAAAAGAATAATGTAACACAAGACCACAGTTGATTAAAAAGCAGTCTAAAGAATTATGTATAAAAAGAAACAGAATTACAGATGTAGAAAACAAACTTACTAAGGGGTAAGATGGAGGAGGGATAAATTGGAAGATCAAGATTGACATACACACCCAACTAAACATAAAATAGAAAGCTAATCAGGTCCTGCCGGGCAGTACAAGGACCTCTACTCAATCCTCTGCGATAGAAAACGGTCTCAAAGAGAGTGGATGTATGTATAACTGATTCACTTTGCTTTATACCTGAAACTAACACAACATTATAAATCAACTGTACTCAAATAAAATTTTAAAAAGTATATTGAAAATAAAATTTAAAAGTCTACATTTTATCTTTAGAAGAAAAATGCCTATAATAACAATTTTTAAAATTGGACTTTTTTGTGTTGAACGCCCAGCATCCATTTTCAGGAAATATGCAGCAGTCAGTATACAGGTAAAGCAGTCTCATACAGAATCCTGAAATTTCTGTACAATAAGAGCTAATGCTTAAAATAATCCCTAAAAATCAAAGATCCAAAATAATTAAAATCAAAATCCAATTTTAATATTACTAAAGAATAGAAATTTATTAAAACCTTTTGGGAAGGATTTTATTTCACCCAAAGGCAATTTCTTCTGGGACCTTAGTTATTAGCATGAAATCAAATTTAAGTCTGTCTAAACAATTCAGTCAATATCCCTTGCTCTTTGTCAATGTTAATATTTACTAAACAGCACCACTATTCAGCCACCAAATCAAGCCAGAAGCTTGGCAGTGAGGTTGACTTCTTTCCACTCCCAACAGACCTTGAGCTCTGGCTGAATGTACTTCTGAAATACCCATTAAGAACAGCTGTCCCTCTCAGGTTACCACTATATTAACTTTTCAGTACTCTGCCATAGAACAAGCAGCCTCACTACACTTCTATCTTGTTTATCCAGCTGGAAGATCTCTCTTAATTTGCCCTTTGGACACATTTAATCCCTATTTAATCCCTTACTTAACTCATATATTTCAAGACCCACCATGCCTGATTCTAGTCCTCCATTGCACACTTTGATGGCTGTCTCAACCCGCCTTCTCTTTTTTCTCATGTCAGCTACACTAGAACCGCAATCTCTTGCTTATCTCCTTTCCTGTAAGCTACCTCTGCTTCCTCCAACGTTGTCCTCTCTTTCTTGACCTGCCCATCTCCTACTCAGCCTTCAGATCTCAGTTTACATGTCATTTTCTCAGTGAAGGCTTTTGTGATACCTAACATAAATGCATTAAATATTGTAGCTATTTTGTTCATATATTTAGGTTCTGGGTTCACCTTCGTTTGCATCTGCATTATAGGAGCTGCCAATGGTTTTAGAAAAACCGATTTTAAAATGAAAAAATGCAACCCATTATTTATGAAAATTGAGGAAAATCCAGTTACCAATTTTGATTGTACATTTTGTGAAAGCTGCCAGAACACCAATGTAATGTCTAAAGTTTATTGTGACTTCAATTTTTTGTCATATTAACCAGTTATTGACAAGAGTTAGAATCTAGGACTTCTGACTGAAAATACAGAACTCTTGGCTCCATACTTGCCCTGCTTATGTGCCATAATCTTAAAAAGTCAAGGTGTTAATTTCTTTAGGATTACAAGGCTCTATCCAGCTATTCCTATTTTAAAATGCAAAAATCTCATGATTATGCCATTTGCAGCAACATGAATGGACCTAGAGACTGTCACATTGAGTGAAGTAAGTCAGAGAGGGAGAAGTGTTTATGACATCCCTTATATGAAGCATCTAAAAACAAATGACACAAATGAACTTATTTACAAAATGGACTCACAGACTTAGTGAAGGAGAACTTACAGTTGCCAGGGGGAAAGGATCAGGGTAAGGGATAGACAGGGAGTTTGGGCTAAACGTGTATACACTGCTATTTTTAAAATGGATAACCAACGAGGACCTATTGTATAGCACAAGGAACTCTGCTCAATGTTAAGTGGCAATCTGGAGGCAGAGGAGTTTGGAGAACATACACACACACACACACACACACACACACACACACAGTTGAGACCCTTTGCTGTCAATCTGAAACTACCACAACACTGTTAATCAGCTATGCTCCAACACAAAATAAAAAGTTTAAAAATAGACAATTTTAAAAATCTTATGAAGATTACATATTGAAATACATTCACATGGGAGAGGGAAAGGGGAGTGGCAGGATAGGATAAGGGATTAAGATATACAAACTACTATGTATAAAGTAGATAAGCAACAAAGATATATTGTACAGCACAGGGAAATACAGCCTCAATTTTTTAATAACTCTAAAGATGGTATAATCTATAAAATACTGAATCACTATGCTGTCTACCTAAAGCTAACATTATCAAATATATTTCAATAACTTTTAACTCACACTTTTGTATGAATTAATTTGTCACATTGTTTTCCCTTAAGTCAGAGGAACTCTCAGCTGATAGGAAGATTTATGACCAGTAATGGATGGCTAAAAAAAAGAAAAAAGGCTCTCAAAAAATAACACTAAGGGACACATTAAGGTAACTTTGCATCCTTATCACTTTTGAACACCTCCATACAAGAAAGCTATGTAAAATCCTAAAAGATGATGCTGTTAAAGTGCTGCACTCAATATGCCAGCAAATTTGGAAGACTCAGCAGTGGCCACAGAACTAGAAGAGGCCAGTTTTCATTTCAATCCCAAAGAAAGGCAATGTCAAAGAATGTTCAAACTACCATACAGTTGCACTTATTTCACATGCTAGCAAGGTAATGCTCAAAATCCTTCAAGTTGGGCTTCAACAGTATGTGAACCAAGAACTTCCAGATGTATACGGTGGATTTAGAAAAGGCAGAGGAACCAGAAACCAAATTGCCAACATCCATTGGATCATAGAAAAAGCAAGGGAATTCCAAAAAATTATCTACTTCTGCTTCATTGACTATGGTAAAGCCTTTGACTGTGTGGATCACAAATGGAAAATTCTTAAAGAGATGAGGATACCATACCACCTTACCTGTCTCCTGTGAAACCTACATGCAGACAAGAAGCAACAGTTAGAACTGCTCATGGAATAATGGACTGGTTCAAAATTGGGAAAAGAGTACATCAAGGCTGTATATTGTCACCCTGCTTTTTAAAATTATATGTAGAGTACATAATGCAAAATGCCAAGCTGGATGAATCACAAGCTGGAATCAAGATTTCCAGGAGAAATATCAACAACCTCAGATATCCATAGGATACCACTCTAAAGGCAGAAAATGAAGAGGAACTAAAGAGCCTCTTGATGAGGGTGAAAGGGGAAAGTGAAAAAGCTGGCTTAAAATTCAACATTCAAAAAACTAAGATCATGGCATCCAATCCCATCACTTCGTGGCACATGGATTGGGAAAAGTGTAAACAGTGACAGATTTTATTTTCTTGGGCTCCAAAATCACTGTGGACAGTGACTGCAGACATGCAGTTAAAAGATGCTTGCTCCTTGGAAGGAAAGCTATGACAAACCTAGACAGCATATTAAAAAGCAGAGACATCATTTTGCCAACAAAGGTTCATACAGTCAACACCATGGTTTTTCCATTAGTCATGTATGGATGTGAGAGTTGGACCATAAAGAAAGCTGAGTGCCAAAGAATAGGTGCTTTTGAACTATGGTGTTGGAGAAGACTTTTGAGGGTCCCTTGGACAGCCAGGAGATCAAAGCAGTCAATCTTAAAGGAAATCAACCCTAAATATTCATTAGAAGGACTGGTGCTAAAGCTCCAATACTTTAGTCACTGATGTGAAGAGTCGACTCATTGGAAAAGACCCTGATGCTGGGAAAGATTGAGGGTAGGAGGAGAAGGGGGCAACAGAGAATGTGATGGTTGGAAGGCGTCACTGACTCCATGGACATGAGTTTGGGCAAACTCTGGGAGATATTGAGGGACAGGGAAGCCTGGTGTGCTGCAGTTCATGGGCTCACAAAGAGTCAGACACAACTTAGCGACTGAACAACAACAACAATAATAATATGAGAAAGCTTATTTCTAACCAATTATGCTGTGTTCTAAAATGTAACTCTTTTGACCATGTTTAACTGACAGTGATAAAAATTAAATCAATATTTTAATCTGTCTGTACCTGATAATTACAGCATTTTACATTTGGATAGCACTACACAATTTAAAATATTCGTTTAAATACATTATTGAATTTGATTCTTGAAACAAATACATGGCTTGCTTATTTACAGATGAGAATCTTAACTCTCAATGGGCTTAATGGATAAGTAGGGACATAGTTTCATTCTTTAGACTAAAATCTTCCTCTTTCCCAAACCCCACAAACTTGCTCATAAAGCTTCATTCTCAGTAGATACTTACATTTCATCACACCTTGAATTTCATAAACAGGCTTGAGAATCACAGCGCCATAAAAGCCTCTAGGGAATGGGTTTGTTGAGTCCCACTTCGCTGAAAAACCTGTCAGTATCACAGTTCGTGTTCTGTTCTTGGGGATCTTCCATTGGATAATTTCCTTTAGGGTATAAATATGTTCATCTTCACACTCATAGAACTCTCCTTCTTGTGACAAAGGCAAAGTAAATGAGTGCTTTTGATGATTCCTCAGCACACCACAGTTTACCATTATTTCTCCATTGATCTCTTCCACTGAGTTGAGCATGATTCGCTCACCTTGCTTTATGATGAGATTCTCTAGTTTTATATCCTTCTGATGATAGAAGCAAGGATGATTCAGTCTACTTGGTCTAATATGGTTGGCTTTTGTAATCTCTTCCATAGTGAGGTATGGCGTTGTATCAGCCACAATCTTAAAAAGACCTGAGAACAGAATTCTGTGAATTAAAAAGAGTTCTTTAACAATGAAAGTTCTCATCAGTAAATCACAGTGAGAGAGTTATAAAGCAAGTAAAACATACCTTTTAAAAGTGAAGTACCTTTTTAAAGATTAGAGATATTTGTTTTAACCCTGAGTTCTTCTAGGGTATATCTTAATGTATTATCTGTAGGCTGGATTGTCAGATCCACACAGGTCACATAGATGGAAACAAGGGGAAAATATCTTGAAATAGAAAAGGCCCACTTCTTGAAAATTAAATCTGCATGAAATACTGGCTATCTCCGAGCTACATGTGTGATCTTGAGCAAGGCACTCAATCTCTCAAGATCACATTTTTAACTTTTAAAATGAAAGAACTAGATTATATGAGTATTTCCATATATATTCTCTGGAAACACCAAAATTAAAAGCTATTTCAGTAGGAAACTGTTTCATGGTCAAGTTAACAATTACAAAGCTATTACCTGGAACTTGACCATGCTGATGACTGTAACACATCATGAATGAACTTAATGACACTAAATTGTACATTTTAAAGTGGTAAATTTGGTGCTATGCATATTTTACCATAACAAAAAGTATCTACCTTTTTCCAAGTAATTTGAAATTTCTCAGAAACTTTAGATGCACTATGACTCATAAGAGAGAAATATAACATTCAGAATTTCCCAAATTTCTTTCATCATAAAACTCTTAGGGACACCTTCATTAATAAATTACTAAACAGTATATCATATATACTAGTTTTCCACATAACTCTCATTGGGAAATGCCAGGTTAAGAAGTTGTTCTGGATTGAAATCTCTTGATTATATATCATTCATTCTATTACTTCTCTAATTTTTCATTATTTCAAATCTTTTCTTCCAATACTATTAGGACAGTCAAGTAACACAGCTTTTTATGTTTGCATGTTTAAATTTAATTCTTTTCTTTCAGTTATTTTGCATTTATTTCATAGGCACATCTGTTTTGTAACACTAACAGAAATTTATTTATATAATAAATTTCATTAAATTCCAAAGAAAGTAAGGACAAAGGAAAAATTAGGTAACTGCTTGCTTAAGTCCAAAGTAAATTAAGAAAATATTACATAATAACATCCATTTAGAAGCAGCATCTAAAGAACCCTAGAGGAATGATATAGCTTGGAAAAGTTATTTATTCACTTAGCCAAAAATACAGTCCAATTAAATTTCTCTATCAAATCATTATTAACCAAATTAAAATGGCTTTTACATGTATTTTGGGTTATGGTACAAAGATTTATGTTACTATTTTACTCAAACAAAAAAAATTACAGGATTTTGATTATTTTTAAATATAAATGTTCTGAAAAAGTACGTGATGCAATCCTGACTAAGACTGAGGAAGACAGCATGTGCAATCTGTCCTGAAAACTTTTATAAATCAAACAGTGTTCATCCCCTGCATAGTGTGCTTGAAGACAGTAAGGGAAAAAAACATTTACTTTGAAGGAGCTTCTTATTTTGTTATGTCTTGCATCAGGGAAAATCCAATAAAACAGTACTCTTAAATTCCCCACAGTAACTGAATTTATGTGTGTTTGTGTGTGTGTGTGTGTATGTGTGTGTGTGTGTGTGTGTGTGCACCCGTGTGCAAGTATATGCACATGTTTAGTCTCATTTGTCTCCATGGGAAGATTTATTTCTAAGAGTCTCCTGGCATTATAAGGGTATAAAAAATTTAGCTGTTTTCCTGAAATAAGTTTAAATAATAGCTACCTAGAATCTCATAAGCGTAGAGAAACATAGCTTTATTTCTATCCTAGCTATATTGATGACATAAGTCACAGAAGAATTAATTCAGCATCTTCTTTCCTGGGGAATTGGGTTCACCTAAGGTAATAACAGACCCAAAATGTTATGAAGTAGAAAAGCCTGAAACCCTATGGGCCACTATTATTTCAAGTTAATCACACATTTCAGAGCTGTCTTGTTGGATGTCTCTATTGCAAGAAAAATCTAAGAAATCTGTGTGTTTTCCCTCAGAAGATGATTAGGGACACAGTTTAGCATACTAAGTGGCAGAGTACAGTAAAAATATTTATTAACTTGTTTCTTTATGTATCATTGCAGCCAGTCCAAAGAGTCTGTCCTTATAAACAGCCACTCAATGCCATATAAACTAGTTTCAAGCATATAGAAATATATATCTATACACATACATATGAAAGTGAAAGTGAAAGTCACTCAGTCATGTGAGACTCTTTGCAACCCCATGGACTATACAGGCCATGGGATTCTCCAGGCCAGAATACTGGAGTGAATAGCCTTTCCCCTCTCCAGGGCATCGTCCCAATCCAGGGATTGAACCCAGGTCTCCCACATTGAAGGCAGATTCTTTACCAGCTGAGCCACAAAGGAAGCTCAAGAATACTGGAGTGGGTAGCCTATCCCTTCTCCAGTGGGTCTTTCCGGCCCAGGAATTGAACCGGGGTCCTCCTGCATTGCAGGTGGATTCTTTACCAACTGAACTATGAGGGAAGCCCTACACATACATATATATATATATATATGAATTATATCATACTGTAGCTATAATTTCATAATAAACTAAAGCAATATAGTTTTATAGTCCAGAAAATATAATCTATTAGTTTTTCAAAACACAAAACAAAACATATTTCAGGAGCTATGTGATAATTAGAGTGATAATAAAAGAAGCCAATATATAATCTTAACAATTTAAGTTAAAAAGCAGCAAGAAAATAGATTTCTATTCCAAATTTGATTACCACCTGTTGAAATGGATGAGCTTCCCAGGAGGCACTACTGGTAAAGAACTCATCTGCCAATGCAGGAGATGCAAGAGACATGAGTTCAATCCCTGGTGTGGGAAGATCCTTCGGAGGAGGGGAAGGCCATCCACTGGAGAATCCCCATGGACAGAGGAGCCTGGTGGGCTACAGTCCATAGGGTTGCAAAGAGTTGTACACTACTGAATCAACTTAGCACACATGCAAAAAGCATACTACTCTTATTTTTACTTAGGAGAAATTGCTCAGATGGAGTGTGTCTCTTGAGAAACAAAAATTATAAGGAAATGTAATCAGCTGATCTGTTGAAAATTAACCAATAAGTAAATTTAGTCTTTGAGATCTTAATCCTGGCTTTGGGGAAGTTTATATTTCTATCTAACTATTGATGATCTACAATCATTATTATGTAATAGTAACAACTGAAATCTGCTTAAAAACAATCAAAAAATGGGCCAAAGAACTAAACAGACATTTCTCCAAAGAAGACATACAGATGGCTAACAAACACATGAAAAGATGCTCAACATCACTCATTATTAGAGAAATGCAAATCAAAACCACAATGAGGTACCATTACATGCCAGTCAGGATGGCTGCTATCCAAAAGTCTACAAGCAATAAATGCTGGAGAGGGTGTGGAGAAAAGGGAACCCTCTTACACTGTTGGTGGGAATGCAAACTAGTACAGCCGCTATGGAAAACAGTGTGGAGATTTCTTAAAAAACTGGAAATAGAACTGCCATATGACCCAGCAATCCCACTTCTGGGCATACACACTGAGGAAACCAGATCTGAAAGAGACACGTGCACCCCAATGTTCATTGCAGAACTGTTTATAATAGCCAGGACATGGAAGCAACCTAGATGCCCATCAGCAGATGAATGGATGAGGAAGCTGTGGTACATATACACCATGGAATATTACTCAGCCGTTGAAAAGAATTCATTTGAACCAGTTCTAATGAGATGGATGAAACTGGAGCCCATTATACAGAGTGAAGTAAGCCAGAAAGATAAAGAACATTACAGCATACTAACACATATATATGGAATTTAGAAAGATGGTAACGATAACCCTATATGCAAAACAGAAAAAGAGACACAGAAATACAGAACAGACTTTTGAACTCTGTGGGAGAAGGTGAGGGTGGGATATTTCAAAAGAACAGCATGTATACTATCTATGGTGAAACAGATCCCCAGCCCAGGTGGGATGCATGAGACAAGTGCTCGGGCCTGGTGCACTGGGAAGACCCGGAGGAATCGGGTGGAAAGGGAGGTGGGAGGGGGGATCGGGATGGGGAATACGTGTAAATCTATGGCTGATTCATATCAATGTATGACAAAACCCACTGAAATGTTGTGAAGTAATTAGCCTCCAACTAATAAAAAAAAAAAGTAACAAATTTGAATAATTTTTTCATATGCATCATTTATAATCTTTTAAGAACAGTAAAACAAATATTACCAAGGAATATAAAAAGTCATGATTTTCATAGTCATGGCTGTAGAATCTCAACTCATACCTTTGAAATCCAAATGTCATAATCTTACCTATACACCAGGCTACCTCCCTTTTGCACAAAGGACTTACAAGGACGCTGTCTATGAAAACATATTTATTCCAGTTCACAAAAATATGTATGTGGTCTTACAAGTAGACCCTTGCTTTTCATTGATCAGCCTTCCCAGACCCTCAAATATGAAAAGAGCTAAAATAAATTCCTGGTTCACTGTGCAGAATTTACACTCATCAGACTTTTTTCTACTTTTCCTTTACCTCATTAATTCTCACACA
The DNA here is from genome assembly GCF_910594005.1 of Cervus elaphus. Lineage (NCBI taxonomy): Eukaryota > Metazoa > Chordata > Mammalia > Artiodactyla > Cervidae > Cervus > Cervus elaphus. Next base: position 13,518,188 of record NC_057840.1, read on the forward strand.
AATAGGGAGACATTTTTTAAAAAACAAAATTTCCAACTGTATATTACAATACTATTTATATTCCAACTGTGTATTCACATAAGATCACTGTGAAGAGTTCCCAATCTTTTTTCCTCATCTAATCTCTAGCTCAGATATGCAGATGACACCACCCTTAACCAGAAAGTGAAGAAGAATTAAAGACCCTCTTGATGAAAGTGAAAGAGGAGAGTGAAAAAGTTGGCTTAAAGCTCAACATTCAGAAAACCAGAATCATGGCATCTGGTCCCATCATTTCATGGAAAATAGATGAGGAAACAGTGGAAACAGTGGCTGACTTTATTTTGGGGGGCTCGAAAATCACTGCAGATAGTGACTGCAGCCATGAAATTAAAAGACACTTACTCCTCGGAAGAAAAGTTATGACCAACCTAGACAGCATATTAAAAAGCAGAGACATTACTTTGTCAACAAAGGTCTGTCTAGTCAAGGCTATGGTTTTTCCAATAATCATGCGTGTATGTGAGAGTTGGACTATAAAGAAAGCTGAGCACTGAAGAATTGATGCTTTCGAACTGTGGTCTTGGAGAAGACTCTTAAGAGTCCCTTGGACTGCAAGGAGATCCAACCAGTCCATCCTAAAGGAAATCAATCCTGAATATTTATTGGAAGAACTGATATTGAAGCTGAAACTCCAATACTTTGGCTACCTGATGCAAAGAACTGACTCTTTTGAAAAGACCCTGATACTGAGAAAGATTGAAGGTGGGAGGAGAAGGGGAGACAGAGGATGAGATGGTTGGATGGCATCACTGACTCAATGGATGTGAGTTTGAGTAAACTCCACCACGGAGTTGGTGATGGACAGGGAGGCCTGGGGTGCTGCAGTCCATGGGGTTGCAATGAGTCGGACACGACTGAGCGACTGAACTGAACTGAACTGAATCTCTAACTTGCTTTCACAGTTCCAACCAAACATATCCCTCCAACTCTTAGAAAACAAATCCTAGAGTGAACTTTATGAACTAATTCTCATTTTCCTCTCATACCTTCAAAATTAGGATATTAAAAGATTAGCAACTTAGAATGTGCTGGACATTTACCTGCATGATAGAATTCAGTTTTCTGAATAACAATATAAGGTAGCTAGAAATAAAAAACAAACACTTCACAAATAAGCACAAGAAAGTCTGAAGAGATACCATAAATTCTCTATCGTCTCACAGCACATAAAATACATAGTAGGATTTTGTGTCTCTAAAGCTCAAGGGCTTAATCACAAGGCTACACATTTAAACCTTTCATTATTATTTGGAGCCATAAATTGTTTTTCTAGCTTTTCACTCTCCTTCTGGGTGCAGAAATTCTTAGAACTTCTTAGAACAAGCAAGATGAGAAAGTGAACTTCACTGATATTTACGACATCGTTTGGCACTGGTCTCATCTCTTCATATGTCAGGGGGCTACTTGCCTGAAGGTGTAGGACGCGGGAGTCCAGCACAAGCTGAAGGGGTTGACAGTGCTGCCTCTTAGATCATGTATTCTGAGTGAGCTGCAGACCACCTGGCCATGTTAAGTGGGTTTCCAGAATATATTATCAAAGTTTTTAAATAAAATAAATTTCACAAAATGGATAAATGACTTCACACACTTCTTGCAAAAAATTGTGTATTGAAAATAAAATTAATATAACACAAACAAGGAGCAAAAAATGACGAAGCTGACATTTCTACTCTCACTCAAGTTTTTCTTTAGCCATATTATGAAATAAAACAATGACACTAATAAAATATGAAAGGTGGCTGAAACTTCTTTAATACTTTTAAAGTTGTCGAAATGTATATTTATATCCATTATCATCATAAAGAAATTAGCCTTTGAGATATAGGTTAACAATACAGAAAATATACATGCAAGCACATAATTTTAAATAAATACATATATATTTGAAATACTGCTCAAAAATTTCCAATGGACTGATCTATGTGGAGAAGAACATTTAGAGAGAAATCAAAGTGTTTTTCATACAAAGACAAACATGATGTACTTTTTGTCTTGTGTCTTGTCTCTCTGCCAGTAAAGCTAACTGTATTTCACTGATTTTTGTGAGGGTATGCCTCTGCCTCTTAAAATGGCACTTTGTCTTGCAATCAAATTCTTAAGAATCCCTGTTATTTTATACTTGCTTATGTAAGTTTTTTATTCTGCATTTTTGTATTATTTTGTTATATTCCCAAGGTAATTCTTAGGTCAGCATATCCTACAAAAACTAACTTCTTCAAGACTACCACAAATCTGGTATTTTGACTAGAAATTTTAGCTCAATTATCTCTACTTGATTTTGGATTTAATGAGATGTATGAAATACCCTATCAAAGCAAAAAACCCCACAAAATTCTTGGGCAAAGTAATGAAATGTAATAATAACAACATCCAAGCTGTAAAAAACTTTTTCAGATTTCTCAGAGTCAATTATAGGATTACTGAAAATCATCAACTAATAAATGATTCTAACAATCTTTATTTTTTCTCATTTATTTTTATTAGTTGGAGGCTAATTACTTTACAATATTGTAGTGATTTTTGTCATACATTGACATGAATCAGCCATGGAGTTACATGTATTCCCCATCCCGATCCCCCCTCCCACCTCCCTCTCCACCCGATCCCTCTGGGTCTTCCCAGCGCACCAGGCCCGAGCACTTGTCTCAGGCATCCAACCTGGGGTGGTGATCTGTTTCACCCTTATAATATACATGTTTCAATGCTGTTCTCTCAAAACATCCCACCCTCGCCTTCTCCCACAGAATCCAAAAGTCTGTTAGAAAGATGGTAACGATAACCCTATATGCAAAACAGAAAAAGAGACACAGATGTACAGATTCTAACAATCTTGATAGAAGTCTCTAAGAGTAGCAACGAGGAATGCAAGGAAAGTCAAAGGTCATAAAGAAAATTTTGCATAGTAATTTAATGGGGTATTTAGGAGGGAAGAAGACATATATAAGCTGGTGACCAAGTCTGTTAAATGTTAGATGCTAAGTGAGGATGTAGAATTCCTATGTTTGAATGTCTTTACACATATAATGAAATGAGAATTATCTATAATAGCTATTAATGGTTTTTAATAGTTCTTTTACTTGGGGTAAAAAATAATAAGTCATAAACTTTTGATTCATTTTTATCTCAGTGGTTCAAACACAGCATGAAAAAACTCTTATTTTCCCACTATGTCCTTAAAAGGTTGGACTATGCATATCTAACACATTTGAGATATTTAGCAAATAATTCATGTGAATAATGTTAGATTTTAAAATCAAATGATATAATTTTATATCTATGCCTAAAACTCTGTTATAATCATGGCTTTATTAATAAAAGTACCATATATCCTTGTTCATGTCAAAACTTTCTCTCTACTAAGCAGTGAGAATGAGTAATAGACCTAGGATGAAGTGAGAAGATGTGAGAAACTTTTCTTTTCATGAATCTTGACAAGAGCACAGTTCTCTGGACTCTGGCAGTTCTGCAGAGAACTGCCCCTTTTATTATAGATTACACATAGAGGCATCAGGACTGGAAAGAACCCCCATAGACAATTAGTCCCCTCAAATCTCTCATAAGGCTTTATTAGGAGGATAGTCGAAATATTACAGATTTACTATTTCTGGACCTTGGTGACTTCAGGCACTAGAATTTTCAGGGCCAGCAACATAGTACTATTCCAATAGTAAAGTAAAGTAGTCAGAGTAGGAATTTTTGCTTCAAACAGACGGAGTTTAATTTTGACCTCAGTCCTTCCCCCACTGTGTAAAGTTGAGAACTTAAATTCTCAGAGTTATAATTTCCTTTTCTGTAAAATGGAGAATATTGTATCATCCTCCCCATAAAATCATTCTGATGATTAAGTGAGAATACATGTAACATACTTAGATAGCATTTAACACATAGCAAGCACCAAAAAAGGAAAATACAAAAAAAAAAAAAAATAGCTATTCTTTCACCGCATTTTCTTTCACTCTGGAATTCTAAGCCATTGTAGGATGGTTATAACATCAGAGGGACGAACACTTATAGGGCCAAAGAGTACACACTAGATATTCCAGTTTGGATCAAATTAGATGAGACAAAATATGTAGAATCCACGATTCAGTAGTATGTGACACAGACTGAGCAAAAATAATTCCCAGCAACCATTATAGATTATGCCAGAGTGTTTGATTATGGAAAAGAGCCTCAGGTGACTTCTTTAGCTGGACTGCCTTTGGGGAAATATTTCCAGGTGGCTTTGAGGAGTCTGTCTGACTCCGTGCTTCGATAAATTTGCTTAGAATTTAACCATCATAATATTATGCTCATAATAAGCTGATTATAGGGAGATGTAAGCACATTTTAAATGTAAATATTGTGCTGGTTGTAGCTATTCATAAGGTATACATTATACACAGTTGCTGAAGTTCCCTTAAACAAAAGAAGCAGCAAAATGCCAAGGCATTTTTGAAAATGTGTTTTATTCATGGCTCTGAAGGGTAGTTGAAGCCAATTGAGGGAGGAGTATACCCTTCCTCTATTTTAATGATCTTAATTTTGCTAATGGGAAGAGTTTGGGAGCCATGTGGTGCTAATTGCGTTGTTCAGTATTGATGTTGCTTGCAAATTAAATGTACCTAAGTAGCCACCTGTTTATGCTTATGATTATGTAAAGCCCCATATGTTTCCCTCTCTACACATGGGAGGTAAATATTGAAAAAATTATTCTGGTGTGAAGGGTGAAAACAGCAGCAATTCTTCTATAACTGTCAACATATGCTGTGGTGTTTCCTTTAATGCTGTGCTTTGTCTGACATATTTGCTGATTTTTACCATGCAGTGTTCAAAAAAATCTGCTATCCATGGTTATACAAAACAATTAAAAATCAGTTTACATTAAATTCAAATTAGGAAGAGATATAGTTTTCCAATGTAACCATAAGTTCTAAATAGATTTCAGAGCTTATGATTTAAATAGACTTGATTTGCACAATAAAGAAAACCAAACTTTTTTCCTAAATTCACAGGCATGTATAAAGCAATATTTTCTTCCTAAGCACATCCTTTTGATCCCATATTAGTAGGCAACCAAAAAACTGACTCGAATAACATAAATTTGAAAATCCTACCTGAAATCAGCACTGGCTCTTCAGTTGGGAATCCCACCATAATTCCCACTGGATTGATTCTGAAAAATTTTCCTGAACCTCATACAAAAGATCTGACCTGGTACCTGGTCAGCAAGAGCTCATGAGCAGTTTTGGGGATGAGCCTCGTTAGAGCACTGGATTATCTGGCAAGGTTTAATACCTTTGGAACTAGTTCAGACTGTTCAGAGTTTGGCCCTGACAGTAACTTGCTGAAGAGATCAGAGAGACTGGATTTGCTATTGATGATCACTTTAGATAGTGCAGATAAACAAACTGGAGTTCCATATGGTTTATATCTGATTGACAGGGATTTAAATGTCAATTGTCTAGCATCCTAGACATGACTGTCTCTATCTTCCCAATAAAGTACTGCAAAAAGGCACAGAGTATGTTAGAAAAAAGATGTAAATTAACCTCATCATCAAAAGCTAAGTGTAACAGACCAACTCCCCTACTTCAAAAAAGCAGTCAGACTGGGCCTCTTATTAGTTTCTAGTGGAATGTAATTGGCAGCAGTTTTATTGAATGTGATTTGGCAATATGCATCAAAACTTTAAAAACATTTTTACTTTTGAAGTCATAATTTTATGTATATGAAATGATCATAATAATCAGAAGTGCAGACAAAACTTTAGCTAGAAGACTGTTCTAATGAAATTGCATAAATGATCATGTTTGGAATGGATTTATTATGGTGTAGCCACATAATGGACCATTATATAGAAAATAAAAATCATGTTTTGAAGGATATTTAATGACATTGGCAAGTCCTCATAAATATGTTTATTTTTCATATGAAAACATGTGCCTATACCTGTGTAGGTGTACAATGCACTTGAAAACAATGGAAGGGAATGCACTAAATATTAATGCTAAATAGCTCTAGTGATGAGACTATAGCTCCCTGAATTTTCTTCCATTTTCTACATTTACTTCTTTGCATTTTCTTCCATTTTTTAAATTTTCTACAAGATATATGTGGCATCTGCAAAGTTAGAAGAAATCAATACATTTTATAACTTTAAAAAGTTGTATTCCTTATGTTCCTACAAAAACCCTCATGACATTTATAGCAGCTTTACTTACGGTTGTCAAAACTTAAAAGCATCTAAGATGTCCTTCAATAAGTGAATGGATAAATAAACTATGGTACAACCAGACAATGTAATATTACTCAGTGCTAAAGAGAAATGAGCTATAAAGACATGAAAAGACATAGAGGAACCTCAAATGCATATTACTAAGTGAAAGAAGCCAATCTGAAAAGACTACATAGTCTATTATTTCAACTGTATGATATTTTGGAAAAGGCAAAACTACGGATACAGTGCAGTGGTGAAGAATCTGCCTGCCAATGCAGGAGACACAGGAGTAGTGGGTTCAATCTCTGGGTTGGGAAGAGTAGGAAATGGCAGCCCACTCCATTATTCTTGCCTGGGAAATCCCATGGACAGAAGAGCCTGGCAGGTCACAGTCCATGAGGTCACAGAGTCGGACACAACTGAGTAGACCCCACACACACACACACAGACACAGACACACACACACCATTCCTTTTTTTAATTTCCATTTGGGCTTCCCAGGTTGTGCAATGGTAAAGAATCCACCTGCCAATGCAGGAGATGCACAAGATGCGAGTTCAGTCCCTGGATTGGGAAGATTGCCTGGAGTAGGAAATGGCAAACCACTCCAGAATTCTTGCCTGGAAAATTCCATGGAGAGATGATCCTGGTGGGCCATAGTCCATGGGGTTGCAAAGAGTAGGACATGACTGAGTGACTGAGCAGACAGCATGCTTAGAAACAGCAAAAAGACCAATGGTTGCCAGAGATTTAGGGGAAGAGAAGATGAAGAGACCAGACACAGAGGATTGTTGGGCAGTGAAAATACTCTAATATGATCCCATAATGGTGAATACATATCATTTATTTAGGCCCATGGGACACACAGCACCGAGAGTAAAGCACAGTGTAAACCAGAAACCTCAGAGATCATGATGTGTCAAGTCTGATGTGCCCATTGTAACCAGTGCACCGCTCTGGGAGGAGATGTTAAAATCGCCAAGGCTAGGTCTATGCAGAGGTAGGGTGTATATGGGACATCTCTGTACTTCATGTCAAATGTGTTATGAAAACCTAAAATTGCTCTAAAAAACAAAGCCTATTAAAAATCTTTTCATCCAAAGACAGAAACTCTGAATCTCTGATATATAACTAAATATAAATATAGTAATGTTCTTTTGCAATATCCACTTCAAGAAATGAAGGCCTGAGTAGACAATTTGGGTGGACAGTCTGGTTCCTCTCATGAGAGTCCATGCTGGTACTGCTGAGGCAACACCATAAAGAGCTTTGAAGGAATTGTTCATGAAAAAGAAGGAGGTGGTAAGAGCAAAAAGTGATGACATAGATTTTTGGCAGAAGTGCTTACAATATTAATAATATGAGAACTTACAGAAGAGTGCCAGTTATAAAAGAGTCTATTTTAAAATCATCTTTTTGATAGAATTCCAGTCTAATTCTAAGAGGTACACAGCTGGGCAAAGAGAACATTGTGAGCTAGAACTGCTGGTCTATTTGTCTTTCAGATAATATATATCTTAGTTATTCAAAACCAAAGATGAGGAAAAGAAATCTGATCATGCACTACAGAATAGAAAACACAGGCAAAAAAAAAAATGGAGCTAAAAATTATTGTAAAATTCTGAATTTTTGTGCGTTTAGATGACTTCACATTTTCTTGTGTGGTATAAGAAGAATATCCCTTTCCTGACCAGTCTAGGAAAATATTTTGTATAAGAGACAGAGATGAACCTCTTTAGCTTAAGTGAGCACAGAGGGGAAGAAACGCCTTAAGAGAAGTTGACCCAGAAAACCTGGAAGAATGGTCCGTGATTCCTGGAATAGAAAATAATCCAGAAATCGGGGAGCCCTACTTAGGGCTTTTCTGAATCATGTGTCATCATAACATCCAGATGTAAAAATAACAGCAAATTCTGCTCTATAGATTGCTTCTTTCAATGTAAGTCATTTAAAAAATGAAGACAAAATGTTATTCATGTATTATAAAGCTATTAAATATATTTTAAATATTTTCACACAATTTTCCTATCAGGTCCCTTTATAAACTGATATTATAGTAAAAAATTATAGCTACAATCTTAAAATGGCTAAACATAAAAGATTTAATCATTCTAATGGTACATGAAACATAATAAATCACCACTGAATGCAATGTTACATTTTCTATCAATTAAGTATATATTTTCCCAAATAAAACAATGAGAAATTCATTTTGAAAAATGTTCATATATTAGATGTTTTAGCGTCCATGCACAAAGGAGCAAGTTTCATAAATTTTACTCATTTAACCTTAATCAATTTCTTGAAGAAATACTTTTATTATTCATCCAGTTTTGTCACTGATTATTACTACTTTCCTACACTTTTCACATTTATAATTAAAATGATTTTGGAAAGAGTTTTACTGTTAAGTGATATGGATATGTTGGAAGATAATTCTCCATAGCATTTCACAATGTCTTAAAACTGGAGGTAAAAGATTTGTTTCCTGACCTGTATGGAAATAGTAGAGAGCATCTCCCTCCTGAGAGACATTCTAGAATCGTAAAGTCTCCCTCCTCTTTCCCAAGAGATTTTCTTACATTCCAGGTAATAAAGGCAATGTTTTCTTCAAGGGCAAAGAATGGCAGGTTGGTAAGCACCCATTACACTTTGGAGATTTCCTGAACTCACTGTTCCTCCACTGTGCATTAGACATCTACCTGGCTCAGTCCCATCTTCCCCATGGGAGATGGGACTCAAGGGGAACCACTAACGCATGATGCTCAAGCCATCAGCTGTGCCATGAGAAATTAACTGTAGCATTCATACGGGCTTATTGTTTCATGACTGATCCAATTTATGAAGTGTAGCAAGTCAGCTTGGCAGCTACAAGGCTACTTAAAGATGGCTTGACCTCTTGACAAATGAAATCCATTTATCCACTTATCTGGTAGCAATTAATTTATGTAGGAAGCACTGCCTAAAGTTTGTCTTTAAAGCATGACTCAGGTCCATTAAACATCTGAAAGAAATTTTACAGTTAATAAATTTTCTAACATTCATTTAAAAATTCCTATTTTATGTTATTTAGGAGTAGCATTAATTGAGATTTAACATTACAAAACTTACTGCATATAACAGAAAAGTTAGAAAGAAGGCCACATATCTGGGGGATTTGTCGATCCTCATAATTTTTTGTTTAATTTTTGTTCTTTTTTGTGTTTTCTTAATTTTTTATTTTGTTTGTGGATCCTCATTATAACACTGATGCTGGCTGACAAAAAGACCACCTTACTCTTTTCTATGATTAAGAAAGAAGTGCCCCCGAGCACAGACTCTGGAATGGTTTGGATCTATCCTGCAGCTCTCCAATACAGTACCACAGCTGAAGCTCTGTATTGAGCGTTTGAAATATGGCCACTTGAAATTTGTATGGCCAGACTTGATATGTGCTATAAGTGGAAAATACATGCTGGGTTATAACACATTAAAAATACATGCTTGACGTGAAAGTAATATGAAATATCTCAATAATTTTATACTGATTAGATATTAAAAGAATATTATTTTAGATGAAAGAGAAAGTGTATTAGTCGCTCAGCCATGTCCAACTCTTTATGACCCCACAGACTGCAGCCTGCCAGGCTCTTCTGTCCATGGAATTCTCCAGGCAAGAATACTGGAGTGGATAGCCATTCCCTTCTCTGGGGCATCTTCCTGACCCAGGGATTGAACCCAAGACTCCTGCATTGCAGGCAGATTCTTTACCATCTGAGCCACCAGGGATGCCCCAATATTTTAGACACGTAGTTTTAAATAAAATATATTTGTAAAATTAATTCACTTTTTTTTTTTAACTTTTAAGAGTATCTGTGTTTGGTAACCTCCAAGATAGGCCCCAGTGATTCCTGCCCTACATCCTGGTTGTCACTTCTTTGTGCAGTCCCCTCCCAGATCACCAGCATTCGCCTGTGTGATCAAAAAATATAGCAGAAGTGATGGTGTGTCACTTCGGAGATTAGGTTATAGAAGACTATGATTTCCATTTGGGGCTTGCTTAGATCACTCAGGAGAAACCCACGAGTAGAAGAAATGAAGCTTTCTGGGATAGCCACATAAATGTTTGATGAATAAACAAGAATAAGCATATTAAACGTCTATTGGACAGTGCTGGTGTAGATTTAGGGGCTTCCCTAGTGGGTCAGTGATAAACAATCCGCCTGCAGTGAAGGAGACCCCCTACAATGCAGAAGACACAGGTTCAATTCCTGGGTCAGGACAACCCCCTGGAGAAGGAAAAGGCAACCCACTCCAGTATTCTTGCCTGGGAAATCAGAGGAGCCTGGCGGGCTTCCGCCCATGGGGTCACAAGAGTCAGTTATGACCTAGCAATAAACCACCACCACCAAGGTAGATTTAACATAACCACTTACGTAACTATGTGATCTTGAGCAAGTTACTTGGCCTTTCTGTAACTGTTTTCTCATATGTAAAATGTGAATTCAATTAGTAATCCATATATACATAAAAGTGTTTAGAGGAGTTTTACATGTATAAGAATTTAGAACAGTGTCTGACACATCATTAGGATTCTCTGAGACTGTGATGTGGGCAGGATAGACTGTAGGGTAGTAGGCAATGTTCCATACCTAAGTTCTACTACCACACTTCCCACACACCTCCACAACAGTATTCCTCCACAATTATAAAATTCGTAAAATATGATCTAAAAATTCAAACAGAAAAATGTCTTCAATCTAACCATGTAATTTTATGGTGATTTTACAGATTCAACCACAGCCTTTCTTGAACATATGGTTTAGAGATATTATGTAAGTTTGCTGCTTGGAAATAAACTTTGTCCATCTGAAAAAAAAAAAAAAAACGTATGCTGAAACTTAGGATACTTCTTATGTCTAAAGAGAAAGCATTTATTATACATGCTTAATAACACTATGAAGGAGAAACAAATATTTCCAAGAAGTAATCCAGAAATTTGGAACTTTACTATAACCCAAACATTACATGATTTACTGATCTATGTGGAGAATGCAATCAACTGCCAAATATCAGAATATATTTTTGTTGTATTTGGCAAGAATGGCATGTTTTCTAGCTCATAAAACGACTTAACCAAGTGGGATGTCTTCTAAAATAACAAATAATGCTTCTAATACAAGATGTTTATTTCCATAAACAATTGAAGTGATTGCTTTTTATTTCTTTCACTATATTGAAGATTTTTTAGGTAACATAATAGATATATCTAGAAACATAATATTAAAATATATGATGCAATCAGCTATGTATATTGCAAGCTTAATTTCCCACTCCCGTTTAGCAAAAAATCAGCTTCCAGTTCATTCCCTTAAAGAGTCCTTGACAACTGACTACAGAGCTTTTCTTTCTTAATTGTTGCTTGAGCTTTCATTTGCTGGAGTTGCATCTATGCAGCTATATTTACTGATTAAAAGCTGTATATCTTTCTTCAGTAGAGCATCTTTATTTGCAAAGAAAAGGTACCATGCATACCATTGTCAAAGCTATGGTCATCTTCATCAAAACTTTTGGATTATCAACCAGAAATTAAGACTCTACATTTGTATACTTTACTTCAATACAGAAGAGTAGATGATGTCAAAGAGATGGTGGAATAAGGGTCTTTGAAAATTGTTTCCTCCATAAAAGCAATAGAGAAACTGGTTTTTAAAAATCACCAGGATTAATTTTTTCAGAACTCTGGAAATTAACCAAAGAATTACAGCAATCTGGAGAAAATTTATTAATGAAAAAATATTACGAGCTGAATCTTTTTAAGAACAGTAAACTTTGTGGCATTTTAACTTGCTTGTATTCCCACTCTTTCTACCCTCTTCAACTTCATGGTAGCTTGAAAACCAACAGCCTATGATCATAGCAAAGCCAGCAGTTATAAGATGGGGCAGAAGCTGGAGTTCCTTCAAAGCTCATTCTCAAAAAAACTCATTATTTGACATGTCTGGTGACTCTGGGGAAGCTTGTGTTTGTAATGCTGTCTCTATTTGGTCTATTTTGAGTTCATTGAAGGGGGAGAGACTTTTTCTCAGGGCATTTGTCAAAAACAATGAAAGGCAATTATTTAATTTCTGTGGGGTGTAACAGTTGGGGAGGGGGAGGGTTAAACAAAAAGCCTAAAATGAAAAGCTCAGGAATGAGATGTCCGTAAGGACACTGAGAAGTTCCAACACATTGCTGGAAATCTAGAGGACCACATAAATGTATGTGACCTTGCACATGCCCAAAACTATGTGCATGCTCAAGAAAGACCTGACAAGTTCATAAACTCTCAATTCTGGTTGACTTTGAAGCTTTATGTGAGCAGGAAATAAAAGCTAAGCAAGAGTTTTCAACTGCTTGGTTGAGTGTTTGAAGGCAAGCTCCAAATGAACACAGAATCTCTTCAAAGACTGGGAAACATCTTGGTTCCAGTTGTTTAAGGAAATCTCTGTTCAGACTTTCATTGCCCACCAAGCAATGACTTCTATAGCGGAGATTTCAATGGCTGTATGTAACAAAGAATGTAAACTTTACAGACTTAATTCAGAAGAATCACTAAATAATCAGCAATAAGAAGCCCTGAGGAGGGAAGAGAATCCAACTTCTAGAGTTGATACATTATATTGTTGAAAATATGCAATATTAGACATTAAATTGCAAGACAGGCAAAAGAACAAGTGTCTGGCTCATAAGCAAGGGAAAAAAATTCAATCAACAGAAACTGTTTCTGAGGAAGCCTAGACACTAGAATTCCTAGAGAAAGAATTCAAACAGCTATGTTAAAAATATTCAAAGAACCAAAAGAAACTGTCCATAGGATGAAAAGGAAGTATGAAATCAAGTCTTAGCAAATAGAGAATATAAGTCAAATTCGAAAGTAGGTAAACTGAGATTATTCATTCTAAGAAACAAAAAATATGAAGAAAACGAACAGAGCTTCAAAGACCTGCGAGACACCATCAAGCGTATTAATATGTGAAGAATGAACACCTCAGAAGAAAGAGAAAAAAGTGTAGAAATAATATTTGAGGAAATAATGGCAAAAACTTCCAAAATTTGATGAAAAACATTAATCTACACACTTAAGAAGCTCAACATACTCCAGGCAGAATAAACTCAGAGATCCATGGCTAGACACATCGTAAGTAAACTGTTGAAAAGTAAAAACACATAGAGAATTTGAGGTGGGGGGGGAGGAGAAAAGAAAAGATTCATCATGTACAAGGGTATCTCATAAGATTAAAAGCTAATTTCTGCTAGAAACCATGGAGGACAGAAATCACTGGGATGACATACTTAAAGTGCTGAATGAAAAGGGCTATCAACCAAAAATTCTCTGTCCAGAAAAAAAAAATCCTGTAAAAATAAAGAAACTATTAAGACATTTCCAGATAAACAAACATTGAGAGAATTCATCATTACTAAACCTTCCAAACAAGAAAACACTCAAGGGGGTCCTTTAGGCTAACATGAGAGGATACAAATCAGTGACTCTATCGTATGTGACGAAATAAGAGTTATCAATAAAGGTAACTACGAAAGTAAAAGACATTTAAATGTATGCTTTGCTTTCATTTTTCTCCTAGCTTATTTTTTTTTAAAAGCTGCATAAAAAAGTTACAGATCTGTGCTGATGGGCACACAATGTATATAGATGTGATTTTTATAATAATAAAAACCCAATATGCAGAGTACATCATGAGAAACTCTGGGCTGGAAGAAGCACAAGCTGGAATCAAGATTGCCAGGAGAAATATCAATAACCTCAGATACGCAGATGACACCATCCTTATAGGAGAAAGTGAAGAAGAACTAAAGAACCTCTTGATGAAAGTGAAAGAGGAGAGTGAAAAAGTTGACTTAAAGCTTAACATTCAGAAAACTAAGATCATGGCATCTGGTCCCATCACTTTATGGCAAATAGATGGGGAAACAGTGGAAACAGTGGTTGACTTTATTTTGGGGGCCTCCAAAATCACTGTAGATGGTGATTGCAGACATGAAATTAAAAGACTCTTGCTCCTTGGAAGGAAAGTTATGACCAACCTAGATAGCACATTAAAAAGCAGAGACATTGCTTTGTCCACAAAGGTCCATCTAGTCAAGGCTATGGTTTTTCCAGTAGTCATGTATGGATGTGAGAGTTGGACTGTGAAGAAAGCTGAGCACTGAAGAACTGATGCTTTTGAACTGTGGTGTTGGAGAAGACTCTTGAGAGTCCCTTGGACTGCAAGGAGATCCAACCAGTCCATCCTAAAGGAGATCAATCCTGGGTGTTCATTGGAAGGACTGATGTTGAAGCTGAAACTGAAATACTTTGGCCACCTGATGCAAAGAGGTGACTCATTTGAAAAGACCCTGATGCTGGGAAAGATTGAAGGTGGGAGAAGAAGGGGACGACAGAGGATGAGATGGCTGGATGGCATCACCGACTCAATGGACATGAGTTTGGGTAAACTCTGGGAGTTGATGATGGACAGGGAGACTTGACGTGCTGCGGTTCATGGGGTCACAAAGAGTCGGACACGACTGAGCGACTGAACTGAACTGAACTGAACCAAGGACTAAGAAACAGATCTATATGGGAGCCAAATTTTTTATACTGTTGAAATTAGATTGGCTAATCCAAACTAGATTGCTAAAAATTAAGACTTTAATTGTAATCCCCAGACTAATACTGAAAAAAAACCACTAAATATACCCACATATATTTAGATATTTTTTTAAAAAGCACCAGACTTCTTGTTTCTAGTCTGGCATACAAGGAATTTGGAAGATATCCCTCTGTCCTAAAGAAAAGTGAAATCTGAACAAACTGAAAAAATCAATGATTGTTCTTAGGTACATCAGAGAAGTGAGATCAGAGGACAAAATACTGCCTCCAAAACTGGAGGGACAGACAGGGAGGTACCAAGAATCACAATTTACTGGAGAAGAAGCTGCTGCAAAAGCCAGTACCAGCGTAGACAAATCTGAACTGCAATCAACAAATTGCTGGAGGCTTAACGTGGACAAGTGTGACTGTAAAAAACCTCAAGGGAGATCTAGTCATAGGGAGGGACCACAGTTTTTTAAGTTCTACCACCAAAAACTCAACCTAGCTCTCACAGTGTTCATCAAAGAAAAATCCCCTCATGCTTCTCATAGAGGGAAGGTAGAAAAACCCGTTTTGAAACAGGCCAGAGCATTCTGTTCTTAATCAGTGCTTTATCAAGACTCATTGACTCGGAGGGATGAAAATACACAGCTAACACCCACTCTAGCCTTCCACTTCGGGAAAATACACAACAAAGCCCACTCTCGCCTTTCCACTTGGGGAAAGGGAAATACCCAGCTTTGGCCTGCACTGGTCCTCCACGACGGAGAAGGGAAATACCCAACTCCAACCCACTCTAGCCATACTGCCCCAACTAAGGATGCGGGGAACAGGACCAAGAAGCACTCGTGAAGTTCACAATTCAGAGGCACAAGTTCACAAAAATATTATAACATAATCACAGGACTAGTGAACGTTTCCACCCCTGCCACACCTCACTGCCACATTGCGTGCATGCATGCCAAGTCTTTTCAGTTGTGTCCAACTCTGAGACCCTATGGACGGTAGTCCACCAGGCTTCTCTGTCCATGGGATTCTCCAGGCAAGAATACTGGAGTGTTTTGCCATGACCTCCTCCAGGGGTCTTCCCAACCCAGGGATCAAACCTATGTCTCTGATGTCTCCTGTATGGGTTTTTTTCTCAGGCAGAGTTCACCAAACTATAGTTCACAGGTCAAAATCTGCCAACCCCCTGATTTTGAAATAAATTTCTATGGAACCACAACCACGTTCACTGGTTCAAGTAGTGTCTATAGCGACTTTCATGTAACAACATCAGAGTGGAGTAGTTGTTATGAAGACCATTTGGCAAGTGAAGTCTTAAATATTTACCTCCTGGTCCTTTATAAAAAAAAAAAAAAAACCTGCCAACTCTGTTCTAAAGAATAAGACAAATAAAGAAATCACTAATTACTATCCAATAACGTGTATAGTATGGTGCCCAAGATACTATGGTAACATAAAAGAGTGATATCTAGATTGAATTATAAAGTCAGCAAAAGTTTCCTAGGAGACATAATATCTGAGATAATTTTTGAAGATAGCGTTAACTAGACAAAGAAGAGTAGCCAAGCTTTGTCAGTGAGGCCAGCAAATGAAGGTTAGCAGTAATCCAGGGAGTTAGGAATAAGGAGTGCAAATATGTTTAAGAAAGATTAATTAGTTCTACATAAATTATGAAAATACATCTTTAATTTCTTCATTCCTACTACCTAGCACAGCTAATGGTGCATATAGTTGAACTCACAAATATCTCGTAGCAGAAAATATTAATTCCTAAGTAAAATATGTTTACTGAAAAGGTGAGAATATTTGCCTTCTATTAGTCCTTAAAAATCACTGAGCTTTAAGACTCGAGTTTTTCACCCACTACCCTAGAATAAAACAAAAAATACCATTTTTTCATTGTTTTCAGTTATAGAAATTATATAACATTTAACAATACAGTTTTACAAATGAGAAATTGTTGCAAAATACTGTACCTGGAAAATTCATAGGCAGTTCAAATGATTTTGGAGACACACAACCTTCAACCTGCTCACAAATTTCAGCCATGATTTTCTTAATTTTGAGGTCAGTAATTTTAATCACTTCCCCTGTTGACAAACAGCACTCATCTCCAAACATTTCATAAATAGAACCTGAAAAGAAGAAGAAAAAGAGAATTCAATAATGAAGACCAAAGTAGGAGTCAAAAGTCTCATACGAAGCATTTTTATTCAGTTCTTCTCTTAGACATCTGCTAAACAGGAATTTAATCAAGCTTGGCAAAATGTACAGCATGTACTAGGAAAAATATTAGATTTTTCACTTCATCCACTGGGCAAAGTGTAAGCAATCTTATTTTTGCTATTATTGTAAATTGAATTTATGGTTTCTTCAGTACCTTTAGCTCATCTTTCCAAGGTCAAGCTCAGCCATGTCTTCCCCTGCTGGAATTTATGATCTTTTTTCGCTAGGTCACAGAGTGAAACCCACATGAGTCAATAATGATCTAAGTTAATACTGCAAACAAGGTTGTAATACCATCTAACCTCCAAAGACAGAGGATTTGTATACCTGGGCTTCATATTAAGAGCATTGCGTCCATTTAAAATACCTAGTTCTTTTCATCATCATGAATATAACATTTTGCCCACTTTTTCTCTTGTTTTTGACAAGCTGAAAACAATTCTCAATATCTGATGGCAACAGGGGGCAGACCAGTCCAGAGAAACTGAAAAACTTCATTTTAGTTCAGGATTTCAGTCTCCTTCCTAACAGACCTTTTACCATAGACGTCAATGCTGAATTTCTCATCTCTTTAATTTTTCTTTTATATCTCCTGGTAGAAAAACATTGAACAGTGAAACTAAAAGATGAGCAACAGGAAACAGGAGAAGCAAAAGTTCTGGATAACCTACCCTCAATAGAAAGGAAACAACCCCCAAACTACATCTCTGTGCTACTGTCACTTTACAATAAAACAGGAAACTAGAGGTTGATATAAATAAACATTGCAGAACTGTGGTATTTGTAAATATATCAATTTTCTTACCTCCAATATGATTTAAACCCTCTTTACTACATTAAAATACGAACAATAAGAGCATACAGTTTTAGGTTAGTTGGTTGGTTTTCTGAATTTTTCTCTGCTGAGACCCCTCCTCACAGGTATAGCAGGTATCTAAAACATTTTTACAGCATTAATGGTTATCATGAAAGCTATTAAGCCCAGCATTTAATCTAGGTCTATCCTGTAGCTCAAACTGTAAAGAATCTGCCTGCAATGCAGGAGACCCAGGTTCAATCCTTGGATCAAGAAGATCCTCTGCAGAAGGAAATGGCATTTAATCTAGCTTTAAACAGTTCTGTGATTGTATCAGTCTCAACAGGGAGCAGGGGACATATGCAAATCAGAATGATTTAAGGAGGTTTTATACAATTCATGAGGTTCTCACAGCAAGTATTCTGGGGTGGTCTGCCATTCCCTCCTCCAGTGGCTCACGTTTTGTTGGAACTCTCTACTATGACCCTGTCCTTCTTGGGTGGCCTTACACAGCATGACTGATGTGTGCAATGGATGCAATAGACATGAACTTGGGCAATGGACACTGTTGCAATGGACATGAACTTGGGCAAACTTCGGGAGACGGTGAGGGACGGAGAGGCCTGGTGTGCTGTGTCCATGGGGTGGCAAAGGGTCAGACACAACTGGGCGACTGAACAACAGCAAGGAGGTTTTTAACAAAGCGGCAATTTACACACAGGCACAGCCAGTTCTAGGAAATACAAGAACATAAATGTCCTGATCCCACTCTTTCTCCATTGGATCATAAGCCAGTGCACCCCAGTTCGGCCAGAAGCTAGAGGACAGTGAGCTGCTGACTCCACAGGAGTCAGCCTTCCAGGCAGAGTGGAAATGAAATCTAGCACACCAATCTTATGGTCCAAAAATGAGGGTCATTTTTGCAGGTAAGCTAGTGTATGCGCTCCTCGTATACGTCTAAACCTTGCTTCTTTTCTCACACTATTCCCTTAACTACATACACATATGTTCATTACTTTTCATTAACTTCAATACGTTGTGTTGTTGGCCATCTCAAATCCCTCATGGAACACACTGGGATATTAAATAATAATAAATCCACAGTGACATTTTCTTCCAGTGAGCTCAGAATAGTTATTTTCTGATTCTCATTTGGCAATTAATCTCACAGTAGCATTTTACTTTTACAGTATTATCTCATCCTGTACTTAACTTTTTATGACTTTAGTTTCTATTACTCCCAATTTAATTTTAAGCTTCATGAAAAAAAGCTGCATTATATTACTGTGTATCTACCAACACATCAACCGCCCTTCCTCACTGATTGAGCAATCTTTAATGAACACTTACTATGTGTCAGACATTGTAATTGGCAGTAATTTAATTTGGCATTTAATTGGCAGTAATCTAATTGACATTGTAATTAGAGATATAGAGGCTTCCCAGGTGGCTCAGTGGTAAAGAGTTCCTTTGTCAATGCAGGAGCTGCAGGAGACATGGGTTTGATCTCTGAGTCAGAAAGATCCCCTGGAGGAAGAAATGGCAATCCACTCCAGTATTCTTGCTGGGATAATGCCATGGACAGAGGAGACGGTGGCTTACAGTCCATAGGGTCACAAAGAGTCAAACATGGCTGAAGCAGCTGAGAACCCATGCATGCATTAGAGGTCCCATGCATATGTTTTCTCCATAGAAGCACTGTTTTGAAGAGGAGACAAGTAAGCAAACAATTGCAGCAGATTATGAGAATGCTATAACACAGAAAATACAGGGCATTGTGGGAGTAAATTGGCAACATTTAACTAAGCAATTACATGGTAGAGAGCTTAGAGAAAGAATTATGGAGGAGACAACAGCCTAGCTGAGTTTTAAAGGAAACCTCACAAGATGTTAAGGCAGGAGAGGATATAGTATTTGAAAAGGCAGTGAAGTGTGAAAGAGTCTGATACAGTCTGGAAACTTCACATAATATTTTATGTCTCAAACATAAGTAAGAAGTAGGAACTGGTAAGAAAGGAGATGGGAGAATTAGAGGGAATCCAGATCATGCAGTGTGTTTATAAAATTACCGGTAGACAACAACAACAAAACAATTAGTCTAAAGCAACCTCAGAGTCAGAGAATTTACATTTTCAGTTTTCAGGGTTCAGGAACTAATACCAAGTTAATGAGAGGTCATACATATCTAGGCATATCCAAAGTGTGGACTGCTGCATCACCTGGGAGCTTGTTAGGATCTTAGCCAGACCCCAGACCTGCTGAATCAGAACCTGCATTTTTAACAAGATCCCCAGATGATTCATAAGTACATTAAGGTCTGGAAAGCACTGGTCTAGACAGCAAATGTATAACTGAAATAGTCTCTGTTCTGAGGTTGTAGCAAAACTCAGCAGAGAGAAGGACGTCAGGTAGAGGAAGCATTCAGCATCACTGAGGCTGTGTCAGTGGGGATTAGGAAAGGGAAGGATTTAAAAGAGCAAAGTGACACGGTGAGAGTTTTGTCACATGAAATAGAATGTAATTTGATCTTTCCCATTTCAGCAGAAGTCTGTTTGGCTTAATTTCAGCGCAATGAATGTCTAATTGTAGATGTAATGTACAGCAGACTGACTCACTTGGAATGCCAGCTCTTTTTCAAAGGTTCCACTGGAATTCAGAATTAAAAGATGAGCTTATGTGAGATTACATATCAACTCACAGGGGACAGAAGTCAAAATCTAAGAGAAAATTGTGAGTTTTTGTCACCATACAAAAACCTTTTGCTACTTCAGGTCTCATTCTAATCATCCCTCTTCTTTTGAAAAAAGAAACCCCGCCTCTTTTTTTTCAGTCATGCAAGGAAAAGAACCTCATGAGAATGTTAATCTTTAATATTTGCCTTTAATTCTTTGTGACTTGCAATATTCTCTAAGTAAGAAAGCTATGAACTCATTTTTAATTAAGGGAGAAGTCAGTGATACCCAACTCTAGAAAGTTATGTCCAGGATAGGTGACAGGAAATACAGCAAATCACAAACTCCTGAAACTTGAAGAGTTCTTGTACATTGTTACCATTATTATGTCTCTTAAAATACATTTTTCCTCAGTGAAAATATAAAATGGTTAATTTAAAAAACAGCCAACATTCATAATCTCAGAACAAGCACATTATAATATGCCTAACTGCCTTCAAAAAATTGCTGAGATGTGTGTCTGAATAATGTGTTGTGTGTATATAGATATAAAAATAGTTTTCATTTCATTTTTAACCACAAGACATGCATTTTCAATATGCAAATCTCAAATCTATTAAATCTTTACAGACTGATTCTTTCCAAGTCAGAGCATATGTATTCAGGATAATGCCAAACATCAGAGAAAGCTGGAACAAAGCAGCCTGTTTTCAGTGATCAAACATTGCCCCTGAAGGCTGTAATGAGAGAGTTATGTGCCTTTGAAATCAACTGTTCTGTAATGCTACTTTGCTCAATAAAAATGACACATTAGTATCCTTTTATGAGCCCATCCCTTATTTGACAATCCACAGAAGCAATGTTGGGATCACACAGAAAAAAAAAAAATGGTTCCAAAGATTTTCTTCCTTTTCTTTTACAAAGTTGAAAATGTGTGGCAGTCAGGCAAGAGGAAGCTTATTACAGGCCTTTTTGCCCTTTACTCAGCATGTACTCATTCGCTCCATTCCCCTGCCATCACTTCTCAGCCCTGCCATGCCAACCACTCATTCCATCATCAGTCTGCTGAAGTTCAACCAATCCTAAAAATTTAGCTCATGTTCATTGTCTTCTTCAAAGCCTTCCTTTATTCCCACCTAAGTAAGAATTAATTCTTTTCTCTAATAGTACTTTGCATGTGATCATTATCACAGCCTGCGATTGTGGTATTATTTTCTGACCAATGATATTATATATATACATTAGAATTTGCTATGCCTTCCTAAAGAAAAGACACCATCTTAACTATATTTATACCAATCCTCACATGTGCACAGATAATTGCACCTTTTTTGTTGATTAGTATTTAGATCCATAGTGAATGTTAAATTATAACTTAGCTATACTGTAAAATGACAACAAATTACTGGGAATAGAGTAGAAGTCTTTCTCCATCAACAGTTTAAAACATAGCTAACCCAAGGCTTTGGCATGGGTTATATCTCTAATAACAAATGTACAAGCATATGTGAGATTAGCTGGTCACCTTGTGAATTCCCTAGACAACGAACATTAAGGGCAAGTAATTCTACAATATGAATCTCTGGGGCTAAATTTTCTATTTTTCCATTATGTTTATCATTTCTATATTGCTGGACTTGAGGATGAGGTTCATAAAATGGTCTAAGTTTGATTTAATTTACTCTGTAAAGTCAGACTGATATCATATGACACTATCTATAGATTGGGCTTGCCAGTAGAGATTTATCATTTCTACTCATAAACAGTTGTGATTATTCTTTGTTATTATTCTTACATAGCCAGTCTTCCATAAGGAGACTGTCTCCATCCCCCGTATGGCATAGACAAAGTCATTCCCACCCACGACATGAAGAATATATCTAAAAATAGATGAACTTGATATATGAATGTAGTTTGCAAATAAAGAAGCTTGCAGCTTTACTAGGGATGGATTCTACCAGCTGGATATCAGGTATATCTGAGAGGTGTACCACTGAGAGGTATATCTGAATATTGATAAGAAATGACCTTTCAAGGTCAGAGAGACTCTCATTCCTTCTGCCGAACTATCAATATGAAGAGGGCAAAACAGTGGCACCAGGTATTAAGGCAAATGATGACCGACACCAAAGACAGCAAAGGCATAATCTCTCTTACTTCTACCAACATGGGGTTTTTTTCTGGTGAATTTTTGGTTTGTTAACTGAGAAATCAAGTTTAAAGACAGAAATATGCTAGAAACTATAGTGAATGTTGGTGAGTCTTAAAAAGTCTGAACATGGAAGCAATGAAAACCACAATAGGTTGAAAATAATGGAATCCAAGAGTGAATAAAGCAGATTAAAATCATAGTGAGGCCAGAAAATGTCCAACTTTTCAACTACTCTGAGTGAAATATGCAGCATTTAGACAATCAGGTTTTAGTAGTTGATGGAGAAAGATTCACAGTGTCATGCACCAGCTAAAAATTTAAAATTTGTTTAATGGTAGAATCAATTTAGTAGATTAAATAAAATTGTGCTTAGAGGGTTTGCAAGTTGGTGTAACTATATATGTCAACATCATGGCTCTTTGTGGCAACAAATATCAGAACAAAGGGATTCAGGGTGTATGAAATGAGTATCCCTCCTACATATCTATGAAACATTTCCCTATGATGATGGAGCAAATCAGTGATCTGTATCTCCCAATATTATTATTGACCAAATATTCCCCTGGCTTTACCCGGATTTTAATTCTCAAAATTACATCATAAATAATGCTATAATCATATGTTCATATAATTATATGAACAATGTTGCATTGAGAGTTGGTTTATTATCTTAGGAATGACTTGATTTCAAGCACATTTTATATACTTCAATATATTTGCCTATGTATTATATCCTAAATGTTAAATAAAGCTGCTGTAGTTCTCCATAGCCATTTAAAATCATAAATTTGTTCTCCATATCACACTTAATGAATATCAGTACATTGGTTTAATTGTTTATACATGGGCTCCAATGTACTATAATGTGTTTACTCCATGCATACAAGATAAAATTTCACTATATTATAAATTTTCCCTAAGTTCATTAGCACTGAATACTTCATTAACTATTTTACTTATAAAATATGAATTTTGAAATTGCTTTATATCCATGGAATTAAGTAATAAAGATATATATGCTTGAATTTAAACACCTTTATTTTTATTATATTTTTATAATAATTCATTTGTATTAAATTACCCATCTATAATGGATTGGGAAAAGAAACTGGACCTTCACTGCAGGTAGTTTGAGAAGCACTTCTCTAAACTGTTAAGTACAAATATGACCAAGTCAGTCTGTGCAGGAAACCAGGATGTAGTCTCAGGGAGTTAGAGAAAATTTTGAATATACTAGAAAAGGGAAAGTTATAATGTAATACACAAAATCAGTATTATTAGCTCATTTATCTCAATATCACCAGTGACCTGAGTGCCCTGACTAAAAGACACAGGAATTTTAATCAACTTGACAGTAATAGTTCTAATTGCAAACTATTACATTGGCATTCTGATTTGTACATTATATTCTTCTGAGTTGTACGAGACAGTGCTTGAACCTAATTGAACGTAGACACTTTGAACTGCTGCATCCACACAGCTAAGGAACAAAGCCAGGAGCACGTGAAATCCCCTAAGAGATGAATTTTGTGAGTTCTATCTAACTAGTGTGCCAGGTATTCTCAATGAGAGAGATGGCAAATATTTAAACTATATTCTTCAATTCTCCCTTCCCATCAATAATCATCCATGGCACATTTCCAGCTGAATCAATATGAGGCCTAATAATCCACCTCAACATAAATTTCCAAGTGACTATCAATCAATTGAAGACAGCATGCCAGGTATAAATTATTCTGAGCCCAGTCCTGTACTATGACTTTTCTTGCTTTCTTTAAGCCCCCTTGGGAGACATTTATTTTTAAAGATTTTAATTGTCAGGTCTGGCTAATTTACTCTCAAAGGCTTAGTTAAAAGATATCTGGCAGAAGAATACAGAGTCTCCATCCATCATTTTTTTTCAGGTAGCTGCCTGAATTAAGGCATAAAATATCTAACTTGATAATAATCACAACTATATATAGCCCAATGGCAGCCATAGGATGACTTTCAATTTCATTTATATTTCTAAGCCAAGTGCCATTATTTCTAACTATCTCTTGAATCACTAGTCTTAGTGTCAGGAGCTTAAATAGCATCACATCCTACTAATATATTAAAATGACTTAGTCTCTATATAATATCTCTACCAACTGGTTGTCTAAACTATATTTGAATACTTTCAATGGTGGAATTCCAATTATTTTAGTGTGATACTTGGTGTGCACGCATGCTTTTGAGAAATTCTTGTTGTGAAAAGTTCTGCATTTTAAGTGTAATAAGTGTTCCTATAGGGTATAGAGACACTGAGAACTATGCTTATCCTTGGAATCACAAAAAACAGTTATTTAACTCTCATATATAGCAGCCTTAAAATGTCTGAAGAAAGCCATAACCCATTGTTCTTTAAAACAAATCAATCTGTCCAATGATTGAAATCTGTTCAGGGCCCCTGCTTACAGCATAGGCTGCCCATTATAAAAGGACCTGAAGCACAGCTTACTTGGATGTCAATGGCATTGCTGCTGTTCCGCACCAAGCTACCATGCCCCTCAAAAACACACATGCCACTGACTGCTCCGGAAGAGGTTTGATAGTGCCCGTGGGGATGTTCTAACATGGCTGCTTCAGCACCGACCGCCATGTTTGAATTTCAACCAGTGAGAAAGAGAGATGAAGAGAAGGAAACATTCTCTTTGTTTCAGTAGCATGCAGTAGAAATTTCAAATGTCAAATACTATCTCAGTCCATTAGCTGAAACCTAATCAGGTGGCTACTTTAAGCTTCAGGAGACCGGTGCAGCATCTTCAGCCAGGCAGCTGTGTTCACAGCTGAAATCTCTGTTACCATAGAAGACCGAGAGAACAGATACAGTTACCGGGACAGTTAATAGTCTCTCAAATGGTAAGGAAAATTTATGCATATTTCAGGATTTAAATTAGGCTTCATGTGCCTATAAAATTTACATTGTCTTATGAAGAAAAAAATACCGAAGATAGGTTTGTTGCTGGGGTTGAGACTGAAGGATTCAATTTCAGGGCTGAACTTTATCTCTATTAAGTGATACAACTGTTGAATACACACATGCAAAACTTCCTCTCTGTACTCATTCCTAGGCATTTAACTAGGTAAAACTCACAGATAAAAATGCCTTCTCTAGAGTCAGTCAGTGTCAAAAGCAGAACCTACATTTGATAAATATGTGACTTCAGGCAATATCTTCTGTAAAATGAGATAGTACCTCAATTTCTTTATCTTTAAAATGAGAATAGCAATTTTACCTCGGATAGTTGCTTTGAGGATCAAAGTATAAAATCAATTTTTAAGTTTACAACCCAGAATCTGGCACCTATTTAGAGCTCAATAGACTGAGTGACTGAACTGAACTGAACTGAAACATTAGCCATCATTGATGTCATTATTATTATTTCATATGATGTTGTTTAAGACCAAATAACTCAATATAATGTTATACTATTGTAAACTGGTGTGATTTGCTTGGTTAAGATGAAAGATAAATGTCTTTCTGTAGATAGGGATGGGGGTCCTCCTGAATAAAAAATTGTTATTTTCTTGTCATTCTAAAAAGAGAAAACTATGGAAGTGAAAACAGAAACTTGAGAAGACGGACTTGGGCTGGGAATCAAGAAACATACATCAAAGATAAATTTTTTCCCACCCTGTACCAAGGAACCTTAGTTTGCCACAAATGGGTTACAAGTATGCTAGCATATTGAAATTCGTCTTCCTTGAGGTGATCAGCTAAGATAGGTTTGGGACGACTAGTGGCTTTGGCTAGTGGCTCTAGTTGAAAGTTACCTTATCTGTTTACCCCATCCAAACAAATACAGTTGACTCCTGAACATTGCTGGGGTTTGGGGTGCTTACCTTCCAGGTGGTTGGAAATCTGCTTATACTATACAGTAGCCCTCTGTATCTGTGGTTCCACATTAATCTAATTAACAAATTAACTGAATACATGTTATGTGCCAAGCAAAATAACTATGATGAGTACTACTGATATAATGGTGACCAAATGATGTGTGATCTTAACCTTCATGAAATATTTAATGTACTGAAATAAAAGTCATTAATCAAAGAACCATACAAATATATGACTACAAAAAGATAATTACTATGAAAGAAAACAACATGTACTAGGAGAAAAGGCCTGGGTTTGGGCTCCATGAATAGGACATCTGTACTACATTTATAAAACCATTTAACAAATATTTATTGAGTCCTAGGAGTATTTATCTCAAGTTTATAGTAAAGTCTTATTAAGAGGTGCTTCAGCTGGGACTTCTGTTTCTGGAAAGATGAAGTAGACATACATTTTCCTAACCTCATATATTCCAGACTTGCAACTGAAGATGCTGGCAACCTAGAAATGCCAGTGGGTATAGACAAAAAAATATCCAATAAATTCTGTTCTCTCTAGCCAAAAAGTCAGGAAAGGAACAGCCTAGAAAAACAGAAAACTTTTTGACAGTGATCACTCTACTCAAGCCAAACACCACAGAAAAATGGTTAGTTTCACAACCACCTACACCAGAAAAGGCTGGGTAGAGTTGTTAGAATTGCACTCTCAATGAGTGGGATAAGACATTCACCCACCCTTTGCTGAGGTGGTGTCAGGAAAGGCAGAGTTGAGAGGTGGGACTTACATCTTTGCGAAACAGTAATAAATTCCCATTTTCTGTCAGGGAAACCAAGTGAGGAGTCTAGACTTCCAACACTACCCAGCAGTACTGAGGTACACTTGTTCCACCCCCTTACAGGGAAGTCAGAGGATGTCAGAAAAACATCAGGATTTTCTCTCCTGCCCCATGTAATTAGGCACCACCCCACCACAAGAGACCATGACTCTCAAGAGGAATGAGGCACTGTTATCCCTCCTCTCAAGAGTGGTGTCAGTGAAAAACTCATGAGAAGTCAGCCTCCCACTCTGACCAGCAGTAAGGGGGAGCCTTTCTCCTTTGGGTGTCAAAAGAGGCTGAAAGGAGAACCCAGGCTTCTAACCCCACCTAGCAATAGTGAGGCAGTGCATCTCATCCCCTGTTGGAGAAATAAAAAACAGAAACCAAACAGAAAACTAAATATATAACAGACTTAAGCTTTGACATAACAACAGTTACATTAAATGTAAATGATCTAAATACACCAGTAAAAAGAGATTGATAGAGTGGAGTAAAAAAAAAAAAAAAGAAAGACCCAAATATATGCTATATAAAATACTTACTTCAAATATAACAATATAGACAGGCTGGAAGAAAATGGATGGAAAGAGATATATCACGCAAAAACATATCAAAGGAAACCACGAGGAGCTATATTAACATCAAATACAGCAAACTTCAGATTGAAGAAAATTGCTAAGGACAGGGGTATATATTACATAATGATAAAATTGTCAATATACCAAGAAAATACAGCAATCTTAAATATGTATATATCAAACAATGGGGCTACAAAATATGTCAACAAAAACTGATTCAACTGAAAGGAGGAATAGACAAATCCACAATTATAGTTGGAAACTTCAACATCCATCACTCCACAACTGATAAAACATTAGATAGATTATCAGTAAGGACATAGAATAGCAAGAAATCTAAACAACAGAATCTAATCAACCTTTATAGAAGATGATAACCAACACAGCAAATACACATTGCTTTCAAGTGCCCATCAGAATGGAGATATCCTGAGCCATGAAACAAACCTCAACAAAATTTAAAGACCTGAATCATAGTATTCTCTGATTACAATGAATTAAACTAAAAATAAATAACAGAAAGATAACAGAAATCCTCCAAACACTTAAAAACCTAAATGCTATGCCTCCAAATAACTTGCAGGCCTAAAGAAAATTGCAACACATCAAACCACAAATTTTGACAAGGATAAGGAAGTATCCTTATCCTAAATGCTGATATTAAATCCTAAATCCTAAATGCTGATATTAAAAAAGAGAAAAATCTCAAGTCAATATTCTAAGCTTTTTCATTAAGAACTTGGAAAGAAAAAAATAGAGAGAGAAAAATCAATAAAACAAAGATGATTCCTTGAAAACATCAATAAAGATTACAACCATTAGAAACTCTGAAAAAGAAAGAAGATACACATGACAAATAAGAGGAAAAAATAAGAAGATGTCACTGCAGACCCTCCAGATAGCAAAAAGGAAAAAAGGGATTCCTACAAACAACTTAACTTACATAATTCAACAACTAAGGTGAAGTGAACCAGTTCCTCAAAAACACAATATACCACAACTCACCCAAAACAAAATAAATAATTGTTTCAGTTCTTTATTCTGATAATTGATTCATAATTACAAAGTCCTATAAAAGAAAACTCCAGCACCTGGTTGTTTCACTACAGAATTCTATCTAACTTAAAACGAGGTATTTTCACCAATTCTACACAACCTCTTTCAGAAAGCAGAAGAGAGAATATGTACCAATTTATTTTATGATTCTAATACTACCAAAATCAGACAGACATCACAAGAAAGAAAACTGCAGACCAATACTACTACCAATATAGACAAAAAAAATCTTTCACAAAATTTTAGCTAATAGAATACAGCAATATATTTAAAAACTATATATTATAACCAAGTGTGGTTAATCCCAAAGATACAAGGTTGGTTCAAATATTCAAAACCAATCAATGCAATCCTCTATATTATTAGGCTAGAGAAGGAAAAGCATATGACCAAATAAATTGATGTAGAAAAAGCATTTGACAAAATTTAACACACATTCAAAATAATTTTAATATAAAGAACTCTTTATATATAAAGAACTTTATACATAAAGAACTTTAATATAAAGCCAATGTGAAAAAGATGAAAAGACAAGCTACAGATTAGAAGAAAATATTTGCAATCCATGTATACAGAATTTACAGAGAATTCTCAAAATCAAATAGTAAAAAATCGAACAATCCCACTAGAAAATGGGCAAAAGACATGAGCAACCATTTCATTGAGGAAGAAACACAGATGGCAGATGAGCACATTGCTAGCCATTATTGAGTGCAAATTAAAAGCACAATGAAAATCACTAGATGCTTCTTAAAATAGCTAAAATAAAAAAAAGTCACACCAACAAATGCTGGTGAGGATGCAGAAAAGCTGAAGTACTTGTACATTGTTGGAAGAGAATGTAAAATGGTAGAGTCACATGAAAACACATTTTGCCAGTTTCTTAAAAACATAACTAAACATGCAACTACCAGCATTTCAATCTTGGGCATTAATCCCAGAGAAATAAAAAAAATTATTTTCACATAAAATCCTGTCTACAAATGTTTCACTTCAGTTCAGTTCAGTCGCTCAGTCATGTCCGACTCGTTGCGACCCTATGAATCGCAGCACACCAGGCCTCCCTGTCCATCACCCACTCCCAGAGTTTACCCAAACTAATGTCCATCGAGCTAGTGATGCCATCCAGCCATCTCATCCTCTGTTGTCCCCTTCTCCTCCTGCCCTCAATCTTTCCCAGCATCAGGGTCTTTTCAAATGAGTCAGCTGTTCGCATGAGGTTTCCAAAGTATTGGATTTCAGCTTCAGCATCAATCCTTCCAGTGAACACCCACGACTGATCTCCTTTAGGATGGACTGGTTGGATCCCCTTGCAGTCCAAGGGACTCTCAGGAATCTTCTCCAACACCACAGTTCAAAAACATCAATTCTTTGGCACTCAGCTTTCTTTATAGTCCAACTCTCACATCCATACATGACCCCTGGAAAAACCATAGCCTTGACTAGATGGACCTTTGTTGGCAAAGTAATGTCTCTGCTTTTTAATATGCTGTCTAGGTTGGCCATAACTTTCCTTCCAAGGAGTAAGTGCCTTTTAATTTCATGGCTGCAATCACCATCTGTGGTGATTCTGGAGCCCAGAAAAATAAAGTCAACCACTCTTTCCACTGTATCCCCACCTATTTGCAATGAAGTGATGGGCCAGATGCCATGATCTTAGTTTTCTGAATGTTGATCTTTAAGCCAACTTTTTCACTCTCCACTTTCACTTTCATCAAGAAGCTCTTTAGTTCTTCTTTACTTCCTGCCATAAGGGTGGTGTCATCTGTATATCTGAGGTTATTGATATTTCTCCCGGCAATCTTGATTCCAGCTTGTGCTTCCTCCAGCCCAGCGTTTCTCATGATGTACTCTGCATAGAAGTTAAATAAGCAGGGTGACAATATACAGACTTGACGTACTACTTTTCCTATTTGGAACCAGTCTGTTGTTCACGTCCAGTTATAACTCTTGCTTCCTGACCTGCATATAGGTTTCTCAAGAGGCAGGTCAGGTGGTCTGGTATGCCCATCTCTTTCAGAATTTTCCACAGTTTATTGTGATCCACACAGTCAAAGGCTTTGGCATAGTCAATAAAGCAGAAATAGATGTTTTACAGCAGCTTTACTCATAATAGCCCCAAACTGGAAACACGCCAAATATCCATTAACATGTGAATAGCTAAATAAATTGTGGTACATCCATATTTTGGATACCCCTCAGCAGGAAAAAATGAACAATTAGTTCATTCATAAATATGTATTAATCTTCAGAGAATTATGCTGAGCAAAAAGGTCAATTCCAAAAGGTTACATGATGCATGTTTCTCTTTACATAACACTTTTGAAATGAAAAATTTATCAAAATGCTGAACAGAATAATGGTTAAAAGGGGTTAAGCAGGAAATGGGGGGAGTGGGAAGGAAGTGGGTGTGGCTATAAAAAGGCCACGTGAGTGACATGATGATAGAAATGCTCTGTACCTTCACTGTATCAATGTCAATATGCTGGCTGAGATGCACTTTAGTTTTGTAACAGGTTACAACCCTTAGACACTAGATGAAGGTTACATGGGATTTCTCTGTATTATTACTGCAATTTAACAGGTCCATAAACATATGTGTGTGTGTGCGTGTGCGTGTGTGTGTGTGTGTGTGTGTGTGTGTGTGTGTGTGTATTATGCCTGTGGTACAGTGCAACTTCTCACATCAGTGACAGACTAGGAAAGCCTCATTCAACCACAGGAACTAGGAAGACAAAGGGAAGCAGAGAAGGACCTGAGGAAAATGAATAACCCCTAACTGCAGTAAGTCCTTAGGAGAGTCATGATAGCAGAGATAGAGGTGGTGGGTTACACTGATACTGGAAAAGATTTGAGTCTCTTCCTATCTATGGGACACCCAGAGGGTCCCAGAGGGACTCTAGAGCAGCATTGTCCATTCAAACTTTCTGCAAAAACGGACATATAATTTGAGCTGCCCAGTACTGCAGCTAACAGCCACAAAGGGCTCATGAGCACTTCAAATGTAATTAATGTAACTGAGGAACTCAAGTTAAAAACATATTTAATTTAAATTGCTACAGAATGGCTAGTGGCCACTGTACTAAACAGTAGCTCTTTTTGGAAGGAAAAAAACAGCTGATATGAGAGTCTAGGTTCTGCTACTGGTAAAGTGCTTCAGAACTTGGGTATTTTGTGTGTCCTTATGTCACCTTGATTGTCCTCTTATGCTAATGAAGTCAGCAACAACAAGCTTAAAGTATAGTCTCTTACATATGCAGTAGGTGATGTATGATTATGGCCAAATGGGGTCGATCTGGAAGGCTTGTTATTAATGTTAAGGGACAGGCATTCCAGAAAGTTAAAATAGTACTTTTCAGATTTAAATAAATTAATACGTATTAAAGAATTATATGGCATCTAGTGTCTTTCCAAGATGATCTGATTACAAAATATAAATTGGTTGAAGAGAACGTATGAAGAGTGGATTTGAACTGTAGGCAATATATTGCTGTGTTTCTAAGAAAGATCTCTTAGGAGCAACAGCAAGACAGGAGAGGCAAGGAGAAGTTACCAGGTGCCATTAGTATTCAGTGAGGGGAGCCAGAATAGATTGGCAGCCACAAATACTGAAATGGCCCTCCACAAACTGGTGAAACAAAAACAGAACAACGTGGCCAAAGTGACTTCCAGACCACGATGCTGGGGCAGTAAGAGAAAGCTGGTGCATTTAAATGCGGAGAAACTGGAAAGGAAGCACCATGCTCAGTTCCTAATATATTTTTCTGCCATCAAATGGTCATACTTAAGTAGAGATAGTCCTATCTAGTTCCTCTTGAACAACTGCTTGGCAGCAGGCTGCACCAGAATTAATTGGGTAACACTTTCAAATACAGATTCTAGGGCTTACTCCAAAAATTCTAAATCAGATTTTCCAGGGTAGAATCCAGGAATATGTTTTTGTTTTTTTTAAAGTTCCCAAGTATATTCCAAAGTTTACTTATGTTTGAGAGATACAGTTACAAATCATGAAAAAAAGTAAAAGAAAATCAGTACACATGTCAACTTGGGAAATGATACAAATTTGGGAGTTAGTTAAAACTATAAGAATGAAAACAAGACACAAGCAACTCTGGATAGATCTCCTCCACTGAGAGCAAGAATAGAGTATCTGGGACATGTGCAAAGACAGATATTTAATGTTACTACTTAATACATTTCAGCACAGACAATGAGATACACGTGCATGTGTCCAATATGCTTAACCTATAGTCCTGGGTAAGGGATAAAAAATAGTCTGTATTTGAAGTACACTAATATGGAAGGACTGATGCTGAAGCTGAAACTACAATACTTTGGCCACCTCATGCGAAGAGTTGACTAGTTGGAAAAGACCCTGATGCTGGGAGGGATTGGGGGCAGGAGGAGAAGGGGACGATAGAGGATGAGATGGCTGGATGGCATCACCGACTCGATGGGCATGAGTTTGAGTAAACTCCGGGAGTTTGTGATGGACAGGGAGGCCTGGCGTACTGCAATTCATGGGGTGGCAAAGAATTGGACATGACTGAGTGACTGAACTGAACTGAACTGAATATGCAAACCTCATGAGGAACACTGGGCTGGAAGAAGCACAAGCTGGAATCAAGATTGCCAGGAGAAATATCAATAACCTCAGATATGCAGATGACACCACCCTTATGGCAGAAAATGAAGAGGAACTAAAAAGCCTCTTGATGGAAGTGAAAGTGGAGAGTGAAAAAGTTGGCTTAAAGCTCAACATTCAGAAAACTAAGATCATGGCATCAGGTCCCATCACTTCATGGCAAATAGATGGATGAACAGTGGAAACAGTGTCTGACTTTTTTTGAGGGGCTCCAAAATCACTGCAGATGGTGATCACAGCCATGAAATTAAAAGAAGCTTACTCCTTGGAAGGAAAGTTATGACCAACCTAGATAGCCTATTAAAAAGCAGAGACATTACTTTGCCAACAAAGGTCCGTCTAGTCAAGGCTATGGTTTTTCCAGTGGTCATGTATGGATGTGAGAGTTGGACTATGAAGAAAGCTGAGTGCCGAAGAACTGATGCTTTTGAACTGTGGTGTTGGAGAAGACTCCTGAGAGTCCCTTGCACTGCAAGGAGATCCAACCAGTCCATCCTAAAGAAGATCAGTCCTGGGTGTTCATTGGAAGGACTGATGCTGAAGCTGAAACTCCAATACTTTGGCCACCTCATGCGAAGAGCTGACTCATTGGAAAAGGCCCTGATGCTGGGAGGGATTGGGGGCAGGAGGAGAAGGGGACGACAAGAATGAGATAGTTGGATGGCATCATGACTCAATGGGCATGAGTTTGGGTAAACTCCAGGAATTGGTGATGGACAGGGAGGCCTGGCATGCTGCGATTCATGGAGTCACAAAGAGTCGGACATGACTGAGCGACTGAACTGAACTGAATCAGAAATATAGAACCCAAGTATATACTAGTTAACCCCCCAAAAAAAATTAATCAGAAACTCATACTCTCAAAACAACTACCACAAGTGTCATCTACATTATCTCAGTTATTAATACAGTTTTTTAGATTAGGATAATGGATATTAGTATTAAGATGGCTTTATTGGTAGTGAAAGTGTTAGTCACTCAGTTTGTGCTTGACTCTTTGTCACCCCATGGACTATAGCCCACCAGGCTCCCCTGTCCATGGAATTCTCTAGGCAAGAATACTGGAGTCGTAGCCATTTCCTTCTCCAGGGGATATTCCTGACCCAGGGATTGAACCCAGGTATCCTGCATTGCAGGTGGATGCTTTATCATCTGAGACAAAAATGAGTGGTGTTCAAAATTAGTCTCAAATGTAACACAGACACTCCTGTGCTTGCAAAGGGGTAGAATTAAGTGAGCCCAATGTAGGTCCTGGGCTTCACAATCCTGCTTTGGCAAAGCAGCTTTGTCATCTAACCAGAAAGTTAGCTAAAATATTGCTACAGAAGTCTCTAATGAGCCTTTCATGGAAGGTGCTGTCAGAGTATTTAAAAGACAAATAGTTTAGACTACATCAAGCTGACACACAGGTCATGTAAGTATTTTGATGTCTGTTTGCAAATATACATTCTACATTTGATAAAATTTCATTTTATGAGACCATATGGGTTCAAAGACTGAAGGCTACCAACAGCGACAAAAAATAACCTAGTAAAGGTGAATCATGACATCAATTCTTAGTCAGTTTGAAACTAAAGTCATTTTCTCCAGAAAGTTTCGCATGACCTTTTTTCATCAGTTACTCTTAAAAAATGGGATTCCCAGGTGGTGCATTGGTAACCTGCCAATGAAGGAGACACAGGTTTGATTCTCGGATCAGGAAGATCCCCTGGAGGTGAAATGGCAACCCACTCTAGCATTCTTGCCTGGGAAGTCCCATGGACAGAGGAGCCTGGTGGGCTACAGTCCATGGGGGGGGGGGGGGGGGCAAAGAGTCAGACATGAGTGAGTAACTGAGCACACACACTCTTAATAATAGAATGAAATTAATTACACCGTGGGCTTATTTCAACAAATGAGAGCTGCTAAATTTTGCTGAGCATTGAGCTTCTGGGTTTTCAAAACATGATACTCCCTTGAATAATTCCGTTTTCTTTTCAAAAGAAATCTGAATTAGAAAACCAACTAGCATGGAGCCCAACAGTAAAAATACAGTGTTGCAGGTCACCTGTCAGATGAATGGCATCTAATCAGTAGACAATTTCACTGTCAAATTTTTAATGAGAACTGATAAACGAAAGGCTTATTGTTCCAAGTAAGAAGAGAATGTTCTTAACAGCAGAAATCAAAGTCCATACTTCTATCTTCAGTGGTTTAAAGCACTCGTTTAAAGTGTGTTGCAATAAGAAGTAGTTTACTCAATGTCCTATTTTTTAAAATCTTCTTCAAAATAATGCTATTTCTATACCAAAAAAGTTTCCTTAGGTATATTATCAGAAAATTCCAATGTTCTAATCAGCAGTTGACCAAAACTCCATCATATACCAATCCAGGAGTGACCACATAATTGTAAGCATTTGTTAGTGTAGAGCTGGACAGGACACACTTCTGTAGCTGTTACATCTGACTTCATGAGGAGTCTTGACTTCTCAGGGAGGGCTATGGTGATTTAATGAGCTTTGTTACTGCAAATTCAGTATCTGCCAGGTATTACCAGTCATTCAGAGTATTAGCGGAACAAAGGGATATTCTTGGAGATCTGTTTAATCATTTATTCGTTTGTTTTCCTTTGTTAAGTATCATTAAGAAAAATAATTGTTGATCCTGTTATTGGAAAAAGAAAGTTTTCTTCTTCTCTTCACTAATAATCAATGGATGGAATAATTGCACAAAGACTTTATGGACAAGTCTCTGCCCCTCTAGAAGGAGGAGGTTAATTTTGTTGATTTGGAATACTGTCTTATTCTAAAAAGAGTAGATTTACTAGAAATGAAGAAAATAACTTTTGTTTGTTTGTTTTAAATGGACAAATTACAAGAAGGCAGGGTGAAGCGAGATTTTAAAAAACAATTGGATCCTTGGGGCTGTCAACAGCTGCGGCTGCTGTCGCGACTCCGATGCAGTGAGCGAGCCCAGGCCGAGGCCGCCGGAGCGCGGCGGCAGGACCGCAACCGCACGGCCTGCGGCTGCCTTTGCAAACCCGGAGCTGCCCTCTCTGTTTCCGATCCGACGCCTCAGCCAAGCTCGGGTTTCAGGATTTACGACCCTCCCTCTCCAGGCCGGCTCCGCGTCGGCATTTTCCCTACCTATCAACAGGAGCTGTGCGTGCATTAAGCCTTCTCCGGCAGCTCCGATTCACACCCACCCCGCAGCCAGCTCACAGCCCGGGTCACTAGGGTCACGGACACCTCCTAATCTTGATTTTTTTTTTAAGCATGCAATGCATGTACAGTCGACCTGGGATTTTTTCAGGTGTCATCTCTATTATTACCCTCTATATTATCTGTCCTTTCTTTGAGTGAAAATCTTGATCGCGGTGGGTTTTATTTTATACGCCAGCCCCTCTTCCTGTTTTATGACGGCACAAAACGGCTATTCCAAGCACACTGCTGTCCAAGAGCATCAGTAAATGAATCCAGTCTCATCCGACTGAAGTGCAGAGGAGAACGGAAGGGAGGCAGGCAGGAGGGCAAGCGGAGGACGGTCCAGCCTGTGTTTGCTCTAAAACAAGTTCAGATTTTCCTTACTGTCGAGTTTCTGTAATCTCTCCGAACATGCTAAATGATGGCTCTTTTTTCCTTAAATTACTGGAATAAATACATACACTATATTTAAATTGGGATATATTTAAATCAGTAACTATGTTACTAATATTCAAAATCAGAGTGGCCTCTGATAATGAACAGTTATTAAAAACTCAAGATTTGATTTCACAAGTTCTGGGAAAAAATATTTTAAGTATGTTTTAGGCTTTTTCTGATGTCAATAAAGAAGTGAAAAAAAAAATGCCTTTTGGTCTGTGGTTAGAATTTACACATTGTTCATGGGGCAGGTGTTCTTTCCTTAACTGACATTAAGTGCTGAATCACTAAACCAACCCTTCTAACCTAGAGTAAAACGGAAAATCAGAAAATTAATTTCATTATACAGATTAGTGAAAACCTTCCCCATTTCCTAGTAAATTATTTTTCATTAAAATAACAGCAAAATTTTCAAATAATGTCCTTGCCATTTAAAAATGTTATTTCGTGTGAAAAACTTTGTTTCATTTAAGTAAATTTCATCTTATGGCTTTTGCTAAAATCTGCTTTAAAAAGGTACAATGGTTTCAAATATTTATTAGAAGTAGAACAAAGTAGATGCCCCAATTAGAGTGCAATTTGTAAAATTCAGACCTTAAATACTGCATCAAAGATAGACATCTCTAAAAATAATTTTTTAGAATTTTTAACACCTTACTTGAAATTACCTTTTCTCCCATTCTCAGTGCTTACTCTCCAGTTATTTAGCAGGGCCTAAAAACATTTGCTGGTATCATAGTATACAAAAGTATAAACTACTACACATAAGGGCAAAGCTTTTTCATTTTCTTTAGAAAATGTTTTTCAATGTTAAATAATTGATGAATAATTTGTACTTATTCAAAGGAATTTGGTAATTAATAACCCTAAACAAAATGTCTATTTCACAGTATTTGAAAACCTACAAGCCAATAAAAAACACAATTTTTACTTAATTTATTGCTTAGTCACTTCTTTATACTTATAAAATGAAGAAAGCATATGAAGAATCTCTATACGAGTATATGTAAAAACATATGCTAGCTTTCCATTTTTTTCATCTTTATATTGCATAGTCAAGCTTGGCACTTAACAAATAAGTTGAATTTTTAAAGCATGAATATTCTGCAATAGATGCGAACAATGTGTACCACCGTATAAAAATGCCCACATTTTGGGACATTTCCACTTAAGTTAAACAGCACAAAAATCTTCCTGGCAGTTATTTCCCTCTATAGCTTTTGAAAATAAAACAACTGATATTACTCTTACCTGAGCTTCTTTTGCTTGCTTTTAATGTTCCTATTTTAGGGCTTTTTCCTAAAATAAGTTCTGCTTGAGCCAAGTTTTAGGAAAAAAATGTGTTCCATTCAAGTACAAACACAGAAATCCCACACACTTATTTTTATTTTATTTTTTAAAAGGTAATGTTTAATTACACTAAAAGGATAATTCATTGATCTGTAGTGTATGGCCTAGAACCAGTCTGAGTCAAGATATACAGTAGCTGAAGTGTTAAGCCTTAGATAAAAAATGATTCCAAGGTTTTTATAGGAAAACATTTAACATCATTTCAAATAATATTGTGCTTTAATGAATGTAAATTTTGCATATTACCAAATCAACATTTTTAAAATAAAATTGAGTGTTCAGGTTTACCAAATTCTATTCTGATAGTCATTTTAGTGTTCAACTATATGACACTGACACAAATAGAGCCAATTTATATTTTTTTAATTAGTCATATTATCAATTTCAAATATTGGGATATAATAAGTTTTACCAAATTGTAAAGCTTAGATATTGAAAGTGTTCAACTTTCACTGTCTGCAAACTTAGATCTTCCTCAATCAAGAGCAGTTTTAAACCTGCGAAGCTCAACAGAATTTGTTGTAAATATTTAGAAAATTCTACTTAAGAAATGTAATGTTCATCTTTAATACATTATTATAAATATAAGTTCATGTAGA
Source organism: Cervus elaphus (assembly GCF_910594005.1). Taxonomy (NCBI): domain Eukaryota; kingdom Metazoa; phylum Chordata; class Mammalia; order Artiodactyla; family Cervidae; genus Cervus; species Cervus elaphus. The sequence continues at coordinate 13,557,422 of NC_057840.1, forward strand.
GAAATACTGGTGCTCTGTGTCATTTAACTGAAATTATTTTTTAAATATGTGACAGGACATATTTCATTAGCCTTTACAAAATTTTGTTTCTCTTGAGTCTGTATGAACCAATATCAATATTGTGAATTAATATTAAAAAGTGAAAAAAAAAAGTTTTCTTTTGCCCTAATATTTAAAACTTATGAAATATGAATAAACACAAGTGGAATACAATGCTATAATTTTCAAATTTTCCCTGATTTTACTACCATATCCCTAGCTGACTAAATTAAACCTTAAAAAAGTTGAAGTCAATTAGCCATAAAAGAATTATGTTGGTATTAAAATAGGCACAATTTTTTGCCACATGAACTCATACTTGTGTCAAATTAATAAAAGTCATGTTCACATAGTTCACTGTATATCATTATTCAATGCATTTAACCAGTTCAAGTTAATTTGTAGCATCATACTTATTAAATTGAAATTGTAATCCGTAGTAGAATGTGCATGCTTGTGCATACTAAGTCACTTCTGTCACGTCTGACTCTGTGACCCCATGAACAGTAGCCCGCTGGGCCCCTCTGACCATGGGATTCTCCAGGCAAGAATACTGGAGTGAGATGCCCTGGCCTCTCAGAGGGTATCTTTCCAACCCAGGGATCGAACCCACATCTCGTCTCCACCACTGATAGGCAGGTTCTTTACCACTGAGCCACCAAGTCCAAAAAGACAAACCAAATGTGTATCTAATACGAGATATTTCTTGTGTTTGTTTGTAACCCAATTGTATAGTCAAACAGTAAATAGTTATAAAACTTCCAAAAATGTTGATGATTTTATAAAGATAAGATTTACTACAGAATATCATAAACTCTTCAGGTAGGAAGAGCAAGAATAAACTTCACTACAAGTTTTATCTCTGGGGCAAATAGGTGACTTGAAAATGGAAATAATAATAATAATTTCAGCAGATAACACCAAGGATTAAATGTATTTATAAATATAAAAAATTTACTCTGTATTTTTTTTTTTATACAGAGTAAATTTTTTATATGAGACAAGTGCTCGGGCCTGGTGCACTGGGAAGACCCAGAGGGATCGGGTAGAGAGGGAGGTGGGAGGGGGGATCGGGATGAGGAATACATGTAAATCCATGGCTGATTCATGTCAATGTATGACAAAAACCACTACAATATTGTAAAGTAATTAGCCTCCAACTAATAAAAATAAGTGAAAAAAAAATAAAAATAAAAAATAAATATAAAAAATTTAATAAGATTAAATATATATGCATACATGTACTAAATTTGTGTACAGATGAGGATAAAGTATTATTTAATTATATGTGTTGTATTAGATATATTCAGATATATTTATGTATAAACATACATATGCAAAACACATTTATACACGCATTACATATGCTTACACACCCAAATCTATATACCCATCCCATAATAATCCTTCAGTATATAGAGCTATCATAGTCAATAATCTATCATAAACTAAGTTATCTCTGACACTTCCATTCTAATGCTTTATGTTCATTTATTTTGATTGACAAACCAGCCCACTTTCTCCAATTTCTCCTTCAACAGAGACTTTTTTTCCTTTATTCTTTGTTGGCTTGACCAACTCCTTCTCTATCCATACTTTCCATGTTGCTCTTTGAGATCCACATATTTCTGACCTGACGCATGCACTGCAGCGCGATCCTGAAATAACAAGGCTTTTTTCACCCACTTACAATTCTGATATATTAAATCTGGGAAGCCTACTACTCTTTTTACTTCAGACAAACATTTTTGGTGGGCTAACGTCCATCCGCGTCTGAATGTCCTACAGGAGCTGATGCTCATTGGAATGTAACTGAATCATGCCTCCATCTCCAAAACAACTGCTGCTCTTGTGGCAAGTCTTTCAAGTAATATTTTTATCACCCACCATGTTTTCTTAGTCCAGAAACCTCTGATCTGTCATCAACTCCTCCCTCTTGCTCACAGCTCATAAACTGTGAAGTTCAGAATGTTCGACCCAAAAAGACCACAGCTCCTGTCTTTTCTATTTGTAGCTGCTACTAGATCCTTGCTGTTTGTCTCATATTCATCTAGTAAACCTCTACTGGAATAGATGTCTAATCTACTCATCTGAGACTTTTTTTTGCCTTAAAATCTCAGAAATTCTTTAACTTTTTCTATAATTTTCAAATTTACAATCAACACGATTTACTTTTATAATCAGATATAAAAATAATATCCTTTTATAAATTACTATTGATTACAGCATGAATTCAGTAACCTTATTATAGCTCAGAAGCCACTTAAAATATGACCACAAATTACCTGGTCACCTATTATTCTCTGAGCTGTTCTTGGATCACATTTTGAATTTTCAAACTTGTATAATGATCTAAACATTTTTTTCTCATTCTGAAATTTTCTTATTTGCTTACTCATTTTCTATATAGGCTGTGGAAAAATATCATCACCTCTTGGTAAGCTTTTTGGGTGGTAAATTCTCAGTGTTCACAAAACAGTTTATTAAAATACATTTCACAATATAGCAAATATATTGATTTTTTAAAAATCTATCTTCTTTTACTGGCCTAAAGAGTCCTTAAGGACAAGAATCATTCTCTACTCATTTTGCAGAAGGAAGGATAGAGAGAAGAAATGCAGGGAGGCAGATACAATTTAAGGACTAATTTCCATAATTTTAACATATTTTGGCAGGAAAAAGAAATATGATATTTAATATATTCAAAACACAATATTTAAAAATCTTACCTCCTCCAAATCTTACTTTCCCCAAGAGGGAAAACATTTTCATGGTATTTAAAAATTGCTATAAGGAACACTTTTGAACATTATATTTATGGGCTTATTTAAGCAAAACTATGCTCTCACTTCTGCAAATGTATGTGTGCTTTCATCAATATTCATTTTGGTAAACAGAAGAAATGGCTAATAGAATCTATATTCAAACTGATGAGAAGAGTTTTTGCATTGTTTCAGTTGCTTTTGCTAATTTAGATTGGTACCTCCAAGTTCCCAATTCTAAAACTCTTATAATATTCAAAAGAACTACATATGGTTCTGCACCATTTCCCCTCCGATATCATTTCTGTCCACTCTCCTCCTCCTTCTAGCCTCAGTGGTTTCTCACTTTTTCTGAAATACACCAGCATACTCTCACCATAATATTTCACTAAAGATATTCTCGTAACTTGGAAAGCCATTCACCAGATATCTGTTTGGTTAACTCCCTCACCTCTCTCAGCTAGACAGAGTTTGTTGTACCTGAGTCATCCCCAGCATGCTTCATAACTATATAGAGAGTTGATTAATTCTTAAGTTACTTGGAATTAAGGCTTCAGAAAATTCTAGCTAATGCAAATGGATCTTAAACCTAGAGATAAGAGGTAAAACTTGTGTATTAAAAAAAAAAAAACTGTGCAGTAATGAGTTAACTATTACTGAGGGTGCTCAAACCCTGCACATATCAAAGAAAGGACTACCCCTTAACTGGCTCTGGAGAGAAAACATCTAAGCCCTTATCCTGTCAGATAAGAGTGTTTTATATCTGGGATCTTGGGCCACACCAGATAGAGTATGCTAACAATGTGATTTATGGTGAATGCCCTTTATGGTCCATCTGGGGTCCTGGACCATACAGCACCACTTGATCTCTAGAGGGTCTGAAGACCCAGTAGTTGAGGTCAGTCACACAAATCCTCCATGCTTGTGTAACTGCTCCAATAAAAACCTTGGATACGAAGGCACAGATGAGCGTCCCTAATTGGAAATAATATGTCCCTATTGTGACACATCATTGCTAGGAGAATTAAACATTATCCATGTATCTTCACTGGGAGAGGGTAACTGGCAATTTGTTTTCTCATAGACCCTGCTGTATATATGCCTTTTTCTTTACTGGCTTTAGTTTTTCTTTGTTCCCTGTGGTAAACTGTAACTCAGTTTAACAGCTTCTCTGAGTTCTGTATTTCTAGAAAATCAGCAAGACCAGGATGATCTGGTGGATCCCCAACACAAAATAGGAGGACATTTTTCTAACTTTAAGTTAGGTAACACGATAAAAAATGTATGACACATCTTGACTATATAAATTTAAAATCTTTTTGTTTCAAAAGATAATATTATGGAAATGAAGACAAGCCATAGAACAGAAGAAAATATTTTCAATTTTATATCTGAAAATATTTGCATATCAAATATCCAAAATACAGAGATAAGTCTTACAGCTCAATAACAAGAGGACAAAGGCCAAAATGTTGAAGAGATGCTATTTCAAAAAAAGGCAAATAAATTGCTACTAAGCACAGACAAAAATGCTCAACATCACTTGTCATTAAGGAAATGAAATTAAAACTACAGTGAGATACCATTGATTATAAAACAAAAGATACACAAGTTTTAGCAAGGATTTGGAGAAACTGGAGTCCAAATTCATTGTAAATGGCAAATTAAAATGGTATATTATTCATATTATCTCCAAAAGGGAGATAATACAAATGGCCTTTGGTATTGAATAAACAAAATGTGGTATATCCATACACAAAAAAACTATTTAGGAACAAAAAACACACCAGAATAGTAATATATGCTACAACATAGATGAACCTTAAAAACATTAAGCTAAGTAAAATGTTAGTTTCAAAACACTACATACTGTAGGATTTATTTTATATGAAATGTATAGGAAAGGCAAATTTATAGACACAAAGGAGAGCAGTGGCTGCCTGAGGCTGGAAATGTAAGCAATAATGATTGGCAAATAGCTCAAGGGACTTCTTTGGGGTGATGGAAATGGTCTAACATTGGTGGTGGTTGCACAACTCTATAAATTTACTAAAAATCATTGAATTGTATAACTATAAGAGATGAATTGTATGGTTTTAAAAATTAACACCTCAAAAAAAATTAATACCTCATTTAAACTATAAGAAAAATTTAATGGGAAAAGATGCAAAAATAAACAATAAATAATAACCTGCATGATATATAAGAAGAAGATAGTGTTTTGATTCCAAAACAATGAAGAATTTAATAGTGAGTGTAGGAAATATAGGGAAGAGGGAACAAAAATTTTTCAGTAATAAATAGGGTGGTCAGATAAGCCTCACAAGTTGACATCTGGTTGAAGAGCTTGCCAACTCAAGGAAAAAGTGGGAGCAAAGTTTTAAGGCAGAAGCATATCCTCAAGTTTGAGGAACAGTGAGGAGGTCAATGGGGTTAGAAGGGAAAGATTTGTAAACAATAAAGTCAGAGCAATAATGACAGTAAAGAGAGAAAAATAAAAGCCTATTACCCATTGGAAGGTCATTATTTTGAGAAAAACTGGGAGAGCCATTGGAAATTTTTTAACAGAGAAGCAGCATAATCTGGCATACCACTTACAAGCATGACTCTGGATGCTATAAGAATAGACTTCAAGAGTGAAAGAGAAGTAGGGAGACCAATTAGGTGGCTATTTTGATAATCCTGGCAATATGTTATGATGATTTGAACCCACCAAGGGGGTAGATGGAGGTCTCAGTGAGTGGTGATATTCTGGATAAAGCATGGGGGAGAAATTGGCATAAATTTTTCTCCTTTTAAAAGTTAATTCATATTTTTATAAAAATTAGAAGTTTTAACATCAAAATGTTAATCATATTTCTTTATATTTGATGAAATTATTGAATATTTATGCTTCTACATTTTCCAATTTTCTAGCCATGTGCACATATTATTTCTATAGAGAAAAACCATTTTTTCAACATCCAGTTAATTGAGCAAGATTGTAATACACACAAACTTTGTTTTTGCCAAAATTTTAAGACAACATCAAACTGGTTACATACATGAAGTAATCAGTGATAAATGGTAATATTAGCAATATGCAGAATAGTCAAGCAGCAAATATTTACTGAAAACAGAGTGGTAAATTCACTTTTCCATAAAAATGTGGTAACATTATTATCAACTAACTTTCCTGGGATTGTATGACTCTCTCCAGAGTTTGTCTAATATCTAGTTTTTTTAGTTGGTAATAAATGCAGTTCTAGTTATAATGAATATAACTTTTATCAGTAAGGAAAGAATTATGTTGAAACAGGGCTTCCCAGGTGGCTCAGTGCTAAAGAATCCATCTGCCAATTCAGGAGACACCGGAAATGTGGGTTTGATACCTGGATAAGGAAGATCCCGTGGAGGAGGAAATGGCAACCCGCTCCAGTATTCTTGCAAAGAAAATCCCATAGACAGAGGAGATTGGTGGGCTACAGTCCGTAGGGTCACAAAGAGTTGGTCATGAATGAGCGCGCATGCGTGCGCACACACGTGAGTGCACACACACACACACACACACACACACACATATGCTGAAATAACAAACAATTTCAAATTCTCAGAGATTTAAATAATAAAGGTATATTTCTCATTTCACTCTGTGTCCAATTCAAATGAGTGAAGGCAGGGTGTCTAATAACTATAGTTACTTAGAGATCCAGACTGTTGAAGGCTTCATTTTGACATGATCTACCAGGATAAAATATGTTAAATTATTAACTGGTTCTTAAAGCATCTGTTCAAAATGATACACCTTACTTCTGCTCTCCTTACATTGGTTAATGCAAGTCCCATGTCCTATGGTCAGAAAAGAGTCAGGAAGTCCAATTCTATGATGTACTCAAAATTTAAAGAGAAAAATCTATGATAATTATTATTTTGAGAAGCAAGATAAAAGAAGAAAATATTAGAGCTTCAATTTGTATTAATTTTTATATAAAAATAAAATTAAACTATACTAATATTTAAAGATTTTCTAAAATTTAATTTTAAACTCTAGTATTTAATTATAAAAAATTTAATTTATTCCCATACCAGATGGTCACATGACATGTATAGTCCCCAACATGTTGAGACAGTTTCAGAATTCCAAAAACATGAATGAAAGCAATTGTCTTCTTTCTTTCATTTTCTTGCAATACTTGCATGTAATGGATTGTATACAGATCAAGTTAAGAATTATTATAATCCAGTTTCAACTCTCCACAAAGTAGGCAATAACTTTGTAAGATGCCTACAAAGACATTTCGGAATTGAAAATTGCAGAACCTATCAAGAAGAAAATGACAGAGTGACACTTCTATTCCTAGTACCAACTTGTCATCAGCTACATACAGCTGCCGTCTAAAGAAACTGCCAAAATCAGATTTATGAAGAAAATTATTTCACATATGGATTGATGGCCACCAACATTAATGATAAATCTTCCTTAAATGTATATTTTATATGGTGTGTACATGCTGTATACTGGACCTTTACAAGGTATCTTTAAGGGCTATTATTTAAAACAAGCACTGAAATAAATACATTACAGCTATGTCTTTGAATCACCCTATCACATGGTATTAAATCAACATTTTTCCGAATACTGAAGTATTCAATAATGGAAATATTTAATACTTTCAATAATGCTAAATAATAGTTAATATATTATAATAATTTAACTTTTATGAGAGAAAAATGGGTTTATTACTAATAAAACATTTAAATTGTTTAAAACATTATTAATTTAATCTTTATCCTCTTATAATTTTTACTACTGTGTATGCTTTAGAATTACCATAAATAACAATAAAGAAATTGATATTTTAAGGTATGTGCTCATTTTTTTTGTTTTTAGCCTACAAGGTTTGTGATTGAATAAAGTCCTGATCAATTAGCTCAAGGACGGGGCATTCCAGTCATTATTTCAATCTGTGGTCAAAATTTATTTTTTTCAATTGTCTACTTGAAATTTCCGTTTGGGTGAATAACAGATTTAACATGTCCAAAACGAGTTCTTGCTTTCTCTATCAAACCTCTACCCTGCCAAGGTCTTCACAGCTCTGTCAAAGGTACAAACATCTATCTAATGGTTAAGGTCAAAGGCCTGTCATGCATCATTTAGTCTTCTCCTACCTCACACCCATATCAAATCTATTAGCAAGTCCTGACATTTCTACCTCCAAAGTACACACTACATTCGTCATTTCTCTTCCAACTGAATCAAAGTAACACGAACTCTCTTCTGGATTATCACACAGTCCTAAAGTGTCTCAACCCACTTTTGCCCTGCAAAAGCCTGTGCAGTCCCACCTAAAATGGTGACAAGTCCCGTCAATCTCCTACTGTGCATTGGTCATTACCAGTCATAAAATCTAAACTCCTTGAAATGCTCTTGCCCATTCCTTAAATCTCTTTCTCATATGACTTTCCCGTTTTGTCTTATATGTTCAAGGTACAGGGATATTTTTCTCTTCTTCAAACAGACTAAGCCCCTTTTGGTCTAGATGTTCACTCTGTTTGGAACACTCACCTCCAGGATATTTTCTTGTCTGATTCCTTCTCAGCATTCAGGTCTCTGCTACTAAACCAGCTCTTTAGAGAGAAGTTCACTGATCATTTTATCTTACTGGTCCCCACCCACTTCCCCAGCCCCACTATGTAGCAAATTATGTATTACATGGCTTTTAAGGCCTACAAAATTTATGCATCCGCATGTCCTCAGCCTCATTTCCACTGTTTCCCCTCAATTGCTCTGCTTTATCCTCACATGTCTCCTTTTTGCTTCTTACTTAGATAAAGAGATCTATTATATGGTTTGCACTTGCTCTGTCCTCAGCAGAAATGTTCTTCCAGAAATATGCAAGACTCATTTCCTCAGTTTATTATGGCCTCTGCTCAAATATCATCTCAGCAGAGCTATCTGCCCTGATTGCCCTAGCAAAAGATCATCTCCTCCCCCTCTTGCTTTGCTCTCTACTTATTTAGTTCTTCATGGTACTTGTGTATATATCAAATCTGTCAGCTGTTTGTCATTTGTTCCAGCCACTGGAATATAAACCCCAATAGGGTAGGGGCTTCCCCAATCCCTTCCATGATTCTAGCCTTTTGAACAATGCCTGATAATGTGTTATTGTATTTTATATAAGCTAGTCCGTGCTGAGACTCACTTGATGTTTCACGTTTCATGTCATAAAGGAAGCCTGAATCAATTTCAAAGGAACAGTAATACAATACAATAAAGACTACTGTTCTCTAACAACATACAATAAAACTAGTAATTAAAAGACAAGAACAGCTAACAACAATGTTATATTATCAGAAAATAAATAGCCATTGGATTTAAAAGGAAAAACATGTACTCAGAACTGAGTAAAAGTGAAAATATTACAAGGCAAAATTTATGGGAAAGAAACAAGTATCTAGAGAAAAATATAGGTTTAGGCGTACTTACCAAGAAAGAAATGTTTTTAAAATGACTGTGATTTATACCAGGAAGCCAGAAAAGGAGCAGGAGAGCAAAGGACACGAAAAAATAATAGAGTCAGAAATCAAGGAGAGAAGCAAAACAACAGAGGATTTCAAAATTTCACATCCAGTTATTCTTATAAGAGAATTTTACCAAATTAAAGAGTTTAAGGCCCATTTCTCTCTTTTCAAATACCTCAAAAAAAAAGAAAACAACAAAATCTATGTAGTTCACTTTAGAAAGCTAGTGTTATCTTGAATCTAAAATTATAAATGAGTCTATTAGCTCATTTCGATTATGATCAAGTGCAAAAATCCTTAAATATATCAAATTCCTACTTTGTATTTCAAATGTTACTACATATTATTATCAATACTATATTAAAAGATTCTTCAGTTTGAAAAATCTTTTAAAGGTAATTTCATTAGCAGACCAAAGAAACCAAACAACCTAGAAAGCAAGGAATAGATAGGAACTTCCTTAATTTAGTGACGACTAAACACCAGTTCTAGAATACTGTACTTAATGAAGGAGTTTTAAACACATTTTCTTTATGATTCATAATTCTCGTTTTTTAACACAGTACTGGAGGCTCTGGACTATACTATCAAGATAAGGAAAAATGAACAGTTGCAAAACACATGAGGCAAGAGACCCAACTCAATGTTTTCTAATGATATCAATATTTAGGAAAATCAGAGAAATAAAAAATAAATTATTAAAATTAATAAGTTCATCAGTATGACAGTAATAGGTACTTACATTTCCACTTCAGTGGTAATCAATGAGAACAGAGGAAATACGGTATCAGTCAATATAGCAATACAACATGTGTATGTGTCTGCATTCTAGGAACTAGCTTTAGAATACACAGGATCTCTACAGAGACATTTTTTTTAAATTCTAATACATGATCAGAAAGATGAATTTTTAGTTTGTTTATTTTTACTGAGAGATAAACTATGTTAATGGATGGAAAGACCTTACTACTTAAAAAACTGAAGTCATAATCAAAAAACTTATCTACATTAGAAATCCCAGCTCAGAATGGCTTTATTTGTAATTTTACTAAATATTTAAATAAGAAATTACATCTAATTTTTATGATATCTTTAGAAGAAGAAAAAAGACTCTACCCAAGAAGTTCTATAAGCTCAACATAACTCAATAAAAAAACCTGGGTAGGATGTCATACAAGATTAAAATTATAAGCCAATTTCATACCCTAAAAGAAATACAAAAGTTCTTTAAAACTAATAAACTGAATTCAATGATATATAACCAAATTGATCTCATCCCACAAATAAATGACTTAAGATTTTAAAAAATCAGTGCAAAAAAATATTATCATCACAAAAGTTATTTAAAAATTTGATAAAGTAAACATACCTTTATGACTTAAAAAACTGGTAGAAAATTAGAAACTTCTTTAAATTAAACCAAACATTATATTTAATGATAAATTATTAAAACTTTCTCTCTATGGTTGTGAGGTGAGTAAAACGAGGGCTTTTATCATTACTCTTATTTGATAAAATACTATTGATAGAAACACTAGCTAATACTTTAACTGAAGGAAAATAAAGTACAATCATTGGAAAGAATAAGAACCTATCAACATTTACAGAAAACTTAAATATGTATATAACAAATCTGAAATAAAGATATATTCTTAGAATTCAAACACACAAAGAATAAATGAAAACTTCAAAAGATACCACTTATAATGGAATTTTAAAAATCAATCAGTTAACTAAGAATGAATCTGAAATAGAAGTGTAAAAACTTCACAAATAAAAATTATTAAATGTTACAGACAGAAGTGAAAAGATATCTATTCATATAACTAGACAGATAAACTAGGTTCATGGTTCAGAAGACTTCATTTAAAGATCATGTCAATTCTCCATAAAACAATGAACTGCTAATAAAAAAAATTGGGAGAACTGGTTTTACAATACTAGTTCTCAAATTTGGCTTCATTTTTAATCATCAGGGAGATTTTTAAAAAACTGATGCCTTATCACTTACAAATTAAATCCTTGTCTTTTCAGGAGAGAACCAGACTCTGAGAGTTGCTAAGAAAGTAAATTTTAAAAGTTCCCATCACAAGAAAAAAAAAAAAAAACTGTAATCGTGTGGTAATATGTGTTAACTAGATTTATAGTGGTGATAATTTTGCTATATGTACAAATAATGAATCATAGTTTTGTACATTTGAAAATATATGATATTATATCTAAATCTCAATTATCTTAAAAAGAGATATCAGGTGTTATGAAGAATATGGATTAATTAGAACTCTCACGTTCTGCTGGTAGGAAGGTTACGTGATATAACTACTTAAGAAATTTTTTTCCATTACCTACCCAAACCAAACATATGCATCCCGTGTGATGTGGCAATCCCACTCATTTATACACACAACTGAATATTATACACGTGTGAACACACATATATAAGAATGTTCATGACAATGTTAACAGACATCTTCAAACTGGAAATAATTCAAATGCCTATTAGTAGTGGAATGGATAAATAAATTGCAATATATTCCTCTACTGGAATATTACACACACTGGAATGAATAGCCTGTATAGAACAGCATGGATTAATTTTACAAAGATAATGTTGAACATATATGCCAAACATAAAAGGATACTATTATAATGTTTCATTAATATAAAGTTCATAAATGGGCAAAAGTCTGATAAGGGTTACAACTTGGGAAGATGGTAGATAATGACTGAGAAAGAGTACAAGATGTAACTTCCAAAATACTTGTAATTTTCTATTTCTTGACCGTGATGGTGGTTACATGGATACACTTAATTTGTGAAAATTCATCAAGCTGTATGCTTTTTTCTCTTAAGTGAAGTGTAGCATAATAGTAAAGTATTAAAGGATGAAGACAGTCTGAACACATGGAGAGAGTATGTTCTTTTGCAAGATTTAAAGCAAAAATGTCAATTCTTCCCAAGTTAATCTATAAAATCAACATACTCTAATACAAATTCCAGTTGAATTTTTTTTTCCCAGTTGAATTTTTAAAGTAATCAATTGATTTATTTAAAGACATGTTTGAAAGGTCTGTGAATAGCTACATCAACTTAGGATAAAGGAGCAAAGAGATTGGTTTATATGTGAACTATGCTTATGCCAAAGCCATAGTTACAAAACCAATGCTTGAACACAATTGAGAAAACACAGACTAATGAACAGAAGAGATATTTAAGAGACAAACCAACCCAGTAATGAGCATATAACTTAAAGACAAGAACACAAATCAGAGAGAAAAGGATGGCTAGCTTAGCAGACGGTGCTAGAAAATTGCAGTTACTATATGTAAAAAATTCAAATTGGATTCCTCTGCACTTCATGGCATAGTTTAAAATTTAAATATGAAACTTAAAGTTGATTTAAAATAACATAAGAAAATATCTTTGTAAACCAAACATGAGGAAGAACTTTCTAATGTGAAATCTTAAAAGCACAAACTATGAGACCAAACAATGACTTGGGTATAGCTTAGGAACAAAGATACATTTTGCAATATTATATATATGGAAAAATATGGTCTGCTTCAAAATAATCAATTTACAAATGAATTAAACAAAATGGTCTGTAGAAAACTGATGGCTGCCTACACCAATTCATTGCCTGTGCATGCCCGCTCAGTCACATCCGACTCTTTGTGACCCCATGGACTGCAGTCCTCCAGGTATCTCTGTCCATGGGATTGTCCAGGTAAGCATCCTGGAGGGGGCTGCCATTTCCTATTCCAGGGGATCTTCCCGACTCAGGCATCAAACCCGTGTCTGCCACATCTCCTACACTGCAGGTGAATTCTATACCACCCACATTCACTCATTCTATTCTGTTATAAATCATACAGTCTTAGTAAAAGTCACTCTGTACTACCTCAAGAGGTTAACTCAATCTCTCCTGTAAGGTGATTTTGTTTTATGTATTTATTTTGGCTGTTCTGGGTCTTCCCCGCTGCCTGCGGGCCCTCTCGTCACAGTGAGTGAGTGCTACTCTAGACGCGGGGCAAGGGCTTCTCACTGTGGCGGCTTCTCCTCTTGGGGAACTCGGGCTCAGGAGCACCCCGGGGCCAGTAGCCACAGCTCCCAGGCACTAGAGCGCAGACTCACAGGTGTGCAAGTGTGTGTTTGTGTGCGTGTGAACTGGGTCTGACATTCATCAATCATTTTATTTCACAATATAATATCTAAAAAATTATTTTGTCTGTAAATGGGAAAGATTTGCCTACCAACAGCTTTTTACCTTCCCAGTACCTTTTCTGGACTTAATTGTATGACTGGCTCAATTCTACCACCCTTGGAACCAGAAATATATATTTCCCCAGAAAATGACTCTGTCTTACATATATTTGAAGCACTGCTTAAAAAAATTGAGGGTATGTATTGTATATGTTGTAAGTCTTAATGCTTTCTCTGAAGTAATAGAGTAAGTTACACCAAAGCACACTAACTTATTCAACAGTCTTAGTTGAACTCTGACTTTAGAACTCTGACAAAGATTCTATAAAAATTATCTTGTATTTAGTAAGTGTTAACTTCTATACCTTTAAATATGAATGCCATTATTAAATTAGAAGTTAGACCACTATGGAAAGAGGGAGAGAAACATTGATATAAGCAGCATTTAGAAGTGGTTAGGATTTTGGTGAAATTTTCTTCCTAAATGCTGTGCTTTTAATAGCTGTTTTTTAAAAAAAAAAACCCAAAAACTGTATTTTATGTTCTAGAAACATAGATACAGATAACTTTTCACTTGAATTACAACCAATTTCAAAGGAAAGGCAAGAATAATTCATGTTGAACTATTTAAAGCCCTACAAAAAGTTCAAGAAGCTTCACTCACTTCCTAGCCCCTATCCACACCAGTCTTATCCAGTTTCTCCTTTCTTCAACACAATATATTAAGTCTCGACAATTTCTCAATTACCGTCTCGGATAATGACCTTTCCTTTAACAGAACTCATATATTCTCCATTTAAAAAGCTTGCACCTAAATTCCTAACAGTATATTGAGCATATTGTAGCCAATCAAAAGATAGGAAGGTGCTTACCTTCAAAATAGAAGCCTGACTGGATTTCTAGGACCCTGGGGAGGGTCCTGAGGTCAAGGGAGTGGATGAATTCTTCCAGGGACAACGCCATTGCTTTGGCTTGGGTCTTGTGCGGACCTGGCCCTTACAGAAGCTTCTGGCTTCTGAGTGTCACTTTGCAGCTACAGTTCCAGCTCATCGTTCCTTTACCTGGGATGTCACGCCGGAGCCTGCTTGGGGTGGAGTAACTCTATGTGGGGAGGGGAGTGAGAAAGGAGGAAGGAGGCAGGCAGGGGACAAAGGGTGTTACAGCTCTTTTTAGTTCTCATTGTGGCTTCATTTCCTTCTAACACTGAAGTAGAACAGGATGGGGGTGTGGTGAGCATGTCTGAACAGACACTGCTAAAAAAATGAGAACTGGCAAGTAGCTGGGTTCATCTGCTGCTGGACCAGCTGTGCATCCTCCGCAGGGGCCAGGCTGCTTGAGGTCAGAGTTGTTTGTGGCTTGTCAACCAGGAAAGAATAGGAATTCAGGACTAGGGTATAATCTTAAAAAGGGCACCGTATCAATTCTTTATCTCTTCACTTCACTTCTAAAGTTTGGCTCTGTGCCTTATTTGCATACTCTCAGGGCTTTTATACAAAATTAGGTTACAAAAGTGCTTTGTGTCAGCTCTTTTCAGAAATCTGATACTCTGGAGGGGGAGGATCAGAAACCCCTTTTTATTCTTCCACATTAAAAATTTTGCTGAATATTAAAGGAGAGTGGGGGAGGGGTACACTATGCAAAGTGATACAGTGAATCAATATGAATTTTCTAATCACCACACTATAGTGAAAGTATCTAAATCTGTTGTTAGGAAATCTGAATTTCCTGGGGTTAGCTCTGATTTTGACTTACCAGTGACATCAGCCTTGTCTTCTCTGTCCCTCATTTGTCTCATTTATTTAATAGAGAAAAAGTTAGAGCTTAATAAACTAAAAATTTCTTACAAGGCCAAAATTCTACAACTCTGATCATGGGGTCCAAATTTGCATTGGCGAGGGTTGGGGATGACCAAAGTCAAAGGAAGCAAAAGAAGCCTCATTAAAAATAAATCTCTAAAAAATCTTCTCCCTTCCTAGTCTTTATATTTAAGTGAGACAATATTTTAGAGCTAGAGTATACAATTCAAGGTGACATTTTCCAAGTCTTTATAAAGGTGACTAAAAGAAGACTGGTGGATATAAACACAGCGAAAGAAACTAGGAAGCTGCATATTAGACTTACAAACTGGCCTCCAGGTTCCTGTCTAGAACCTGTTTTAGCCTTAAGCTGCAAAGAGCATAGCCAGACAGAGAGGGTCAGGGCGCACTCATTATGTAAATAACCTAAGAAAATAAAAACAAGGCCTTATAAAACTCTTTTAACTCTTAAAATCATATTTGATATTTGCAATAATCTGCCTGGCTTCAATTCTGTCTTTACAAAACTAAATTTTATAAGGTCACGTCAATAGTTTTTTCACCAGTAGCTTCTAAGTACTTTTTCATTTGCAGTTGTTTTTTTGTTTTTTTTGCTCAAGATCCTCCTAAACTTGATCAGTCTGCCTTCTGCACCCCTTTTCCCAAGCTTAGGACCTTCAATAGACTGCAACCATTGTTTACAGCTTGCCTCTCACATGGTTGAGTATATGGAAAGGGCTGCTGTGGACTGCTCCTTAAAAATCGTGCATCTGTTAGAAGTGGTACTATAGCAAATTTCATTTGATATCTAACTCAAACTGGACTTCACTTGATTTTTTTTAAAAATTCTCCCACATCAACTTTTTATCCTACGAGTCAACGAAGCCATTTCAAAGTATTATCAATCTTTTATAATTGTCTTTGCTTCTCCTGCTTTTGCTCTAGGAACAGATGAACCTCCTTTTCTGTTACGTTCTCCTTCTTTTATATTCTCAGTCTTAGTTAATGACACTACCATTCTGTCAGTTTATCAAGCCCGAAGGCTGCATCATGAGAGATGCCATGTCCCGCCTCCAAATCCCTCAAGCACTACAGGCAGCAAGAATCAATATCACTCACCTTGTTCTTGCTCTATATTCTC
This sequence comes from Cervus elaphus, assembly GCF_910594005.1. NCBI lineage: Eukaryota > Metazoa > Chordata > Mammalia > Artiodactyla > Cervidae > Cervus > Cervus elaphus. The sequence continues at coordinate 13,573,864 of NC_057840.1, forward strand.
CACTACTACTACTTTAGTTCAGATCATTATCACTTCTGACATTATAGGCAAAGAAATCCTGACATAAACAGCTGAGATAAAATTGACAAATAAGAATATTAAGAGAGTACTTGAACCACCAGGTAGTAAAATAAATGCTTAAAGTTTAATAACTGAAACAGCAGATTACAGGTGTAATAAGAGCCTGATCAATGAGAATTCAGAAAAAAAACCAAAGCATTGCCAACTAAAGATGATGCTTCATCACCCAGTTCTACAAGAACTGAGTCATTAGCCACCTTGGTTGCTGATATTCAACACATCCTGAAAGAAGTTCAGGACAGAGATCAGACTGGTAGAACAGGCCTTCAGATAATTAGAAACTCTCTGGAGAAAATTTTAAGAACTCTTTGTCTTGCATCTTCTCATTCAGAGAAAAGCACTAAAATCATTAACTGAGATGGCTGTTCCTCATGACTGGCAGCAACCCTCCACTGAGATGTGTGCCTGATTGCACATACCCCTTCTCCAAAATCCACTTCTCCAAAATCTCCACCCCATACCCCTTCCGATCAGTTCCTCAGAGTTCCCTGAAAGGCTTCTCCTGGGCTACGGTTCTCAGTAAGTGCTCAGATAAAACTGAAACCCATAGCTCTCATGTTTTGCATTTTTATTTCAGCCAACAGTATAAATAATAATTCTATATGAAAAAGATGAAATTTCAAAGCAGTAGGGGAAAAATTCATTCAACAAATAATTTTAAATAATTTTTAAATAAAAATTTCCCAGAATTCTATGCAACAAAATTGATTGCAAGGAAAGGGTTTCCCTGGTGGCTTAGTGGTAAAGAATCCTCCTGCCATTGCAAGAGACATGGGTTCAATCCCTGGGTCTGAAAGATCTCCTGGAGAAGGAAATGGCCATCTACTCTATTCTTGCCTGGGAAATCCCATGCACAGACAGGCTACAGTCCATGGGGTTGCAAGAGTCAGACATGACTTAGCAACTAACAGCAGCAAACCAAGGGGGAAAATGTCTGAAGAAGGTAAGGAGAGAATTATTTCTTAGTATCATTGGAAGTCTTAAAAGACTAATCAGTTTGACAACAGACATAGGAAACACTTCTATAAATAAAAAATGAGCTCTAAAAAATAGAAAAAAAAATTCAAAAAAAAAATAGAAAAAAATATTTTACATAAAGAATTAATGTCCTGGATCTATAAAGATCACTTATTATTCACACAAAATAAGAATATTTAAGGATTTCTGCTTCTGGCTATGAGCTTGGATTTGACCAACTCTTCTACCAAGGACAACTTGAGAAGTGGATAGCTTTTCAAAATTTGTTTTAAGGAACAGGAGTGTCATCAGGGCAATTGGGACTTAAGAGTCAAAATCTTGCAAGGCAGGGAAACACAAAGTGAGGGAGATCCGGTCTTCTACACTTCTTTTCCCCTCAAGGCGTTTGTGGATTAATAGTTGGCACCAAGAGAGACTGAGAAGCAAAGAAAATGTGCTGGTAAAAGAGGAAAGAAGCAGAGCTGAATCTTAGCAGTTGCACATAGCTAGGGAGACAAAAATTGGAACTTGGGGCTAGCAAGGCATCCGTACACGCATGAGTGCTAAGTCACTTCAGTCGTATCTGACTCTTTGCGACCCCAAGGACTATAGTTCTCCAGGTTCCTCTGTCCCTGGGATTCTCCAGGCAATATTCTTATATTGGAGTGGGTTGCCGCGCCTTCCTCCAGGGGATCTTCCCAACTCAGAGATCGAACCCAGGTCTCCTGCATTTCCTGCAGCGCCGACGGATTCTTCACCACTGAGCCGCTGGGGAAGACCAGCAAGGCGTCCAGGGAAACTCAGAGAAATGAGTGGTTCAGCACCATGCTTCCCCTTCAAGATCTGGTCTGTTCAAAAGCAGCACAAGGTTGATTGTCTGAGAGAGCAGTTAGAAAGCTTCTTCTGTAAGAAGATGCAGAAGCCAGGAGTGCTTTTCAGAGCCTCATAGAGATGGGCAAACAGGGCCTGCCCAGGAGGACAAGGAGCTCTAGTAAATATCCCTTGCCTTCAGCAGGGCCCCTGAAGACTGCTCCCTAAAAGGCAGTGTTGACTGTAAACAAAATAGGCCTCACAAAAATTGAAGACCAGACTAAATTTCATTCAGTCCCTGACTGGATTAAGGTAAACTGCCCATTTTAGCTCCATATAAAAGCTTTCTTAGGAGAAAAACAACCAGAACTCCAGAATTTCAAAAAATTTTTTCAAGATAACATCTAGGGAAGGAGAGAAAGAAGGAAAGAAGGGAGGAAGGAAAGTGAAGGAAGGAAGGAGAGAGAAAATAAGGATGTCAGAAAACAGGACAAAGGAAAAAAAGAAGAGGACATTAAAACAAGCTCATGAGAGTCTTAGATATAGGAATTATTGGGTGTACAATTTTAAATAATTTTTGTTAATATGTTCAAAACTTTAAGATAAAAGCAGAATTTCTGAAGATAAATGCCATTTATAAAAGCTATTCAATGAACATTCTAGAGTTGAAAATGCAATATAACTAAAATTAAGAATTCAACAGTGATTTAACAGCAGTGTGGACATATAGTAAGAGAAAATGGTTGAACGGGAAATAGGGGGTGTAGAAAATATCTACACGATCTTCAGAGAGATATAAAGAATGAACCATTAAGAATAGGATATAAGGGACATTTCAGCCACATTGAAAAGGTTTTTACTTACGTGTAAACTGAGTCATAACATAAAAGAAGAAAGAGAGTAGAGGGAAATCAACATTTCAAGAAACAGTGGTTGGAGATTTTCCAAAGCTAAAAAAGACTTTGATACTTAGATTAAAGAATTGCCAAGAATACCAAAGACGAAAAATACAAAGAAAAACATAGGAAGGAACAACATATTAAAACATTTAAAAACCAAAGTCAGAGAGAATATCTTAAATGCAATACATGGGAGGAAAAACCATCATCTTCAAAGGATTGACAGTAAGATGAAAGCTGACTTATTAATAAAAACCAATAAAGCCAGAATACACAGAATCATTAAAATCTTGAGAGAAAATAACTACCAATTTAAAATTCCACATTCAAAGAAAATAATCTACAAAAGTTAAAGGAAATATTTTCAGACAAATAAAAACCAAAAAAATTTGTCTTCAGTAGACCTGCACTAAAACAAATACTAAAGGGTGCTTTTCAGACAAAAGAAAAATGATCCCAGACCAAAAACCAAAAATGCAAACAGGAATGAAGAAGGCAAAACATGGGTTAACTGAATAAATGTTGACTGTACAAAACAATAATTTTAATGATTTAAAAATTTTAAATATATGCAAACTATTTATAGCTCATGTGTATACTGCAACTTAAAACAGTAATGGAAAATAAAGTACTAGTAAATGAATTTAAATGTTCCAAGTTTCTGACCTTCTAGAGAAGTTGTAAAAGTACTTGTTAGCATTGGACTGAAATAAGGATGTGTGTTATAATTTCTAGGAAAACCACTAAAACACAATAAGTGGAAAAATCAAATTATTGTTTTTATTAACCCAGAAAAAAAGGCAAGGAAGGAAAGAAAAGGAACCCTAAAATAGCTGGCAAATAATAAGGTGGTAGCAATAAACTCAACTATATTGTTTATTGAATTAATTTAAATTAATATAAAAATAAATATTAACTAGTAATCTGAGTAATAAACTAATATTGACAAATTGTATTTTGAAAATACATATTCTTAAAAAGATATACTTTAAGTACACAGAAAATCTAAAGCCAAAGAGGTGGGGAAATCTACAACAAGACAATATTAAATAAAAGAAAGCTCAAGAAACTATACCTATGTCAGATAATGTAGATTTAAACACAAAAAGCATTATTAGACATAAAAGGTATTTAATAATCAAAGAGTGATCAACTCACAAGGAAGATGGCAGCTCCAAATCTGTAATGAACCCAATAATACAGCTTCAAAGTATCTAAAGAAAAATTAACCAAATGAAAAGACAAAGAATCCACCCTCAGAGTAAGAAATATTTACACATACGTTCAACAGCTGTTAGAACCACCAAATATTTAACTCATGAAATCCACATTGCTGATGGTACTTACTCACCTATACTGAAAACTGATGTGATCTATCTTGAAACCCAACTTTATATTTAAGTCAGTTTGATCTAGTACAACCAAAGATTTATTTATACCACCCACTGAAGCACTTACTATTTTTAATGGCCAAAAATGGGGGGAAAAAAAAAAAAAAACAGAGAAGTATTTTGTTGACAGAATTCTGGTTTTGTTTACTCTGAGGTAAGTGCATCATGGACCATGACAAACCCTTGCCCATTCCATAAGGAATTTTAGCCCAGTTTCTGATGGAAAACAGTCTTCTACCAGAGGCCCAAGTCTCAGAACAGTAATGCACAAGGTCAGAATTGTTCATTTTCCTACTGAAGAAAATTCTAATGTCTCTTGCCCGACCTTCCCCCTAGCAATAGAAGAATAATTTTATACTAATCTTTAGCCCATTTTTCTCCAACTATTTAGTTTGTTTTCTCTAGGCCATCACAGGACAATGGTGATGCAGGGACTAAAGCCACTCCCCAGAGCAATCCTGTGGAAACAATAGCAGAAATCACCCAGGGACCCCTTTAATGAGACAGATAAGAGCTCTGTGACCACAATTTGGTAGGGCCTATGAGCCCCTTGTCAGCCTGAAGAAATTAGGAAAGACAGACCTTCGCCCTTGATCTTCCCAATAAAGATTTTTTGGGTTTACATCTCTCAAGGGGGATTTGAGGCGGGAAGTAGATGCCCCCCACTCCCCAGGGTAAAGTAATTAGAGATTCCTTCCCTGTGGACTGAAACTAAGACAAAAATAGCAGGACAATTAAGGGAGGAGGCTGGGCCCTGCCCAGACCACATATTTCTCATTCTCAAAATCAGGAGACCTCCCTGACCACACATGCACAGAAAGGTTCCTTGGAGTTCAAAGGGGGGAGTGATGTCAAGGAATGCTCTACCCATAAGCCTTTCAGGTAGAATCCATCTTTGCTAAGAGTCGTGGGAGCACGCACGAGAGGACCCTGAGATCTACCAAATGTGGACCGTGAACCAGGCAAATGAAAATGATTGGCCAAAGGAAACTTGGAAGAAATGCTCCATGAAAGCAGTTCAAACCACCACAAGTGCCTGACTCAGAGACTCTCTCCGAGTCTCCCCGTGTGTCTACACGTACTGTTCTCTTTTTCCTCCCAATAAATACTTTATTTGCTTCAGTGGAAAATAAAAAATAAAAAAGAATGGAGAAATATTTACATCAATTATCCACATGACGATACTGTGACGCCACAAAAATTTTTTTCAAATAAAACTCTGTTATGAAAAATGCTAACTATGCTAAAAATTGAGGACAGAGGAGAATCAGCATAGAAAAAAATATAGATTAGGTACCAAATTTTATATTTCTAATGTGTATGAGTGTGTGTTTTTATTTTAATTTTTAGAGTGTGTGTTTTTAAAAGAAAAAAATTAAAGATTAAAAGTCAATGAACGACAAAAGGTGTTTTTCCTCTTGACAAACAGAGATTTTTTTTTCAATTCTGTGGTTTTTATCACCTTCTTTGCATAGTTTTCACCCAAGCCGCATATTACCCTGTTCCTCTTTATTATATCCTGTGGATTTTTTTTCTTATCTTACCTTCGTATTCACAGTTATGCCCTTTTCCTAAATACTCTTTTTTGGCTTTCCTCATTTCTCTTTCTATTTTTCTACCTTCCAATCTTGATCTTTTTTCTCACTCACAACATCTGTCTTGACTATTCAAATACAAATTTTAATTGTTGCATCTGCAGCCAGTTTTTGTCAGGAAAGAATATAAATCCAAAGATACTGGTTTTTCAATATTTTCAAGAAAAATTTAAGATAATGCTCTTCTTGTGAAATACCTTTATATATTTGCAACTAATACTCATTATAAAAAATGATGGCCACATTATTACTTTTATGAATTATCTGATCGCTACTAAATATTTTCAGAAATGGGAATGCTAGCCAAAAATAAATAGATCAAAGGGTTTCCCATTATGACCTTTGATCCTTTGATCTGTACTGGTATAGTGATGGCTTCTAAATTTGTGTCTCTGTCCACAAATTCTGAGATTCAGATCTATATAAAACCTTTTGGATAATTTTCAAACCTTAAATTCAACATGCCCCAAATCAAATATTTAATTCCTTTTGCTGTCCCCAATTCCAACCCCCACCCCATTCACAATCTGTCTCTTCTTTCTATATTTTCCATCTCAGTAAATAACACCATCCAACTCTCCAAGCCAAAATCCTAGGTCTTATTAGTGATACTTTCCTCTCTGCCATCCGCTCAACCAAATGACCACTGAGGGAATCCAGGTCTACTGTTGGGACATTTCTCAATGAGAAATGTCCCAACAGTAGAAAGAGAGGTCTGCTACCTCTCCCCAAGCTTACTGAGCCTATGTGATGAAGGCCGCCACCATCTCCTGCCAATGTTAAGGTAAAAGCTCCCAGACTATCAAATGTTTAAAACCTCCTTCCTCACTGTAGGTGTAGTGTTAGTCTCTTAGTCGTGTCCGACTCTTTGGGATCCCATGGACTGCGACCCCATTCGACTAGTATGAACTTTCCAGGTGGCACAGTATTAAAGAATCTGCCTGCCAAACAGGACCCAGGGGTTCAATCCCTGTGTCAGAAAGATCCTCTGGAGAAGGGAATGGTAACCCACTCCAGTATTCTTGCCTAGAGAATTCAAGGGACAGAGGAGCCTGGTGGGCTACAGTCCATGGAGTCGCAAAGAGTCAGACATGACTGAGTGACTAACACACACACACACGCAATCATTCTAAAGTATGAATCTGACTAACTCATTCTCCTTATTATAACTCTTTTGGAAGCTTATTCTTCAGTGGTTATTTATCTGAAGTCTCTCCCCTGCTATAAATAATTTGCAAGCTATAGGAACTCACACAGTCTGCTCCACATGACATGTGGCCAAAACTGACCCTTTCATAGACAAAGCATCCTGAGCTTGAAATTTGGTCCTTTACTTTTAGGAAAAGAAAGAATAAATAGTTGTGACTGGAAGCTTTTGTCCTTGGGTAATGCCTCCCTGGTGGCTAATTGGTAAAGAATCCCTGAGTCAAGAAGATCCCCTGGAGAAGGAAATGGCAACCCATTCCAGTATTCTTGCCTGGGAAATCCTATAGACAGAGAAGTCTGGTGGGCTATGGTCCATGGGTCGCAAAAGAGTTGGACATGATTTAATAACTCAACAACAACAATAATAAGCAGAAATGTCTAATGGCATTTCTCCTAGAAAGATTCATTTCATTTATTCCTAGGTTTTTAAGGAAACTCCATACTGTTTCCTTTGGAATTCCACTCCAAACTCCATAGTGGTTCTATCAATTTACAATCCCAACAGTGCAAAAGAGTCCCCTTTTCTCCAAACCCTCTCCAACATTTATTATTTGTATATTTTTTTAATGATGGCCATTTCTAACTGGTGTGATGTGATATCTCATTGTAGTTTTGATCTGCATGTCTCTAATAATGAGTGATGTTGAGCATCTTTTCACTTGTTTATTAGCCATCTGTATGTCATCTTTGGAGAAATGTCTGTTTAGGTCTTTATACCACTTTTTGAATAGTTTGTTTTTCTGATATTGATTTGTATATTTTTGAAATTAACCCCTTTTCAGTTGTTTCATTTGCCATTATTTTTTCCCATTCTGAGCGTTGTCTTTTCAACTTGTCTATAGTTTCCTTTGCTGTGTAAAAGCTTTTACATTTAATTAATTGTTTATTTTTGCTTTTATTTCCATTTACTATAGGAGGTAAGTCATAGAGGTTCTTGCTGTAAGTTACATCATAGAGTGTTCTGCCTGTGTTCTGTTCTGCCTGTGTTTTCCTCTAAGAGTTTTATAGTTTCTGGTCTTATGTTTAGATCTTTAATCCATATCTTTGTGTATGGTATTAGGAAGTGTTCTAATTCCATTCTTTTATACGTAGCTGTCCAGTTTTCCCTGTAGCACTAATTGAAGAGACTATCTTTGCCCCATTATATATTCTTGCCTCCCTTGTAAAAAAAATAAGTTACCTTTAGGTGCATGGGTTTATCTCTGGGCTTTCTATCTTGTTCCATTGGCCTATATTTCTGTTTTTGTGCCAGTGATGACTATAGCCTTGCAGTATAATCTAAAGTCAGGAAGGTTGATTCCTCCAGCTCCATTCTTCTTTGTCAAAATTGCTTTGACTATTCAGAGTCTTTTGTGTTTCCATATGAATTGTGAGCTTTTTTTGTCCTAGTTCTGTGAAAAATGCCATTGGTAATTTGATAGGGATTGCACTGAATTTGTAAATTACGTTTGGTAGTATAGTCAGTTTCACAATATTGATTCTTCCAACCCAGGAATGTGGAATATCTCCCCATCTGTTTATGTAGTCTTTGAAACCACCATATGACCCAGCAATCCCACTACTAAGCATACAGCCTGAGGAAACCAAAATTGAAAAAGACACATGTAACCCAATGTTATTGCAGCTCTATTTACAATAGCTAGGATATGGAAGCAACCTAGATGTCCATTGACAGATGTGGAACATATATAGCGTGGAATATTACTCAGCCATTAAAAGGAATGCATTTTAGTCAACCCTAATGAGGTGGATGAACTTGAGCCTATTATACAAAGTGAAGTAGGTCAGAAAGAGAAAAACAAATATTGTGCACTAATGCATATATATGGAATCTATAAAGATGGTACTGATGAACCTATTTGCAGAGCATCAGTGGAGACACAGACCTAGAGAATATACTTACGGACATGGCTGGTGGGGTGGGGGAGGAAGGAGAGGATGGAATGTATAGAGAGAGTAACATGGAAACACACATTGCCAGAGGTAAAACAGATAGCCAATGGGAATTTTCTGTATGAATCAGGGAACTCAAACCAGGGCTCGGTAACAACCCAGAGGAGTGGGATGGGAAGGGAGGTGGGAAGGATGTTCAAGTGGGAGGGGACATGTGTAAACCTATGGCTGGTTCATGTTCTTGTTTGGTAGAAACCAACACAACACTGTAAAGCAATTATCCTTCAATTAAAAAGAAATAAACTTTAAAAAGATGCATTTCCCATCACTACAATAATTCAAATATGCTTCAAAAATTCCTGTTGAAAAAAATCCGTTTCTGTTGAGAACACTCTCTGAGCTTGCTGCTCAATGCTTTTACTAAAGAACAGAGATGGACCTGCCCATAAATAAACCTCAACGTTGATACTAGAGTTGTAATTGTGGTTCCCCTCAGGGCTCAGGCAGTAAAGAATCTGTCTGCAATGAAGGAGACCTGGGTTCAATTCCTGAGTCAGGAAGATCCTCTGCAGAAGGGGAGGGCAACCCACTCCAGTATTCTTGCATGGAAAATTCCATGGACGGAGGAGCCTGGTGGGCTACAACCTGTTGGGTTGCAAAGAGTCAGACACCACTGAACAACTAACACACAGGTATAACTAGTGTCATCACTGCCGATGATTTCTGCCCTAAGAAAAGCAATGTTGGATAAAAGAGAAAAAAGAAAAGTAATGAAAAAAAAAAAAACAAGAAAAGCTAAAAACAGGCTTTGTATAAAATGTCCATTCCTTTGCTAATCTCTCTGTATCTACTTTGTTAAAATTTGAGCAGAACTACTTGAATACTAAAAAACAAGCAAACAAAATCCCCTCACTATATAAACTACACAGCAGGGATTTAAAACCAGTATTTTAATATCTGACTATGACAACATTCCTTTGAGTGAAAACTAAACCTTAGAGAATATTTTCACTGTTAGCTAAATCTCTTCATTGTTTATTCTGAAAAATAAAAAATTTGGTCTTGCCTAGAAAAGAAGAATCACTCCCTGATTTTTGCTCAAAATGTGGAATTTATTAGTTCAAGTCACTGATGAGTTAAGAAGTAATTCTATCTACCAATAGCTGTTTCTGGAGAGCTACACAATATTATCAGAGCATCAGGCTCAGCTTTCTGCTGCATGGATTGCATTTAAGGGACATCATGTGGTTGACCCCTGGCAACTCAAGATCTTCATAGATCCAAGTGCAATGGAAAGAAACTATAATCATCCCTCAGTATCAGCAGGGGATTAGTTCCAGAAGCCCCGCCTGCCATACCCAAATTGAATGTTCAAGTCTCTTATATAAAATGGCATAATACAATGAATATAAGTGGCTCTCCATAACTGCAGGCTTCTCATTCACAGATTCAACCAACGGTGGATGCCAGACCTGTGGATATAGAGGACCGAATGTATCTTCTCTTTATATCAGGAAAAGTCCCAGGATAAGTTTTGATTAATTCAACTTGGATTACACATCTGTCTCTCAGCTGATTATTGCGACTGAGAAAATGGAATATGCTAGTTGCCCAGATCTAGCTCATGTGCTTCACTTCACATTTTATTAGGCAGTTGCCCCAGGTAAATCACAAAAACCAAGTTGGGAGACAAGTCTCAAAGCAAAATCTGTGTGCTATTACCCAAAACAGGAGAAATCGATATTTGATGGGCAAAATCATAGATGTCTATCATAAGTGTTACCAGTGCTGTAAATGGATCCCTGTCTGCAGTATTGTGAGCACCTTGCTCTTCCATCTCCAATTGGAGATATAATTATGTACTTTTTTAATTTAGAGGAATGAGTATGAATTACTCTAATCATTGAGAAAGAAAATTAAAATCTGCTATGAAACAACCTATTTGTCTTGTCAAAATCCATATGGGCATCTTTAAAACTGCACATCTTTTAAAAGATTGCTAAATTAAAATCTTTCACTTTCCCCAGTGACTGTGTCACAGCCTACATCGTGGCCCCACTTTCAAAGAAGCTTATGCCTCCAAGCGTTTTTACCCTCTTTTTGGATGAAGTTCAAGATAGGGCTGACAGTTCTTCCCAAGTAGGTTTATCATTCTGGTCATCCTGTTTTCTACCCTTATGCTTGATTGTTCTTTCAGCGAACATTTGTTGACCCTTCCTCTGTGCCTGTGGTTACATAAGGCACTGAGAATATAAATAAGCCCTTAAATTACATTTTAGCAGATCATGCACACAATTTAAAAATCACAAGCCAGTGTGTAAAGTTGTATAAAGCTCTCCATAGGGATGAGCAGACTACTTTATGGGAATGCCTAGGAGGGATACCCAATCCAAGAGACCTGAAGATTTAAGGCTGGGTTTCTCTAGGGAGAGTGTTCCTGAACTTAAGCAGCAGTTAGGTAGCTAAACCTGCTCAGCTTGAGAAGGATTTATTCACAAGGAAGGATTTCTTTGCACAGGGTTCTGCCTGTTGTCAGACAGTGCAGAAAAGGTACAAACTGAAAAATGAATCTTGGGGAGAGGACTGATGTGGATGTTGGCATCATCCTGTGAATTCTCTGCTGCCATTTAGCCTTGTCATTGACCTCAATCCCTCTCCTCAGAACCATAATGACTAATAAAACAAAATCCCTTCACTAATAAAAGAGACTCCATTTCCTCTCTCCAAATGGTACAAGGTTCTGCGCTATAACTTTAACATTATTTTAAAACTTAACTGCAATATGCGTGTAAAAAGGATTTTCACACTTTTAACAGTAATTCTCTTTTTCACCAATTTCTTATATCTGATAGATCATCAAGGATGTCATTCATATTTTAGTATGGTAATGCAGTCTCTGAGAAACAATTCAGTCCTAAGCATTAATAAAAATCAAATTTTAAAAATAATTTTCAAAACAAACACTGATAGGTTGCCAACCTCTTTAAAATGTCAGGACTTTTTAAAATTCAGAACTAAAATTAAAGAATGTACTAAAATATCATTGTATTATAAAAATAAAATGAATTATCAAAATAAAATATTAAAATACACTTTAAATGTAAATTATTTAGTTTGGGAAATTTAACTTATGTATTTGTTTAACCCAAGTCAGTTTTTTTAGTACAAACGTTTCACTTCACTGAAATTATTCTTTATAAACAGCTTCTTTTTTGCACCTCGTGCCACAGGATTAATATTGGGAGGTAAGCGGTGACCACAAGTGTAGTATCAATAGCAGATTGATTATGGGGAATGTAATAAAAATAACAAAAACATACAAACATAAAATAACAACCACCATTAAAACTATATTATTTTTGCATATATGTATGCTGAAGAGAGAATGATCCAGGATTCCTATTTTCTAAAGTATTTTAAAAACTGAAGGACTTAACTTTCTCCCTTGGCAGGTAAGCAATGCATAACTGAGATCACCATGCTTCTCAAAGTCCCTCTATTTTGTAAATTAAGCTCATGATACACAATTTGACTGGAGTCATTTTCAAAGTTGGAAAAGTTATAAATTTTAGTGACAAGAAAACCCAGGGCAGAAACTCCTTACGGAAAGAAACAAATTTGTTGAGAAACTACGTTCCCTCATCCCACTCTACCAAGCAAAAATCTCAAAAAAAGACTGAAAGGGTAGCAACAGGAGAGGTTTATAGATTCACTTTCTACAAAAAGAATGACTTTAAATTTCATTACTTTCTAGTGCATCCAATTTCTTTAAGAATTTTTTTTGTGTGTACATGGAATAGCTAAGAATAAATGAAGTAAAAGTCTAGTTATATATGATTATTCTTCACAAAGATTTATAGTTATAGTTCAAATTACCTTCTCGGTGACTATGTTTTCTAATTAAACTCTGAGAGCATTGCAACCAGCTTCATGATTTTGTGAGCTTATTGTTTTAGAAGATGTATTTATTTCATTCTTAGGAATCATGAGTTTACCTTCAAGAGTTTGTTATCAGGGAAGATAACTCTTGACATCATGTGAGTATTTGTTTTCTGATGGTATGTATCCAAAAGTAATTTAATATTGTTAATCGATTTCCTGCAGCACTATTCCTAGAGCAAAGCTGTCTGAACAGAATAAGGTGTGGGGAGCCAGTTCCTACTATCACCATGCTGCAAAGAAAAGCATTAGAGGACTTCATATTCAAAATGGAGCTTAAAAAGTAGAGTAACCGTCTTTTTTCTTTTTGCACTTAAATAATTAATTTTAGAATAGGTTGTAGATTTACACAAAGCTGCAAAGTTAGTGTAGAGATTTCCTGTACACTCCACACCCATTTCCCCTAGTGCTAACATTTTACGTTGCTGTGGTGCTTCTGTCACAAGTCAGAAACCAATATCGAAATTAACTAAACCCAGTCCTTAATTAGAATTTTATTACATTTTTACTAACACCCTTTTCCTGTTCCAGAGTCCTATCCAAGATACCTACTCACATTTAGTTGCCATGATTCCCTAGGCTGCTTAAGCTGTGACAATTTCTCAGACATTCCTTGTTTTTGATGACCTTGAAGTTTGAGGAGTACTGGTCAGGTATTTTGTAGAGTGTACCTCCACTAGGGTTTGCCTGGTGTTTTTCTCACGGTTAGACTGAGGTCATGAGCTTGGGAAGAAAGACCACAGAGATGAAATACTGTTCCCATTTCATCACATCAAGGATTTATGCTGTTAACATGAGGTGTCACTGATGATGGTCACGTTCATCATCTTAAGGTAAGAGTGTTTACCAAAGTGTTCTCCAAAGTCAATTTACATTTCCTTTCCCTTCAAACTGTTCCCTTTGGAAGCAAGTAATTAGCATAGTCTACTCTTAAGGGTAAATAAGACCCTATTGCTGGAAAAGATTGAAGGCAGGAGGAGGAGAAGGGAACAACAAAGGATGAGAAGGTTGGATGGCATCATTGACTCGATAGACATGAGTTTGAACAAGATCCAGGAGCTGGTAATGATGGAAGCCTGGCGTGCTGCAGTCCACAGGGTCACAGAGTCAGACACAACTGAGTGACTGAATTGAACCGTAAGGGGTGGGAATTTATGTTCCAGCTCCTTGAGGGGAAAGTAGCTACATAAACACTTTGTAATTCTGCTGAATGAGAGATCTATGTCTTCTCTCTCATTTATTGATTCACTCATGTATTTAAATCAGTATGGATTTGTGGATATTTATTTTAACCTTCGGGTTATGCTCTAACACCACTTTGTTTTACAAATTTTGTAGCTCAAATTGTTCCGGCTTTGACTATTGTATATATACATATCTATAAATATTTCTATATGCATTTGTCTCTATCTACATTAAGCTAGACATGAGTTCAACCTGATATCTCTAAGTTTAAACTAGTACTTCTAGTTTATTCTAAACTTTTCCCCTTGCTCATTTGTAACCTTCCACTCCAAATAGGAGATATCTGCCTCCCACTACCTGCCATTCAATTAGTTACTTGTGGTTTCAGACACATTAATCCATGCACAGAACCACTCACTGTTCTAGGAACATGCTGTTAATCTAGTAGGAAAAAGGTCGCTATGGTGTGCTTTCCTCAGCAGTCTGGCTGGAATATGCATTTGTCCCTGAACAACCTGACAGCCAGGTGGCTGCATGCTCTGACTGGCCAGGTTAGGTTGGAGGCCTGTTCTGACACTGAACATATAACACCTCGGTAGAGAGTGAAGTAGGAAGTGATTCCTCCTTCAGAGAAAGGCAAAGAGAGGCTGGGTGAGGAAAAAAACAATAATGTCTCTTACACTCATCTTTTAAGGTTCATCTCTAATTCCTTTAGCTCTATGAAGTCTTTTCTGATCATTCAATCATTTTTAAAATTCTCTCTCCTTTCATAGGAGTCTCATTAGCTGAACATCTCTTATTAAGTGGCTTTTGCATGCTTTTTCTGTTTCTGGATTGTTAATTTGCTTCTAATTCAGCTGCATATGCTTCGTTTTTCCAAGCAATGTGCTTAGAAATATTTTCTAAGAGAGTAAATGAACAACTTTCACATATATGTATTTAATTGAATTAACAAAACTGAAGCAGATTAAGTTCTAGTACACCCTCCTCTTCTTTTCCTCAAGATGACAGAATAAGGTTATGACCACACCTGGCCACAGGCCAATGCTAGAACATCTGAATCAACAAGAGACTCTCAGTTGTCAACTAAGTAGGATTAGAAATTCAGGCTTTGAATCCCCAATGCACCATTTCATCTGCCTTTGAAGCAAATATCAACCACATTAGGAGGCTAAACATGTTTGTTCTGAATAAGACTTTGTAACTCATGCCCTAGAATTCGGTCACATGGACCATATTCCAAGATGGTAGCTTTGAATAGGTGGCAATCAAGAATTGCTTGTTTCCTAGGACCTACTCTGGATGAAGTATTGCTCTCATATCCCTTACTGAATAATAGATGTTAAGTCTTATACTATTATCCCTATAAGAATATAACTGTGAAGATACTAAGAAAAACTTACATTCCTTTTTCTTGTCACTTTGGAAATCCCTATTGTATGAATCCCTTATGCTATATATCATTTTCTATAATGACATAATTTTAAAAGTGAAAGGATCCTTGGCACATCCAAGTCAGGGCATAATTGTATAATCTATAGAAAGTTCTATGTGGTTTGATAAGCAGTATTACAGAGAAAATTCCAAGTACTATATTTTATAAATGCCCATGCTTTGGTTATCAGAAGAACTGACTTGAAACTTAGCTTGACTTTACCTAACCAGTGAACTCAAAGAGATGCTAACTGTTGGTCTTAAAACATTTTCAGAATCAACTACATATTATATTTCTTTCAGCTTTGTTGAAGTATAATCAAGAAATTAAAAAGTACAGTGTACAACAGGATGTTTGATAAATGTATGCACTGTGAAATGATTACTATAGTCATTACCATAATCACAGACATATCTATCACCTCAAATAGTTACTTTTTAAAACTTTTTTGTGGTGAGAGCACTTGAGATCTACTGCCTTGGCAAATTTCAAGTATACTTTATTATTAAATATAATTACCATTCTGTACATTAGACCTGCAGAACTTACTCATACTATAAGGGAAAGTTTGCACCATTTGCTTAACATTCCCCTTTATCCCCACCCTTGAACTTCTAACCATCATTTTATTCTGTTATGATGATTCTGATTTTCTTTTTTTTATTCCATATATGAGATTACGTGATATTTTTATATCTGTGTCTGACTTATTTAATGTCCTCCAGACCCATCCATTTTATCACTAATGGCTAGATTTCCTTCTTTTTTAAGGCTGAATCATATTCCACTATATATAGCACATTTTCTTTATCCACACATCCACTAAACTACACTTATGCTGTTTCCATATCTTTTCTACTGTGAATAATGCTGAAAGTACACATACATCTTCAAGATCCTGTTTTCATTTCCTCTGGCTGTACACCCAATCCTCTGGGATTGCTGGATCATGTGGTAGTTCTATTTTTAAGTTTTTGAGGAACCTCTATATTGTTTTGCACAATATTTGTGCTGATTTCCATTTCTAACAAACAGTGCAGAAGGGTTCTCTTTCTCCACATTTGATCTTGGGTGGCCTCAGCCTGCAGCAGCTTGAAACAGGATTTTGGTTTCCGGGCCAGAGACTGAAGTCTAGCCACAGCGGTGAGAGGCCTGACACCTCGCCGCTAGATCAGCAGGGAGCAGGGCCAGTGGCAATGCCTGTCAGCTTTGCAGAAGTGACTTTCCACAGAAAGATGGAAAGTAGTGAGACAAAGTGTTCACACAGAGGCAAAGAGTACATGTGAACTAGCTCACATGGGCAGTCTCAGAGAGAGCAGTGCCCTTGTGGTACAGTGTCTGAACCATGGGGCATTCCTCGCAGGCTCCTCTGGCCCGTCATCTGGTTGCCTGGCGCTCGGTCCATATTTGGTCCGTCTCAGGGTTCTCGCTGTGTGCACGCACCATCTCTTAGCCAAGATGAATTCTAGTGAACAGGTCTATAGGTAGGCCGACATCACCTACTATGGGGTAGTGGCCCCTCCTTTGACCCTAGAGGAGGCTTTCTGCGCATGCGTAGTTGGGAAGGTCTCCTTGACCTCAAGAATGAGAAATACATGGTCTCTTTATCTGTCATCTCTTATATGGGCAGGGCTCAGCGCCTCCTCTCTCCTGCTATTATCTTCATGCTGGAGTATCTGCTCACCGGGGTTAAACCCAGCTGCTGAGTCTGCAGCCCATCTATCTCCTGCCTCATATATTCAACAGGACTTGTTATCTTTTGGCTTTTTGATAATTGCTCTTGTTGTTGTTCAGTCACCAAGTCCTGTCTGACTCTTCGCAACCCCATGGACTGTAGCATGCCAAACTTCCCTGTCCTTCACCGTCTCCTGGGGCTTGCTCAAACACTGTCCCTTGAGTTGGTGTTGCCATCCAACCATCTCATTCTCTGTCACTCCCTTCTCCTCCTGCCCTCAATCTTTCCTAGCATCAGGGTCTTTCCAATGAGTAAGTTCTTCGCTTCAGGTGGCCAAACTATTGGAACTTCAACTTCAGCATCAGTTCTTCCTGTGAATATTCAGGGCTGATTTCCTTTAGGATTGACTGGTTTGATCTTCTTTCTGCACAAGGGACTTTCTCCAAACCACATTTCAAAAGCATTAGTTCTTCGGGGTTCAGCCTACTTCATGGTCCAACTCTCACATCTGTACATGACTGCTGGAAAAACCACAGCTTTGACTAGATGAACTTTCTGGGCAAAGTTCTCTCTTTCGTTGTTAATACACTGTCAACATTTGTCATTGCTTTTCTTCCAAGGAGCAAGCGTCTTCTAATTCTATGGCTGTAGTGACTATCCACAGTGATTTAAAGTCTGTCACTGTTTCCATTGTTTCCCCGTCTATTTGCCATGAAGTGATGGGACCAGATGCCGTGATCTTCATTTTTTGAGTGTTGAGCTTTAAGCCAGCTTTTTCATTTTCTTCTTTTATCTTCATCAAGAAGCTCTTTGGTTCATCTTCACTTTCTGCCTTTAGGGTGCTATCATCTGCATATCTGAGGTTGTTGATATTTCTCCCAACAATCTTGATTCCAGATTGTGATTCATCCAGTCGAGCACTTTGCATGGTGTATTTGCATATACTTTAAATAAGCAGGGTGACAATATACAGCCTTGATGAAGTTCTTTCCCAATTTTGAATCAGACCATTGTTCCATGTTTGGTTCTAATTGCTGCTTCTTGACCAACATATAGGTTTCTCAGAAGGCAGGAAAGGTGGTCTGGTATTTTTAAGAATCTTAAAGAATCTCTTTAAGAATTTTCCACAGTTAACTGTGATCCACACACTTAAAGACTTCAGCATAGTCAATGAAGCAGTAGATGCTTTTCTGGAATTCTCTTACCTTTTCTATGACATAGCATATGTTGGCAATTTGATCTCTGGTTCCTCTGCCTTTTCTAAATCCAGCTTGAACATCTGGAATTTCACAGTTCACGTACTGCTGAACCCTAGCTTGAAGGATTTTGAGTATAATTTTGTTGACATGTGAAATGAGTGCAATTGTATGGTAATTTGAACATTATTTAGCATTGCTTTTCTTTGGGATTAGAATGAAAACTGACCTTTTCCAGTCCTGTGGTCACTCCTAAGTTTTCCAAACTTGCTGGCATACTGAGTGCAGCACATTCACAGCATCATCTTTTAAGATTTGAAACAGGTCAGCTGGAATTCCATCACCTCTGATAGTTTTGTTTGTAGTGATGCTTCCTAAGGCCCACTTGACTTCACAATCCAGGATGTCTGGCTCTAGGTGAGTGACCCCATCATTGTGGTTAACTGGGTCATTAAGAGCTTTTTTGTAGAGTTCTTCTGTGTATCCTTGCTGCCGCCTCTTCTTAATATCTTCTGCTTCTGTTAAGTCCTTGCCATTTTTGTCCTTCATTGTACCTGTCTTTGTATGAAATGTTCCCATGGTAACTACAATTTTCTTAAAGAGAACTCTAGTCTTTCCCATTGCATTGCTTTTCTCTATTTCTTTGCATTGCTCACTTAAAAAGCTTTCTTATCTCTCCTTGCTATTCTTTGGCACTCTGCACTGAGTTTGGTATATCTTTCCCTTTCTACTGATTGCCTTTTGCTTCTCTTCTTTTCTCAGCTACCTGCAAGGCCTCCTCAGACAGCCATTTTACCGTTTGCATTTCTTTTTCTTGGGGATGGTTTTGGTCACTGCCTCCTGTACAGAGTTACAAACCTCCATCCATACTTCTTCAGACACTCTATCAGATCTAATCCCTTGAATCTATTTGTTACTTCCTCTGTATAGTCATAAGAGATTTGATTGATGTCTTATCTGAATGGCCTAGTGGTTTTCCCTACTTTATTCAATTTAAGTCTGCATTTTGCAATAAGGAGCTCAAGAACTGAGCCACAGTCAGCTCCAGGTCTTGTTTTTCCTGACTGTATAGAGCTTCTCCCATCTTTGACTGCAAAAAATATAATCAATCTGATTTCAGTATTGAACATCTGGTGATGTCCATGTGTAGAGTCGTCTTTGGGGTTGTTTGAAGAGGGTGTTTGCTATGACCAGTGTGTTCTCTTGGCAAAACTGTTTGCCTTGCTTCATTTTATACTCCAAAGCCAAACTTGCCTGTTATTCCGGGTTATCTCTTGACTTCCTACTTTTGCATTCCAATCCCCTATGATGATAAGGACACCTTTTTTGGGTGTTAGTTCTAGACGGTCTTGTAGGTCTTCACAGAACCATTCAACTTCAGCTTTTATGGCATTAGTGGTTGAGGCATAGACTTGGATTACTGTGATATTAAATAGTTTGCCTCAGAAATGAACAGAGATCATTCTGTCATTTTTGAGACTGCATCCAAGTACTGCATTTCAAGCTCTTATGTTGACTATGAAGGATTCTCCATTTCTTCTAAAGGCTTCTTGCCCATAGTAATAGGTATAATGGCCATCTCAATTAAATTTGCCCATTTCTGTCCATTTTAGTTCACTGATTCCTAAAAATGTCAATGTTTACTCTTGCCATCTCCTGTTTGACCACATCCAATTTACCTTGATTCATGGACCTAACATTCCAGGTTCCTATGCAGTATTGCTCTTTACAGCATCAGACTTTACTTTCATCACCAGACACATCCACAACTGGGCATAGTTTCTGCTTTGACTCAGCCTCCTCATTCTTTTTGCAGCTATTTCTCCACTCTTTCCCAGGAGCATATTGGATATCTACAGACTTGGAGGGCTCAGGGATTCCCAGTTCCTTTGCTGGCTCCCCAGGTTGAGAAGTCTGATGTGGAGTCTAGAACCTTTGCAACAGTGTGTGAACTTTTCCAGTGTGACTGTTCTCTAGTTTGTGGGTCACCAACCCAGCAGGTCTATGGTAGGTGACCTGCTCCAAGAGGACTTGGGCCAACACACCACACCTTCCAGGACCACTGCAGCCAGTGCCCCTGTCCCCACGCAGGTCACTGCTGACCCACGTCTCTGCAGGAGACTCTTGAACACCCACAGGCAGGTCTGGCTCAGCCTCTTGTGGGATCGCTTCTCCTTTCCCCTGGGTCCCAGTGCACACAAGGTTTTGTTTGTGCCCCCCACCCCCCCCACCCCGACAAGTCTCTGTCTCCCCTAGTCCTGTGGAAGTTCTGTAATCAAATTCTGCTAACCTTCAAAGTCAGGTTCCCTGGGGATTCCAAGTCCCTTTGCTGGATCCCCAGGATGGGAAGTCTGATGTGGGGCCTAGTCATAGTTG
This sequence comes from Cervus elaphus, assembly GCF_910594005.1. Lineage (NCBI taxonomy): Eukaryota > Metazoa > Chordata > Mammalia > Artiodactyla > Cervidae > Cervus > Cervus elaphus. The sequence continues at coordinate 13,594,502 of NC_057840.1, forward strand.
TTCTAAGGTTTGGAGTGATATATCATTGTGGTCTTAATTTTCATTTTTTGGTGACAGTGACGTTCAGTATCTTTTTCATATACTTGCTGTCCATTTGTATGTCTTCTTGGGAAAAATGACTACTTAGATCTTTTGCCCATTTTTTAAATTGGGTTATTTGTTTTTGCTTTAGTTATGAGTTATCTGAGTTTTCTTATATATTTTGGATATTAACTCTTTCTCCTACAGACATTCTGCAAGTATTTTCTCCAACTGCATGGGCTCCATTTTCATTATTGTTGATGGTTTCTTTTGCAGCAAGGAAGCATTTTAGCTTAATGTAGCCCACTTGCTTATTTTTTGCTTGTGTTGCCCATGTTTTTAGTATCAGATCCAAAAAAAAGAAAATCACTGACAAGACCAATATCAAGGAGTCTTCTCCCGATGTTTCCTTCTTTTAGGCCTTATATGTTTACAATTTTATTTATTCATTTTTGGCTATGCCGGGTCTTCCCTGCTTGCAGGCCTTTCTCTGGTTGTGGCGAGCAGAGGCTACCCTTCCTTGCGGTGACAGGCTGCTCACTGTGGCGGCCTGTCCTGTTGCAGAGTGTGGGCTCGAGGGCACTGGCTGCAGCAGTTGCAGCATGTGGGCTCGAGAGCCCAGGCTTAACAGTTGCGGTGCCCAGGCTTAGTTGGTCTGTGGCATGCGGGATTTTCTTGGACGAGGGATCGAGCCCATGTCTCCTGCATTGGCAGGCTGAATCATCACCACTGAGCTGTTAGGGGAGCCCTGGACCTGATGTTTAAATCTTTAACTCATTTTGTGCTTGAGGGTTTTTTTTTGTAAGGTAAAGGTGCAATTTGATTTCTTTTGCATGTGGCTATCCACTTTTCCCAACAGCATTTATTGACCAAAGACTGTCCTTTCTCCATTGTGCCTTCGTGGCTCCTCTGCCAAAAATTAGCTACCTGTATATGTGTGGGTTAATTTCTGGGTTCTCTGTTCTGTTCCATTGTTCTGAGCCTGTTTATTTTACACAAGCACCGACCATACTGTTTTGATTACTGTATCTTTATAATATCATTTTAAATCAGGAAGTTTAATGTTTCCAGCTTTGTTCTTGTTCAGGATTGCTTTTGCTATTTGGGATGTTTTGTAGTTCCATACAAATTTTAAGATTGTTTTTACAAATTTTAAGATTGTTTTTACTAGTTCTGTAAAAAGAAATGCCACTAGAGGTTGTATGGGGATTGCATTTTATTTGCAGGTTGCTTTGGGTAGAACAGAGAGCTTAACAATATTAATTCTCCAATCCATCAACACAAGATATCTCTCCATTTATGTGTGGCTTCAAATTTCTTTCATCAACATTTCATAGTATTCAGTGTACAAATCTTTCAATCCCTTGGTTAATGTTTTTTCAACATTCTACTCTCAACTCTATTTTAATTTTTCACTTACTGAAGTCCTGAGAGTTGAACTATAAAGAAAGCTGAGCGCAGAAGAATTGATGCTTTTGAACTGTGGTGTTGGAGAAGACTCCTGAGAGTCCCTTGGACTGCAAGGAGATCCAACCAGTCCATCCTAAAGGAGATCAGTCCTGGGTGTTCATTGGAAGGAGTGATGTTGAAGCTTAAACTCCAATACTTTGGCCACCTGATGCAAAGAGCTGACTCATTTGAAAAGTCCCTGATGCTGGGAAAGATTGAGGGCAGGAGGAGAAGGGGACGGCAGAGGACAAGATGGTTGGATGGCATCACTGACTCAATGGACGTGAGTTTGGGTGGACTCCAGGAGTTGGTGATGGACAGGGAGGCCTGGCGTGCTGCGGTTCATGGGGTCACAAAGAGTCGGACACGACTGAGCTACTGAACCGAACTGAACCTAACTGAACTGAGTATAACTACATTACTGGTGGATCCACTTTTCCCCTATTTATAGAAAATGTACTTTGAATATATATAACACTTTTTTGTGTGGACCATTTTTAAAGTCTTTATTGAATTTGTCACAATATTGCTTCTGGTTTATGTTCTGGTTTCTATTCTTTTCTTTTTTTCTTGGCAGAGAAGCCTGTGGGATCTTAACTCCCTGACCAGAGACCAAATGTGCACTCCCTGCATTGGAAGGTGAAGTCGCAATCACTGGACTTCCAGGGAAGTTGCTAGAAAATGTGGTTTTAGAAGAATCACAGAAAATCCTTTTAGAGCTTTTGTTGGGGTGTTGAATGCACTTACTGTACCTCCCACTTAGGAACAAACAAAATTGAAAGCAAACATGGGAAACAAAGTGATGATGGCAATATTGAGTGAACAATATTGGATTCTGGATCTCCAAAGAAGACTCAGCTTCAGGGTCAGGGACCAGGCTTGATCACTCAGAGCTTTTGTGTGGCAGTTTTATTACAGTGAAAAAGGACAAAGCTTCTGACACAGACATCAGAAGGGGGACAGAGAGTGCCCCACTCATTAGTCTAATCAAGGCCTTATATACTTTTACCAGACCCACTCCTACAATATACATCTTAAATTAACAAGATTAGAACTAGCAATAGAAAGGTCCTACCAGACCCACTCCCACAACATATGTCTTAGTAACAAGGTTAGTCAGAAGGTTCTTATTGAGAAGGAGAAACAAGCTCTTGAGCAAGATACATTATTGTTATATAATCATTAGTACATACAATCGTTAGCAAAAGGAAAAGATATGTCTATTTGAATGCAGAGTTCCAAAGAATGGCAAGGAGAGATAAGAAAGCCTTCCTCAGTGATCAATGCAAAGAAATAGAGGAAAACAATAGAATGGGAAAGACTAGAGAGCTCTTCAAGAAAATTAGGGATACCAAGGGAACATTTCATGCAAAGATGGTCACAATAAAGGACAGAAATGGTATGGATCTAACAGAAGCAGAAGATATTAAGAGGTGGCAAGAATACACAGAAGAACTATACATAAAAGATCTTCATGACCCAGACAACCATGATGGTGTGATCACTCACCTAGAGCCAGACATTCTGGAATGTGAAGTCAAGTGGGCCTTAGAAAGCATCACTATGAACAAAGCTAGCAGAAGTGATGGAATTCCAGCTGGGCTATTTCAAATCCTAAAAGATATTGCTGTGAAAGTGCTGCACTCAATATGCCAGCAAACTTGGAAAACTCAGCAGTGGCCACAGGACTGAAAAAGGTCAGTTTTCATTCCAATCCCAAAGAAGGGCAGTCCCAAAGAATGTTCAAATTACTGCACAGTTGCATTCATCTCACACGCTAGTAAAGTAATGCTCAAAATTCTCCAAGCCAGGCTTCAACAATATGTGAACTATGAACTTCCAGATGTTCAAGCTGGTTTTAGAAAAGGCAGAGGAACCAGAGATCAAATTGCCAGTATATGTTGGAACATAGAAAAAGAGAATTCCAGGAAAACATCTACTTCTGCTTTATTGACTATGCCAAGCCTTTAACTGTGTGGATCACAACAGACTGTGGAAAATTCCTAAAGCGATGGGAATATCAGACCGTCTTACCTGCCTCTGGAGAAATCTGTAGGCAAGTCAAGAAACAGCAGTTAGAACCAGACAAGGAACAACAGACTGGCTCCAAATTGGGAATGAGTACGTCAAGGCTGTATATTGTCTCCTTGCTTATTTAACTTATATGCAGAGGCCATTATGGGAAATGCTGGGCTAGGTGAAGCACAAGCTACAATCAAAATTGCCAGGAGAAATACCAATAACCTCAGATGTGCAGATTACACCACCCTTATGGCAGAAAGCAAAGAAGAACTAAAGAGCCTCTTGATGAAAATGAAAGAGGAGAGTGAAAAAGCTGGCTTAAAGCTCAAGATTCAAAACTCTAAGATCATGACATCCGGTCCTATCACTTCATGGCAAACAGATGGGGAAACAATGGAAACAAGTGAGAGACTTTATTTTGGGGGGCTCCAATATCACTGCAGATGGTCACTGCAGCCATGAAATTAAAAGACGCTTGCTCCTTGAAATAAAAGCTATGACAAACCTAGACAGCATATTAAAAAGCAGACATTATTTTGGCAACAAAGGCCCGTCAAGTCAAAACTATGGGTTTTCCAGTAGTCATGTATGGATGTTGGACTATAAAGAGTTGGACTATAAAGAAAGCTGAGCGCTGAAGAACTGATGCTTTTGAACTGTGGTGCTGGAGAAGACTATTGAGAGCCCCTTGAACTGCAAGGAGATCAAACCAGTCCATCCTAAAGGAAGTCAGTCCTGAATATTCATTGGAAAGACTGATGCTGAAGCTGAAACTCCAATAATTTGGCTACCTGATGTGAAGAACTGACTCATTAGATCAGACTCTGATGCTGGGAAAGTTTGAAGGCAGGAGGAGAAGGGGACAACAGAGGATGAGATGGTTGGATTGGCATCTCCAACTCGATAGACATGAGTCTGAGCAAGCTCTGGGCATTGGTGATGGACAGGGAAGCCTGGCATGCTGCAGTCCATGGGGTCACAAAGATTCAGACATGACCGAGCAACTGAACTGAGTCATTAGTACAGAGCTGAAGGAAAAACATACCCTTGAGCAAGATGAGTTGTTTTGTTGTGTAATCATTAGCTCTGTGCTTAAAGGAAAAAAGCGTTTTATGTGACTAAAATGCAGGAAAGTAAAAAAACATTTGTCGCTTTCTCCTCGAGAGCCCTGTACCCTTTTCTCCTCCTTGAGGGCCTTGGACTCCTTATCAACCTACCTGAGATTTAACTCTTTCAATGTATTGTCTATTTGTTGTTTGGTACAGCTAGGGTAAATAATAGATCTGTGAATATCAGCTAAAATTAGAGCCTCCAACCACCTTCCTCCAAGTCCACAGCTTGTAACTGACAGCTGAGAGAGTTCCAAATTCTACACTTTAAAAAATTCACAACTTCCTTCACAAGTCATATTTCTGGCCTATCACTAGAAAACAGGCCTTGGACTCTGATTTGGCTATGCTTACTAATAAAAACCAGGACAGAGAAAGATAAGGTAATCCTCCTGTGGGCAGGAGAGTGAGAGAGAAAGATCAAACCATACAAGAACGTTTATACCAGTTTCACCAGAAAAGGAGTTTTTCCTATGGAAGGAGCAAGTAAGGAAGATGAATATTCAAACTGTTTTCCAGCATTTAAAATAGATTGCAGGGGTTCCTAATTTTATGTAAATGAAGTCAGAAAATTAGCTTTATAGTTCTTTAAAATTATTTCATATTTTGAAACCTAAAGAAAGTGTTAGAAAATATTTCTATTTTGTTAACATTACAATTAAATTGTTTTATTGAGAAAAAAAAATAAACCTAGGGAAAAAGTCAGAAAGATGACCAAAGTTAGAACTATATCCTCTCTGTGAGTATCCTCTCTGTGGGAAACTTAAATGTTGAGAACAATATGATAAAGAAAGTAAGAAAAATAAAATGAATGAAGTACTTTCATTTCAGTGGTTAGCAATGCTAAGACAAGATAATTACTTCCTGCTGCACTGTTAAGATTCTAGATCTGATAATTCCACCTTCCAGCAGTCAGTGAACTCTCTTATGCTTAAAATAAATTTGCTTTCTACTTAACCCATATTCAATGTCTGTTGCTTACAGCCAAGGGCCTTAAATAACATACTACCAGGCAATTGTTTCAGATTGACCTAGCCATATTTGTACTGTACAATCACTTTCTGGACCATAGTTGGCTGAGGAGGGACTTGAGAAGAGCAAGGGCAATCAGATTCTTTTCTCCAGAATTTTAGAATTTGGACTAATGACATGCTGGAAATTGTGAATTAAGTGTCATTAAAGACAAAAAATTTTCAGAACTAGTCACAAACTCCTGCTTCTGAGATCTGCTTTTCCTGGTTTCCACATTTCAAATGTCTAAAGGTTTAACATTTCCTTTGATTCTATGAGGTACCATAAAATGCTTCTAACACATTTCTCCTTTCTGCTGAAGTTAGCATGACTCAGCTTATCTCACTGATACTGAGAGAACACAAACTACTATGCTGTTAAAAGTCCTCACTGTATAGTTCAGTGGTGGTTTTTAAGAATCATGCATGACTTGACTAAATTTAGAAGTCATTATCCATTGGCCATTTTGCTCAGTTCAGTTCAGTTCAGTCACTCAGTCATGTCTGACTCTTTGCGACCCCATGAATCCCAGCACGCCAGGCCTCCCTGTCCATCACCAACTCCCGGAGTTTACTCAAACTCATGCCCATCAAGTCGGTGATGCCATCCAGCCATCTCTTCCTCTGTCTCCCCTTCTCCTCCGGCCCCCAATCCCTCCCAGCATCAGGGTCTCTTCCAATGAGTCAACTCTTCGCATGAGGTGGCCAAAGTATTGGAGTTTCAGCTTCAGCATCAGTCCTTCCAATGAACACCCAGGACTGATCTCCTTTAGGATGGACTGGTTGGATCTCCTTGCAGTCCAAGGGACTCTCAAGAGTCTTCTCCAACACCACAGTTCAAAAGCATCAAATTTTGGTGCTCAGCTTTCTTCACAGCCCAACTCTCACGTCCATACATGACCACTGGAAAAACCATAGCCTTCACTAGATGGACCTTTGTTGGCAAAGTAATGTCTCTGCTTTTTAATATGCTATCTAGGTTGGTCATAACTTTTTTTCCAAGGAGTAAGCTTCTTTTAATTTCATGGCTGCAGTGACCATCTGCAGTGATTTTGGAGCCCAAAAAAAGAAAGTCTGACACTGTTTCCAATGTCTTCCCATCTATTTCCCATGAGGTGATGGGACCAGATACCATGATCTTTGTTTTCTGAATGTTAAGCTTTAAGCCAACTTTTTCACTCTCCTCTTTCATTTTCATCAAGAGGCTTTTTAGTTCCTCTTCACTCTCTGCCATAGGATGGTGTCATCTGCATATCTGAGGTTATTGATATTTCTCCCGGCAATCTTGATTCCAGCTTGTGCTTCTTCCAGCCCAGCATTTCTCATGATGTACTCTGCATAGAAGTTAAATAAGCAGGGTGACAATATACAGCCTTGACGTACTACTTTTCCTATTTGGAACCAGTCTGTTGTTCCATGTCCAGTTCTAACTGTTGCTTCCTGACCTGCATACAGGTTTCTCAAGAGGCAGGCCAGGTGGTCTGGTATTCCCATCTCTTTCAGAATTTTCCACAGTTAATTGTGATCCACACAGCCAAAGGCTTTGGCATAGTCAATAAAGCGGAAATAGATGTTTTTCTGGAACTCTCTTGCTTTTTTGATGATCCAGCAGATATTGGAAATTTGATCTCTGGTTCCTCTGCCTTTTCTAAAACCAACTTGAACATCTGGAAGTTCTCAGTTCACGTATTGCTGAAGCCTGGCTTGGAGAATTTTGAGCATTACTTTACTAGCGTGTGAGATGAGTGCAATTGTGAGGTAGTTTGAACATTCTTTGGGATTGCCTTTCTTAGGGATTGGAATGAAAACTGACCATTTGCTAGTCTGGCCATTTTGCTAGTCAGGTCCTAATGGCAGTATAGACAGTGCCTCATCATCAACTCCAAACTGGCACTTAATACTCCAAAGGACAGACTCCCACCATTAAAAATACATGAATGAACCTATAACACATATTCTATAATTAGCATTTTAATCCTAAAGAAAGAGAAGTATTATCAACCTGATCATAATGGTAATTTTTTTTTTTAAGAAATTCTCATATAAACTGTGTCTGGATAGTTGAATTGGCTACTTGGAGGAAGAAAATCCTGAGACTATATATTTATAACTTGTGATAACTACAGCCGTCAAAAGTCTTATGCAGAAGGTATGATTCTGCAAAGAGCTGCACACTTGATCACAAAGGCTGACACTCAGCGTTATTATCTATATAGGGATACAGGAGCAGCCCAGGTCTCCTCCCACAAGAAGGGTGTCATAAAGGGACCCACACACACCAGCAAAAGAGACCAACATACACAAAAACCTTGGAAAGGGAAATGTAAACCTGAGTCCTCACAATGCTTGACTTGTGAACCTGGTGTATCTAGAAAGCAGGGTAGAGCTCTTAAATCTTGATGTGATTTTTAAACTCAGACTGGACCAGACTCCGGTATTTCCTGCTGTGTTAGCTGACTGTAACAGCGACCAATTCCAGTTAGATTAATCTGAAAAGTAAAATTATTATAAACGTTCAGAATTGTTTAAAGGCAAGCTTACAGCTGGGGATCAGGTAAAAACTGGAACCACAAATCAAAAAGCCATCTGGAACTTAAAGTGTTCTCTCCCCATCTTTCATTTTTATTTTCTCTGCATGTCACAAAAAGAGTCTAAGTAACCCTCCCATGTTCACTCAGCTAGTTTGTAATAGAGGTGGTACCAAAATTGAAATCTTTGATTTCTGGTTTTAAGCAATTTTCTACTTCACTTTACTCTCTGTTTTAAAGGCAACTATAATCAGCTGTGTAAATCTAACACCTTCCATACTTTACAATTAGTAAACTGCACTGAATGGATACATATTGAATGAAGTTGAACAGCTGCATGGAGGTCCACATATTTCCTTCCTCTCTACTATCTGCCTCTCTTCCAACACAGTATAATAGGTGGTGTCATTGACCATGAAGTCATATTGTTTCTGTTCTGCACCTCACCAGACAGATCCTAGGCAAGTCATTTAAACTGTCCAACTCTTGGCCTTCTCATCTTTAAAACGATGTAACAGTACCACCCACAGTGTGTTACCATAAAAGTGAAAGATCCACTGCACATTCCCATAGTGCCCCAGGCTCATAGTGAACCTTTCTATGGTACTAGAGCTGTTAGTATCTCTATTCCCCCGTCAATCCCCCAGACAGCTCTGCCATCTCATCTCCATCTCTAAACACAAACACCATGGCCTTTAGCATTCTCAAAGCAGAAGTATATGTACTGATGAAAACAATTTTTTAATATTTTTATGGAGGAAGAAGTGAGGTAAACGATGAAGTGACGCTTATGTGTGACCTAAGCCATGTGTCAAAGTCTAGTTTCCCAAAGAGACTGGCCGGGAGAAATACCCAGTATTTCTGGGCAACTGTGAAACTTTGATTTACACAGATGCAACAACACCCGCTGAATTAACCTGTGATATTTGTTAAAACCTACCTCTGCCTAAAACATTCTCCTCCTGGCATGCTAAGAGACAGAAGCATTAAACATTTACTGAGACACTTCAAGATAGTCTCAGGTCACAGGTGAGATTTATTTGGCATACTTTAAGTGCACATAACACAGCGGGAGATACACAGGGAATGTACCTGAGGTTGTTTTTTTTTCAATCAGCTTCCTCTGTGACTTTTACACTATAATTTATTTTTAAAGAAGCATCATAGTTTTCTGGGTGCCATAATAAAATCTAAAATAAATGCTTTTGCCCAGATAAGCACTATTAAAAGGAAAGGATACTGAATTCATTTAAATACATTTCCAAAAGATTGATTTTCCCAAGGGAGTGAACATATCCTATTTTTTTAATTATTCTTGAAGTTTTGCCCATCAACTGACAATTTCCTACAGAAAGGAAGCAAAACAACCTGGCTTTCCTGACAGCAAAGAGCTATAATAATACTAGAATGAAACGGATTTGTCACTTACCTTATCTATTTTAATGTCTGAGTTACTAGAAGTCAGAAATGAAATAACCCCCACGCTAGTGAACACAGTTGCTAAGAATATATTCAGCTGAAAGTTAAATTCAAAGTCAACTTTTCCCAGTTTTTGAAGATTAACATACGCAGTCTTAATGCTAAACAACAGATATGATGAGTTATACAAAATTAAAGAAAATGTAGTCATATTTGCTTCATTTTTCCAACTACTTTTCTACTCTTCTCAAAAGCCCAGCATCTGCCATCATAGCTGCTAACAGCAGGATGTCTGGGTGATCCATAGCGAAAAGTCACTCAGTTGTGTCTGACTCTTGGGACCCCATGGCCTGTAGGCTGCCAGTGTCCTCTGTCCATGGAATTCTCTAGGCAAGAACACTGGCATGGGTAACCATTCCCTTCTCCAGGGGATCTTCCGACCCAGGGACCAAACCCAGGTCTCTAACATCGCAGGCAGATTCTTTACTGTCTAAGTTACTGGGGAAACCCGGGTGATATATAAGTATCTGGTTAAGCCCTCCACAACAAGCCCCAGATCTTCCCGTTTTAGCACAGTTCCACTATAGAAGTTGTGATTTTTTTCCCTTGTCACTGAACTTGGTTCAGGTCATCATGAACTCTGCCAAAAGCAATGATTTCTCTTGAAGAGTGGTGATCGTTATATAACATTGTGAAGGTACTTAATGCACATAATTGTGAAACATGCACTTAAAAATGATTTAAAATGGTGAATGTTGTGTTGTATACATTTTAATAAAAAAAGTAATTATAACTTTTATTTCTAAGCAGCAGAAGAGGCTTGCTTCCCAGAGGGTCCTGGCCTTCTTTTTCCAATAGGTCCACCACTTCTGTATCATTGCAAGCCAAAGGCAGAGGCTTTTTGTAGTAATCACAGGCATATAAAATAAAATTGTGTCTTTTTACTCTTTCTCTTCTCCTTCAAAAGACAGAATGCAATTTCCCTATGAACGTACAGGGTCCCTCTTGAAACAAACTGAATGTGGGAGGTACCATGCTGTATAAATTGAGAGGATAGATGGCTACATGCATTTCACCTTCTTTCCTGCTTGCTCAGACTCATGCTGGCTCCCTCAACTACCACAAAGGGAGCCCAACTACCCTGAGGCCACCATGCTGTAAGGAAGCCCAAAACAACCCACACAGGGAGGCCAATAGAGAAGCCCTAAGATCACAGGAGGACAGAGATGCAGCCCTCAGCTTCTCCAGCTTCAGTCACTGACTGCAACTGCGTGAGGCACAGAACCAAAATTATTGTTGTTGATTTTGACCCACAAATTGCAATGCAGCAATAGAGAACTAGAGGAGAATTTAATACCTTAAAGTGGATACCATAATAAAAACTAAAAATATTTCTCTCTTCAAGAGAAAGCATTGCTTTTGGCAGAAGACTAGTGGAAGCTTGAAGGAAAGTATGGAAAATATTAGAAGATTAAGGAAAGGAGATCCTTTTATATAGTAATAGAAAGCTGAACAAAGCTGTCGTCTGAAGTCACATGGGAAATAGAAAACGCACCAGCGAGCTTGGTGGTAGAGCTAAGGACGCCTCCGGGCAGAGCGCCGGGAGCTGCCGGGTTCCCTTGAGCTGCCGGTGGTGAGGTGAGAGAAGAGACGGTCTAAAATGCAGTTATTCAGGTTTCGAATGGGATTTGAAGAGTGTGCAAAGGCCCTTGAAACAGTTTTTTCAGCTAGCGAAAGCCTCCCAAACTAAGAAAGGGTCTCAAGCCAAAGATCACATCCAAAATGTGACTAAGGATTATCAGAAAGACCTAAGGCACCTTAGGCAGACAAAAAGGCAAAAAAGGCCTTAAAGCAATGCCTTTCAGTTAAACAAAAGGGTTTCTGTGAACTTTAAGAGAAACTTAAGAACCTTAGCCACCTCAGAGCTACAGTGAAAGTAGAAAGGGCGTACCTTGAAGATATCTGTGGGTGTGGCTTTTGTCTAATGAAGCAAATCAGATTAATACACAAGAAGCCTATAATATTTAAAAAAAACTATATTTGAGAGTATTAAAAATTAAAAGAGGGCTTTGCATTTTAATTTTCAAAGACTGAAAGCAAGATGAGAAAACTAATCAAATGCAAATACAGACTCATCTTATATTTCCTACCTATAGTCACTTCCTGTATTCTATTTCCAATCTAACAGTCACTTCTCCAAGAAAACTTAATTCTATTTATTGAAGGATGGTACTAGAAGCCAAGATCTGAGGACTTGGTGTACTCATTGCCTCTGAGATGTCACTGTTTCTAGGTTTTCTCAGCTAACAGGACAAGGAAATATATCTATGTGTATAGATTCTTGTATATATATGCATATTTATTAATATTTCTCTCTATATATCTGTGTTTACATTAAGCAAAACATGAGTTCACAGTGATCGCTTTAATGCTAATTTATTACATGGATCACTCCTGCTTCCTCCCTTCGCTTATTTCTAAACTCGACAGCAACAGTGAGAGAGTGGTTTCTATAACCACCATCCATTTAGTTTCTTTCCCATGGGGGTATGGGTTACAATTCTAACACTGCTATACATGTATACTGGTATTGAATAATTAAGTAAATGGGTGACTAATGTTAGGGCTGGAGCAGGAACTATACAGGATGAGCCTGGAGTATTTCACTGTGCCAGAAAACACACAGTCTGATAGGGAATCTCAAAGGGCTACAAGTGAAAGAATCCAATAGCCAAACCTATAAGCAAACTAAAAAGGAATATTGCATTACAACCCAAAGTAAAAAATAAGTATTCATGAGCTTATACTGATATAAACGGGCTTCCCTTATGTCTCAGCTGGTAAAGAATCCATCTGCAATGTGGGAGACCTGGGTTTGATCCCTGAGTTGGGAAGATCCCCTGGAGAAGGGAAAGGCTACCCACTCCAGCATTCTGGACTAGAGAATCCCATGGACTCTATAGTCAGTCCATGGGGTTGCAAAGAGTCAGACACGACTGAGCAACTTTCACTGATATAAACAAACACTTGAATAAATAAATGAAAGAAAACACAAATATGCAGAGTAATTCCAAAAAATTTTATATATATATTCTCCATTCTCCCACCCCAGGAGGTGAAGCATAATTCCCCAAATTTTGTGTCATGCATATAATGACTTCCTTCCAAAAAGTATATTTGGGAAAGGTGGAAATGTCAACTGTACAGTTGAGAAACCTAACAAACACGACCTTTACTCGATAATCAAAGTCAACATCAACAGTGATGTCACGTTGATCACATGAACCCTTGATATGATGCAACACTTCACCTTAGAAGTTTTCTTCCCCAAACCTACAGCTCTAGTCTAACAATGGGAAGAACATCAGACAAACCACAATTGAAGGACATTCTACAAAATATCTGACCCTTCAAAACTGTCAAGGTAGTTAAAAACAGGGTAAGTCTAATAAACTGTCACAGCTAAGAGGAGCTGAAGAAGATGTCACAAGTAAATGTAATATAGTATCTTTGATGGCATTCTGGCACAGTAAAGTAACATTAGAAAACTAATAAAATCTGAATAATGCTGAGTTTAGTTAACAGTTGTGTATCTGTATTGACTTGTTAATTGTGACAAATGAACGTAAGATGAAAGATGTTAATAACAGAGGAAATTGAACATACATAACAATTTTCCTTACAATTTATTTACAACAATCTTTATAATTTTTCTGTAAATCTAAAACTATTCTAAAATAAAAGGTTTATTTAAAAGAAAACAAATTAAAGAAGAAACTGGATCATCCTTAGGCCATGACAGGGTTGCTACACCAATACAGGTTTACCTACTGCCAAATTTTTATTGCACAGAGAAAATTTCCATGTTGCTAAATTTATCTTGATATAATTTTCAAATCTTTCCAGTCAGAACAAGGAAATGAAAATGAGTATACTGGATTTTTGAGGTGTGAGATAAGAATGACAGAACTGAGAAAAGGAAGATGCATAGAAAGAATTAAGTTCTTTCTGAAGCATATTATTTTATAAGAGCCCACATTTTAATGTCATATTTGTGTGAGTAACTACACATTTTTAACTGAAAGAATGATCCATCTTCCCCAGTTGAAAAAAGATCTCTAATTGTTGTTGGTGGGTTGTAATATGGGAAACAAAAGAATGTTTAAAAGCAACAACAATAATATGCTGAGTAGACTCTAAAAACAACACAAGGTAGCCAAGTTTGGTGGGGATCAGTGGGAATAACAAAGTTGACAAGAGTTGACAAAGTTGACAAGAGTATTCAGGAAGTGATTTTTAAGATAGGGTGTATTAGAAGGAAAGTTGGATATAAAATGTCGTGTCACCTCGGTCAAGACCCCTGGTGTTACCTGTGATCCTCAGAGGATTATTCTTGTCTGGCTGGTTGGAAGCCCCTGCCATCTGAGGCAAAGGGGATGATATATCTAGTAGTTCCTTTGAGATTTTGCATACTTCTAAGCAGAGGACACAGAGGTTCAGTTCATGAGTGAAAGTCTCAGGAGACTCCTCAGAAAAAGTCCAGGCCCCTTTGGTCAGCTGAGCAGTTCAACTAGTTACTGTCTAAGGTCAAGGATGCCGTATCCATATCATCAATTCAACAGGCAGTGAGGAAGTGCATTTAGGTTAGAAACTCAGATATTCACGTCTAAGGAGAAGCAGCATTAACAAAATAGAAATATAATGAGATCAGAAATAAAAAGCAGAATGTGGGAACCAAGTAAAGCCCACAACCTCAGCAATGAAGGTACAGTGAAGTGGAAGGGGGAGACTGTGATTTTTGTTCTGTGGCTATTAAGAAGAAACTCTCCAAAACAAATCAGTGATAAAAGCATGTATTATCTGTTTGCTTCTGGTTATAAGTCACTCTCTAGAAGCCCCTGAAGGTCACATCTACATCATTTCCCACAGTTTTAACAAGGTGGGTATGGAGGTAAAATTTTGGTCCCTAACTTTGACACCCTAGGAACTGAAGGTGTTCTAGAGGCAAACTTTCATTTTATTTCCTTTTTCAGAATACTCCATGTCTCATTTCATAAATTAAAAACGTGGCAGGATATATTTAATTGTAATTTCCTCCTCGGCCTATGTAAAGTTCAGTCTGAAACAGCTTCAGAGTGTTTCATTTTAATGACTGAAATGTGTATTCAATTCCTATAAAAATCCAAAGCTCCATTCCGAATGCAGTTGACATTCTCCAGCACATCATTTAAATTTCTCCTAGTAATTTTCTGCCTTCTGTGAGACAGTGATATTACATTGCCTCAAGGCATTTTGCATATTTTGTTGATTTTAACTTTTAAAGTCCTGGTGGTTTTTACTCTCTCATTATGTCCCTGCTCATGTCCCATATTTTCTCTACTGTTCTAGGAAGCAGTGAGGAAGTTGAAATAATTTGTGTGAGTATAAAAAGCAATTTCTAAGTGATGGGGACAGAAGAGGGTTTGAGACAGAAGCATCGATGAAGACATCAGGAGTTAAGGAAGTTTATTCTGGTTATGATGGCTATGAAATGACTGAATTCTTCTGCCTACTACATAGAAGACTGCAAAATAAAATGGAAGCTGAGGTCTAGAATCACTTTCAGCATTTAGGAAAAAAAAATGATAAAACCACTAGATTATTTGAGATTTCTTACACAAAAGAATAGGAAAGGCATGGGAGGAAAAGGCAGAGTACTCCAAGTCTCTGAATTTTCAAATGTCAACTCTGTTAAGTGGAGAAGAAACACTTGACTGAAAACAGGAGAGAAGAATAAGCCAACCTGATCAAAAGGCAATGCCAAGAGCCATTATATCTAATAAAAATTTTCAAATACCTCTATTCTGCTGTAATAGCATGAAAAGGAAAAACCTGTGGCATATCTAATTAGCGTGTGTGTGTGTATGTTCTTAGTCACTCCGTTGTGTCCAACTCTTTGCAACGCCATGGACTGTAACCCACCAGCCTCCTCCGTCCATGGGGCTTTTTCAAGGCAACTTTTTCAAGGGTTGTTATTTCCACCTCCAGGGGATCTTGCCAACCTAGGGAGCAAAAACGTGTCTCCTGCACTGCAGATGGATTCTTCACTATTGAGCGATTGTGTGTGTGCGCTCAGTCATGTCCGACTCTGCGACCCCATGGACTGTAGCCTGCCAGACTCCTCTGTCCATGGGATTCTCCAGGCAAGAATACTGGAGTGGGTTGCTGTTCCTCCTCCAGGGAATCTTCCCAACCCAAGGATTGAACCCATGTCTCTTACATCTCCTGCATTGGCAGGCATATTCTTTACCACTCAGCCACCTGCAAAGCTCATGTTGAACAATTAGGAAGCGTCTAGTTAACATATAGATGTGCCTTCCCCAGTGGCTCAGTGGTAAAGAATCTGCCTGCAATGCAGGAGACACAGGTTTGAACCCTGGGTCCAGAAGATCCCTTGGAGGAGGAAATGGCAACCCACTCCAGTATTCTTGCCTGGGAAATCCCATGGACAGAGGAGCCTGGTGGGCTGCAGCCCATGGGGTCACAAAAGAGTCGGACACAACTTAGCAACTCAACAACAATCTATCTTTATCGGGCTTCCCAACAGTGAAGAATCTGCCTGTAATGCAGGAGGACCAGGGTTCGATCCCTAGGTTGGGAAGATCCCTTGGAGAAGAGAACAGGTACGCATTCCAGTATTTTTGTCTGGAGAATTCCACGGATAGAGGAACCTGGTGGGCTACAGTCCATGGGGTCAAAATAAGTTGGACATGACTGAGTGACTAATACACACACACAGTTAACAGATACATGTATTATATATTTTACCAATATAACTTCCATTGCAGTATCAAGAACACGACACATATTCCCAGGTACTTGTAAACTTTAAACAGTAGTATTCTTCACAAATATTTTTAATCTTTACCCCTCACTTCTCATCTATCTGCTTTCTTTGGCCTAGATCTTTTTCATTTATCCATCCATTGATCCATCTATCCAACACCTACTGAGAAACGCCAAAGTGGTAGATTAAAGATGGTCACACATTCTTTGACATTTCTCAAATTGAGATGAGGATGGAGGGGTCTAGTTCTCTTCCTTTTGAATCTAGATGGGCTCTGCAAAACCTCCAACTAATTAGAATTGACCAGGCAGAATGAATGCTGTTCCTTTTTTGAGCCAGGCCTTAAAAAACTGGGAGCTTCTACTACTTATTTTTTGAATTCCCTGTTCTGGGAGAAAGTCAGTTACCTTGTGAGAGGTTGAATCCCCCGAATCTACCACAGTATGAGAAAGCCCAGGCTAACCACACACAGAGGCCATGTGAGAAAGATGGGTAATCAGCCCAAGTGGCAGACCTGTGTGTGATGACTCCAGCCACAAGCCATCAGACTGCGACCACATGAATGACCCTAAGAAAACAATCAGCCACCGAGCTGTCAACTCAGACAAGATAAAAGATATATTGTTATTGTCACCAAGTTTTGGAATGGAATACTACATAGCAACGGATAGTCAGAATAACCATATCCAATGTAGAATGCTGGGAGGATACAGGGGAAAGTAAAACAAGGATCCCTTTCTCTAGAGAAAAGTAGAACACTTTTAATTCACATTATGAGAAGTAGTTTAAAAGTGACTAATTATATAGGAACATAGAGGAATGAACGATTAATTATAGCCCAGGTCAGGTTTTCTAAATGCTCATTGTTGAAGAAAAAAGACAGGTGAGTTGCACTATGTGAATTATTTAAATTCTCAGTTTCCCTATTTATAAATCTTCAGTTCAGTTCAGTTCAGTCACTCAGTCGGGTCTGACTCCTTGTGACTCCATGGACTGCAGCACGCCAGGCCTCCCTGTCCATCACCAATCTTATCAGGATTAAATAGATGAATCATATAAAATGCTTAGAATATGGTCTGGCCCGTGGTAAATGATCAGTATATACTAGCTTTTATTGTTATTACTATCAGCGGCTTCAGCACCAGCAGCAGTAGTAATGGCAAGCATCTTCATCTCCAGATGTAACTGAAAGACTAGTAACTCCGCCAAGTTATTTCTGCCTGCCTGTGGTGGTAAACGAGTCCAGAGGTACGCGACTGCTTATCACACTGAAGTTCTTTTGAACATCTTTGATCTTCAACCGTCACCAAATATTGCTGCAAGTCACACTAGTCTGTCTAAAATTATTGTTTCTAAAGGGTGTAGAGAGGAAAGGCACTGTGGCATAATGTTTAATCCTGTTTTGAGCATACACGGGCTGTAAGGCTTCCTGTGCTTCATTTGTCTTATCTTTGAAATAAAAATAATCGTTTATCTGCCTCAAGAACTTACAGTGAGGATGAAATGTATCAACACATGTGTAGTCCTTAGCAGGTAGTGTTGAATAAATGTTCGTTACTATTATTATTACTACTGTTATTACCTCCATTGACAAGTACAAATAATCCACTCTCCACTACACACTAGGCATTTTTATATATTATTAATGAGCCATTCAATAACATTTGATCATAACTGTTACCATTTCTATGATAAAACTGAGGTTTGATAACATTAATATTTGGAAAAATAAAAAACCAAAAGAACAAAAATAATTCAATATTTGTCTTTCAACATTTTCTTGCTCCTCATAATTTATCTTAATTTTGTCTTGTTGACTCACTACTTCTTTGAGTGTTGTGACCTTAAGGCAACTACTTTACTGTTTATTACTATTTTAAGAAAAACCCAGACTTCTGGTTAAAGCATATTCACAGTGGATTATTTTCTTCTTCTGCCACCAATTCTCAACACATATACAGTACATTTCATAAAATGACAGTATGAACTACTCTTTTCAACCCTCTCAGAAATACATTTAGTAGTATGTTTGTGGATGGCAAAATGATGTCAATGCATTTATCTATCTGCCTTTCTACTATCTAATTGTAGATCAACATAGGGTATTTGATGTATACTGTGGACTATAAGAGCTGTCCTCAATACTTTTGAAAATGGGTTATATCAAAAGCTTTAAGCATGAATTCATGACACTCTATTTAGAATTAGAAATCCACAAATTTCAGAGTAGCTTATTCTATATTGATTCTTCTGTGGAAGTGACGTAGTTTAGAGACTATGCTGGCTAAAATTTTCTCCCTTAAAAAATAAGCAAACAAACAAAATAGTAAAACTCATTTTTTGTTTCAGAGAAACCCTTGCAAGTGTTTCTAAGAATAGATAAGATTTCATCAAATAGGACTTCGATTTCTACCTCTGTTTATGATGTATGATACATACATACAAGAATATATGTACATATGCATATTACACACACACACACATGCAATTTTGACAATGTTGGGGTACTGCTGAAGCACAGAACTTAAGAAGTCAGATTCTATTGCTGCTACATAAGCAGTCCAACTGCTCTGAGGACACCATGCTGTAAAACCAAACCACACGTAGAATCCAGATGGAGACACTCAGAACTACCTGAAAAGACAGGCCCCACATTACGTGAAGAGCCTGTCCCCAGCAGTTCCAGCATGCACTGTCTCAGCTCCACATCGCTGACTGCAACTTCATACAATACCCTGAGCTGAATCTTTCCAAATTTTTTACTCACAGAAACTGTGAGCAATAACAAAATAAAGATTGCTGTTTCAAACCACAGAAACAAAGACAATAAAAGGAGAGATGGAAAACATACTTTCTTCAGGAAATCTGCCAATTTATGGAGCACAGTGAAAGACCAAGATTCTGGATAATGGGTCTAGTCAGGAGGCACTTGCAAAAAGGCAGGGAACCCACAGAAAACTTGTGAAAATATCAAGGTACTGGAGAGAGAAAACTTGGGAGTTCAAGACTGCCACACAGAAATCTTCAAAATTAACAGATAGGTTTTCCATTTTATCAGCTGCCCTTCTCACATCACACCCAAAAAAATGGCTACATTAAAAGACACTGATCATAACAAGCATTGGTAAGCATGTGGAGTGAGTCAAACTCTCAGAGATTTAAAGTGTTATAGCCACCTGCACATCTATTTGGCACTCAATATCCACTAGTAATGAATGTGTACATTCCACTCTTAGATATAAACTTGGGTGTACATTTAGCAGAAATATCTATATATACTCATGAAAAGGCAAGTACACTAGTACATAGCAGCACTATACTTAATAGAGTAAAACAAGAAACAATTCAAATGTTCAACACGGCAGAATGAATGAATAAATGCAGTAACTAACAAGAGTGAATGAACTACTTCTACATGCAATAGCACAGTTTAATCTTACAAACATTATATTGATTGAAATAAAGCCAAACACAAAACAATTCATTTTTATTCCATTTATATAAAGTTTAAAAACAGGGAAAATTAATCTATGCTATGAGAAGTTAGGATAATGATTACTTTGTGAGCACAGTAACTGCAAGTTGCTATTAGTGGGGTTCTGGGATGCTGCCAATATTGTATTTCTTGATCAGGTGCTGGTTACATGGATATTTTTTCTTGTTGGAAATTCATTGAGCTGTATACTTATGATGTGTACATATCTCTATATAAGCTATGCTTATCAGTCTTGTCTGACTCTTTTCGACCCCACGGACTGTAGCCCTCCAGGCTCCTCTGTCCATGGGGTTTCCCAGGTAAGAATACTGGAGTGGGTTGTCATTTCCTTCTCTAGGGGATCTTCCTGACAAAGGGATCAAACCCACATTTCCTGCACTGGCAGACAGATTGTTTACCACTATACCACCCAAGAAGCCACATAAGCTTTACCTCAATAACTCTTTTTTTTTTTTTTAATAAGATCTTGCCCCTGTGTTTTCACGGGTTTCCGGGGCCCCTCCAGGTTTTTAGTGAAGAGCTATGAATTATCCCATCCTGCCTCTAGCAAGGGGAGGAAAAGTAACCATTCTGAAATACATCGAGAACATTCTCTATTATCAAAGGCTTACTGTCCAAGCAAAAAGACTCTACCAGCACCTTACTCTATGTAAAGGGTAGGGCCTTCACCCAACTTCAGATCCCTCTAGCCTTCCTGTTTCACCTAAAAGGGAAAGAAGAAAGCAAAGAAAAATGAAAGTCAAAAATTGGGGACATAGGTACATTAAATGACTTTAAGTCATAAAACTGTAGATCACTTTTCCTCCACCACACCTTTCTACCACACCAACAGGACTCCAGTGTAATAGCAATGAAAACAATGATAACAATGAAAGAGCTGCAATATGCAGACTTTATCTAAAGAGGAGTTCTTAGGGAAACTTTCAAAAAGAGGGAGACAAAAGCTAGGACACTTCAGGAATCTAAAGCCAGTGGCACCTATGGCTAGAGCAAACATTAAACACAGCTCAGCTTCTAGCCAGAGAATCACAGAACTTCACACTAACAGCCTGT
The DNA here is from genome assembly GCF_910594005.1 of Cervus elaphus. Taxonomy (NCBI): domain Eukaryota; kingdom Metazoa; phylum Chordata; class Mammalia; order Artiodactyla; family Cervidae; genus Cervus; species Cervus elaphus. The sequence goes on from NC_057840.1 coordinate 13,615,435, forward strand.
TTACAATTCCTATTACTTCACGCCTGACCTTAAACAAACAAACAAAAATCACAAGGCAAGCAAAAGGAAAAGAAAAAGGAAGATTTTCAGGTTGGACCAATACATATTTTTAATACACAGTATAAACTATCTCCTGAAGAACTGAATTAATCTACTCAATTCCAGGTAATATTTTTCTTCATTGGGCATAAGACTTAGTTACCCGTTTGAGTTGTGAATAGTATCAAACTTTTGGAGATTGTTATCCTGAGTTTAAGTAACACATTTTCTGCCAACATGCTGAATAATATTCTTTACCTCAGATCTCTTCTCAAATGTCACCTCATCAGTGAGTCCCTACTGCACTTAAAATAGCAGCACTTCTCCACACTCCTGATCCACTCTCCCTGTTTGTATTTCTTCATAGGATATACGTGTTCACCTGACACATTATAAATCTTGAAAGTGAAAGCGTTAATCGCTCAGTCGAGTCTGACTCTTTGCAACCCCATGAACTGTAGCTGGCCAGGCTGATCTGTCTTTGGGATTCTCCAGGCAAAAATACTGGAGTGGGTATTCCCTTCTGCAGGTGATCTGCTAGAAAATCTTACTAAGTGTTTATTACTTGCCTCCCTGTCTAGAACGTAAGATTCTTGACATCTGTCTTATTTGTTAACTACCCACCCCTGCCCAAAGTGCCTATGACAATTAAGTGTTTGGTAAACACATGCTGGGCTTCCCAGGTGGCACCAGTGGTAAAGAACCCACCTGCCAATGCAGGAGACACAGGAGACCAGGGTTGGATCCCTGGGTCAGGAAGATCTCCTGGGAGAAGGAAGTAGCAACTCACTCTAGTATTCTTGCCTGGAGAATTCCCATGGACAGAGTAGACTGGGCGGGTACAGTCCATGGAGTGGGCAAGAGTCACACACAAGTGGGCAACTGAACAACAACAAGACAAATCGACAACAAATACATGTTAAGTAAATGAATAAATAAACACTTCATAAACATTTATTTATAGAGAAATAAAGATACCAGTGGTCATGTACGGATGTGAGAGTTGGACTCTAAAGAAAGCTGAGCACTGAAGAATTGATGCTTTTGAACTGTAGTGTTGGAGAAGATTCTTGAGAGTCCCTTGGACTGCAAGGAGATCCAACCAGTCCATCCTAAAGGAGATCAGTCCTGTGTGTTCATTGGAAGGACCGGTGCTGAAGCTGAAACTCCAGTACTTGGGCCACCTCATGCAAAGAGCTGACTCATTGGAAAAGACCCTGATGCTGGGAGGGATTGTGGGCAGGAGGAGAAGGGGACGACAGAGGATGAGATAGCTAGATGGCATCACCAACTGGATGGGCATGAGTTTGAGTCAACTCCAGGAGTTGGTGATGGACAGGGAAGCCTGGTGTGCTGTAGTTCATGGGGTCGCAAAGAGTTGGACACGACTGAGCAACTGAACTGAACTGAAAGATACCAGACTGTAAGATTGAATAAATTGTTACCCTGTACTAAGAGCTGTGCTAGGCCCTTGCAAGCATCCCATCCTGCACCGCGCGAGGTCACTGCGAGGTCACCGTGCGGTCAGCGGGCCAGGAACGTGGCAGCCCTAATGGCGCAGGCGCAGATGTACCCGCTGACTTCAGACTTGTACAAGGACATGCTTCTTAAGGACCACTACTGCATCCTGATCCTGTATTTCTAGACGTTGCCAGAGAAGGACTGTCTTCTTGGAGTGGTCAAAAACCTGGTTTAACAGTAACTCCAAGAGGGTGAGTCTGTCCAAAATCACCACCGCCGTGGGTCTAAATATCAGCTCTGTGACTGCAAGAAAGGCTCGCTTCGTGCTCCAGAGGAGGCAGGAAGAACTGCAGTCGTTGTGGGACAAGGCCAAGCGGAGGGCCACGGCTCCTGTACATCATGGACTCCATAGAGAGGAGAGGCTGTCCGAGGAGAGACACAGCCAGAAGGGACACTGCCAGTCAAAGCGTTGGAGAAGGTGGTCTTGAGTGAAGTGCTGGGCGATGTCCCCATCCTGATTCCGGCCAGCAGGCAGGATGTATCGATTTGTGTATCTGCACCATTTAGACGGCATAGAGACTGCACCTCCAAGATCCACAAGCATGACAGCTCGGCCCTCACTGGGCAAAGGCTGAGGGAAGGCGTCTAGTGGACGGCGAAGTGCATCGTGCCCAACGTGCGCCGGCTGCCCAGGCTGCCAGAGATCACGCAGGCACAGCCGCATCCGCTGGTGCCGGCCACTGCTCATCCCTCGGTTCAGAAAGGGCTCCTGCCGCCGCAGTGCAGCCCAGGCAGGCTAGGTTTGCTGGGTTCGTTTGCCTTTTCATTTTTACATCTGCTTTGTTTAAAACAAAAAGATAAACAAACAAACAAACAAAAAAAAAACCCAAAAAAACCTGTGTAAATATCTGTAGATTTTACATGGATTACCTTATTTAAGTTTCACAACAACTCTCTTTGTAGGCACTATTATCCCTTTTGAAAATGATAAAGCTAAAGAACAGAGATAAATCATCCAGCACACCCCTGAGTCTGAACATTTTTTTTTTTAGGTCTTCTAGAATTTTGGCTAAACACCAAACTTTGTAAAACAGAAATGATAGGGACCCACTCAGCCCAAAGAAGAGTTAATTATTAACACACATGTCTGAGGGAACTTTGAAGATATGCCAAACAACTATACCAACATCAGACTGTCACACATGTCCAGAGTAGATACCAAAAGCTTGGAAAGGGTTTTCTGGAAGTAAAACAGTTGTCATTTCAGAGTCATTATTCAGTGCAGTTCAGTCACTCAGGCATGTCTGACCCTATGGCCCCATGGGCTGCAGCACGCCAGGCTTCCCTGTCCATCACCAACTCCAGGAGCTTACTCAAACTCATGTCCATTGAGTGGGTGATGCCATCCAACCATCTCATCCTCTGTCATTCCCTTCTCCTCCCGCCTTCAATCTTTCCCAGCATCAGGGTCTTTTCCAAGGAGTCAGTTCTTCCTATCAGGTGGCCAAACTATTGGAGTTTCAGGTTCAGCCTCAGTTCTTCCAATGAATATTTAGGACTGATTTCCTTTAGGATGGACTGGTTGGATCTCCTTGGTGTCCAAGGGACTCTCAAGAGTCTTCTCCAATACCACAGTTCAAAACCATAAATTCTTCAGAGCTCAACTTTCTTTATAATCCAGCTCTCACATCCATACATGACTACTGGAAAAACCATAGCTTTGACTAGACAGATCTTTGTTGGCAAAGTAATGTCTCTGCTTTTTAATATGCTGTCCAAGTTGGTCATAGCTTTTCTTCCAAGGAACAGTCAAAGGCTTTGGCATAGTCAATAAAGCAGAAGTAGATGTCTTTCTGGAACTCTCTTGCTTTTTTGATGATCCAACAGGTGTTGGCAATTTGACCTCTGGTTCCTCTGCCTTTTCTAAATCCAGGTTGAACATCTGGAAGTTCATGGTTCACATACTGTTGAAGCCTGGCTTGGAGAATTTTGAGCATTACTTTGCTAGCATGTGAGATGAGTGCAATTGTGAAGTGGTTTGAACATTGCTTGGCATTGCCTTTCTTTGGGATTGGAATGAAAACTGACCTTTTCCAGTCCTGTGGCCACTGCTGAGTTTTTCCAAATTTGCTGGCATACTGAGTGCAGCACTTTCACAGCATCATCTTTCAGGATTTGAAATAGCTCAGCTGGGATTCTGTCACCTCCACTAGCTTTGTTCATAGTGATGCTTCCTAGGGCCTGCTTGACTTCGCATTACAGGGTATCTGGCTCTAGATGAGTGATCATACCATTGTAGTTATCTGGGTCATGAAGATCTTTTTTGTATAGTTCTTCTGTGTATTCTTGCCACCTCTTCCTAATATCATCTGCTTCTGTTAGGTCCATACCATTTCTGTCTTTTATTGTGCCCATTTTTGCATGAAATTTTCCCTTGGTATCTCTAATTTTCTTGAAGAGCGCTCTAGTCTTTCCCATTCTATTCCATTTCCTCTATATCTTTGCCTTGATCACTGAGGAAGGCTTTCTTATCTCTCCTTGCTATTCTTTGAAACTCTGCCTTCAAATGGGTGTATCTTTCCTTTTCTCCTTGGCCTTTTGCTTCTCTTTTTTTCTCAGCTATTTGTAAGGCCTCCTCAGACAACCATTTTGCCTTGCTGCATTTCTCTTTCTTGGGGATGGTCTTGATCACTGCCTCCTGTACAATGTCAGAAATCTCTGTCCATAGTTCTTCAGACACTCTGTCTATCAGATCTAATCCCTTGAATCTATTTGTCACTTCTACTGTATAATCGTTAAGGGATTTGATTTAGGTTGTACCTGGATGATCTAATGGTTTTCCCTACTTTCTTCAATTTAAGTCTGAATATTGCAAAAGGAGTTCATGTTCTGAGCCAGTCAGTTCTCAGTCTTGTTTTGGCTGACTCTATAGAGGTTCTCCATCTTTGGTTGCAAAGAGTATAATCAATCTGATTTCGGTATTGAGCATCTGATGATGTCCAGGTGTAGAGTCCTCTCTTGTGTTGTTGGAAGAGGGTGTTTGCTACGACCAGTGTGTTCTCTTGGCAAAACTCTGTTAGCTTTTGCCCTACTTAATTTTGTACTCCAAGGCCAAATTTGTCTCTTCTCCAGGTATCTCTTGACTTCCTACTTTTGCATTCCAGTCCCCTATAATGAAAAGGACACCTTTTTTAGTTGCTAGTTCTAGACCGTCTTGTACGTCTTCATAGAACTTCATTCAACTTCAGCATCTCCAGCATTACTGGTTGGGGCATGGACTTGGATTACTGTGATACTGAATGGTTTGCCTTGGAAATGAACAGAGATCATTCTGTCATTTTTGAGATCGCACCCATGTGCTGCATTTCAGACCCTTTTGTTGACTATGAGGGCTACTCCATTTCTTCTAAGGGATTCTTGCCCTCAGTAGTAGATATAATGGTCACCTGAATTAAATTCACCCATTCCAGTCCATTTTAGTTCACTGATTTCTAAAATGTCGATGTTCACTCTTGACATCTCCTGTTTGACCACTTCCAATTCACCTTGATTCATGGACCTAACATTCCAGATTCCATTCGACTTTCCTTCCATCACCAGTCACATGCACAACTGGGCGTTGTTTTTGTTTTGTTTCTGTCTCTTCATTCTTTCTAGAGTTATTTCTCCACTCTTATCCAGTAGTATATTGGGGACCTACTGACCTGGGGAGTTCATCTTTCAGTGTCCTATCTTTTTGCCTTTTCATACTGTTCATGGGGTTCTCAAGGCAAGGATGCTGAAGTGGTTTGCCATCCTCTGCTCCAGTGGACCATGTTTTGTCAGAATTCTCCATCATGATCCATCCATCTTGGGTGGCCCTATACTTCATGGCTCATAGTTTCATTGAGTTAGACAAGGCTGTGGTCCATGTGATCAGTATGATTAATTTTCTGTGATTGTGGTTTTCATTCTGTCTTCCCTCTGATGGACGAGGATAAGAGGTTTATGGAAACTTCCTGATGGGAGAGACTGACTGAGGGGGGATCCAGGTATTTTTTTAAGGGCAGGGCTATGCTCAGTAAATCTTTAATCCAAATTTCTATTGACGAATGGGGTTGTGTTCCCTCCCTGTTGTTTGAGCTGAGGCCCAACTATGTTGTAAGTAATGAAGATAATCCTTCAAAAGGCATTGCCACACTCAGTGCCCCTGACCCTACAGCAGGCCACTGTTGACCCATGCCTCTGCCAGAGACTCCTGGGCACTCATGGGCGAGTCTGGGTCAGTCTCTTGTTGGGTCGCTGCTCCTTACTGTTGGGTCACTGCTCCTTACTTGTAGGTCCTGGTGTATACAAGGTTTTGTTTGTGCATTCCAAGAGTCTGTTTCCCCAGTCCTGTGTAAGTTCTGGCATTTCTATGGTGGGGTTAATGGCAACCTCCTCCAAGAGGGCTTACGCCTTACCCAGGTGTGCTGCACCCAGAGCCCCTGTCCCTGTGGACAGGGCCACTGTTGACCCACACCTCTGCAGGGAACACTCAAACACTCAAAGGCAGGTCTGGCTCAGTCTCTGTGGGGTCTCCTAGTGCCTACAGGTTTTGTTTGATCCCTCTGAGCATCTCTGGCAGGTATGGGGTTTGATTCTAAATGCAATTTTGTAATTATTAGTCATTATCAATAGTCATTATTAGATTGAAGAAAAGGACTGTGGCTTTTCCTATATGCCTTTATCCTTTTCACATGTCCCTTCCACTCGAAAGCTGTTCTCCCCAAGAAAAGAATCCAAAGATGATTATCTCACTCCCATACTTGCTGAGCTTCAGAAACTTATAGACCCTTGAGCTCACTGAACCAAGGTGGGGTGCAGTGAGAGAACACTCAATAGCTTCACCTGTGTCCTCTGGAGTTCAGGAGTATTCATGGACATAGAATTAGATATCTACCTCTTATCTGGATAAGGCTGAAGTTAACTGAAGCAGCCCCTTTTGCAGGGCCTGAAGACAGGGAGCCACAACTCCCAATAGTTTTGTGTGACAGAGCCAGGATGAATCCATGTTGAAGTTCCTCATTTATGAAGATGGACTGCTGGTGGTAGAAGCTCAAAAGTGACTGTGGAATAAACCTACCAAACACACACACACACACACACACACACACACACACACACACACACACACACAAGGAAGTAGAGGAATAAATAAATAGATCCCCCACTAATTCAAGTCCACAAGCTCCAGGTCAGCATGTGTTAGGACAGGGAAGGAAGCTGTTTTTAAAAACTGGATTAAGATGTTAGTTATGCTGTAGTTGTCATGGAATTTATAACACATAGACTGCTTTCAATTGAAAGTTCTATGGGAGCTATGATATCCATCTGCTCTAGATATCATCAAGGGGTGAAGAAGGCTATATCAAAGCAAACAGGTTGAAAGTAGTAGTGAAGAAAAATTAAACTTTCCTGTTTGTACCCTATCAAGATTGGATTATTCCATAAACAGGGAATATTGATAACACTTAAACTTTAGCCTTAATATATCCAAAAATAAATAATTAAAAGGAATATAACATAATCTTAATTATCTCTAAAAAATATGGCAAAATCTGGGCTAGGAATCCATTTCCTATTGTGGTACCAAGGGTCTAGATTTGTAGTGTTAGTCTTGGCATAAATGGATTATTTTTGACACAGATTCCACAATTAATCTCAGTGAACCAGCTTGCATTTGCTCCAGCAGCCATATGTGGCATCTGAAATAGACAATAAAGACCAACACAACCCAACAAAGACTTTCTGCTAAGAGACTGTAAATTATCAAGATTATGTGTGAAGGGATAACAAAACATCTGCTTAGATGACAAAATAATAACCATGGCCATTGATGGAGTGATGTCAGTCACTATACAGAGTACTTCTTAACCTATGACATAGGTTCGTGATCATCCCCATACATTTAAATGTGAAAAAATTGAGGCATCAGTTCAGTTCAGTTCAGTCGCTCAGTCATGTCCAACTCTTTGCGACCCCATGAACTGCAGCACGCCAGGCCTCCCTGTCCATCACCAACTCCCGGAGATTACTCAAACTCATGCCCATCGAGTCGGTGATGCCATCCAGCTATCTCATCCTCTGTCGTCCCCTTCTCCTCCTGCCCCCAATCCCTCCCAGCATCAGGGTCTCTTCCAATGAGTCAACTCTTCCATGAGGTGGCCAAAATACTGGAGTTTCAGCTTTAGCATCAGTCCTTCCAATGAACACTCAGGACTGATCTCTTTTAGGATGGACTGGTTGGATCTCCTTGCAGTCCAAGGGACTCTCAAGAGTCTTCTCCAACACCACAGTTCAAAAGCATCAAATTTCGGTGCTCAGCTTTCTTCACAGCCCAACTCTCACATCCATACATGACCACTGGAAAAACCATAGCCTTGACCAGACGGACCTTTGTTGGCAGAGTAATGTCTCTGCTTTTTAATATGCTATCTAGGTTGGTCATAACTTTCCTTCCAAGGAGTAAGCGCCTTTTAATTTCATGGCTGCAGTGACCATCTGCAGTGATTTTGGAGCCCCCCAAAATAAAGTCTGACACTGTTTCCACTGTCTCCTCATCTATTTCCCATGAGGTGGTGGGACCAGATGCCATGATCTTAGTTTTGAGATTTAAAAACTCATTTGTCATCCAGCTGTTAGATAGCAGACAAGACTTGAAACCAAGTGTTTTGGATACAATCTATGATTCTTCTAATTTTTATGTAAGAGAGATGTCTCAAGTAGCAAAACAGAACTAGTCAAAATTCTTTAAAAGTACTTATGAAATTAAAAGAGAGTTCCCCTGTGTTTCCCTAAGAACCAGAACTAGTGTCAGAGGTGTCTGTTTTGAAAATTTTCCTCTGCCCAAAGTTGATTATAGCATTATTATAAATTTCTCTGTGCTTGTCTTTTCTTGGTCTTCAAACTCAGTATAGTGGGCAGGGATTCCTTTAAAGTCAAATTTAGCTGGAGGGAAAAAATTAATCATTAAAGGTGGACGGGCCCCAAAGGCTTACTGCCTCTGTTCTTTTATCTTTCCACTTACTTCTTGTAATACAAATATTACAAGATTACACATTTCTGCATATTTTCCTTTTTTAAAAAGCCCAAATATATATTGGTTTCATACTTTTGATTATTACTTTAGTAAAACTTCAGTTGAAATAAATATTAAAGGCTCAAAACTAGTGCATTCATTCTCTTAGCTACTAGGAGTGTTGCTGCCAGTGACTCTCAGTTGAGTTCATCTCTGGAAATTATTCTCGGTTGAAAGAAGTAGCCACAATCAATGTTAAAACACTTCTTTGAGGCCAGCTGGAACTTAATGGGTAGTCATAGTTATAGTACAAAGTTCTTGATCCTCTTGACTCAGTTGAGACAATTCTGAAAGACTATCCCAATTTCAGAAATCTCCACAGGATCAGGTGAGGCCTCTGTTGCAACTAATCACAGTTCAACTTCATCCTCTGCCTTATTTTGCCTTCCTCATTGCTCACTCTTGTCCTTCCCCAGTAAAGGCACTCCTTGATAAACCTGCATGCAAATCCTGGTGTCTTAGAGATTGCTTACTGGAGAATTTGACCTAAGAAATTTGGTACTAAAAGTATGCCTAGGAAGCAAACTCAGTAAGGTGATTTTGGAGCCAGATCCACAGCTGGCCATCTGGCAATAAGGACCCCATCATTTGCAGTGCAATTCTTAGAAATTTTACCAGTGCTGAATTGTAATGAGATACTAGTGAAATAGTGCAGACCACCACGTCGCCTACTACTGTGGCACAAGGACTCTTCTCTCATCAACTAGCAATAGCTAAGGGAGAAGTGACCAGTTAAAATTGGGAGAGAAAAGGCCAAGTTAAATTCATGAATTGGTTGACTCAGTATATGGGTATAAGCTGGAAATAAACTGCTTTCCTAACTCTGTTAAAATGATAATTCTTTTGTCTTAGCTAGCTGTCATAAATGTGCACAAAATTATTTTGTTGAAGTTTTTCTTTCTAAACAAGAAATGATAATTTTAAATACATACTTAAGTAATTCTTTCATGTCTTTCAAAGACCTGCACATTCTTTCCTTGCCTTCTTTGTGAGATAAAATTGCCAGAGCTGGCTACTGAAAACACAGCCTAGGAGTTCACATACTCATCGATTATTAAACAGTACTGTAATCTATTTCCTTTATTTCTACAGCCCTGACGAAAGGAACGCCCTGCTCCCTGCAGAGGTTCTTTTTTAAAATATGAAACAATGTAAAGTCTTTACCAAAGCCACCAATTTCCTGTATCTTTAAGCCTCTTTGTCTCATTTTTAAGAACCTCAAAAACAGTCATTAACAAAGCCAACAGTATTTCTCAACCTAAATTTGAATTTGATGTTTCAGTTTAAGTCTACTACAAAAACCATCTCCAGAAATGTGGTTATGGTTGCCTGAATAACGTTTGATTGAAAACAAAATAAAATCCAAACCCTTGCCATGTTAGGTTTTCCACTTCGTCTTTAAACTAATCCCCACTCGACACTATTCCAGCTACGTTGGCTGATATACAACTCACAAACATTTCTTGTCCTATTTTGAATGCCCTTCTCCCTTCTACCTACTGGTCCATCCCATCTCTCATGTCATCGCTTCCATAAAGTTTTTATGATCTACAGAGGTCATGAAAATATTTCCCATAGCTCATGGGAGAAAGACCCTAATCCTTAACACAGCCTAAAAGCTTCTGCATTATATGGCTTCTCTCTCTCTTTCTTGCTTTATCTTGCATGTTGCTCTCGAGATTTCATCCCTATGGGCATTTCCCCATTTATAGCACCATATTCTTCTTCCTAAGGGTTATTTGCACACCAGTCCCATTCCTATAACACTTTCTCTTGCCTGAAAATTTCAGCTCTAAAATGATCTTCACAACCTAGATAATCACAATGTTATGATCACTCACCTAGAGCCAGACATCCTGGAAAGCAAAGTCAAGTGGGCCTTAGGAAACATCACTATGAAGAAAGCTAGTGGAGGTGACAGAATTTCAGTTGAGCTATTTCAAATCCTAAAAGATGATGCTGTGAAAGTGCTGCACTCAGTATGCCAGCAAATTTGGAAAAACTCAGCAGTGGCCACAGGATTGGAAAAGGTCAGTTTCCATTCCAATCCAAAAGAAAGGCAATGCCAAGCAATGTTCAAACTACTGCACAATTGCATTCATCTCACATGCTAGCAAAGTAATGCTCAAAGTTCTCCAAGCCAGGCTTCACCAGTACGTGAACTGTGAACTTCCAGATGTTCAAGCTGGATTTAGAAAAGGAAGAGGAACCAGAGATCAAATTGCCAGCATTCACTGGATCATTGAAAAAGCAAGAGAGTTTCAAAAAAACATCTATTTCTGCTTTCTTGACTATGCCAAAGCCTTTGACTGTGCGGATCACAATAAACTGTGGAAAATTCTGAAGGAGATGGGAATACCAGACCACCTGACCTGCCTCTTGAGGAATCTGTGTGCAGGTCAGGAAGCAACAGTTAGAAGTGGACATGGAACAAGAGACTGGTTCCAAATAGGAAAAGGAGTACATCAAGGCTGTATATTGTCACCCTGCTTATTTAACTTATATGCAGAGTACATCATGAGAAATGCTGGGCTAGATGAAGCACAAGCTGGAATCAAGATTGCTGGGAGAAATATGAATAACCTCAGATATGCAGATGACACCATCCTTATGGCAGAAAGCGAAGAACTAAGGAGTCTCTTGATGAAAGTGAAAAAGGACAGTGAAAAAGTTGGCTTAAAGCTCAACATTCAGAAAGTTAAGATCATGGCATCTGGTCCCATTACTTCATGGCAAATAGATGGGAAAACAGTGACAGATTTTATTTTTTTGGGCTCCAAATCACTGCAGATGGTGAATGCAACCATGAAATTAAAAGACACCTGCTCCTTGGAAGAAAAGCTATGACCAACCTAGACAGCATATTAAAAAGCAGAGACATTATTTTGCCAACAAAGGTCTGTCTAGTCAAAGCTATGGTTTTTCCTGTAGTCACGTATGGATGTGAGAGTTGGACTATAAAGAAAGATGAATGCTGAAGAATTCACGCTTTTGACTATGGTGTTGGAGAAGACTTTTGAGAGTCCCTTGGACAGCAAGGAGGTCAAACAAGTCCATCCTAAAGGAAATCAGTCCTAAATATTCATTGGAAGGACTGATGCTGAAGCTGAAACTCCAATACTTGGGCCACCTGATGTGAAGAGCTGACTCATTTGAAAAGACCAAGGTGCTGGGAAAAATTGAAGGCAGGAGGAGAAGGGGATGATAGAGGATGAGATTGTTGGATGGCATCACTGACTCAGTGGACATGAGTTCGGATAAACTCCGGGAGTTGGTGATGGACAGGGAGGCCTGGTGTGCTGCAGTCGATGGGGTTGCAAAGAGTCAGGCACAACTGAGCGACCGAACTGAACTGAACTGAACTGAACTCTCTTTCATTCAGTGATTCTGTGCTTTTCTTTTTGGGCCAGTAGAAGTTTGCACAGAAGACCAGAAATAATAATGTAGGTATTTCCAGGAATAAGGAATTCAAAAGGAGAATGTATAGCCCACACAAGACTTTGGAAGAGTGGGAAGAGTGAGACCTAGGGAAAATGCCATTTGAAATCAAGACATGTCTACGGCCATACCACCCTGAATGCGCCCGATCTCATCTGAAATCAAGACCTGATAAAGTACAGAAGTCACTTAGGATCTCTGTTGGACCTTTGTGGCTAAGTCACAAGAGAAAGCCTAAAAACTGCTGGTGACACCTATCAGCTGTTTACCACAGCTCATGAAGTTTCCTTACCCCTTACAGGAGAAAACTGCCTTCCACTTCTTTTCTTATTTCTGAATCTCCCGTGAGAACCTCCCATTAGTGGAATCTAATCTACTAGGAATTTGGGACAATATAGTTTCCAGGCTTCCAGATAAGAATCAACACAATTTTTCTATCACGGACCAGATGGCGAATATTCTAGGTTTTGTCATCATAGCATGAAAAGTATATACATAGAGACACTGAAATTTGAATCTCAGATAGTGTTTACATGTTATAAGCTCGTGTTTTTCTTTTGATTTTTTCCCCCCAACCATTTACAGTTGTAAAAACCATTCTCAGCTCTGAGAGGTATGAAGCAGGTGGCAGGCTGAATTTAGACTATAGACAGTTATTTGCCAATCTTTATCCTAGACCTTGCAAAGCAGGAAGGCTAGATATGGTGCCGATATGCCAACGGACAATCTGGTCACTACCTAATAAGACCACAAGGATTTTAGGACCTCAATAAGGCCAGAAAAGTTAGGGAAGAGAAAGTGAACATAAGGAGCATATGTCAGGGGATGCTGGGCCATCACTACTGAAATTTACTTGTGGTTTCTTGACCTGCTCAGGCTGAGTCTTACACATACATGCATACCAATCATATTTCATGGGGGAATGAATACTGTTGCATACATCCAACTTCCTAATGTCTTCAGTTGATGGTAGACATTGTTATAGTCCATTCTTAGAGTCATGTGGTATTTCATACCATATTGGGCCGTTCCTTTTCTATTAGAGCTTGGTAGCAAACACGAAGCAAATCTGCCACTGCAAAATAGTGCTTGGCAGAAGAGGAAATAGTCTTCTTTCCAAAACTTCAGGAATCTGCTTTGTGATGTTACCATTGCTGGCACATACTTCATCCAGTTCCTCCATATATTTTTTCAAGTACCACTCAATCTGTTGGGTCACAGGTCTAAGTGAAAGGTCACCTGTGCAAAAGCCTGGACCTACTTCAGCTCTTCTCTTGCTCCACATATCTCTTTAAACAGGAAGCCTTATGGGTTACTTAGTAGATGGATCAGAGCCGTATACCCAAATATAAAGCCTTAGGTAAACTAAGTCCTCGGGCTCTTTCTGCTGTGGGCTCTGCAAAGTGAAGCAACTTGTCTCTCATTTAAGAGGGAGTGTATTGGTATTTTTGTCCCATTGTCCTACTAGGAACTTCGTAACATCAGAGGTCTGTGAGCCTTTTACATGGGTTCTGCCCTCTCTCAACTGTGCTAAGGCATCTGTTTGTTAGTTTCTTCCTGGTGCCCAAACATAATATTCTGTTGTATGTCAAGGTAATCAAGGTCACCACTCCCAACCCAGACCAGAATATCAGCTATTCAAAACCCCTGTCTGTAACAATGAGGAAAAGAGCTTACACCAGAATGTAAATCAAGGTGCTGCTCCCTTATGAAAAAAAAAAAAAAAAAAAAAAGTCTTGCTAAAAAACATTGTCAGCTGAACAGAACAAGGTACTTAGTGCCATAGTTCACATTCTGGCACAAGCTTCCTAATTCACTGGGGACAAGTAAGACACAGAGGCCAGAAACCAGTTCACAAATGCCACTGGGTGAGGATCACTGCACTAGTCTAGACCATAATATGACAGAGATCAGACAGAGCTTTGATAAAAGACAGCAAAGGTACACTGCTGAACCGCTGGGCAAGGGTGAGACGTTGCAGGTTATACTAGCTGATGAAAACTAAAGGAAAAGCATTTGCTGGGGCAGTAGACGCATATCACTTGCCAGAGGCAGATTTGTTTTAGTAAAGGTACCAGCTATCGCTTGCCTCAGATTACTAAAGGCCCGTTTCCCATTGGCAAAGAGATCATCCATACACTCATCAGACGTATAAATAACCTAATCCTTAATCCAATTTGATGAACTGGGTGTTAGGACAACTTCTGGAATCAGTTAGTGTATCAGTCAAGATTTTGACAAGAAATAGATGATGGTACTCAAACCAGTAAATTGAGGGATTAGAAAAATATATTATTTACAAATTTAGCAAGTTTGAGGGACCAATAAAGATTGCTTAAACACCCAGGAAGTGGCAAGGGATGACAGTCATTGTCAGCCGAGATCCAAAGGATGAAGCAGTGTTACTGGAATTTGGGGAGCTAAAGTCAGAGCTGGAATGTTGGTGAGGAATGCAGCCACTATAATAAATGTGGACCAGCAGGGGGAATGCATCACCACCATGTCTTCCTGCCAGCTGACCTCCCATTGGTGCCTGGCTTTGGCCACATCCAATGCTAAGTCAGACAGCCAGGGAGTACCAGTGATGCAAGCCTAGAGGTCAGCCTCCCAGTACACACAGCCGGGCAGAGAAGGGCAGGGGATGACTCTTAAAAGACCAGTAGAGAAAACTACACACTCTTGAAAGGAGACTAGGGGATAACATACAGTCCTCCACAAGAGAAGATTTTGATAAAATAAGTTATATCTCTAAAATTAAATACCATATACAATTTTAAAAAGTGGATTTGCTTTCCAAAGTAACTAAATTCAAACATATAGCAAGTGAAAAACAGGAAGCAGCAGCAGGATTCCCACACTGTAACATTTATATAACATTTAAAATCCAGTAAAACCATACTTTATGGATGCATAAATGTGGGGAAAAGGGATACTCTAGCAGTAACCATGGGGGATACAGTTTTGTATATATCACTGTTAGGGGATGACTGTTTCTGAAAATATCTTCGTTCTCCCCTCACACTTGCAGTCTGGCTGGATGTCTTGTCTAATGCTGTGTGCTGTGGCTTGAACTTTGTCCTTCAAAAGACAGGTTGAAGTCCTACCCTCCAGTACCTCAGAATATGAACTTATTTGGAAATAGGATCATTGCAGGTGCAATTAGTGACATTAGAAAGAGGTCATACTGTATAGGGTGGGCCCTTAATCCAACATGACTGATATCATAAGAGGAGAAGAGACACAGGAGAAACACCATGTGAAGATGAACATAGAGATTGTAGTCATGGAATTGCAAGACAAAGAATGTTAAGGATTGCTGGTAACCCATCAGAAGCTAGAATACTAAAGAAGTCTCCCCATAGATTGTAGATGTCAAAGAGCCTGTGACCGGGCCTACACCTAGATTTCAGACTTCTAGCTTCCAGAACTAAAACAATAAATTTCTGTTGTTTCAAGCTACCTGGTTAGTAGTAACTTATTACAGAAGCCCTAAGAATCTAGTACCATCTCAGGATTCTTACCCAGAGTAAGTACTATGCTTCTAGACTGTGAGTTCCCAATAGGTACAAGAGGCAATGCCATCTTTCAATCAAGGGCAGTCTGTTTTTCTCCTGCTCTGGTACAATTTAGACTCCAGTGGGGTCCTGATACAATGTAGACACAATGGTGTCCAAGAACCCACAATCAGTCCTGTGACTTCGGTTTCGGGCCAGCCCATCTTCCCTGACACCTGAGGTTACACAATTCAGCCCCTCTCACTGCTGCGGGGCTCCATATGCTTTGGGGAAAGCCTCCACAGTTCTGATTGCTGAGATTTTCATTTCCAGTTTTTATAGTAGGCTCTATGTTTTTAGGTTTATATGTTACTGTCATTTTTGTGTTTGGACTAGAATGGAAGATTTTGCTTATATTTCATCAGTGATAGTGAACTGGATGAATTGCCATAATCTCCTTAGACCCAGATTTATTTTTTGTTTCTCATGGTCCAGAGTCAAATGGCTCACTAAACAGCTCATTGAATTCATGAATACTATATATGAGTTGCCAAAGTACTTAGGGGAAAAAACAACCAGTGTACTCAAAGGAAAATCCTGGAAGATTCCCAGAAGCAGATGTCTGTGGGTTTCATTTATTTGTCTGCTTTTTTTTTTTTTAAATCAAAAACACTGCATGGTGTTGTGAGGAAAACAGAAGAAAAAAGAGGCTTAGATTCTAGGTCTGGCTTAAATTACATCTAATAAACATTTATTGAAATTTACCATGTATGATACAATGTGTTAAGGCCTGAATTTTACATTGTGAGGGTGGAGAGAATGAAAGACCAAAATGTATAACATATCCAAACTCTTGACTCTGGTGTTCTAAACCCACATGCCATGGACCACTCTTGCTAATTTCACATTGTACTACTTTGCCCAGGGGACGCCAATCTCACTGGCCACTTTCTCTTTCTTGTGCACATTCAGCTTCTTCCTATTTGGAGGCTGTGGACTGAAAGAATTCTCTATCTGCAGCTTTTGCGAAATTTATTGAAAAATCATCCACTGTAATCCTCTACAGAGCACGTATCAATAGGCATTTGTTTTTACTGTTTATTCGCTTTCTATATTTTGTCTCTTCTATCTAATTTCACTCTTTTGGGCATGATTCTGGACAAGCACAAGATGTGGATTAAAATCCGGTTTTATATTCTCTTTCTTTTTGATGCTATTACCAGCACAACGATAAGAAAAGAAATGGGCTAGAAATGGATACTTTTTATATTCGAAGAAGAAATGATGGACCAGAAGTTAGTGACTACTTAATATTTTCTGCTAGATTTAATAAATGGGGAGATAGCTTTGGATTCTTTGCCACTGAGGAGTGGTTAAAACATGTTATTATTGTAGGTTGGATCACTGGTAGGTGATGTGTGCTGTGGCATATCTTTGGTCAGAAGAACAATCTCTCTTGTTGAATCTCATCTTTTAGAGAAGCTTAAAGTCTTTTCAGAACTAAAGTACAATATGACATCCAGAGATACAATTCACTAATCTTATTCAGACTTATCCAGTTTTGCATTTACTCATTTGTGTGTGTGTGTATTTAATTCTTTGCAGGTTTGTCACATGTGTAGGTTCATGTATACACCACTACAGACAAGATACTCAATGGTTCCATCACCACAAGGATCCTTATGTTTCTCTTTTATAGCTACACTCACCTCTCATTCACCCACCAACCCACGTTCCTAATCTCCGGCAACAAACTATTCTCCATTGCTAAAATTCTGTCATTAAGTTGTATAAAGGGTCAAATAGCATATGCCTTATTAGGACTGGCTTTTTTCACTTAGTATAGTTCCCTGGAGATTCTATCAAGTCGTTGCCGAAGTCAACAGTTATTTTTTAAATTGCTAGTTGTGTTCCAAAGTATGGATGTACCGCAGTTTGTTTAACCATTTACCTGGTGCAGGAACTTAGGCTTTTTCCAGTTTGGGGTTTTTTCACGTTGCTATGAATAGTCATGTGCAGATTTTTGTGTGAACATTAAGTTTTCACTTGGGGAGGGATAAATGCCTAGAACACAATTTCTGGGTTGTATGTTACAGCATGTTAAGTTTTATAAGAATCTGTCATGCTCTCACAAAGTGGCCCTGCCATTCTGCCAGCAATACATGCTGGTCCAGTTTCTCTGCATCCTCACCAGCATTTTATGTTTGGTGTTGTCATTTTTATCTTAGCCATTCAGATGCATGTGTAGTAGTGCTTATTATCATACTCATTTCCCTAACGGATACCAATGCTGAACCTTTTTTCAAGAAGCTTGTCATATCCTCTTCAGTGAGATGTCTGTTTGTGTCTTAGGCACATTTTCTATTTTTGGTTTTTTGCTGTTGAGTTTTGAGAGTTCTTTATGTACTCTAGATGCTGGTCTTTTTATCAGATATATAATTTGTAAATCTTCTCTTCAAATCTTGTCTTTCATCCTCTTCACTTAGGTTTTCACAGAGCAAAAGATTTTAATTGTGATGAGGTCCAGATTAGCAATTTTTAGTTTTAAGGGATCATGCTTTGGTGGCTAAATCTAAAAATACTGTTTACGCCTAAATCCAGAAATCCTTCTGTTTTTTTGTACAACTAATACTGCACTCTTCTGATTAATATAGTAATATGGAAGCCTCAATACTGGATGGAGTGATTCCCCTCATTCCCCTCATTTTTTATTGTTAGTCAAAATTATTTTAGTTAGGGCCTATGTCTTTTAATACGAATTTTACAATAAGCTTGTCTATACCTAAAAAAATTCTTATTGTTATTTTTATAGAAATTACACTGAACATATAGATTAGTTGGAAAGAACTGGCATTTTTACTATCTTGAATCTTAAATCCCTAAACCTATATATATTTCCATTCCTCTTATCAGAATTTTATAATTTTCAGCAGGTAAATCCTGTACATGTTTGGATAAGTATATAGCTAAGTATTTCATTTTGTTAGCAGTTTTAAATGACACTGTGTTTTTCAGTTCATCCCATTTATTTTTAACATATAGGAATGCAATCAACATTTTTGCATTGATTTTTATCATGTGAACTTATTTAATTCACTTATTTTTGTTAGGACTTTTTATAGGTTCTTTGGGATTTTCTACATAGATAATCATGCCATCTGCAAATAGGAAAAGTTTTATACTTCAAATTTGTATGATGTTTGTTTCTTTTTGTTGCTTTATTGCAAGCTGGAAATTCCAGTACATGTTGAATAAAATAGTGAGAGGACATATTTGCTTGTGCTGCAAATGAGGGGGAAAGCATTCAGTCTTAGACCATTTAGTATGAAGTTAACCACAGTTTTTTTAGATCAAGTTTAGCGAATTTTATCAAGTTGGGGAAGTTCCCCACTAGAGAGATTTTAATCATGAATAAGTGGTGGATTTTATTAAATGCTTTTTCTCAGTATAATCACATGCTTTTGTTTTTCTTTAGTTTGTTGATATCTGGTATATAACATTGATTGATTTTCAAATGTTGAACCAGCCTTACATACATGAAAATCATCCCACTTGGTTATGTACATAATTTCTTTATACTATGTTGGATTCAGTTAGCTAATATTTTATTGAATATTTTTATGTAAAATTCATGAGATATACTGTCTGTAATTTTACATTTTTGTATTGTCTTTGTCAAGTTTGGTATGTTAGCACTTAAATCTTATTTTCTCTGGCTCTTAACCCAGTTTTTCTTTTCTTAATTCCTTGTGTTGTTTGAACAGGCTTGAAGGTTTCATCTTCACCCATTTACAGTGTTTCTGAGTGTATCTCTTGGTGGAGTTTTCCCAGTGGTTTCTCTGGGCACAACAGCACGTGACTCATTGTAAACTAGTGGGCCTGAGGAAGCATCACCACAAACACGGCTCGTGCAGGTGATGGAATTCCAGCTGAGCTATTTCAAATCCTGAAAGATGATGCTGTGAAAGTGCTGCACTCAGTATGCCAGCAAATGTGGAAAACTCAGC
Source organism: Cervus elaphus (assembly GCF_910594005.1). NCBI lineage: Eukaryota > Metazoa > Chordata > Mammalia > Artiodactyla > Cervidae > Cervus > Cervus elaphus. The sequence continues at coordinate 13,634,973 of NC_057840.1, forward strand.
AGTGGCCACAGGACTGGAAAAGGTCAGTTTTCATTCCAATCTCAAAGAAAGGCAATCCCAAAGAATGCTCAAACTACCGCACAATTGCACTCATCTCACACACTAGTAAGGTAATGCTCAAAATTCTCCACGCCAGGCTTCAGCAATACGTGAACTGAGAACTTCCAGATGTTCAAGCTGGTTTTAGAAAAGGAAGAGGAACCAGAGATCAAATTGCCAATATCCGCTGGATCATTGAAAAAGCAAGAGAGTTCCAGAAAAACATCTATTTCCGCTTTATTGACTATGCCAAAGCCTTTGACTGTGTGGATCACAATAAACTGTGGAAAATTCTGAAAGAGATGGGAATACCAGACCACCTGACCTGCCTCTTGAGAAACCTGTATGCAGGTCAGGAAGCAACAGTTAGAACTGGACATGGAACAAGAGACTGGTTCCAAATAGGAAAAGGAGTACCTCAAGGCTGTATATTGTCACCCTGCTTATTTAACTTATATGCAGAGTACATTGAGAAACGCTGGGCTGAAGGAAGCACAAGCTGGAATCAAGATTGCCGGGAGTAATATCAATAACCTCAGATATGCAGATGACACCACCCTTATGGCAGAGAGTGAAGAGGAACTAAAAGCCTCTTGATGAAAGTGAAAGAGGAGAGTGAAAAGGTTGGCTTAAAGCTTAACATTCAGAAAACAAAGATCATGGCATCTGGTCCCATCACCTCATGGGAAATAGGTGGGGAAACAATGGAAGCAGTGTCAGACTTTATTTTTTGGGGCTCCAAAATCACTGCTGATGGTGATTGCAGCCATGAAATTAAAAGATGCTTACTCTTTGGAAGGAAAGTCATGACCAACCTAGGTAGCATATTAAAAAGCAGAGACGTTACTTTGCCAACAACGGTCTGTCTAGTGAAGGCTATGGTTTTTCCAGTGGTCATGTATGGATGTGAGAGTTGGGCTGTGAAGAAAGCTGAGCACCGAAATTTGATGCTTTTGAACTGTGGTGTTGGAGAAGACTCTTGAGAGTCTCTTGGACTGCAAGGAGTTCCAACCAGTCCATCCTAAAAGAGATCAGTCCTGGGTGTTCATTGGAAGGACTGATGCTAAAGCTGAAACTCCAGTATTTTGGCCACCTCATGGAAGAGTTGACTCATTGGAAAAGACCCTGATGCTGAGAGGGATTGGGGGCAGGAGGAGAAGGGGACGACAGAGGATGAGATGACTGGATGGCATCACCGACTCAGTGGACACGGATTTAGGTGAACTCCGGGAGTTGGTGATGGACAGGGAGGCCTGGCGTGCTGCAATTCGTGGGGTCACAAAAAGTCGGTCACAACTGAGCAACTGAACTGAATTGAATGGTATCATTATTTTATCACTTTCAGTAAAGTATGGAAATCTTGCTTTTATTTATATTCCTTTTTTCTTTCCCAGTTTAAAATATTATTTTCTTGAATGTCAGATGGCATTGCAATTTTTGTTTGAGTCATCAAATATAGTTTCTAAAACATATACATGAGGAAAGGGATATTCTATTGTATATACTTATAATTCTGCTCTTTCATTGTCCTTTCTACCTCCTTGATGCTTGAAATTTCCTCTTTTATTATATCTTTTTTTGTTTGAAGGATTTCCTTTAATCATTCTTTAAGGGAGGTCTAATAACAAAGGTCCTGGGTGTTCATTGGAAGGACTGATGCTGAAGCTGAAACGCCAATACTTTGGCCACCTCATGTGAAGAGTTGACTCATTGGAAAAGACCCTGATGCTGGGAGGGATTAGGGGCAGGAGGAGAAGGGGACGACAGAGATAAGATGGCTGGATGGCATCACCGACTCAATGGACATGAGTTTGAGTAAACTCCGGGAGTTGGTGATGGACAGGGAGGCCTGGTGTGCTGCGATTCATGGGGTCACAAAGAGCTGGACACGACTGAGCGACTAAACTGTTAACTGAACTGAATAACAAAGGTAATGAAGACCAATAGTGGGTAAACTTAAAATATTTTTCATCTTATCCTTTACTAATACACATGACTCCTGTAGGCTTTAATTTCTTAAATTCAGCAATACAGGCTTTGGATTTGATCATCTCTAATACCTCTCGAACTTCCACGTTTTCATGAAGATTTCTTATGTGAAATTATTCAGTGACCACAGTTGAACACTCTGGCAATACAGAATTTAACATTGGAAAGCAAGTGATTAACAAATACTTTATCATGCCAAGAATATAACATGAAGGTGAAGAGAAATCAATTCCAGTCTGTTGACTGTGCTTCAGATAATTAGATTTATGGAACTGGAGTTCAGGTCCCCACTGTGGGCTGGCAGGAGCCCATACCGTTTTGCACCTGCCATTGAAGTCAGCGTGTACCATCACAATCTGGAGGATGGCGCTTCCACAGATGGTTTACCGTACTTGTGACTAAGGTCAGGCCATCCCACGGCTCGCAGAACAAGGGCTCCCCTTTTGAGCTTTCAATATTATTATTTCCAGAAGAATTATCTTCTAGTCATCATCTTGGGGCTGCTTGTTAGGTGAAATGTGTGAATTACTCTGGAATATGCTCTTCTGAATTTAGTCCAGGTAGAAGGGACCAGAGACACTGACATTCTTTTTTTTTTTTCATCTTTAGAGTCAAGACTCAACTACAGATATTTTTAAAACAGAAAAATATGTGAGAAAATAAGGTAAATAGAAACCAAGAACAAATATGAAAAATAGTTCTGATAGCTACTTAAAGACAACTAAAACTCATGTTTCTTTAAAACACATTTTAAAAACTTCAAAGTAAAACAATAGCTATTCTACAGTGGAGGTCACAACAACCAGAGGCAACCTCCTGACAAGTTTTGTTTTTTACAGAGTTGGGCTAGAGGCATGTTTTTGTTTTTGAATTTAATTGGTTGCTCATATTCAAAAATTTTAAGTATCCACATAAAGGTTTAGATTTCCCCACACCCTCTTGAGAGATGAGACACTGTAGGGCCCATATCCCCATGGAGCATACTGCTGGGTGATGAATGCTTCTCTTCGGGCATTATTTGTCCAAGTTCACTTTCAAGTCCAAGTGGGAGTCGGCCTCCTCACATCATTCCCTCTGGTCCCCATGTCAAGCAACAATTTAGCATCAGTTTCATGCTATTGTGTTTCTTGTAGCAGAGCTGAAGATGGCAGAATATCTACTATCCATTTTTCAATTGAAAGGAAGGAAATGCAGAATGAACAGAAGGAATATGTGTTTGATAAAAATGGAGGCAGATATATATTTTTGTAGAGATGAAAACAATCCCTACAAAAATGCATACACTAAAGATGTTTGCCATAATAATACAACTGGAATGATACACCTGGCCTATTTTTCTCACTCACAGTACCCTGCTGGCTCTGCAGGCATCTCCTCCTTCTCAAGAAATAACAAGCGGGTGCCATAACAATTTTGTTTTCTCTGCTTTCCCAGTTTGATTTTGTCTCTTAGACCAGGCGACACAGTGGGAGTGCATGGCCTTTGTTCACCTGTGTATTCTAACATCTATTTAAGAAAATAACTCTTTGGTGATTCAATTTAGATATTTTTGCTTTTCATATTCTGCATTTACTTAGATTGCATCTGAGTCCTGAGGGTTTGTATATTTTTATGCTGCTTTTTAAAAATTTATTTTTAATTGGAGGATAATTGCTTTACGATGTTGTGTTGGTTTGTCATAAACGTTAATCAGCCATAAGTATCTGTATATCCCCTCCCTCCCACTCCCTCCTCCCCACCCTCTCCAGGTCATCACAGAGCACCAGTCTGAGCTTCCTATGTTACACAGCATCATCCCATTAGCTATCGATTTTACACACGGTCTAACCCAACTGAGCTAACCAGTAACGAGGCTGACACATACACACTGCCATGCGTAGAACAGATAGCTAATGGGAGGCTGCCATATAACACGGGGAGCTCAGACTGGTGCTCTGTGGCGACCTGGAGGGGTGGGGAGGGAAGGACGCTATCTCTTTCACACGTGGTAATGGGTATGTGTCAAGGCTATTCTCTCAATTGATCCCACCGTCTCCTTCCCCCACTGTGTTCACAAATCCATTCTCTATGTCTGTGTCTCTATTCTTGCCCTGCAAATCAGTTCTCGTCAGTACCATTTTTCTAGATAACATATATATGCATTAATATACAATATTTGTTTTTCTCTTACCAACTTCACTCTGTATAACAGGTTTTAGGTTCATCCATACTGAGGGTTTGTATTTTTGTCCTAACCCCTCTCTGATTTAAGACTGATAAAACATATAAGACTAAGTTGAAATGAACACGACATCAGAACAGATCAGCACACAGTTTTCTGGGTTAGATTTCAAGTATTGCAACTGCCTTTCTACAATTGGCAAGTGCATGATAAAGAGATGGTATCTGTCATAAAATCTCCCCACCAATCCTTCCCTGAGCAGATCTTAACGTTAAAGAAAGCTTGTTGATATTCCATAGTGACTTTATGTTGCTTCAACAGTTTAGAAATCCATTCCATTGCTTTTTTTCAGAATTTGATAATAATAGTGTCTCTATGGTGTTTGTTATCTTCCAGGTTAGCATTTCAGTTCACTTTGGGAAAAGCTGGAAGATCAGAAATGTTATATATCTACCATATTTCCATTGATTTTTGGATAATTTATATTCTAGAAGCCACTTATAGCTTACTTAGAGCAGATTTCAAGACCGAGCTTTTCTTTTTAGCTTCAGAGAGATAATATTCTAATACTCTGCAGACCGCTTGAATAGAGCAGAGTTGTGAACAAATTAAGATAATGTCTCTCCCACTCCAAGCCTCCCTAAGCTGTGGGAAGACTTTTTGAAATAATAGGTAAGTAGAAATCGTAACGGGAGGCCCAGTCAGCTATCTTCTATCTTCACTTATGACAGTGTTGATAAAAATAGCGTTATCACTCTTACATTAAATAGTGGTGTTTCCTAAAACACTGAAATGAATTTAGGAAGGTTGTGGCATGTCTGCTTATGTAAATATAAATATTCTACATATTACACAAGGTATGGGACAGTATATTAATTTCTGGCTATTTTGCTATAAAAAATGCTTACTCAAGTGCATAGAAATAAAATACATATGGAATTGTCACTCCCGTATGAAAGTTAGGCATATACCAAGAATTGTCTTGCAAAGCTAACAGACTATCTCCTATTTCCAGTTGGGCTACAGATATTTCTCTCTTGCATTTTAACATTTGTAGTTGTGTAGTAAGGTTTTTAGATCCTGAGAACTTTATGTACGCCATTTTCTGGCAACAGAGCAGAGTTGAGAGGGAGCAACTGTTGATGTCTGACTTCTAAGCTTATTACCTAAGGACCTGGAACCCGAGATCTAAAGGTGAATATTAAATGCGCTTGTCAGGAGAGAGGTAAACATGTCTCTTCTCTCTCCTGGTACAGGTAGAAATACCTTCCTTCTTGTGTATCTCCCAATGTTAGAGACCATTTGTTTGCAAAACAACAACACATTCATGCAAAATCCTTTTCTTTCCTTAAAGACTAAATATTAGAAAAAAGGTAAGGCAGCTCAGACAAGAAGGTGAAAACTTCTTTTTAAGATTAGTTAGAACTCGATTTCTCAGTTGCTGTGTGTCTCTACCCACCCACTTCCAACAGTTTCCTAGTGATAATATATAGGAAGGGGATCTATAAAATTCCACATCATGACAGCCATTTAAGAAGTAACTGACATGGATATAGGAGGCCTTTAACTGTGAAAAGCATGGTCACTTTTAAAGAATTCTACCAAGACATCTCCTGCCTAGAAGGACACAGCTGAGTGGGACATGGCCATGCATGGGACTACACAATGGTATAAAGTATGAATTTTTGAATAAGAGTATTAAAAAGAACAGATTTAGTGTCCCATCCTTCTCCCCCAATCCAAGTGTCTCTGGATGAACTGGCTTCTGTGGTGGTGCCCGTACAGAGCAAGCATGACATTTTTATTTCCTGTTGGAGACAAAAAGGACTCCTTTTGTTCTTTGCTTGAATTTTGGAGGCCACACAGACCCCTTAGGTTTGTGGTCAGTGGTATTCATGGTGACTTTGGTTGGGGTGGGTTTAATCCTGTGACTAGCAATCAGGATCATGTAGCAAAGCAGAATCCTTCAATTAACATCATAAACATTACTGGGTAACCCAATCTTGGGTGAGTTTGTAGATTTTTTGTTAAATGCACCCATGTTTAAATGAAAATTAGCCTCCCTAGGAAAAGATGAGTTCCCTTATCTAAATTCTTACTAATGAAAGTCACAAGTGTTTTAATAATGTACACAGCAAATGGAAGTAAGATAGCCATAATGATAATGCTTTATGAGAAAATCAATTAATGAGGAACAGTAAGAATGAAGTGCCAAATTCTCCTTGCCATGCCATCGGGGAAGCAATGTGTTCAGTGGAAGAGAGTAATTGATCAGAGTCAGGTTTTTCTTTTTTCTTGGCTCTGCTGGGTCGTCATTACTGCATGGGCTTTTCTCTGCTTGTGGCGAGTGGGGACTCCTTGAGCTGCGATGTGTGGGCTTCTCATTGCAGAGGCTTCTCTGGTTTAGGAGCACAGGCTTTGTGGTGCCTGGGCTTCAGAAGCTGCAGCACATGAGCTCAGCAGCTGTGGTCCCCAGGCTCTAGAGCACAGGCTCAACAGCTGCGGGACACAGGCTGAGTTGCTAAGCGACAAGTGGAATCTTACTGGATCAGGGATGAAACCCATGTCTCCTGCACCGGCAGGTGGATTCCTTACCACAGAGTCATCAGGGAAGCCTCAGACTCAGATTTACATCTGTTGACAAAACATTTACCCTCTCAGCTTCAATTTTATCACTCGTAAAATTAGGATGACAATTATTATTTGTGTTATATGGAGAAATAAGGAAATTTACATGACATAAAATGGTTCAGTTCAGTCGCTCAGTCGTGTCCGAATCTTTGCGACCTCATGAATTGCAGCACGCCAGGCCTCTCTGTCCATCACCAACTCCCGGAGTTTACTCAAACTCATGCCCATTGAGTTGGTTATGTCATCCAGCCATCTCATCCGCTGTCGTCCTCTTCTCCTCCTGTCCCCAATCCCTCTCAGCATCAGGGTCTTTTCCAATGAGTCAACTCTTCCATGAGGTGACCAAAGTACTGGAGTTTCAACCTCAGCATCAGTCCTTCCAATGAACACCCAGGACTGATCTCCTTTAGGATGGACTGGTTGGATCTCCTTGAAGTTCAAGGGACTCTCAAGAGTCTTCTCCAGCACCACAGTTCAAAAGCATCAATTTTTCGGCGTTCAGCTTTCTTCACAGTCCAACTCTCACATCCATACATGACCACTGGAAAAACCATAGCCTTCACTAGACAGACCTTTGTTGGCAAAGTAATGTCTCTGCTTTTTAATATGCTGTCTAGGTTGGTCATAACTTTCCTTCCAAGGAGTAAGCGTCTTTTAATTTCATGACTGCAGTCACCATCTGCAGTGCTTTTGGAGCCCAAAAAATTAAAGTCTGACACTGTTTCCACTGTCTCCCCATCTATTTCCCATGAAGTGATGGGACCAGATGCCATGATCTTAGTTTTCTGAATGTTGAACTTTAAGCCAACTTTTTCACTCTCCTCTTTCACTTTCATCAAGAGGCTTTGTAGTTCCTCTTCACTTTCTGCTGTAAGGGTGGTGTCATCAGCATATCTGAGGTTATTGATATTTCTCCCGGCCATCTTGATTCCAGCTTGTGCTTCTTCCAGCCCAGTGTTTCTCATGATGTACTCTGCATATAAGTTAAATATGCGGGGCGGTGGCCGAGAGGAGCAACCCCATGTCCAAGGAGCCACAGCTGCGCGGGCGCAGGAGGGCCGAGAGGAGCTATTCCACGTTCAAGGTCAGGAGGAGATACCCTCGTCCGAGGTAAGGAGCAGCGGCTGCAAATTGCTGGAGCAGGCGTGCAGAGATACCCCACGTCCAAGGTAAGAGAATCCTAAGTAAGACGGTAGGTGTTGCGAGAGGGCATCAGAGGGCAGACACACTAAAACCATAATCACAGAGAACTAGCCAATCTGATCCCAGGACCACAGTCTTGTCTAACTCAGTGAAACTAAGCCATGGCGTGTGGGGCCACCCAAGAATGCCAGGTCATGGTGGAGAGGTCTGACAGAATGTAGTCCACTGGAGAAGGGAATGGCAAACCACTTCAGTATTCTTGCCTTGAGAACCCCATGGACATAAAATGGTAGTGACATGTAAATATAGCAACTTAAAAAAAAAAAGGTGGTGTTAATTCTCTGGTCTTTTTTTCTCTCAACTCATTTGGAATTTTGGAAATTCAAGTTAAAGAGTAAAAATGAAAGAAATTTGTATCTGGACATCAGTTTTACTTTTAATAGATTTCAAGTTGTCTACTTGTGTCACTGAGAATAGGGTATTTATTTGGGAGTGAAGGCATGAAAATTAAGGGGAGAAAATGATGTGCAAACAATAACTGCTGTAATTATAAAAGTTTTATTTCACTCTTACTTTAATTAAATCTTCATAAGCACCATGTCATGAACTGGCAATCTAAAAAGAGGATACTGGAATGCTTTAGTCAATAACAAACTGCAAGCTGATGGTGTGAAGTTACAGCTACACGGAGCATGTGTACAAGACCACATTTAAAAATGTTCACTTGAGAATCCCATGATGATGCACAAAACAGGAATCTGGCATCGATTTGTTCACACTTTGCTCAGAACTCAAAGCTTGGGCATGTAAACATCAAAAGAAACACTGCATCACCTTGACAGTTTACAGTTTGCTAACACTTGACCGTAGAAGCATAAATGTTGCAGTTTTGATTTTTTGACCAGTGCTTGGTCATAGGCTGAAAAGACCAATCCCTTGAAAATTTAAATGATGCTTAAAGGTTATGTTCAACATTACACAAGTCTTCAGCAAGACCTTTGAATGTGTGTAGTTCTCATAATGATTACCAAACCATACTGACCTAAGCAAATCATGAAAAATTATATATTTTCAGCAAAATGTTTTAATTTGGTCCTACATGAAAAGACCCAATTGCCAAGGTGTTTTACATAAATTTAATTCACAAGCATGTACACAAGAGAATCACTTTAAAGAACATTGCTTCCTGATTTATGAATTAAAAAGTTTATCCTCTACTTACACTAAACATACAAAAAATAATCTACAAAAATTGTTTACAATTGATTTTAGTGAAAGAAAAACCTTTCTTCAAAAAAAAAAAAAAGATTGTGTGGTGGTAGTATTTTTGCCATCAAAAAAGGAATGTAAGTAACCAATAAATATAATGTGCTTTCTCCATATAGACATATTTACACTTGAGTCTTTGGCTTATGGTTTTTTTTTTTTTTTTTAGAAAGAACTTTAAATGATCCAGCCATCATTGCACATTAAAAGAAAATAAGCCAGTTATATATATTTATATATTTATATAGAGATCTGCTACACTTGAAACATATAAAAAATGAACTTTCCTATGAATTTGCACAACTTTTCTTTCTTCTTCCTTCAAAGTTTTAACATCTTTTATCTGAAAAAGGGAGAAAAATGCCACAAAGAAAGTATTAATTCATGCAACACGCAGTGGCTGCTATTCCAAAATCAGGAGAGGAAAAGCTGCCTATTCGCTGTACAAACACTGATGAGTTTTCATGTGAATCTGCTGCTTATTAAATATAATTTATGTGGCATGAAATGTTGATGCTCTCATACAGCAATAGAAACTAATTGAGTCCTTTTTATTAAGATACACAACTTCATAAGAAAAATACTTTTACCTCTCAAATGTAAAAGTCTCCCACCCCCCACATTAAAATCTTTCTGCACAGGTGTGACAGGTACAACAGCTGCTGGCTCAACAGATGAATGGGTTCTGTTGGGGTGACTCTCAAATCTCCCCCAACTAAGATGACTCCAGGTACTCCAAAGCCACGTCATAGCAGAAACGGTACTGCTCCTGAAAGATGTTAAAACAAAAAGGTGGAGTGAAGTCAAGAAAAAGGCAAAGAATGGAGAACAGTTGTTGTCAAATAAATACCTGGCATTCAATTTAGATTATTCAAGAATTATGAACTTTTTTATCCCCATAAACAAGTTTAACATCAAGGCATATGTTATTTTACATTTGAGTCTAATGATTACTGCTTAAGAAAAAGGAAGTTGATATAAAAATATATGTTGTCTTTGACTCATACTCTGTATCAAATTAAAAAAATGGCAGTATTGCTTATTTGATTATAACAGTAATACCTGATCAGTACAGAAAAATTTCCAAGTATAGAAAAAGATTACAAATCAGAAAAAGTTTCTATAAATCTATTATCAGAAATAATTGTTTTAAAATACTATCTTAGTTTTAGACCATTTTTATGCATGCTTGAAATAGTATTTTAGAATAAATATAATTGCATACCTATATTTGAGGATATAATTTTATATTTTATTTTCTGTTGTTTAGTATTATGTATTTTTTCTCATGTTATTTAACACCTCTTTTAATATACATAAAAGTCTAATATATGAATTGACTATAAGATGACATTTATTTTTTATTAATTTTAAATAATCCTAGAGTGAACATGCAAGTAATTTTTCTCCACACTTTATGTATTTTCTTTAGTGGTATAAATCAGCCAGTTATTTCAAACTGCCATTCCACAATTCCAAATTCTTAATTTCTTCTTCCAGTTTTATTGAGAGGCAATTGATATACAGTACTGTTCACGTTTAAGGTGTACAGCATAATGATTTTACTTACATATGTGAATATCTAAATTCTTAATTTTTGACATAGTCTTTGTTCTATCAGAGTATTTAATTAAAAGTTTCAAAAATGGTTAGTGGTTCCTAACATTTTCTGAGCTTACTTTTATCAGAAAAATTATTTCTGCTGCCTTTATTAAAGATAACTTGGCTGACAATAAAACTTTTTTGAGTTAAAACTGTTTTTTCTCTCAGTCCATCTATATGTTGCTCCATTATGAAGAATTTAGAAAAATTCAGAGACTGCATTACAAATTATGACTTGTAACATGTATTAAAATCTCAATTCAGTCCAAGTGGGTAAAATTCAGACTGAATTAGAAAACAATCTAAAACTCAAGCTACTTCAAAAGAGAACTTTCGGGTATCTTGAGCAATAAAAGAGGGAAGTAAAAAATTTCCCCAAGCAATCCTACCCTAATTATCAATTCTACCCTAATTATCAAGTAGGTGTGATTTAAATTAGCCTACCACTGTGTCAAGTAACCTCAAGAACCAAAAAGTGTTTGTGAACAGTTACATCTCTTTAATCAGTCTCTAGCAATTTGGTTTACATTCTATATTTTCTTACCAAACTCGTCAGTTCAATTCAGCATCACAAGGAACTAATCATTAACCCTGATTAAAAACGAATCAAAGGACTGGGTGTTTAGACAAGATTCATGGGACATGAGTGTAAAGGTAAATAGTAACTCTTAAGAAGGTTCTAGAATGGCAGAGTTTAATCATAGGCTTTTTTTTTTTTTAAGGAACAGTGAGAAATCAGTTAAATTTGGAAGTATAATTTGAATTCTGAGGCCAGAAGTGATCTTATTGATGATTTTAGGAAGACTTGATCTGAGAGACAGAGGCAGACTTACATGAAAAAATATTCAGATGGCAGAGAGTTTAGAAACCTAACCATTCAGTCAGTTCAGTTCAGTCGCTCAGTCGTGTCCGACTCTTTGCGACCCCATGAATTGCAGCATGCCAGGCCTCCCTGTCCATCACCAACTCCCGGAGTTTACTCAAACTCATGCCCATCGAGTCGGTGATGCCATCCAGCCATCTCATCCTCTGTCATCCCCTTCTCCTCCTGCCCCCATCCCTCCCAGCATCAGGGTCTTTTCCAATGAGTTTCCCCAGCCCATTTTGTAAACAGACCTCAGAGTTTTACCTAAAAATCCCTCAAATCTATCTTCCTTCCTCCATCTCCATTGCCAACACCCCAGTCAAAGCCAATACCATCTTATTGGGACACCAGCAATACCTAAGGTATGAGCTGGAAGAGAGGGGCTTTGAAGACTTGTCAAAGGGGAAGAAGTCTGTGACTGTTTCTTAAAAGTGAAACCGTATAAATGTAACTCTTCAGATTTTGTCTCAGGAAGCAACACACCTCTTGTGTGAAAATCCATGAGCAGGAAGTGGTGAAAATACTTTAAAGGCTTATTGAATTGCTCATGTCAGTTATCTGATCATCTTGATAAGTGCAGGGCAAGCAACAATGATGTCTTGGTTTTTCTGGTTTACTTCTCTGTGAGCACAAACTACACAGCTGCTCCTGACCTATTCCCACCATTCACATATGTGTAACCCACAGACATCGCTTTAGACGTTGAACATGCTGAAAATTCAACATGCTATCTTCTTCTGCATATAGCTTCAAATAGATGAGCTCCTACATACACATATTAACACCTCCCTGCTCTTATTTTGTAATCTGAGTTCTGATTTTATGAGCCATGGCTAATTCAAGTAATATCACATGATTACAATCTAAAATTGGTAAAAGATGAAAACTATCAATGGTAATAGTTTAAAAAATTATAATTTGACCAGAAAGGAAGAATTATAGATAATGACTAAAATAAGTTGCATTTGCCGTTTAAAAACACTGGGTGTCTAAAGCACTAGATACAATCTAGATGTATATCCCTTAAAATGTTTTACCAGTTAACTCAATATGCTTTAAGAAATGCCAAGAATAAAACCTAGATAACAGGATTTTTCTTATTACAGAACCATTTATCAAAGTTTACTATAGCAAATATTTATTGCTCAAAAAAAAATCCTATACATTTTCCAAGTTAAATGAAATTAGTTTTCATCATTAGCAGTTTATACAATATGTGATTAAGCTTATGGGTGCAGAAGGAGTTACTTGGCAATTCATTAATTAGAGCATGAAGGTCCCCACAAAGACTCATTCACACATTTCATTCCCTATCTGTGTATGAAGTCAGATCAACAAATAGGTATTTGACTGATTAACCTCTACCTCCCCTTCAGCATCCAAAACTGTGACTCACCGGGGCTTCCACCATGTTTGGCTTGCTGTTCCTTAGTGTCTTGACTGCATGGAACACATCAACAACATTTTGCCGTTTCACCATTTCAACAACAATGCCTATAGCACAGAACATGCCACTTCGCCCGCCACCATTTCTGAAAGCAAAGAAAATAAAGGCTTTTTAGATGGAAGTTTTGGTGACCATAGGTCACACAATCATACATGTTTTGGAAAAGAAAATATTATGTTTTTAATTTTCCCCCTTATGTTTTAATTTTGCCTCACACGTGTACGTGTTTGTGTGGCAGGCAGACAGGAAGATACTTGAGGATGGTATTAACTCAACGGTTTATGCTTAGGGTAGGGACATGCTATAGGCGTACATTGCTGCAAGCTAGATACTTTGAGATTTTTACAGATTTGTATATAGTGTAAATCAGAAAAATTATTGAGAGTAGTGTCCAAGAGTTTATATGATAACTATATAAAATCAGTTTGAAAAATACAAAAGTTGTAGTAGTGAATTATAAAATTGTGAAACAGGAAGATTGTTTTAGAAGAATATCTAGTTGAGGTCTGTAAGACGGGAGTTAGTCACTCTTTAGCAGAGAAAAAAAAGAAGACTAATGATGGAACGAGCACCAGGTCCCCCAAATGGCCCAGCCAAGATGCCATACTCACAGGCAGTGGATGATCGTCCGGCCCTCCCCTTCCTCGCATTCCTCCTGCCATTTTTCCACCTGCAGTATCAGCTTCAAAAATGACCGTTTGGAGCCAGGCACTTCTCGGTGAGAAGCCCAGCCTAGATATTGAAACTGTTGCACCATCAGATAACCTTCTTGTGGCTGTTGAGGGAAAAAATATTTCTATGTAAATAAGTTAGGGCTAGAATTTTTACTAGAAAGTAAAAGGTTCATGGCTTCCCAGGTGGGTCAGTCATAAAGACCACCTTCCAACGCAGAAGATGCGGGTTTGGTCCCTGGGTCAGGAAGATCCCTGGAGGAGAAAATGGCAATTCTCTCCAGTATTGAGCCTGGAAAATTCTATGTGAGGGGAGTCTGGCAGAATACAGTCTATGAGGTCACACAAAGTCAGACATGACTTAGAGACTGAGAGTGCAAAAAAGTTTCATACCAATTTTCACTATGTCATAAATGACACATTAGACTGAATCTAGCTAATGCAAGTCCAAAATATGTACATGCCAGGGCAGAAAGATTCTAAGTTATATGAGAATTATCTTCATATAAGCTTCTCCCTGACACTTCATATCCAATAATCAATTCCTATGATTATACTTAACTTTCAAATTCATCTCTTTATTGCCATTGATATCATTGTATTCTCAAATCACAAATCATAATAATTACTTCCTAGTTGATCTCCCTGAACAAACTCTGATATCTTTTCAAACCATTCTTATTATAGACATCATGATTTAAATGCAAATATGATCATGTCACTTCTTGATTTAATATCTTCCAAATGATCTTAGCATAAAACCCAAATTGCTGCCTTGGTTTAAAAATACCTGTATGATAAGGCTCCACTTCTTCCTCCAATTTCCCTTTATTCTAATAACCTAGGCAAGGTCTATACACATTTGCCTTCTCTTAATCTATTTACTTTGGAGAAAGCAATGGCACCCCACTCCAGTACTCTTGCCTGGAAAATCCCACGGACGGAGGAGCCTGGTAGGCTGCAGTCCATGGGGTTGCAAAAGTCGGACACAACTGAGTGACCTCCCTTTCACTTTCCACTTTCATGCATTGGAGAAGGAGTTTATAAAATTTCATTTATTTGTAGATAAATGATTGTACAAGTTGTTTAATGTTTATCTTCCCTGATAAAATATAAAATCTCTTTTCCCTTAAAATCTCTTATCACTAGAACCTAGCAAAAATACTTTCTAAGTTACAGTACTGCTGAATAAGTGAATCAATACATTAAACCCTCAAGTGAAAATACAAGGAAGAATTTGCAATGTACAAGTGAGCCATATCATAAGGCATCAGACCTGAAGCTACACATGGCAAGGTTCACACATCTTTTGGTGGGACAAGGAGCTACCAAGTTTAACACCCAGCCTCTAGTCGGTGAATACTAAATATCTGGTGAGGTGAATGATATTAAATAGTGTTAATAGGAAAAGAAAGAAGAATCACACACTAATAAGTGCTTGAATACCAAATATAGATCAAAATAAATATGCTGACCAAAAAAAAAAAAGTAAAACAAATTTCAGTTCCTGTTCCTAGAATATTTTTCATATAAACAGTTCAATTAACAGATAGGTTTTACTTTCTTAGTTTAGCAGCTACAGTTTCTCAGCTAAAATATTAGTAGAACCATAATGTAACAGATGTGCAGACATAATGAGATTCTTTAAATTAACATCTAAGATATGCATGAGTATTATGACATGATTGAAGTTATCCTTTTCTTCCCTCACTGAAATGAACAGAACTGGATATGATTTTATTCTCTACTTATACACATATAGACATTAATCCAGAACACATATAGTCATTTTGATGTGAGTAACACTGTAACAGGACAATTTTAATTACACCCTTAAAATAATACACGTACATAGAACTGCTGCTCTAGAAAAGAGTAATCGTTCTCTTTAAAAAGAGAGATAATTCCATAATTCCATGGGAGGTACTACTGATTTCTTTTCAAATTCTGCTTGCTATGTGGTCATATAATCTAAACAGTTTTTATTAGTACTTTTTTGTTTTTTGGAGAGACCCCAGACAGTTTGTCACTGATGGCAAAACACAAGAAATGTCAAGGAAAGAAAGGTTCCTGAAGGACAGTTGCTACTTTGCTGCTGGGAAAAGGCAAGGGCTAGCAGCACTGCATCGAGCTACACATCTGGGCAGAGCCAGAGGCTGAGCCATTCAGAGATGAAATTGTAGATGAGCTATAGGAGGAGAGTCAGGGACATATGTGATTTAAGCAGAACTGGAATAGTGACACAGACCCCTTCTATAATGGCTGATCCAACATATCACTTTATCCTGTTGTCAATATTATATTCCTATTTTTCAATTGCATGCCTCTCCTGGGTTGGATATCAATGCTAATAAGACTTGAAGTTAATGTTGAGATAAATCTACATATACTTAGAGGCCAGGCCCAGACAATCAAACTCAATTGAACCAGGGAATCTGCATTTAGATTACCACATAAAATACAATAGGCTAGTCACTGACCCAGAAACCTAGCTTCCAGCATTTCTGATTTCCTGTTTTTAGAATGCATTTTTATTGCAGTGCTAAGGCATAAGATGATTAGTAGCTTTAGGATTGATTATATAATTTCTATTAATTTTACTCTCTCTTTTGTCTGAATGGAAATGTACCCCATTCTATTTGTGATCACCTGTTCTGGATCAATTCAGTTAAAAGAATTAATGACTTACTCTTGTTAGATTGCATATCCTAAAAATCCGGTTTATTACATCACAATCCATTGAACAAGACATACATTCCACTTGGATAGGACCATATCGTAGCGTCCCTTCTTCTGGCCAGTACTGAGGGCAGCCCTAGATGTGAATATTTTTGAAAGAAAATGAGCCTTATTTTTTTCTAATTAGGATAGCATAAAGCAGATGTTAGCATTCTATTACTACTTTGTTAAGTCACATGTACGTATACGAAAGAAACCCATAACCGTTAACCTGGGACAAGTCGACTTCATTCAGCATCACAATGGAGGTGCAGCCGTAATCATACACTAGTCTCCAGAAATCTTTCACAGTATTTGGCAGGGGGTATTGTGTGACAATGAAAGCAGCTGGCTGCCTGTAGCTCTGTGAAAAAAACAAGGTAGATAGGGGAAAACAATAACTTAGAATGAATAATCAGTTGCACAAGCAGATTCAATACACTTCAATGTAGGGTTGGGAAGACTCAACATCTTCACATGGAGTTGAAGTCAGCCTGCTGCTCCAGCCGTGGAATAACAGATGTGGACCACTGCAACATGCTGCAGCTGGTAAACAGTCAATCTGATGGTTCGCCTTTGATGCCTCAGCAGCAATTCAAGCCAAGAATTAATTTTGTTGATAAAAGTAAATATATGATAAATACAAAAATTAAAATTAAAAAAAACAAAACTTCTTGAGGCTAAGATCCTTTGTGAGGTACCTGTTGGGCTGTATCAGTCTTCCAAAGTCTAAGAGGCTAAAGACATGTAATTTCCGTGTGTGTGTGTGTCTGTCTGCCTATGAATATATGTCTATCAGCTATCAACTGTTATAGAACTGTTTGGCTCTTTTCCACTCCAAATAAGAAAAAGGCAAATAAGAATAAAGCACCACATGTGCCTCAAACTCATGTGCGTTTATATTGACATTATTAACACATCTTGTAGGCTATCCACATCTCATAGTTTCCTGGGAATTTCTAACATATATCAATGATCAGAATGATAGTTTCAATCATTTAAGATTTTTCAAGTGCCACAGAGTAAAACTAATGCATTCCCTGGCCCCAGGTAAGAGCGAATGACTCCTTATTGACCCAAGGCCCCCTGATTGGGACACAACGCATTCTCTCTTTCTAGAAAGAGAGGATAGATTCATCTGGCCAGATAATCTGTCATTCTACAGACTAATGATCTACACTAAAATAGAAATATATATTTCTATGTAATAAACTAAGGATTTGTAAAAATATAACTAGACAGCTGCCTGAGGTAGATTTTTTAATGCTGATAAAAATTGTCAGTGATCTGCTAACTCAGTTGTACCATATTACTCTTTAAGTCCTTCAGGTGTCTCAACACCAGTGTAGAAACTGACCTTTGAGCTTCACAGATCCTATCACCATTTGGGAAATGCTGCTAACCATAGCATTTCACTCCATGGAAGACTGCAGGATAAATCTGAGGAGACAGTAATTCACCAGCAGCTCCTACATGGCCTTAAGACCTCAAAAAGTCACACCTGTAGCTGGGGTGAGTGCCCTCCTAAGGAAGATATGAAGGCTTATGGGAAAGGATCAGAAGAAAGAAATAAACTTCCCTTCCAATTAAATGTCTGCTCCATGGGAAAGTAAGTCAAGGGAGATGAAAAGCCCTCTATTCCTTGTATGAGTCAGAGGGGAGGGGAGACGGATGAAGAGAAGACTGAGGTGTCCCTATTTCTTTCCTCCAAGTGCAGGAGCGCATCTAAGGCTTTGATATCACACGACTCTTGGCCTTACCTCATGATTTTCACAGGCATGACAAGGGTGTATGACACTCACAGTGGGGTAGAGGTTAGACAGGAAGGGAAGGTGGGGGTGTTGAACAATGAGCCCCATTCGTAAGAGCCAAACCAAACCTAACTTTTCTGCAGTCCCAACCACACTACCAAATCCACTGGGCAGTTTCGACTATAAAATATATGTGTTGAATCGCAGTGAATTAAACAGAAGATAGGAACACATAGAATACAAGGTTCTGTCTTCATACGGACCAGAAAACAACCTGGAAATTAAGAAATTTGAAAGAGATATCAAAGACAAAAAATGCCTCAATATTTTTCCTAATGTTATTTTCTTCTTCTCACCCTTTTTCATTCTAAATATAGACTGACTCAGAAAAAAAAAGGTCCGTGTGTTTTCTCTATTATTTAGTATGTTTGACTTTGCAGATGATTAAAACAGCAAGAAAAACTATAATGAGGATCTAGTGTGATTTCAGGGGACAAGAGTAATAACTAGGCAAGACTCTGGTCACAGCAAGAGTATTAGCTTTCCACTTGAGCTTACCTTTAAACTATTTTGCTCTGTAGAATAAAGAAGAGCAAAGTAACTGGGTGAGAATTAGAAGTGGTACATAGGCTTTGGCAAGTCTCTACTATCAGAAACCAATTTTGGAGAACTCAATAGGAGCAATGACTTAGAAAGCTTCACTATTCATCACCCAGGAATGAACCCTGACTCTGGTTTCTCCTTTTTACAGCCCCATAGTCTAAAGGGCAGAAACTAGAGATGCCTTTGAAGGAAGGTGACAAACCAAAAGGATGCTGAACTTAAAACCCTTCTTGCTTTTTCCCAAGGTAAGCAAAACAAGATGGAAAAAGACTACTTTAAAATTCTCTTTCCATATTGGTGTGTCTATGGGATGCTGACATGTGAGTACATACTGTACCATCTACAATACAAAGACTGGAATAGGGCAAGAGAGTTCTTTTCATGACGATTGATGTGTTAACTTGGTATCTTCCATGCCTTCCTTTATATCTTATTAATTAATAACAAATGATACAAGTTAGCTATAAATTATTGGAGTAATTATTAGTTAGCTATAAATTATTAGTGTCAGAGATAAAAGTTTCCAAATTAACACAATTTCAGTAGAATATGACATTCTATGATTTAAAAAATTCATTCCTAACTATATTCAAAATAGATAAGCATGACTCTCCTTCCTGAAAATAATCAGGATGAAAACTATCACCTGCAGATATTGCTTGTACAAAAATTTTATAATAATTGAAAATCAACTGTCAAACTTATAGCCAAGCCTAAAATTTATAGTGCCTAAGAACCACTGTAAGGGAAATTCAAAATCACTGTCCAAAAAATTTCATATTACAATGAAAGTTTCTACTTTTCCTTTTTAGACCATTTAAATTTTCTTGAAAAGAGAACCTAACCAGTGTTCATCAATTTTGCAGCTTTTCATTACATTTTACACTAACAAAGAGAGCAGTCTCTTACATCCATAAGAGCAGCATTGATGTAGTTACTACTCTCCCCATCAATTGTAATTAAAAAAGGCAGACATCTGTCAGGTGGCAGCATGTCCATAAAACGGTTCTTGTCATGGTTCCTTGGCAGGCATGCTATACTGCAGTCCTCAGCTTGTAGTCGAGGGGTGACTGAATTCAAGGTCTGGAAAGAAAAGGGAACCCAGGTTAAAAGACAGTGACCCATTTCACAGCATACCACAGATCTTTCAAGCATTTAGGAGGCCAAGTAGAAAGTAAAGAATTTGTGCAAGGCAATGACATTTGCCATGATGACAGGCTGGCAGACTTCGTAGCTAAAGCTCCTAAAGCCTGAGAAGTGACAGAGAAACAATATACACATTGTTCAATGTACCTCTCTTTAAAAGGGGAAGGGATGCTAAACAACACAGCAACCTGCAGAAGGCATTGTCTAACCAAAGAAAATGCAATCAGAGCAGCCCATGATGATGTCCCATCATCAAACTTATAATTTGTAACATTTTAATGTGCCAGATTTGAGGACATGCTATGGCAAAGAATCAAAGCATTAGGTTTTTAGAGTTATTCTTGATTTCATAGTCAACAGCGTTAGGGATGTTTTAAGGGCAGTGAAAACATTTGGGATTAGAGATGATGTTTAGCACAAACTCCAGCTATTATTAGTCAAACTCCATAAGACTGCATTTTAAAAAAGATTGTAAAGATACACAAATTATCACTAAACTTGACTTTTATGGTACCTTTTCTCCATACTTTCCCCTGTGTCTGAATTCAATTGCCCTTCAAAATATAGCAGATATGATATAAGCTCATTAATACAAAAGTTGAGTCTATAACTTTGTATAACAACTGTATAATGAAAGAGACATGTATTATACTTAAAATAGGGTCAAAGGTTATAAATTTGACTTGAAAGACCTTCCTTGGAAGAATTAAGAATGCCCAGGACAAACTGTAATAAGTTACTCATAAAAAGGTGCTAGAAATAATAAATACCTGGAATTCATCTTTGAGATGTGAAGAGTTTGTCTGGGAGTCTATTCTAATCATATCAAAATATGCAGCTTTAAATTCACAGACAGGTATGGCAGTTTCTCCACATAAGCAGGCCTCTAAAATGGCATCATGAATAAAAATGTACTGTTCCTATCAAAAGAAAGAAAATTTTCATAATATTTTAATACAAGTTTCCTGTCATCAAGGAATTTTCTCCATATAAAAATATTAATAAAAATACCAGTATTTTTCTATGACTTGATGAGCTACTATTGATTCTATGTGACACACACCTACTATTTAGTTTGATAAGTGTTGGAAAGCAAACCAAGAAAGACCACCTGAGGTTAATCAACAATCAACACACCTCTGTCTGGACCATGTTGATACGACGAGATCTTAAGGCTTTGACACAGTTGTAGATGTCAACAACACCCTCTCTTTCAGCCATGTCCAGCATGATGTCAATCACAATGTAACAACCAGTTCGCCCAGCACCAGCACTGAAAAATAAGCAGATCTAAAGAATTGCAGGAAGCATGTCTATACAAATTGAAAGACCCATCCGATTTTCAAATAAGTAGAATCAAATTGATTCAGCAAAGTACAAGACATAACTTGTATGTACTCTGTAAATGCCTGTTAACGAACAAATAGCTTCAATGCAGAGAACCTACTCTGGTGTAAACTGAGGACTGGAACAAATTAAAAGATATAAACTTTGTAAATCAAATTGTGTTTTGAAAATAATGTATTATGTCACTTAAGTTTCATAGCTCTTATACACAGTCTTCATTTTACAAAAAATTCAAGCTCATAGAATTGATCAAGGAGTGGATTTATGCTTTAAAATTTCACCTGAGATCAAAAGACTCATATTCATGTCATTGTGGGCACTCTGGCAAAATGCAGCAATGCTATGTTCGTCAGACAGATTCTGGTCAAGGCAAAAGAACATTAATCTAAAAGCTTTAAATGGAAAATCACATTTCAGGGGAAGTGTTAATAGTGAGGGTGGGGAAGAAAATGTTCGTTATTACCGGGGAGAAGACCAACAGTAGAAAGAATATTTAGATGGTGATCCAAAGAAAAAATGAAAATGAATTGTTAGGTATGAAATATAATTCTTGACAGGTCGCAAAGATAGAACTATCTTCCTGTATTTAATTCAGTAGTCGAGTCATAATATATTATAATAATATATTATATTATTTTACCCATTGGGAAGATTTCTCATTTTATACATATAAGTCAATGGAGCAAAAAGGTATAGTTCAGATTTTTATGGAAAAATCACTTTGTAGTCAGCTCCTCCTTCTCTTCCATAAATTCAGATGCCCAAGTGGAAGTAGAAAATGACATTTGTGTTTCGAGAGCATATCTGAGACTGTTGGAGCAATACTGAAACGGGCAATTCACAGGAAAGGAAACCTCTGATAAGTCAAGACACTACATAATTGAAAACCCATTCGTCTCATTTTCTAAATGCATAGACAGACTATTAAGATTATTTCTTTGAAGTCTGGATTTGGTCATTTCTCTTAAACTTAATTGTTCTTTAAGAAATTTAAGTCAAAGGTATTGTGGCTACCTCTGTTTCTTTTTCTTGCCTACCATCTTCTCAGTCACTGTTCCCAGGGTTTGAGACAGGAAAGTGATTGAAGAGTACATCAGACTTCTTGAGGAGGATTGAATTGTAGATTTTTTTTCAAGGTACACAGTATCTGATCCTAATGAGACACCTTACTTTTATTTCATTCTCTGTTGTTTTATTTTTCCTTTCATATGTGGTCATTTAAATACTGAATAGGCTGGATTTTCAGGGAAGGAAAAATGCTTTTAAGCACAACCTATTATGTACCTTGGAAGGGACAGTATTTGGGAATGGTGTGCAGCATTTAGGAAAAGCTTTTCAGATTCAGTATACATTTTTCTATTCATATCTCAAAATGAGGCCATGTAATTTGCTTTTAGTGTCTCTGAGTACTTGTTTTAAGAGAAGTTTCTAATCAGAAGAAAGTCTGGATAATAGTCACATTTTTCTGGCATATTATGCTGAATTTTACTAATGTAGTTTTCAAAGTCCTCTGAGGGATGGCTTTTAAAAAAAATTCTTAAAGTAGCTGTTTTACAGCACAAATTCTTGTAATTTAGGCCATTTAATAACTTTGTATGCCTCAAATTTAGTTTTAAAAGCTAGGCTTCTATTAAAATTTACTAAATTGGCAAGAAATATCTGGCTTTATTTACTATTCCATACTACATAGGCTTTTGCAAAAGTGATTAAAAAATAACCCACAACACACATGTAGATGTTGCCACTAAAAGGCAGAGCTTCTACATTCACAATTATGGACAATACTACACACATTAAGATGAATGTATTTATTTCTGAAGTTTCTTTCATATTCTCCTTAGAAGCTAACTTGTATTTTATTGCTGTTTTACCTTAACTGTTAAACTTGCAAACTGGAACCTTGTAAGCATGCATTAGTTTTTGTGTTTGCAAGCTTTGTTTGGATACTTTAAAAAAGCCGGCTGCACAAAGTCAATGTCAGTTGGACCACCACTCACCTGCAATGCACAACGATGGGGCCAGCGCTGGGAGGGTTGGAGAATTTGACCCGCCGGATGAAGGAAAGAAGGCCGGTAGCATGGTAGGGTACTCCATGGTCAGGCCAGCCAGTGAAATGGAACTGTTTAACTTCACGGATCTCATTGTATCCTCTCTGTGCAAAGACATAAAGAAGTGTTTTCAAGGACCAAAATAGAGCCTTTAAAAGACAACCATGGGTACTGGACCTGACCGACAATGAAAAAAAATAAGAAATTTATCAAAGATACTGCTTTTGCTGAAAAAGGATGCTGACATGGCCTAGGAGCTTACCTTTATTTTCAGACAACTGTCAAAGAAAGAAAATAAGAAGTCTTGCTCAGTTCTGTAAGTCTGGGTAAATTTTATTTACCTTGACAGTCTGTTCCTTATTTGGAATGACAACACATAAAATGATTAGGGGAAAAGGAAGAAATGGGAAGTTAAAATGCTGCCCTGTTGACCCACAACGCACTGAGTTCTCAAGTGGAGTATAAAAGCAACTTTCTGCTTCTCACCTTACAAAGAGATTTTAATGCCTTGCTTATCCATGTTGAAAATGGTTTTGAAGCATGGCATGTAGGGATTTTCCAGAACAGTGCTACTCTAGATGGGTTTGTAAAAATATACAGACAGCTAAACTGTTCTTTGGCCAGACTATTTTCTTAGCTCTGTGAAATAAATCAGCACACAGAGGATTATTTATAGCAACAAAAATACAAACTGAAAGAAGCAAACATCCATTGCTGTGCCTTTCTCCTATTGGGTTAATTTTTAGAGAAACCTTTCAATGCGCATTTCAAACTCTTCCCTTCCTTTTTGTTTAAAGAAGCCCATAGATTGCAAGAACAGCACTTGGAGAACTCAGATGAGATGCTGCAGAGTTTATTTTTAAGAATCCACATTTGTGGCCCTCCAAGCCCCACTATAGTCTATATATTTACAACTCTACTATGAACTCTGTGAAATCGCAATCTCACTTGTTCCTCAGAAAAGGTAGAAAAAATTTCATGAAATAAATGAACTAAATGAGAAATTTTAATTCCATCCTAAATTATCACCAAAGCCTTGGAAGCCAGTGATCACATCTTATAATTCTTTTTCTTTCCTGTTCCGAGTACAAAACCCCACACAAAGCAGGGCTCAACAAGTAAGTATAATAATGACAATGATAAAAATCACTATGAAATCATGCAAACAAAATCACTTTCTTAAGTACTTTTGAAGTCAACTTTACTGAGGAAGGCCATACATTGTTCAAAGATCATCTCCTCAGCATTGATCCTTTTGCTGGAGTTGCTGTAAGGGCCTTGCTCTCTTTAGAAAATTTTAATATCTGGCAGTACATGTTTTCTTATTATTCATTTTGCTTAAACTTTCCTGAATAATTTTCAAATATATAGATTTTTTAAAAATCACTCTTTTCCAGTGTTTCTTTATATAAGGAAAATAAATTGAAAATAAACCCTAAAAAAAAAAAAACCTTAATAATGCTATAACTAGTATTGTATCAACTCCATAAGGAGTTATTAATGCCAAGTATTCCCATTCTGGGACATGGGGCATGTCTCCATTTATTCATATCTTAGTCTGTGTCCTTCAACACATTTGTAATGGTTTTATTCACTTAGGACCTGTTTCTTTCTTGCTAAATATATTTATAGATACTTCAGAGGGCTTCCCAGGTTGCTCAGTGGTGAAGAATCCGCCTGCAATACAGGGGATGTAGGTTCAACCCTTGTGTTGGAAATATCCCCTGTAGAAGGAAATGGCAACCCACTCCAGTATTCTTGCCTCGAGAATTCCATGGACAGAGGAACCTGGTGGGCTACAGTCCATGAGGTCACAAAGAATTGGACAACAGCAAGAACAGATACTTAAGAATTTTTATTATTATGAAAGGGATTTTTAAAAATCTATATCTTTATTAATAATATAATGAAAATATATCTTGAATTCAGTTCAGTTCAGTTCAGTCGCTCAGTCGTGTCTGACTCTTTGCAACCCTATGAATTGCAGCACGCCAGGCCTCCCTGTCCATCACCAACTCCCGGAGTTTACTCAAACTCATGCCCATCGAGTCGGTGATGCCATCCAGCCATCTCATCCTCTGTCGTCCCCTTCTCCTCCTGCCCTCCATCTTTCCCAGCATCAGGGTCTTTTCCAATGAGTCAGCTCTTCGCATGAGGTGGCCAAAGCATTGGAGTTTCAGCTTCAGCATCAGTCCTTCCAATGAACACCCAGGACTGATCTCCTTTAGGATGGACTGTTTGGATCTCCATATCTTGAATTAGTCACTTAACTAATTTTGATTTTCTTTTTTTAAATATTCTAACTAGCTTTTTTTGTATAAAATCATTACACCTTAAAACAATTGCACCCTTTTTAATAGTTTTGCCATTTATTCCTTTTGCTATCTTATTTAATTTCCTAGAGCTTCCAAAAATGTTGGACACTAGTGACCATGATTATCCACATTGCATCTCTGATTATATTAATAACTGTAAGGCCTCTAGTTTTTCACTCCTTCATATGTATGCTACTGGTTATTGTTGAAACAGCTTTATCACGTTTAGGGAGTCTCCTTATTTTTTTCTAATATAATTGGAGTATTACTATAAATGTCTTTTAAATAAAATTAGGTGCATTACAATATGTATTAATGAAATCACAGGATTTTGTTCCTTTAATGCACTGAGATAATGAAATATTCTTTTAGATTTCCTACCACAGTTGTAAAATCTTTAAATCTTAAAAAAGCAATCATGATAAATCATGTAATGATCTTTTCTTAATTCACTGCTGGATTCACATTTTCAGTATGTCCTGAATTAAACTGTATGTGTGTATACTTGAGAAAGAGAAACAGGGAGAGATCTAAAAAGAGAGACAGAGAAGAGCTTAAGAGAGTCCTGTCTTTATGTGGTTCTGTTATCACAGTTCTGCTAGCTTTTAAAACATATTTAGTTGGTTTTAATGGTTTTTCTATGGCCTAAATAGTTTGATTAACTTAGGCATTAGCTATTCATTAGTTATTCTTTAGAGGTTAAAGACACCTCAATTATGAAACCATAATGCAATTTTAATGGCAAATTTCAACACTCTTATTTTCTTTTACCAGCTGTTCAGATCCCGAGCTCTCCTTGGGTTAAATACTGGAAATAATTATTTGCTAGAATTTCATTGTATCTAGACTAAGATCTGTCTCTAAATTCACACATAATATAACTTTCTTAATAGCAGCTATAGCTATAGTTCTGTCCCTTTTGTGTTATCCAGTGTTACATATTTTGTTTTGATGGCTCTTCATTTGGAATTGACAAGTGGTTTAGTTACTTTATTGATCATTTCAGGGAAATGGCTTTTTTATTAAATTTATTCTTTTTTGTCAGTGTCTCGTTTTTATATTTATATTTCCCTTTGTTTTACTGACTTCCCCCTGATTTCTAGTTTAACTGTTTTTTTTACAAGATTTTAGGCTATCTTTCAAGATAGAAATCACGTTTGATTATATATTTTTCTCCTAACTTGTGGAATATTTTGATATAAAATTATTTATCATCATAATATATTTTTAGTTCTGAGGCAATTGTGTTTCAGTCACTCAGTCGTGACTGTTTGCGAGCCCATGGACTGAAGCATGCCAGGCTTCCCTGTCCTTCACCATCTCCCGGAGCCTGCTCAAACTCATGTCCATTGAGTCGGTGATGCTATTCAACCATCTCATCCTCTGTCATCCCCTTCTCCTCCTGCCTTCAATTTTTCCCAGCATCAGGGTCTTTTCTAGTGAGTTGGCTCTTCACATTGGAGGCAATAGTTCATTCAAAGATTATTCATAAGAGGCCTTTGGTGATTTCTGAGCCTAATTTGGGGAGTCGCTGGTCAGTGATTTGTTGTTATTTTCCACTGGATTTTGGAAACATCTTGAATTTTTATTATGTATTTAAGTTTCCTTTATAACTAAGTTTGTGATTGATTTCTTTTTAACTTTATATTTTATATTGGAGTATAGCCGATAAGAGGCTTCCCAGGTGGTGCTAGTGGTAAAGAACCTGTCTGCCAATGCAGGTGACATAAGAGAGGTGGGATCAATCCCTGGGTGGGGAAGACCTCCTGGAGGAGGGCATGGCAACCCACTTCATTTTGTTGCCTGGAGAATCCCATGAACGGAACAGGCTGGCGGGTTACAGCCCATAAGGTCATAGAGACTCGGACACCACTGAAGTGAATTAGAACGCACACATAGCTGATGAGCAATCTTATGATAGCTCCAGGTGGACAGCAAAGGCATGATTGACTTTTCATAAGTTATAAGAAGAATGTATATTCCAAATTCTCTCTTTCAATGATAATGGAATACAGCTATTCATTAAATCATGCTTGATGGTTCTTTTCTTGAAATCTCCTACATCTTTGCTCATTTATTCTGCTTGATTTGTCCAAGAAATTTTTATACATACTTTATAAATGTGATAATAATAATTATATATATATACAGTCCATGGAATTCTCCAGGTGAGAATACTGGAGTGGGTAGCCTTTCCCTTCTCCAGGAGATCTTCCCAACCCAGGAATGGAACCCAGGTCTCCCTCATTGCAGGTGGATTCTTTACCAACTGAACTATTAGGGAAGCCCATGAAGTCAACTGTAGTTTAAATAAATTTCTTAGGATAGGTGCATGGAAGGTAAAATTTGTGGTCAAATGATATCAATATTCTAAAATTCTGCAGATAAAACATTGCTTTACTGATTTACAGAGAGCTTGTGTGCATGTGTGCTAAGTCGCTTCAGCTGTGTCCAACTCTGTGCGACCCTATGGACTGTAGCGTGCCAGGCTCCTCTGTCCATGGGACTCTCCAGGAAGGAATATTGGAGTGGGTTGCCATGCCCTTCTCTAGGGGATCTTTCTGACCCAGGGATTGAACCCACGTCTCTTATGTCTCCTGTATTGGCAGGCGTGTTCTTTACCACTAGCGCCACCTGGGAAGCTGGAGGGCTTATGGCAATTTAAATATGATCAGCAACACATGAAAATATGTCTCATCATACCCTTAAAATCAATGAGGATTATTATTCTTTTTCTAAAAGCGCTTGCTGATTTGAAAGTAAAAAATGGTATACCAGCACATCAGGTGAAACATTTTCAATAAGCATGCTAGCAGTTGCTTTTTGTGGGGCAGAGATTCTAGTATTTCCTTTATATTTATATTAAAGCTATGAGTTAAGAATATTAAATAATCACAATTTCTTTATTGTGTGTGCATCTTTTAATTAAAATTTTTTGATACAGATAACTTTATACTTTTGTGTGGTCAAAGTTATTAAACTTTTCTGTAACAATGTATGTTATCGCTTTTATGTCTTACTTTAGTTCTCTCACACTGCCCACTAGCTTCAGTCTTTCTGAACCTGTTTAAAAAAAAAGTCAGATCATGTTACTCCTGGGCTCATACTCTCCAATGGCCGGCTACTTTTACCTTTCATACAAACTAAAATCATCACAGTGGCTCACAAAACCTCACTTATCTGGCTCTGTGATTTCCCTGACTTTAAATCATATTTCTTTCCCTCTCACTTACCTATCTCTCAATATCCTAGACTCCAGTATATTTCTCACTGCGACAGGAATATCATGCCTCTAAGTCTATGAAATGAGTGTTCCCTCCATCAGGAATATTCTGCCTGGGACAACCTCCCTGGGATATAACCCTTCCATGGGATATATTACCCTTCCATGGGATATATATTACTCTCTCCCGCACTTCCTTCAAGCCTTTACTCACATGTTACTTTTTCAACTACTCCTTTCCCACAAAAGAAAGGGTTTAATATGTGTCTCAAGGTTCAGAAGCATGCCTGGTACATGTTATGCTCTCAAATAAATACTTGTGAAATGAACAAGTAAATGGATGAATTTTATAGCATCCTTAAAACAACTCTTGACAGGGATTTTAAGGAAAAAAAAAGAAAGAATTTCAGTATACTTAATTTTGTAGAAGGTTAGGGTACTTACCCTTTCCAGGGTGAATGTCCTAACTACATATTCGGCAAGTGGTTCCATTTCTACACAAGTTACTTTGAAGTCACCATAAACTTCGGTATCATCAGGCCAATACTTATAGCATTTAACCTAAATGACAAAAAGTATATATAGGTCAACCTAAATATATAACACACATTAACCAAGATGATTTAATTTCAGTGATAACTCTTCAGGTCATAGTTAAAAGATGGTTTAAAAATCCATAAATAATAAAAAAATCCATAAATAAAAGAATCTGTAACAATAAATAGAAAGATTTTGTGTACTCTCTTAAAAACATAGAAGCCTGACTATGCAACTAGATTCTAACATAAAATCAAAGCTTATTTACTTTACTAAGTGAGAAATCAAATCATTTCTTAGCAATCAAAGACTCACTTAGGAGCACTCAGTTGAAATGCTATGCCTAAGAAATTTTTTCAAACAATTAAATGGTATTCTATTCTAAGTGTATTATGTTTTGCTGTTCAACTTATACTGGTATTTTATAACACACGGGGTGTTTTTTGCCTCTTACCCGGCCAACTTCAACTAAATTTGTGACCATCACAATGCATGCAGACTGCTCTTGCCAGATCATTCTCCAGAAATCATACACTGTTTCATGAACTGGGCCTATAAAAAATTAATTTGAATAGTATGTTATCAGAGAAATTTTGTAGTTAAAAAGAAGTGTAGATAAGAAAAAGAACAATATAAACTAAATGAACCAAAGTAGAAAACATAAAGGTCTAGCACAAAATGTCACTAAAAGTACTTCAATTCAATTCATATCTAAATTCACACTAAAGGCAAAAAAAATAGGTGTGTACAAGTTTGCTTGCTTCAGTTTGCCTTCTGTGTTTCCAAATTCAGAAGATAGCACTAGTTTTTAGCACTTATATCTGTCTATTATTCTTGTTCTTGTTGTATAGTCATTCAGTCGTGTCCAACTCTTTGCAACCCCATGGACTGTAGCCCACCAGGCTCTTCTGACCATGGGATTTCCCAGGTAAGAACACTGAAGTGGGTTGTCATTTCCTTCTCCAGGGGATTTTCCTGACCCAGTGATCAAACTTGCGTCTCCTGCATTAGCAGGCAGATTCTTTATTCACTGAACCACCAGGGAAGCAGGGGTTATATCTGTCTCTAAGTTACGTTAATTCATCTTCATGTAAATGGGAAAATAGGAAGTCTTATGCCACCATCAACCAAACAGCACACATTACTAATTAAATATATACACATCATTTATAAACAGTGTAAGTTTAGGGGTTAATGAAGAACCATCAGATATATAAGGACATGTTCTAATTTATGCTATCATCTCTGAGCTGCAAAAGCATCTACTGGGCTAAACTTTACCCTATGCCATGAAACAAGAATATCATTTACCATGGATGATCTTTCTAACTTAAAAGAGTTTATAATTAATTAAACTCAGTATAACTCCAAAGATATATGAAAAACACTTAGAAAATGACCTCTGCAAAAACAGGAAATTAACTTTTGTTTTACTTTCCCTTTTTATAAAATAAGATGTGCAGTTTTCTCATCTGATGGTCAGTAGTCAGTTTGGGGAGAAAACTAGAGGTGGTCTTGGTATGGTCGTAAGGATACTTTTATTCCCCAATGTGCCACTCTAACAAGATCTCTTTACTTCTACTTTTCCAAGAAGAATGAACTCGACTAAGTTCCCTTCAGCCCTTTGCTATGTCTTAGCCTTGACTTGAAAAAAAAATTGTTGCAAGACAGTCCAACATCTCATTATAGCAATGTTGGCCTTGGGTACTATTACATGCCAGGCCAACAAACTCTGCTGCAAGGAAATGGGCGCCTTATATAAGATGAGATCTCAGTTGCTTTCATCAAAAAATAAGTAATTTCTCTGCCCAGCACTCTTTACTAGTGCTCTGGGACATCCGGATACCAAGAACCAAAAATCAAAGACTACCAGCAGCTTCTCTTTTACTTTTAATTTAAAAAAAAAAGCAAGGTTTAATTTATATACATTTTAAAGAGATAAAACAATCTGTATTATACAGATGAATAAAGAACAGTGTCAACTGGAAGAGCTGATTTTTTTTTTAACTCAGATCAAACTGCAAGAAAACAACAAACGGATGAATTAAGCAAGTCTGATTACTCTATTATTATTTGATTATTCTACTCTATTTAAAAAGGCAAAATTTTACCTTGAGTAGCAATGTAGTGACTTGGTCTCTGGTAGCCCTAAAATAGGAGAACAAAGTAGTCATCATTTTATATCAGTGCCAGAAATAAATGAATGAAGGCATAAAAAGAGGAAGACAACCACCTGTTAAGATTAAGTTATAGTAAAAAGTCCAGAAATGAGTAGTGAACTCATAGTTCACTTCTCAAACCTAGGTTATCTGAAAGGTAAAAATAAAACAAAAATTAAATATTTTAAGGGGTCTGATTAGAATATATATTGCACAATTCAGTTTTGCTTGCTGGGAAAGAACTTTATAGATTTTGCTTGGTTTCACTAAAATGTTTATGCCTTCATGTTACTCTTTAGTTTCATTCCTGGCAAAATTGTGTCCAAAAATATTAATTCTTATTTTATCATCCAAAAATACAACACACTGCATTACAAATGGACAACGACATATTAGAACCATAAAAAAGAACAGAACATTCCAATGTTAGAGCTGGACAATGCATGTGTGCATCAAGTCAAAGTCCTGCTGAGATTTTTTTTAGAGAATATTTCTATTCTATAATATGTTCAGGAATCTGCCAAAACTATTTTGTGTGTGCTGATAATATTAATTTACACACACATAATTATAGGTACACACATATATAGGGAAAAAAATCTTTTTAAAAAATGCATCTTATCCTGAACAAAAGGTTTAGTACTTTTTTCTTTCTTTTTATAGTGTGCCAAGAGTTTTATGTGGTTAAGCACTTGATACTGTTCCAATAAAGAAATTACTCCAAATAAAAGATAAGTTGTTAGCTGCTTTCAATTGATTTGAATTTCAATAGATCATTAGTAGCAAAAATGTTAATAGAGTTAAGCTGTGACTTTGTTGTGTCTTCAGCAAAGGGCTTTAGTAAAAGCCTGAGTTAGCAGACCATCTGGTCCTATCCAAACACCTACAAAACATTTGGTGCATACCAAAAATTCTTGATATTTGCAGGACCCTCGGGTGTGCCCAAAGTGTCCATAAGACATTTGGTCCATGCCAAAAGGTCCTTAAAAACTGTTCCTGTCCAAAATGTCCATGAGCATACTTGGTCCATGCCAAATGGTATTGGATGGCACCAAATATCAAGGACTTCTGGCATGGACCAAATGTCTCCATGGACATTTTGAAAAGGAACAAATATCAAGGATGTTTTGGTATGGACCAAATGTCTTAATGGATGTTTTGGATAGGACCAAATGTCCTGCCAGGGTCTTGACAGAAAACCAAGGTTAAACTAAATAGGTAAGAACAAGTACAAATTTGTCAGAGAACTGTTGATATTTTTATTCTAGAGAGTAGACTGTTTAGTTTTCCATATTGAATGAGAGTAAAATAATGATCAAAAATTTAACCAATATAATCAAAGACTATAGTTAATAAAATTCATTAATTCAAATATATAATGATGTCACAAAATAACTATAAAACATGAACTTGGTAAATATGATAAAATTATTTCTTATTTATAGAAATTATAAAAAGTTAGATCCGAATTATACATATATTTTGCATATCTATAAATGTATCATATATGCTGCAGTTGTTGATATTTCTATCTTTTGCCTTACAAGTAATGCAAATTTAGAATTAATTCATTTCAGGATGCCTGAACTATTTTTTTTAAATAGTGAAGTTTAATGAGTGCTTAATATGTTCTAGGCATTGTGCTAAATGATCAACATGAATTACTTCATTTAATTCTCACAATAAAATGATGAGGTTAGTGGTATTGTCATTATCTCCATTGTAAAGATGAGGAAACCGAGGGACAGAGGGATGAGCTGACATTCTTGCGATTTCCAGTGTGATTCTGAACCAAGAAATATGAACAGAGCCTGTCCTTCTTGGATGTAATACACTGCATCCTTAATATTTTATTTTATTTGATAATTACTTGCATTAAACAAAGGATATGCATGTACATATGTCAACCAAAACTGAACAGTGGAATGTATGATCAAAACAAACTTTCATTTTTATGATTCAATATATATGTGTGATATGTGTATTTCACAAATGCAATTTTGTAATTATTTTGCCTAAGTAATTTTAATACTTTACAAACCAATACCACACACCACAAAATAGTGTCCCTACCCATTTTTAACATCAGAAGTCAGATGTAATGAAGTAAAATTTCAGAAATACTAATACACATCATACTATCCAGCTTCTCACATATGTTTAGGGAGGGGTAGGATAAAAGCCAGAAACAGAAACCATCAACAAATAAAACTCGAGTACATAATAAATTGTCAAAAGCTAAAAATGACCCTGCTTTTCTAAACATAGAAAAGGGAGGGAGGTAAAATAGATCTTTACACATGTAAAGGAGTTACAAAAAAATGAACATAGATATACTATATGAGGCTAGTTAGGTGATGCATGCAGAGAGAACTAGTAGTAAGCATTAGTAAAAACTGTGATAAGAGTAGTCACATTAAATGTTTATAACAGGTGCTGTTATTTACAGATAGTGGTACTTACATCCCTGTACAGCCAAATCTACAGCCCAAACCAAAGTCAGGTGTGAAAGGAAGCACAACAACGTCAGTAAGTACTAGGACGCAGAACAAAGAAAAGTGTACAGTTTGTTCTTTATTTTAAAAAGCTAGCAATCACTTTATAGGTAATAACAAGGAAAAGATTTATATATATACATATATATATAAGCCAATAAATTGGGCATACTGCAGGTAAAAATACTTACATCTATGTAGTTGGCATTAATGTAATCTGAAGATGGATCGTCCTCAACAGGTTGCAGAATTACTCTGGAGTGATCATCTGAGATTTTTAAAGGATGAAGTAACAGCTATTAAATTTCCCCCCTTTTTTGAGACAATGACCCTAGTAGAAACTTAAAATAATTCAGTGGTTATAAACAGATTATCCATAATATACTTCCAAAATTTCCTTGGATACTAGTCATATGAAAAAATGCAAGAACTTTAATGAGCTCATTACTTATTTTGATGATAATATTCTGTTAAGAAAGCTTCAATGACTAGCATCTTCATAGTTAGGAAATTTTTAGTAGACATGATAATAATGTCTGATAAATCATCATTTGAGTCATAAATTTTTCTGAATTGCTAAACTTGCCTTAACTCCTAATTTTGCTTGTTAGGCATGATTTTAAATGGGTGGGATCTTTTCTCCCTGTACTTTACAGCAAATGGGCCACAGAATTAGGGAGTGAATTTCGAAACCTTAGTCTCAACTTATTTTGTGAGAGTTATGGTTACTCTCACAAAGGTTAAACTGATGTATTCAAAAGAGAGTGTAAAATAATTTAAATTGAGAATAAAGTAGTCTAAGTAAAATCATCAGCTAGTTACAAGCTAAACAATCTGTCACTCTTCTTACTGCTCCTATGGTTCCATATGATAATTTATTTATCTCATGAATACATCTTGAAGACTTAATCAGGAGGAAGTCCCTAATGATAAATAACTTGGAGTAAACGGGACTCAGGCACTGACTCCAAGAAAGGAAACAAGGTATATGGAAGGAATAACACTCCCACCTTGAATGTGTCTGGTGGAAGAGTTATAGTAATTTAGCAATGAAAAAAATCCTTCATATTCATTGTCCTAATATTTTCAGTTGTTAATGACACCTCCAGGCATTTATATGCAAACATAAAATTCAGCAGGACATTATCATCACAAGATGAAGAATCTGAGTCAATTAATGCGGTTGATGACAATTTCAGAATTGCTGCCAATATCCAATGCTGTTATAATATGAAATAGGTTACTTTATAAACAGACTGCCATCCTCTGGGATTTTTTTAAAGTTTAAAACCATAGGAGGAGTAATTGCAAATTTACCCTTTATCTTCTACACATGGTTTTTACATTTATCAAGAATCATAAGAGAACTTACATGCTATAATGTTTCCATATCTGTTTTTTGCTCTATTTTGATCTTTTTTAGCTACATCCCAAGACGCTGACTGTCCTTCAAAGAAGCTCTAGGAAAAAGCACAATTAACACGCACACTGAATTTAATTCCTTTCCTTGAATCAAGTCTGTCTGTTTTAAAGACTAAAATAGTAAAAGTCACTTTCTCAGGGAGGAAGGGAGTCCTACAGCAGTAAACAATCAATTTTCAGACCTCAAAGCTTGTTTGCTGGACTCCTACTTGTTCATCTTGGATTGGACTGAGTTCAAATTGAGGACAAGAAACTACTTTAGGGGGGAAAAAGTAGGGGGGAGAGCCTTGAAAGTATTTCAAATTTAACATCACTGCAATTTTGTGAGATGGAAGTAGAGAAAGCATCAGAGACTTCAAAACTACTTTTAATGAGCATCTTTCAAAAATATGCTTCCTTTAGCATTTCTGACAGGACAAAGAAAACCAGTTTTCTCCCATAATTATTCATTAAATCGTGTGCAATACATCACATTTTAGTTTCTTTGAAGATCATGAAAAGGACTCAGTCTCCACAACAAGAGACCGTATGAAAATTAAAAAGAGTCACCATCTCCAAGATTCTTGGAACAGATGAATTTGTTGATTGGTTTAATTACCATATGCAGCAATTTAAAGTATGGGTATAGATATCTTTTTGCAGAAAAATTTAAACTTTGCTCAACGCAAGAAATGGGGTCTTCAAAGAGCCAATGGTCTTTGAAGCAAGGTACACAGGAATACACAGGCAATGAACAACAAGATAGTTCTGACAGAATATTGTAATTCCTTGCACTATTTTGTCACCACAGCATTGTGTTCCCAGCGTATATCTAAAACTGATATTCAAAATTCAAAAATAATTTCATTCACTCCCTAACTAAGGTATAACAAGTAATCTGTAAATAAAAGGAGATGTTTAGAAGATTCCTTATGAAGTTAGATGCATTATATTTTAGGTGGTCTTTCAAAGTAAAATACTCCTTGGCTTCTTTCATTTTAACTGTGCGTGTATGGTGGTGAAGATACTTTCTTCTACACCCCAGAGTGCCATTTCTCAGTAAGTGAAAAGTAGCAAAAGAACTATTCCCTTTTTGCTATATTATATACATTGGGATGTTTAGTTAAATAACTTCCTCTGTAGTATAATCTTGTTGTTTTAGTTTGGGTAGGAAGGGGAAATAAGGATGCAAGAATTTCCCACATCCTTTTTTGGGCTGCTTTTTGTTGTCTGAATTTGCAGTACTGTTTTTCTTCCCAGCCACCCTCAACCTATAATCCTCAAAACAAAATTCAGAGTGACAAGGAGCACATTTAGCACACATAGCTTGATCTTATTTTCAACAAAGGGTCAACACGCAAAAAGGCAGACAAGTGTCCACTGCTTAGGTCATTCAATTGGCAGAAACTGCAATGGTACACCAGGACTCAAGGTATATTGCTATGGATTTTTGAGTGGGGAAAACAGAAGGTCTAACAAACTGGTCTCTAGGTAGCACAGTAAAAGAAATTATGAAATCCAACATTATTTATTAAAATGAATTTTGACCCAGCTATACCCCCAGGAAGTATCCTTTTCTTTCAATCCATCTACATCCTTCTCCTCGAATGCCCACTTGATTGTTCACAGACAAAGGATTAGAGGGTCTACAGAGTATTCCAGGACTTGCTATGTAAATGGGAGGAAAAGGTGTTCAATTCTGCTGAGTATCATGGTTAGAAACAAGATTCAACATAGTATTGAAACTTTCACCTCATATTCCTCTTTGAACCCATAGCTGTCTGACGTCTTCATGAGATTAATGTGCTGCAGTAAGTCGGCTACCCTGATGGCGGGGTGCAGCTGTCCCGTCTGGTAAGGGGATTCTGTCCCCTCACACAGGTAGCGAGGTACATCAAGGAGGCGACTGGATTCTGCTGTAGCACTGTGGTTCTCATCTGCCATGTTTCAGATTCCAGAAGATTAAAAAAAAGACAAAGTTACCTTGTTTAATATATATCTATGCAAAGCAGATTTTAAGATCTTATGATCTTTCTGATAATAGGAGGAAGAAAGAAATATAGTGCAGACCTAGGGCAGCATCCCTATAAAGACAAAACCTTTTACTCCAGGTAGGAGGTCAGGGCATATTATTAATATGTGTATATAAGCAAGACAACAGATGCTGTGAGATGTAGAGAAACAGCTGATCCACTTTAAAGAAGTGTAAGTGGGAGATTTTGCTGAGTTCTGACTTTTTTCTTGTATCTGCAGTCATAGCAGTATATTGTGGGACGAGAAGATCAAGTTGTCAATTGGAGAGGTGTTTTCATTGTTGATTAAACTGAACAAATTCTTTCCCATCCATATCCCAACCTCCCAATAGGCAACCCATCCCCATTGTAGTCCTACTATGCCCTTCCACCTGGGACTTTTTACCATGAAACACTCCAGACTCAGAAACTTGAACATTTTACAGAATCAGCCCATGGCCCAGTACGTCTGCTAGCCAGGTTACATGTGCATTTACACTTCATCTCTACTCCCCTGGTTTATTATTATAGCTGTATTTTTTTATTGCTGATACATTTTGACTCTTCTGGTTACTGTGTACAAGAAACCTTGGTTTGTCTCTGGGACAAAATGTTTAGATTCTTCTGGAATTCCTCCATGGCCCATCTTGGCTGAGTTACATAGCGCCTGCTTTATGTTCCCATGGCCTTCTGTTCTCCTACATTCATTTCACTTACAATGTATTTTAATCATTTATTTCCTGATCTCTTTTTCTAACTAAACTCTAAATGCTTAGCATGTAGAGACAAGAGTCATATTTTTCTTTTTATTCTTAGTGCCTGGTAAAAGCAGTCACTCAATATTTCAATATTGCAATGAATCAATTAGTTACAAATCCATTAAATCCCTCACCACCCACATTTAAGTGCAGGCCCCATCCCAACTATGTTGTTAGCTTAAAATGAAAAGAAACTCTTAAGTCTCTGTCATAAGAAGGAAGAAAAGAGCAAGAACATTTTACCTCTGAAAAATAAATATTATTTTAATGACCACAGTGATAATCATTACAGCGAGAAGAGGCATGCTTATAATGATCACATTTAAACTTACCATCTTCAAAAAAACAAATGTTTTAAGGGGTGTTACTTTGGCAAACATTATAGTGCCATACTCATTAACAGAAAAGAAAGTACACTCTTAGGGAAAATTTTGTTTTAATGATACTGCATACTGTAGAGAACGATATTTAGTTAACAGTTAAACATATTTCAAGTGCTGGTACATTTGCCTGTTCTATCACCAACTCTACAAATAGGATATGGCAAAAAATGAATTGTTGTCCCCATGATAAACACTTTTTCTTCCTGGAGAAGGAAAAAAAAAAAAGAAAAAGAACCCCACAATCAGATTTGTGTGCTTCTATAATTTAGCTTGATTGCATTTACTTTACTTTCTCTTACTAGGCTGAACGTAGTTTTTTCTTTTGCATTTACTTATAAAAGTCCACATTGAATTAAAAAAAAAAATTCGGTTGGATTCTGTTGTGACCTAAAAATACCTAAACGAATTAACGCTTTTTACTCTGGTTTCCCACCCCTCTACACACAAACATTTGCTAGCAACCATGATTCATGAGCGTTTACTATTTTTTCTATGAGACAACACTCAATTGGTCTACCTTTGCTACAATACTGCAATCAATAGACTGACATTAAGAAATATACATCTCCCCTGGAAAATTAAATCCAGAAGCCACTGATCGGGGCACTATCACAGAATATACAGCTTAGGATAAGAAGTAAAGAGAACAGAATGTTAGGAAGGCA
Organism: Cervus elaphus; assembly: GCF_910594005.1. Lineage (NCBI taxonomy): Eukaryota > Metazoa > Chordata > Mammalia > Artiodactyla > Cervidae > Cervus > Cervus elaphus. The sequence goes on from NC_057840.1 coordinate 13,674,348, forward strand.
AAATGCAATCATCCAAGCTGGAATAGAGGTAGTAAGTGCTCCGAGAAGCAGACCAGGAGCTTACATTGTACTTGTTGGAGCAGTGGAATATTTACATTTGTAAAAGGCTCAGTAAGAAACAGAGGACTCATCTGTATTCCAGATCTTACACGATAACGTCTCCATATGAAGTAGACAGTGCCTTTTGTTTTGCATTAAGCTTTAATACAGTGGTACAATGAGCAGTATTTTTTAAAATAATCACACGTGAATTATTAATATCTATACATTTCTACCTCACCTCATTGAATTACCTAACAATGCGACTACAAGCAAGAGTCCATGTGCTAATTATTATCCTTACTACACATTTAAGAATAACTTTAAATATTTCTTTGATGGAAATGTCTTCTAGAGTTCTTTGCAATACACTTACCAGTAATAGGGACTTTAACCCAATGCAGCAGTAAAACACAAAAAAACAAAAATATGAATCAATACAAAAGTTTCTGACTTCTTTTGAAATCAGTAAGCAGGTATTAATATCAAGCAATATTTGAAGTGATTTCAAAAATTGCTTTATAAGTACAAAATCAACTGGATGCAAAACAACTATAAACACGGTGATTCCAAGAATGATGAAAAATGCAACAAATCATTTCTAAATTTGGTATGATTAATAAGTTATTTAGCTTTCAAAGAAGAAATATAAAAAATATTAACCAGCTTGACTTACAAAATGAAATAAAATGCACCATGATTGTTTAAATGAATAGATTTATAACTCTGTTGTGTTAACTCTAGCCTTCCTTAAAAATAAATACCCTCTTTCATGGGGAAAATTATTAAAATAATATTTTAAACTTTATACATTATCACTTTCTCTTTACTAACCTCTGTGGAGAAGGTATGGTAAGAATTATTATATCATTTTATTGAAGGGGAAGCAAAGACATTTTTCATGAATATTTTCATGAGTTCATATTTGTGAGTTCACAAGAGGACTGAGACTTATTAGACCCAATTCTACATGTCTTTGAATATTACCATAATGAAATTTTAACAGTTAAGTAACTATCTTTTTCCTTGAATTTTTAATAACTTCATTGAATTTAACTTATGAGCTTGATGCTGACCTCATTCTACAGTGCTCAACAGAAGATGACATTTTCAGAGGAATTTGATGCCTCTCAAAGACCATGATTCCTGGCTTCTCCCTATATGATCAGGCCATCCTTTGGGGTAAACTCCCTAGCTCACTTCCCTGCCCTTGTTGCTGAGAATATCAAAGGAAGAGTGCAGTCAGAGACAGAAAAAACTGACTTACAGATTCTTTTAGAATATACCTTTGTATTATAAAATTTTAACTTTTAATAACTATTTTAGTCAAAAAGGTATATTTTACTTAACTGACTTAGTTGTATTGTTCTAACATATTTTGAAAATATAATTAAACACTGAATACATTGATGATAAAAATATGTGTAAACTGATGTCTTATGTTCAAAGAAATTTAAATATAAAGTATGAGAACTGGGAATTTTAAAGGTACATTTATCTGGCAATTTCTACATTTCTCTGATTAAATCTTAAATGTTAGAAGCATGGGGGACAAACTGATAAGACAACTGGTGAACGTACAAGCCAGCTGGTCGTGAATCATTGCTGTGTAATTAGTCAAGGGACAGAGTACAAATCGAAATGAAACTCATTGCATTCTTAAATATACTGTAAAAGATTTATTTAATTTTACAGCTGAAACGGCCTTATTTATTAGTAGCAATACTAGCTGTCTTAGATGTTACATACTGGTAGTGCTAGGTGCTCAGTCGTGGCCAAGTCTGCGACTCCATGGACTGTAGGCCGCCAGGCTTCTCTGTTCATGAAATTCTCCAGGCAAGAATTCTGGAGTGGGTTGCCATTTCCTTCTCCAATGTAGTGGTAAATCTTGACTTAATGTAAATTTTTTGAAAGATAACACTTATCATGTAAAGTGCATATAGAATGCAACACTCCATTATTAATACTGTTGCAATTTTACCTGCATTTATAAATTCTTAACTAAGACAAAACTAAAGCAAATGCACAAATGCCTAATGTTTACTTGGAAATGTATTCTTTAGTTGTTATAAAATTAGGAGGATTTAGAAAAATCCCTTTAAATCAGCTATATTTTATATATATACACTAGCGATTCTGGTAGCACTGGCCCCTGAAATGTGTACATTTGGATTCATTCTACTAACTTGCATATATAAACATTAATCAGAAAAGGAGTGCGTCAAGGCTGTATATTGTCACCCTGCTTATTTAACTTATATGCAGAGTACATCATGAGAAACGCTGGGCTGGAGGAAACATAAGCTGGAATCAAGATGGCTGGGAGAAATATCAATAACCGCAGATATACAGATGATACCACCCTATGGCAGAAAGTGAAGAGGAACTAAAAAGCCTCTTGATGAAAGTGAAAGAGGAGAGTGAAAAAGTTGGCTTAAAGCTCAACATTCGGAAAACTAAGATCATGGCATCTGGTCCCATCACCTCATGGGAAATAGATGGGGAGACAGTGGAAGCAGTGTCAGACTTTAATTTTTTGGCTCCAAAATCACTGCAGATGGTGATTGAAGCCATGAAATTAAAAAACGCTTACTCCTTGGAAGGAAAGTTATGACCAACCTAGATAGCATATTAAAAAGCAGAGACATTCCTTTGTGAACAAAGGTCCGTCTAGTCAAGGCTATGGTTTTTCCAGTGGTCATGTATGGATGTGAGAGTTGGACTGTGAAGAAAGCTGAGTGTAGAAGAATTGATGCTTTTGAGCTGTGGTGTTGGAGAAGACTCTTGAGAGTCCCCTGGACTACAAGGAGATCCAACCAGTCCATCCTAAAGGAGATCAGTCCTGGGTGTTCATTGGAAGGATTGATGCTGAGGTTGAAACTCCAATACTTTGGCCACCTCATGGAAGAGTTGACTCATTGGAAAAGACCCTGATGCTGGGAGGGATTGGGGACAGGAGGAGAAGGGGATGACAGAGGATGAGATGGCTGGATGCCATCACCGACTCGATGGTCATGAGTTTGAGTAAACTCCGGGAGTTGGTGATGGACAGGGAGGCCTGGTGTGCTGCGATTCATGGGGTCGCAAAGAGTCAGACATGACTGAGGGACTGAACTGAACTGATATATTCATAGTAAGGGTCCTTGTACTCACTCCAAATCGAACAGAACCAAGAATTAAAGGATAAGTTGTTTTAAAAAAGTATACCCAACTAATTTGAAATGCACTAGATCTAATTGGGCTGATCACAATGGCTCTCTTTGGTAAAATCAGGACTATACTTTCAAAATCAAACTGCTTCCTGCAGTGTAAATACCGTGAGGACAAAGCTGTGACCCATGCAAGGAAGTGGGGTCCATGCAGAAAAGAGGGCAGAGAGTCAGGGCCTCACCTAACACGGCGGTCGGCACGAGCGGATCACTGGGCACTGCAGGAAAACACAGCTCATGAAGGAACACATTGCCCTAAAGTCGTATTTCATATTCTTTTTTCCTTTAAGATAGACTCATCATTTCTTAAGAAATATAACTATTAAACTTTATTTATGACTATAACTATTAACTGTAACTTTATTACTATACTATAATCACTGCAAAGGGAACATTCTCTTTCTCAACTTGGGTTACCAGGAAAGGTGCATCTATAATTATAGTTCAGTAGTCAGTCCAATTTTAAAAACCAAGAAGATTCAACTTCAATTTATAAAGATTTTAAAATTAGGGGGAAAAAAGTGCATTTAGGTCTATCCAGTGTGAGGTACTTAGGTAATTATATTCATTCCACTTTATCTAACTTTGGAAAATAGATTTAATACTTTCTCCAAGTTCTTAAGTGTATATTTATAGATATACTGCTAAATTCAAGCTTCCTAGTAAGGTATACAGGCATTAGATAGAAAAACTTTGGAAACAAAAATCCTTTCAAATCTTTAATTGATTAATTTTTAAATCAAGTGGTTAGAGAAGCGATACATCTATACTTTTAGCAAAACTTTCAATAGCAACAATGTTTTATGTTTTTCTCTATTATTTATCTTACAGTGAAAAAAAATAGAACAGATCAGAAAGTCCTTATCACTATTAAAACTAAATATCAAAATGACTGATTATAATATCCTTAACTACTAATGTGATATAGGTATATATCAAGGAAAATCATGGCCAATAATTTTTTAAAAGTTTGCACCAAGCTGAACATTTCAGAAAAAACATCCCCTTTTGAAAAGCCATAAATGCATAAACCTACAAATACTTTATTTTCTCAGTCTTACCACTACATATTTTTATAATCTGTATTGAAAATAACACTTCTATTGTTGGCTTCTTTCCTTAGACAGTTTTTCCCAAACTGGGATCTGTGGCAAATGCCTCTGTGAACACAAGGCCTAGGATAAACACAATTTGCTTTCCTCAAGTACCAATTTCACTTAACTATTTGAAGAGACAATCAGGTAATTGAACTTAATTTTAAGTAACAAAATAAACACAGTGCTATAGAAAGGGATAAAAAAAATTCTAGAAAATTTGAAGATAAACAGTAGTACTGATGATGGGGCATTAAACAATACTTCAGAGGAACTGTTTTAGAAGATATGTCTCTATAGACAAACATTTGCAATTCTTAACACAGATGAGTGAATAGATGGATTTCACCATTCCCTGTCAATCCCTCAGTTAAGTAAACTTTTGGACTTCACACCAGATACCTAACAGTATGTAGATTTCTCTTTTCTCTGGTTAACTTTTTATTACTGAAATTCCTGAGGCATCTATAGAATAATTAAATAGAATGACTTTTCCTATGCCAATAATTCCCAGAAAGAATTATGATATTTCATATCTCAAAAGACTTAACCTTATACAATGGAAGATTCAAATATAAAACAATTATAAATTCTGACATGAGCTAATTTTATGCAGGCAATCAAATATTTTAACTTAAAGCAATCAGATTTGGTCTGAGTGGTGTATGAATGTCTCTTATAGTAATAAAATTCGTACAGTTTGAATTTAAACTAAATCCAATATCAAGACTGACAATAAGCCTTCTGATACACTCCGTAGTAATCCATATCACTTTTTCTATTTCCAGTTTCTTCTTCCACTCTCTGCCTGGTTTCCCATCACTATTCAAAAGCTAATGTGTTGAATTCAGAGAGAAATTAAATAGCTTTAAAAGTCATCAATCAAAATTTTGGTAAAGAACTTACATCTTGGACTAAAATTATGTTGGTCCATGAAGGTGATGGAAAGAGGGTCTTCTGCATGCAGAGTGCTCTGATCAGCGTAACTTCGGTCCATAGCATTGACCATATGTGTCATTTCCTGCCGGGCGTTCCCCATCGCATCTTTGCGTTTCTTAGCAAGCTTGCTGCCAAGACAAATACGGAAGGGAAACCTTAGCGTGAGGCTTGAAGAGGAACTGACACCAGCAGTAAGTATTCAGGAAAGCCCGAGCGTAAAGATATAGATTTGGCTTAGAAACTCTAAGAATATATCATAATTTCAGGAATTAAGTTTGACATCTAAGCAATATTTGTTGATTGCTATAAAATTGTTTTATTTGTCATATGGATATATTAACATTCAAGCTGTCAACCCAAATGTCTCATCATTTCTTGTATTTTATCATTACAATAAATTATCATAAAGCACAACTATACTTTATTAAAACAGTAAGTAAATGCTTCCTTAGTAGAGTTGTTCAAAGAAAAGTTAATGCTAAATTTTGGTTTTCCTTCTGGGTGATTAACACGCTTGATCAAAATTTCAGAAGATGTTCTTTGGGAATAACATGACTACTTTTTCAAGTTTATTTTATTACAGTCATCCACTTAAAATAGACAAACTCTATTCTTCACTCTTTGTCTTTTGTTCGGTAAAAATGCAATGTGTAGAATTCACATTTTAAAATATATTTATATAACATTAATACAAACCTAATCAGGAAATTTGTAGAATCAACTGCAGCTTGATAACAATGCAAACACTCAGGAATATATGGGGAAATTATGTACTTTATAAGAAAAGCACTTTGAGAAAAGTTTGGAAAGTGCTATGTAGAAGTATTATGCAAATGAATAATAAACATGGTCAGATCCTAAAAATATGTTTAGGAGCCCCATGGCACAGTGCCAACTACAGAATGGCCTTACAGATGCCGCAGAACAAATGACCCAGGAGATCTGGAAATGAGCAGAGTTACACTCTGAGCTCCTCAGACACTGACATCTTTATCTTACATATCAAGGGTGTGAAATACAATCTGGTTCGTTGTGAATGTTACACATGAAACATGCAATTAAAAAACTATTTAAGGTATATAAATATTCATCTCATAATAGTAAAAAGAAAGGGACTCTAAATACCTATAGTAGCCAGATTATGTTTCTGAGTTTATGGCAGCAGTTTAGGTGCCTTGGAAATATATTTTAGCTATTTTAAGAATAACATTTCTTAGTTGGATTATTAACAAGGGTACATTCTTCTGATTCTCATTAGTATCTGTACTAGAATAAATATACTAACATACTACAAACATGGTAAAAAAGTGATTTATTTTAGTAGTTGTGTTTATGTCCAAAAGCGTTTCCTTTAGAAAATTAATTTATTAATTTGAGAGCTACTCATGTGTAGGATATTTTTCTCTGAGAATTATAGTACTTAGCCTCAAGGATACATACCCAACAAAATCCAATATATTGACATAGCATATATGACACCTAAGTAAGATAGTCATAGAGTAAGCTTTAGGGATGGAAATGGCATTATACATTTTAGAAATAATAACAATGATAAGGACAGTATCATCAATAATAAAACAATGACAAAAGTATAACAAAAACTACCACCACCACCACTAGCACGACCACTACATCATCACAATCACCATCACCACCACCATTGTTTAGCAGCAATATTTGCTCTATTCACTGAAAGATCTCTTATCTCTTTTTTCTAGGCTAGCAGGCAAAAGCTCTGTAAAACTCCTAACAGGTTTTAGACGGAATATAAAAGTGTTGCTTCCTGTCATGAGGCATCACAAGGAAGGGTGGAGACCGTGGGGAACTGGAGAGCAATTTAGCGGGCAACTTACCTATGTGAACACTGGCATCTGATCCCAGAGTAGTTTCTAATTTTACAATTATTTTTAAAGAGAGGTCATGAATCTACATATGTATATTTTCTTATTCTTTCAAGTGGTCCTATTTTTTGGAAGAGTGTATGGGGCAAATCACACATCAGTAGGTCATAGGGTATTCTACAGCCTTCACTTTTCAAACTTAACCTCTACGGAGAGTTCCAAACTTGCCTATAGGCTATTTGTTCTTCGACCTATAATCTTCTTTTACCTCTAATATCTGGTTAACTTATAATTCTGTCCTGCCTCATCAGGGAGACTTCTCTAACTGAGCAAATACAATCTTTCTCAGACTAGGTTTCCCTGGTAGGTATTTTTAAAGCACCATGTTTTCTGCCTATAATAATACTCATCACATCATTGCAAGTATCCTTTTGTTTTTCCCACTGCGTGTTCCATGAAGGGAAGAATCCTCTGCATAGCCCTAGCGTTCAGAGCAGTGTCTGGCACACAGCAGACACTCATTAAAAACTTGTTGGAATGGATGAATGAGGTCTCTGATATGCTCGGCACTTGTCATGTGTTAACTCAATTAATTCTCAGATCAATGCACTGAAGAAGGCATGAGATTTCTAATTGTACAGATGAGTTCACTGAGGCTTAGACAAGTTAAATAACTTGCCCAAGGTTATTAATCTAATAAGCAGTAAAGAATGACCTAGTTCCAAGGCCTAAGCCCTGATACTATATCCAGTTCCTTTTTTTTAATTGTCACATTGCCATGTGTATTATAATATGAAGCAGTCACTGATCTAGGAGTTAAACATTAGTTGTTATAAATTTGAGAAGAATGTGGATGTAACACAAATGCTTTGCCATTTTAAAGTTTAAAAAAGAGTTGAAGAAATAACTTTCAATCTTTGTTTCTTAGATAAGGAGAAAGAATAAATTCATTCCTCAAAAATTCTGAGAGATTGACGTGGCTAAAAATAAGACAGCTTGAAATTTGGATTAAAAACAATGCAAAAAATCTGAAGACAGATAGTTTGAAGCAAATGGTAAAGACGTTTAAATTTTGAGGCTTTACTTTAAAATATATCATTTAAACATTTTATGATTGAGAAAAAATAAGAAGTAATGAACTTGTCAAATGCATGACAGGTAAAAGTCATGGCAATGAAGGACTTTTACTTTTCAGATTCACAAACCTTTGTTAGTAGACAGATTATGAGAGAATACATATAAAACCTTTGTTGATATCTGCCAACCATGTATTATCAGCTTTTTCTTATACCTTAATCCTCACAACAACCCTGTGAGGTAGGCTTTAATTCAGGTTATTACAAAAGAAATAAATATCATCACCAGAGTTAAGTGCTTTGATCAAGAACTGACAGTTACTATGACGATGCCAATGAATTTTTAGTTCAAAAATTACATCTGGTTTACTTTTAAATTTTACTATAATTTATTTCTACATTTCTTTTAAAATCTGTCTAATTCAGATTTGCTTCACTAGATCTGTTTAAGCAGCTTTTAAAAACCTAAGTCTGTTAAACTTTTTTTCTAATTATGATTGATAATGCCAGGAACCCTAAGTACTTCAGTAACAGTATCAAAGCCTAATACATAGTCTCGAATACAGAAATGCCACACATCTATAAAAAGGCAATCCAATCCTAATATTATAGATAAATGGATGGCTAATGGTAACATTACTGATGTTCTCATAATTAAATATTTATTGATTCCTGCATGTTTGATATTTTGTCTCCATCTGAGAAACCAGCATATATAACGTACGCTTCAGGACAGTTAAGCAGATCATTTTGCAACTACTTGAGTTTGACAGATGTGCAAATGACTTTCATTATCAAAGCAGCCAACAGCATAAACTTCTGCAGGTGGATATATGGGTGGGCTATAAAGAGGAAAAGTGCTTCATCATTGTATGAAATGGTACATTTAATTACCTTTGGCTTCATCAAACATGATTTAACAAGGATATTATGATCCATCACAATAAGCTATGTGCACTGTTACTTTACACCTGCTTATTTTATCAGATTTTAAAAAGCCAAATGTTTGTAATATTTAAACTGTTGGCAGAATTCTGTTACAGTCATTGAGACTCTCACCAAATCCTTCTGTAATGCTAACTTAAATTTACTTAGTGAAGTAAATACTGTGGGATATGTGCACCAAATACTTAATCAAAATCCTTGACTCTCAAAATTTGGTGGATCAAATATTGATCAAGCAATGACCAAGAATACTCTGTTGTATCATTCCTTTGGATTGAATGTATATGCTGGAATTTAAGGTAATAAGCTGAGAATGATTAGTGGAACAAACTGGACAACACTGTCCTTCCTCATCAAGAGTAGCATTTCATACCTAAGCATAGAAGAGCTAAAACTCTGGAACACAAGAAAGGATATGTAACACCTATTATGTTTTGTTAGGTTGACAGGCTTGCTTTTTTGGTCTTGGTTTTACAAAATCCTTGTCCTATTTAAGTCATAATAAACAAACTCAAAACTTCTTCTCTAAAAAGATTTTTTTCTTTCTTTATCATTGCCACATTATAATTCTTATCCATTCGTTTTCACCAGAGCATACTGATTGCCTACATAGCTAAACCAAAGGTGTTCTGAAGTCACAACCCATCCCAGATTCCTGAAAATGTGGAGAGAAGTTATCACAGTCAGACCTGACCTGATTTGCATTCTGTGAAGGCATTTTGAATGTTCTTCTATGAATACATCAGTTGGGTCATTTTGTTGGCTATAACAGTGTGGCTCAGGCAGTAAAGAATCCACCTGCAATGGGGGAGACCTGGGTTCGAGCCCTGGGTTGGGAAGATCCCCTGGAGGAGGGCAAGGCAACCCACTCCAGTATTCTTGCCTGGAGAATTCCATGGACAGAGGAGCCTGGCAGGCTACAGTCCATGGGGTTGCAAAGAGTCAGACACGACTGAGCAACTAAAGCACACACATGTAAAAATAGGTATTAGTGAATTGCAACCACTATCTCTACCAGATGAGTGAGATATCATATTGATAATGTACAGGTTTGACTTAAGTATGTAAATGATGCTTTGGGCTATAGACTATGCCTACTTATGGAAAATCGTAAATAAAAGTTAAAAGTAGCTGAACATACAGAAATACAATATCCCTTTTTAAAAAGATTAATAAAATAGGTTAATAGGTAAACTTTATAGCTTTAGAGTCCAGAAAAATATATTTTTTTGCAGTCATCAAAATTGCAAACATTCTGTTTTTTGGTTTGCTGTTTTTTTGAAAAGGGATACTGCATCTTTAACACATGTAAAGTCGTATATCACCCATTTTCTACTTACAGGTAGTAGGAGTAAGAATAGTAGCTCCTTCTGGCAAGCAAATCACAGACAGTGGAAAAAGAGAAGCAATGGTGAATGAAAAGCGTGACTCTGTCACATTCAATAAAGCAGAAAAATGTGCGTTAAAAAGTAAAATAAAATAAAATAAGATTCATGTTTTGTTTTTGTTTGGATTTCAATTTGCTCATGCATTGGTTAGATATCTTTCGCCATGCAATTAAACAGACATACGCAATAGAAAATAAAATTTAAAATACATAATTTGGAAAAATAACATGCTGACTTTTCTATAGCCAAAAAAAATTGAAAAATTAAATGGATTGTGTATTTTTAACATGCAGTTAAGCATAATATCATCCATTACCATCTAAATGTCATGACAGATGGAATAGCTGTGTATAGAACTTCTACACTAAATTGACTATTTTTCTTTAAATACAAAACGTAAAGATCTATTAGGTTAATACAGAATATATGCAGAATGACACCTTAATTTCTATAAATAAGTCATTATATCTTATTAATATACAGGTACATACATATATTATGTGAATATACATATGCACCATATAGTACAAATGCACAAAGGTGTTTCTACAGCAGATGTATGTGACCATGATATCATATACATTTACTGTACTGAAACATAATTTCAAATTTATGTTTGGAATTATTAATGCATTCATGCTGCAAATTTAAAATAATATATAACCAATGAAAAAATGGCATACATTTGGAAATAATTCAACAGTGATTAAATTAAAATGACTTTGCGTTTTGAAAGATGCAATATCCCTTTTCTTAGCCTAAAAACTTACTTTATATATACCCTTCACTGCAGAATTTTACTAAATTCCAAACCATTTCTTTATACAACAACCAAAAATACACAGAATTTTTTTCAACATGAGAAATATACCTACGTATATTACTCCTAGTGAGAGATAAAGTCTTGAGAAACTTAATTTCCCATAAAAGTAAAGATAATGCAAGGCTAAAATAATTTGCTTTTCCATTATTTTTATTATAAATTTGTATATTAGCATATCATATAGGGAGACTACATGATATACTAAAATTGATAACTTTGATCCTAACATTGTTATAATACCTATATCTTTGTGTATGTATAATAAACATATTTATGATTAGATCATATACAATATATGTGTGATATACTATGTATAACTAAAAGTTATTATGAAGTTTCTTAGATAAGTAAGGGATTCTTGGTTATATTATATAGAAGATAATATACCTAACCATGTAACTTTATGTACCTATAAAATTGCAACTTCTCTAGTCCTAGAAGTAGTGATGAGGAAAAGAGAAAAAAAAAAAGAAAAAAAACAAAATCCCTAGCATACTTTCTAGTAGAAGACAATCAATTAAAGCATAATTATGAAAACTCAAACATTAAACATTTTAATAGAGAGGCTCATCTATCCAACCATTTAAAATATGAACCAGGAAAAGAATTTGATGCATTAGGCAGTTTTAGAGAGTTGTCAGAGCATTTTAACCACACAGAAAAATCATGCTTAGAGATTGTTTTGATGTACTTTAAAAAATTTATGTTTCATTTTTGGTTATTTTTGAAACAGACAGCCACAGATTAGAAAGGCTACAACAAATGAGTGCTTTCAAATAATTAACCAATAAAACCAGTATTAACCCAATTTTAACTAAGACATAACCAGAGGCCATTTTCATGTTTTCATATCCAGCCTGAAGTAGCTGAAATACTTTTAACTCTAAAGCAAAGTTAACTCTCTAGAGTTTAGTTTAACTCTTGAATATAAATTTAAACTAAGTAGAAACATAAGATCTGAAAGTTGTATTCAATGATTTTATTGATCTTGATTGGCAAATTTATTAGTAAAGTGTTTAAACCTTCCTGTCTCAAATATGATATAATTTCCAACCACAGAGGTAGACAACAGCAAAAAGAGAAAGCGCTATTGGGGAAAGCACGTATGTAGCTAATTTAACACAAAACACTATAATGCATACCTAATGTTTCTAATGCAGATGTGTCTTCTCCAACATATATATCTCCAGGGGGTAATTGTAAAGAGGCAATACATTAAAATAAACTCTTATGGAATCATTAAACATGTAGTATGAGTCATCTATATTATTAATGATTTATTTTGAGTACAAATAACAATCATACTAGTATATTATATGATTTAGTATGAAGTAAGCAACATCTTTTATTATATTCAATATAATTAATGAATGAGAAATAAGTCTATACACCAATATTTTAGAACTATACTCAGCAAAGATTTTTTAGTAATCCTTCCAGATTGTAATATTGTTTAAAAGATACGATTGGAAGGATTGGAGAGTTCCATTAATTTCTAAAACAATGCCTTACAGATAATGATATTTTATAGAATAAGAAAAAGTTCAAATTATAAAAACTATATTCTTTGAAATGCTTTCTAGTAGAAGTATACCTTAATCTATCAAATATAATTCAATTTAAATTCCTGTAGGTCTTAATATCTTCATATAATTCCAGAAGATGGCGATATTGGTTGCTATAGTATAAAACACTAATGCTCAATTTAAAAATTTGGTTCTTCATATTAAAGTGCTAAAGTATTTAGTCAGTGAATATTAATGTACAACTTCATAAAATAATGTTCATATTTCTCATATCTTATTTGTAGTCAACATTTAGAAAAACAGTAAAAGTACAAAATAATTCAGACACCAAATATCATAATAAACTCTTATTTTGCCATGCGTAATAAAAAAAACTTCAAAATATAAGATATATGAATATCGCAAGCATTTGAGGAATTTAAATTCATACATTAATTTCAAGGTTAAATTGACAAAAGCATATTTCATATCCAAAATTAAACTGCAAATAACCAATTAGAATTTATTTTCCAAGCAGGGGAAATATACTTAGAAGCTGGCAATATTGTTAAAATTCAATTCTTGTTGTTTATTCTCATTTAAAAAGAGCTCAGGGAAACAAAAGAAGCGTCTGAAAACTGGTAACCGTGACACAAACGGTGAGTGAGTGGGACAGAACAAAATCAGGCCTTACCTCTTTTTCACAATTAATATGACTACGAGGAGGAGGAGGATGAACACCAGAATCCCAGCACTAATGCCTGCGATTTTCACCACTCTGTCAGTCTGCTTGGCTGGGTCTGGAATCACTTCTGGTTCTTCTGTTGCTGCTGCTAAATGAATCAAAAAAATAAATTACTGAAAGTAGCTAATTATCATAGAAAGGAAAATTATTCCCAGCTAAATATTACTACAGAAAGACAATTTATTTTATTTGAATAAAAGTAACTCGAAAATATAAATATGGTAGCATGCTAAACTCCAACATATTTAAGGTTAAGGGAAGTATTTTTTGAAGAGAGATGTTGTTAACATAAAAAAAGAAAGGGAATGGTGAACTATTTTCCTTCAAGTGTCCTTAAGAGTAAGGACACAGGATTTTTAGCCAAGAGTATGGTGGAGAGAGATGAGGTTGGATTTAGAGATTCATTTTTTTATCACTTCATTCAACAAGTACTTCTCTGCTCAAATGCAAGGTGCCATGCATGACCCTTTAAGGTAGTGTCAATGGCATTTATCTGGGATACAGAGGGTTATAGTGTAAGTGCTGGAGGTGTGCGTTTATGATATGATTTAAAAGATTTGAAATAAATCGCTGATTTGGAGGAAGACAAGAATAACCAATGGACAACAAATTTGTCAAGGAATATTTCACATCCTCTTAACAAATAAAATCCAGAATACAAACTTGAAAAACAGAACATTGAGAAGATGAAAGTTTTTTAAAAAATTCTTTCTATCTCCTCACTTTCTTTCTTTCTCAAAGCAACTACCATTCCTCACAAACAAAAACAGTCAATATTACAAATCTTGAACAAATCTACAAGCTCCAGTAAGCCTCTGAAGACATTTTTCTTTTATTTGCCTTGAAAACTGGCAAGGAAAACATTATTATCTACATTTTACAGATTAAAAAAAAAAACAAAACTGAGGCTTAGAGATACGGAATAAATTGTAAATTGCTCAAGAACAGAGACAAAATCTAACACATCTTCTAAAGCAGCATGTTTCCAGGCTCATGGCCCCTTCTTGCTAAGAATCAATGTGACAAGAGAACAGGTGATTCTTAGAATTACGCACATTTAGGAAACTGCTTAAAAGCAGCCATCACAGTGTCAAGAGATGCTGGCTGAATGAACAAACAAGGGGATCCCTAAATCTATCCTCAGACCTTTCTAGTGGATAATTAAATTCCCTTTCACAAAGTATCCATTTTTCTATATTCAATCCTTTCTTCTTTAGCTTTTCTCTCTTGGTTTCTACTTCCAACCTCTTCTTTCACTCCCAAACCCACACATTTAAATTTCTGCTCCAGTGTTTCAACTAGGCACAGTCTCCTCCCAAAGGGGACTGACACAGGTTGTTAACTTTTAATTTATCCAAGGAGGAAATGAAAAAGAACCAATAAATCCAGTATCAGTATCATTTCATAAAATGGCAATTTAAAGGTATATCAGTAGGAAACATGGTTTGAAGACAAGCGTTACAGGGAACACAATTAATTCTCCAAAGTAATTCACTATAACCGTCTTAACATATTATTTCCATAGGATAGGATAAAATTCCCCACGGACCAGTATAAGATAACTATAATTCTCAAGAAAGAAAAGCAAGCCTTCAGTTTGTTTCTTCATTAAGCAAGGGTGTTATGCTTTCTGACGACACTTGCCATATATCCAGGCTTCAGGGAATTTCCAATTTCAAATAGAGGTTCAGTTCAGTTCATTCACTCAATCGCTTCCGACTCTGAGACCCCCATGGACTGCAGCACGCCAGGCTTCCCTGTCCATCACCAGCTCCCAGAGCCTACTCAAACTCATGCCCATTGATTCAGTGATGCCATCCCACCATCTCATCCTCTGTCGTCCCCTTCTCCTGCCTTCAGTCTTTCACAGCATCAGGGGCTTTCCAGTGAGTCAATACTTTCTATCAGGTGGCCAAAGTATGGAGTTTCAGCTTCAGCATCAGTCCTTCCAATGAATATTCAGGACTGATTTCTGTCCAGGATTGACTGGTTTGAACTCCTTGCAGTCCAAGGGACTCTCAAGAGTCTTCTCCAACACCACAGTTTAAAAGCATCAATTCTTTGGCGCTCAGCTTTCTCTATAGTCCAATTCTCACATCTGTACATGACTATTAGAAAAACCATAGCTTTGAGTAGTGGACCTTTGTTGGCAAAGTAATGTCTCTGCTTTTTAATATGCCATCTAGATTGGCCATAGCTTTTTTCCCAAGGAGCAAGCGCCTTTTAATTTCATGGCTGCAGTCACCATCTGCAGTGATTTTGGAGCCTAAGAAAATAAAGTCTGTCACTGTTTCCATTTTTTTTCCCCATCTATTATCCATGAAGTTATGGGACTGGATGCCATGATCTTAGTTTTTTGAACGTTGAGTTTTAAGCCAGCTTTTTCACTTTCCTCTTTCACTTTCAACAAGAGGCTCTTCAGTTCCTTTTTGCTGTCTGCCATAAGGGTGGTGTCATTTGCGTATCTGAAGTTACTGATATTTCTCCTGGCAATCTGGATTCCAGCTTGTGCTTCATCAAGCCCAGCACTTGGGATGACGTTATCTGCATATAAGTTAAATAAGCAGGGTGACAACATACAGCTTTGGCGTACTCCTTTCCCAATTTGGAACCAGTCCTTTGTCCCATGTCTGGTTCTAACTGTTGCTTCTTGACCTGCATACAGATTTCTCAGGGGGCAGGTCAGGTGGTCTGGTATTCCCATCTTTTGAAGAATTTTCCACAGTTTGTTGTGATCCACACAGTCGAAGGCTTTGGTGTAGTCAATAAAACAGAAGTAGATCTTTTTCTGGAACTCTTGCTTTTTCTATGATCCAATGAATGTTGGTAATTTGATGTCTGGTACCCCTGCCTTTTCTAACTCCAGCTTGAACATCTGGAAGTTCACAGTTCACGTATTGTGAAGCCTGGCTTGGAGAATTTTGAGCATTACTTTGCTAGTGTGTGAGATGAGTGCAATTGTGCAGTAGTTTGAACATTGCTTGGCATTGCCTTTCTTTGGGATTGGAATGAAAATGGACCTTTTCCAGCCCTGTGATCACTCCTGAGTTTTCCAAGTTTGCTGGCATATGTGCAAAGTGCAACACTCTCACAGCATCATCTTTCAGGATTTGAAATAGCTCAGCTGGAATTCTATCACCTCCACTAGTTTTGTTCATAGTGATGCTTCCTAAGGCCACTTAACTTCGCATTCCAGGATGTCTGGCTCTAGGTGAGTGATCACACCACCATGATTATCTGGGTCATGAAGATCTTTTCTGTACAGTTCTGTGTACTCTTGCCACCTTTTCTTAATATCTTCTGCTTCTGTTAGGTCCATACCATTTCTGTCTTTTATTGTGCCCATCTTTGCATGAAATGTTCCCTTGGTATTTCTAATTTTCTTGAAGAGATCTCTAGTCTTCCCCCATTCTATTGTCTTCCTCTATTTCTTTGCATTGATCACTGAGGAAGGCTTTCTTATCTCTCCTTGCTATTCTTTGGAACTCTGCATTCAGATGGGTATTTCTTTCCTTTTCTCCTTTGCCTTTCACTTATCTTCTTTTCTCAGCTATTTGTAAGGCCTTCTCAGACAACCATTTTGCCTTGTTGCATTTCTCTTTCTTGGGGATGGTCTTGATCCCTGTCTCCTGTACAATGTCACAAACCTCCATCCATAGTTCTTCAGGCACTCTGTCTATCAGATCTAATCCCTTGAATCTATCTGTCACTGCCACTGTATAATCGTCAAGGGATTTCATTAAGGTCATACCTGAATGGTCTAGTGGTTTTCCCTACTTCAGTTTAAGTCTGAATTTTGCAATAAGGAATTCAGGATCTGAGTCACAGTCAGCTCCAGGTCTTGTTTTTTGCTGACTCTATAGAGCTTCTCCATCTTCAGCTGCAAAGAATATAATCAATCTGATTTCGGTATTGACCATCTGGTGATGTCCATGTGTAAAGTCATCTCTTGTGTTGTTGGAAGAGGGTGTTTGCTATGACCAGTGCATTCTCTTAGCAAAATTCTGTTAGCCTTTGCTCTGCTTAATTTTGTACTCCAAGGCCAAACTTGCCTGCTACTCCAGGTATCTCTTGACTTTCTACTTTTGCATTCCAGTCCCCTATGATGAAAAGGACACCTTTTTTGGTGTTAATTCTACAAGGTCTTGTAGGACATCACAGAACCGTTCAACTTCAGCTTCTTCAACATTAGCAGTAGGGGCATATACTCGCATTACTGTGATACTGAATGGTTTGCCTTGGAAATGAACAGAGATCATTCTGTCATTTTTGAGACTGCACCCAAGTACTGCATTTCAGACTCTTTTGTTGACTATGAGGGCTACTCCATTTCTTCTAAGGGATTCTTGCCCTCAGTAGTAGATATAATGGTCATCTGAATTAAATTCACCCATTCCAGTCCATTTTAGTTCACTGATTCCTAAAATGTCGATGTTCACTCTTGCCATCTCCTGTTGGACTACTTCCAATTTGCCTTGATTCATGGACCTAACATTCCAGGTTCCTATGCAATATTGTTCTTTACAGCTTTCCTTCCATCACCAGTCATATCCACAACTGGGTGTTGTTTGGTTTTGTTTCTCTCTCTTCATTCTTTCTAGAGTTGTTTCTCCACTCTTCTCCAGTAGCATATTGGGGACCTACTGACCTGGGGAGTTCATCTTTCAGTGTCCTATCTTTTTGCCTTTTCATACTGTTCATTGGGTTCCCAAGGCAAGAACACTGAAGTGGTTTGCCATTCCCTTCTCCAGTGGACCGCGTTTTGTCAGAACTGCCCACCATGACCTATCAGTCTGGGTTGGCCCTACACGGCACGGCTCATAGTTTCATTGAGTGAGACAAGGCTGTGGT
The DNA here is from genome assembly GCF_910594005.1 of Cervus elaphus. Classification (NCBI taxonomy): domain Eukaryota; kingdom Metazoa; phylum Chordata; class Mammalia; order Artiodactyla; family Cervidae; genus Cervus; species Cervus elaphus. The sequence goes on from NC_057840.1 coordinate 13,692,803, forward strand.
CCATGTGATCAGTTTGGTAGTTTTCTCTGACTGTGGTTTTCATTCTGTCCTCTGATGGATAAGGATAAGAGGCTTATGGAAGATTTCTGATGGGAAACTGACTGTGGGGGAAACTGGGTCTTATTCTGATGTGTGGGGCCATGCTCAGTTAATCTTTAATCCAATTTTCTGTTGATGGTGGGCTGTGTTCCCTCCCTGTTGTTTGGTTTGAGGCCAAACTGTTGACCCTCACCTCCTGGAGACCCACAGGCAAGTCTGACTCAGATTGAATTGCTTACCACATTTCAAACTACATGTTATGGTTCAATTCATCAAAACATGCATTAAATATATTGGAGATCTCTTCTTTCCCAACAGCCATGTTAGGAATGCACACATATGTCACTGTGCATGTATGCTTAAATATATTTACATATTTATGTATGTATACATATATATTCAATAAAAGCAGGGGGAGTATATTTCAAAGTTGGATATAAAACTAAAAGGAATATATTTATTGTTTGCACTTGTCAAATTGGATTGGCTTGACACAGTTACTTCTTGAGATAGGGAGACAGAATGTTTGATGTAGAAATCTCTAGAAGAAACTTTAGGGCATGCAACAAATCATCATGATTCATGATTTAAAGCTTACTCTAATAAGGTTCTATGTTACACATGCCTTTCAGAGGGTAAGAATAATTCCTTTGTGATTTTCTGCCCTAACTCCCAGAATTAATCTTTTTGCAATGCTTTGGAAGATTATTTCTTGTTTAATGAGGTAAATCTATTTTTAATACAGCATTTTAATTCAATTAAACAAATGCTATTATGAGATAACTTTACAAGGATATTATGCTTTAAGTAGCATATGTTATGTTTCATAAGAATCTTCAGAACTACTAGGATCATCCAAAAGTAGACAGCTCTCACCGTATACACAGTATGAATAGCCAGCCTTAATACTAACTGTGATTAGTAATTATATAGCAACAGGGACATGCAGGTGATGGCTAAACAATTTCAAATACAGAAGATGGAGAAGTTTTAGAAGTCTCATTTAATAACACTGATTTGCTCCTGAGTTAATTTAAACATATTTCCAGAAATGAAAAGTCAAATCTAAAAGTAAACTGGCCAAAGATAGTGAAACTCTGCAGGTGTATTCAGTCTGCAAAGTAGTGAAACATTTATAATTTATTATGTAAAACAGTGTTACTACTTTAAGGTCATAGGATATATGTCCTTATAAAACACTGGACTTCAATTAATATTTACCAAGTAGTTAAAAAAAAAAATAAAACAAAGCTTCTTCATCTGAGTCAGGTAAGACTGCTTGTTTGTCATGATTACAAGTCCTGTGCAAAAGAGCTGTTTGTCAATGCTTCAAATCAGTATAAATCTTGAGTGGAGAAGGCTAATCAAATTCTTCAGGAACATACGATTTGGTGGTTGTTTTCCATTGATTGTGAATCCTCCTCAAAGTCTTTAGTTATGACTTATTATTACCAACAGCATTTTTTATTAAATGTCTGCATAAATTTATTACATTATATACCTTAATCACATGCATTTCTCCAAGTTTCTGCCCTACTAAACCAAGGAACATAAATATTCTATTTAAAATCATTCAAGCTTAGAAGATTCATTAATGGAAACACAAGTAGTAGCCCCTAAGTGAGCATTTTCTATTTTCTTCAAAGAGAGCAAAAAGCTATTACAGTGACTGCACCCCTGAGCCCTGTTTATAATTTATGCACATACACAAAGGCAATGTGGAGCACCTTTTTCAGAAATGCTTTCCTTTGCCATAAATCTTTACCTTTTTTTATCTGCCAAAGAATATTCCAAGAGTCCCCAGTGTTCTGAAGCCAAGAGCAGCATAATTCTTTGGACAGCAGGAAAATAACTAAGGCAGTATTTTATGTTTATGGAACAAATTTATGAGATGCATTTTTGGGGGCAAAAATAGTTGAAGTAACTTTACTTAGGTAAAAAACATATAAATACCTAAAAAATACACACATTTAATTAAAAAGAAAATTACACAATAGCTGCAATCATACAAATACAATCCATCTTCATGATGGATTTTAGAAATAGAAGCCTCTAAGCACCATATATTAGGTGATCTCATAGTGTCTTTAGAGACACCATCATACTGCAAATGCTCCAGGTATTTCACTAATGCTTTCTCTCCTCTTCAGTTATAATCTGGAAAATTGTTCATACTTACTTCCCAATTATTGCTTATTACTTATAACCGGGCTGATGTCCCGCAGTGGCACCGATCCACCATCACCAACGTCTCTAACGACTGACTAGTTACTGAGTTCTATGTGTACTTATTTCACGCAACCTCCTGAGAGCATCTGACATTGCTGTCTACGCTGTTTTCTTCAAACACTCCTTCCTGGGGCTTCCACTATTTGATCATCTCCCAATTTTCCCATGAAGCAGGCTTTTTCTTTCCAGATCTCCATTGTGAGTCCCTCCCTCATTTCCTTTAGAAAATAGATGCTGCTTTGAGTTCCTCAGTGACAACCTGAACGTCCTGACTCAGGTTTCCATACTTTTGACTTGGTGACTTCATCTACTTCTATCACTTCAATTGCTATCCATGCTGATCACTCTCAGATCAATATACAGTAGCCCCCTCCTTCCAGTTCAGTTTCACTTTCTACTGTTTCAGTTACCTGTAGCACACTGTCAGCTAAAAATATTAAATGGAAAACTCCAGAAAGAAATGATTGGCAACATACTGAGTAGCATGATGAAATTTTGCACCATCCCAATCCATCCCACTCAGAAACCCTAACCATCACATCATCAGCTCCTGACACCCAACCATCAGCTTCATCATGGCTGCATGATTCAGGATCATTCTAAGCAGATGATCCTCCTTCTGACACATCACTGGAAGGTCAATAGTAGCCTAATGATAAGACACAATGTTTATGTCATTTATCTTGCTTCATCTTATCAAGCAGGCATTTTATCACCTCATATCACTGCAAGAAGGGTATATGCAATAACATATTTTGAGAGAGAGTTATATACCACATTCACATATCTCTAACCAAGGACTCCAATCTGAGCTCCTGACTCATGTAGTCATTGGATTCTTTTATACGTCTGCATTCAATGTAGGAAAGTCACTTTCAACACACCGTATCCCAATCTGAACTCGGTTCCTCCCCTAGTGTATCTACCCTTTCAGAAAATGACACAACTTTCTAAACAGTGTTCAAACAGAAAGCTGAGCATCATTCTTGAATGTTCCTCTCTCTCCTTACATCTAGGGTTAACATAAAATTTATCATCCAAACTGGAATGCATTTGAAAGTGAAGGGGAATACTCAATAATTATGACAGAACAAAAGGCAAACACTGGAATTGTCCTGGGTAAACTGGAATACATGAACACTTGACTTTTCTTCCCCTGATACAATTAACTGCAAAGTACTACTACTTAAGTATCTCCTGTCCCAGGCGCTCAGGGCCGGTGCACTGGGATGACCCTGAGGGATGGGATGGGGGTTCAGGATGGGGGACACATGTACACCCATGGCTGATTCATGTCAATGTCTGGCAAAAACCACTACAATACTGTAAAGTAATTAGCCTCCAATTAAAGTAAATCAATTAATTTTTTTAAAAAGTATCTCCTGTCTCTACTTTCTCCATCCCCACTGCTGCTACTTAACTCTGGTCAACATCATCCTTTAACCAGATTACATGGAAGCCACGTGTTTTACCCCCCGGCTGCATTTTCTGCCTAATCCACATGAAAACCCACACCGCAGCACAAAGTCTAAGACCGCCACTGTGTCACGTCACTCCTCTAGCTAGAGCTCTCCAAGGCTTCCCACTGTGGTTAAGTCCGTGAAAGCAGGGACCATGTGTTATTCTGCTTACCACCATATTTCTAATAGGACCTGGAAAGGTGTAATAGTACAAAATATTGGTTGAATAAATAAAAGAATAAAACTAAACTTGCCTATGGTTGATTATAATGATACAAAGAAAATCAGCTGTCTTAAAAAAAACACAAGGATATATATGACCAGGCATATATGTTGTTTTTTTTTTTTTTGTGGGGGTGGTTTTTGAGTATTGGCATAAGATGAACTTCTTATATAGTTTTTAGGAATAGTAAGTGACATAATGGGGCTTCCCAGGTGTGCTAGTGGTAAAGAATTCACTTGCCAGTGCAGGAGACACAAGAGATGCAGGTTTGATCCCCGGGTTAGGAAGATCTCCTGAAACAGGAAATGGCAACCCACTCCAGTATTCTTGCTTGGAAAATTCTATGGCCAGAGAAGACTGGTGTCCATGGTGTCACAGAGTTGGAGGTGACTGAGCATTCACACACACAAATCATAATGATGGGGAAAGTGTTTTTTTATAAACTGAAGCACGTATAGTGGAAAGTAGAAGTATTAATACATTCTGCTGCTTTGGATGGAGACAGCTTAGATATTAGCCCTTTGGGGCTATCATATAAAAATTAAAAGTTACGAATAGGGGAACTGATATTACTGAAAAACAGTTTTAAAAAAATCTTAGCAGACTATTGTATAAATATATAATGATGAGTTTTGTAAAGTACATGTTATTAATTAAATAGTCTGCCACAGTGGACGGCTAAGCCTTAAGGGCATCTTGAAGTATGCATTATTTAACTCAGTGATCCTTTGAAGTCACTTGCTTCATCATGTCATATGATTTTATGAAACTTGTCTAGTCTTAGATTATTGATTAAAAAACAGGGTCTATCAGAGTTTTATATCGGTGAAAAGTGAAAATAGCTATATGTCACACCTTTTTTTTTTAAATGAAAACAAGAATATAGTTTTGTTTTTGTTTAATAAAGATATGGACATTATCTCAAAATTTCTGATGTGGAAAATAACAGTGAAGAAGTCTATGGAGGCTTTAAACAACTATGATATAGAAGTATAGATTAATATTACAAATATTTTAAATTAATTTCACACTGCTTAAGGCATCTCTTTGTAGTCTTAGAGTCTCTAAATTTGTTTTTAAACCCATAGTTCAAAATGTTACATAAAATCCTGAAGAAATAATATAAATACTTTTTGTAAAAGCAAAAGAAATAAGTAATACATTTCAGAAATGTACTTAAGGGTCAAAAACCATGTAAAAATATTTTTAGTTCTATTATTTTTTACTTCATAGTATTTAATGAAGGGCAAATTTAATTTTGCCTATGGATTTTTCATTAAATTCCCATCTCAATTTAATCAATTCAGTAAAATACAGATTTAGGTGGTCTCTTACTTCTTAAACACAATTGAGTCTGTCTACTATGTTACCTCTGAAATCTGTCATTAATTCTTGATCGCATCTTCTCCCTAACTCAGATCAAGACCCAGTCACCTTGCTTTTTCACTAAGCCTTTCTGCTTCTCACGTAGGCCTCCTCAGATTTATCCTCTACATTGCCACCAGAATGAGTTTTTGAAAATGCAAAGGTGATTAAATGAGTCCTTTAACTGTTTTCTATTTAAGAGGAGTGGCAGAAGTTCTTGGTATGACATATAAGGCCTTTCAAAACAAAGCTCTAATCAACCTTTTTTATCTCATCTGCTGACAATTACTTTAGGGTATCTTACACCAGAATCAATTAAAAGCTTCAGCCACTCCTCAAATACTCAAAATATTCCTTGATCTACTCCAGAGGCTGGCAAACTGTGGCCCTATAGATTGCATCCAGCAGATTTTGACTGTAACTACTACATGATTGCAAATATTCAACTTTATAAGATAATGCCAAATTGTTACCAATTTAACATACTCACAGCAGTGTTTATAACCCTGTTGAAATTACATCTTAACACTTTGTATTATCAGACTTTTGTACTTTTCACCAATTTAGGGCTAGAAAATGATATCTATTATGCCTTTGAATACTAAAATCATCTTTGAGATACTTATTTGAAGTATTTATACCTATTTCTTTTCTGAAATGCTTAGTGTGCAACTTTGACCCATTTTTTTTCCATTTGGTTTTTATCTTTTTCTTATTGATTTACAGTAATATTTTATGTGTATATACTAATTCCTTGCTAGTTATATGTGCTGCAAATACCTTCCATTGGGTGCTGTTTCTTTCAGCTTATATATAGAATAGCTTGATCAACAGCAGTTCTTAATTTTAATGAAGTCAAATATTTAATCACTTATTTGAATAAAAACAATCTCTTCTTTTTTCCTCTAAAAGTTTTAAAACTGTGCACTTAATATTTTACCCTGGATCTATATGGAATTGCTTTCTGAGTATAGTATACAGTAGGAAGGTATTTCAGACCTCTCCACCTTACATAAACATCCAGTTTCTGTGGACAACTTTTCAATTGATCCAATGATCTACAAAACCACTTAATGCAGGAATTCAGTTTCCAGATTTTCCATTATTTCCCAAAAAGAAATGCTCTGTTCTGATATAACATGGTTTTAGGCTACTATAGCTCTATAATACGTTATAATATATCACGGGCATGTTTCCATGTGTAGTCCTCTCCTTCTGAAGTATCTTGGCTGGTCTTTATATTTTGCTATGGATAACTCCTTCAGATTAAACTTTGGCTGATAAGTGATCCCCTCACTTCTGTCAAAGCTGCTGTCAAAGTAATCTAGCCAAAGAGTTATTTCTAAATTTCGAAACTGTGGAAAAGTTCCATTTGATCTTTTGCAAATGGTTCTTTGTTTAGTTACTCTTGATAGCATCTTACTAATCTTTGTGATTTGCATTTGTTTCTTTAAATATTTTGTACACAGCTCTTAGTTCTTTCGTATTCTGTACCCAACAACCCAATCCCTGCAGTCCTTTGGGAATTATTAAGATCTGCTTTTTTTTTTTGCTATACTTCACAGTGAATTACTTTCATGAATGATCGGTGACCTTTGATTGTGAGTTAATTGCTTTAGGTTAGTCTGTGAGAATGCTTCAGACCTAGATTGATCATGCTTTCACCTAAAAAAGAGAACCTGCATCAGCTTCTGCCAGTAATCATGAGGTGGCAGAGGACATGGACTGCCTCTGCATCCCTTAAGAGTGTTATTGTTATAAAAATATGGATCTGGGTTTCAGTCCCAGCTCTGCTGCTCACTAGCTGGGTAAACTTGAGGAAGTTATTTAACCACAGCTTTCCTCAGTTTTCTTATCAGTAAAAAAAGAAATGATAAAGATACCTAGGTTCCAGGTTGAAGGAAAGATACATCTGCTAAAAATACATAAAGTCCTTAGGACAAAACTTGGTATATAAGGCCTCAGTAAGTGTAATACTTACATAAATGATAATTAAATTCAGAGAACTCTTTACAAATCTAGATTTTTAAACCATAGCTAGTATGTGTTCAAATAAAGAACATCAAATCAAGAGAAGTCTAATTACAAATATAAAAAAAGGAGTAAAGTTGGAGATATAAAAATACCAATAAATTGGCAGTCAGATAAAATTCTTTCTAGAAAAAGCAGTCATGAGGAGATACATGAATGAATGGAATCTTATATCCATGAAGAAGGAATGTGTTTCCTTCCTTTAATAAATAATTAACTGTTGTTCCTGGCATGTTCCTGAAACAATTCCAGCCTCTGAACATTCATCCGGGCTTCCTCGGTGGTCCAGTGGTAAAGAATCTGCCTGCAATGCAGGAGATGCACAGGAGACATGGGTTTGAGCCCTGGGTTGAGAAGATCGCCTGGAGAAGGAAATGGCAACCCCCTCCAGTATTCTTGCCTGGAAAATCCCATGGACAGAGGAGCCTGGCAGGTTAATAGTCCATGGGGTCACAGAGTCAGACATGACGACACACACACAAACATTCATCACTGAATAAGACAGATAATATCTCTGCTCTCATGCGTTTACATCCATGTTGTGAAGATGTAAGATATAAATAAATAAGCATCATCTGATAGTGAGAAGTTCTACACTGAGAATTGAAACAGGGGATGAGACAGAAGACCACAGTGATCTCTTTAGATTCAAAGGTGAAGGAAGATTTCTCTGAACAACCTAGAGGTAGACAGTGTGGCTTTTCACTGAGAAAAGGAGTGTATCTTATCAGTAGCAAAATGTATCAAATGCCTTATCTAGAAAGTGAAAGTGTTAGTCATTCAGTCATGTCTGACTCCGTGATCCCATAGATTGTAGCCCACCAGGCTCCTCTGTTCATGGTATTCTCCAAACAAGAATGCTGGAGTAGGCTGCCATTTCCTTCTCCAGGGCATCTTCCTGACCCAATGATTGAAACTGAGATTCCTGCATAGCAGGCAGATTCTTTACCATCTGAACCACCAGGGAAGCCCTGCCTTGTCTATCAACTAGGTAATAAATGGGGTTCAGAGATTACAGAGCTATCTCTTTAAACCTCAAGTTTTCTTTAAACCTCAAGTAATAAAGGTGATCAGAGAACAAAAACAGAGTGAATTAAAAATAACTTACTTCAGGAAGTAAAAAAATAAGAAGGCAAATAATATAAAGCTATGGCCCTGGGGAATAATAAGAAAGACCACATTTATACCAAAAGTACAGGAAGTGGAAAGTCAAGTGTAAAATAAGGAACTACATTTTCTACATACTGATTATTACCTGTGGGACATTCAAGTAGTAGTTCCCTATTAAGAGTAAAGTAGACTGAGCTAAGTATTAGTGAGAAATAAGAAAAATACATTAAACAGACAATGCTGGATCATGTATCCACACACAGAGTTTACAGCAAAGTAGGCTAAAGAACTAAAATCTGAACCTTAATGTGAAATGTTTACAAAGTGATAATGTGAATATCTGGAGTTGTTGGGGGAAATAGCTTCATGATAATGTCAGTGATATTTTTCCTCCTATAAACTACAAGATAAGGAAAGTCTCTTCTTCAGGGGAAAAAAAATGGAATATTAAAATCCAGGCATTGCATTTAATTAAAAGGCAAATGCACTTGACATTTTTGTTGGCACGGAACTCAAAATGCCAGATCTGGGCCAGTCATCCAAATATGCCAGTTACAACACAAACAGCACACACACACACGAGTGTAATATAATTTGAAATAATACAGGAAGAAGTAGAAACCAAACAAAACCTTTATTAGTGCTCAAATTATAAAGATGTGACATAACCCAAAATAAATATGACCTGCTTTTAACCTATTTCTACTTTCCTTATTTGTAAAATGGGTTAAGATTAGCTGCTTTTGGCTGCTTTTACTTATGAATTCTACCTTCATTTTCAGCAGGTCATTTTCCACCAAGGCTTGGAAAATTCATTAATCTGGCATATCTCAGAAGAACACACAACATGGTTTAAATCATATTAATAGAGGTTGCAATGCAATTTTCTCAGGTGTTTATTTACTAAATTAGAGACTGCCTTAATATTGCACAGAGGAGCCAAATTAAAAAGTGATTTTATTTGAGTTCCAGCTATTCCAAGATAATTTAGTATAAAGTTTAAATTATTAATAAGTGTTTTAGAACTTGAGATTGGTTTTAATCCTAAAACATCTTTTGGCTGTGAGTGAACAGATAGGAGCCACATTTTTAAATGGTTCTTGATCATCGAAAATTACCTAAGCACTGGCTATATTTCACAATTTCTACTTCTCAAAATATCTAGCAAACACTTACATTCAAAATACTTAATTGACTACATTTGGTCCACTTCTAGATAGTAAAGATTTTTTTTTTTACACTCAAAGTCCTTCCCTTGTTGAAATAGGATGCTCTCAATAGCAAACGTCCGTCACTTCAGTGAGGTTTTCCTCGTTCTTCAGTCTCACCCTCTTCTGAATTTCTACACACTTACAGATCGTTTCTTAGCTGTACCGTAACTCACAGCCTAATGGAGGTGTGGTGGAGTTAGAGGAGAAGCAAGATTAATATTTGGAGAAGGAAATAACAATGCACTCAAGTATCCTTGGTTGGGAAACCCCATGGACAGAGAAGTCTGGTGGGCTACAGACTTGGGGTCGCAAAGAGTTGGACACGACTGAACAGCAAAACAGGTTAAATTCACTGATTATATGAACTTGGGGAGGTTAGATGTCTTCTGTGAATATCGATTTCTTTCATGAAACAGGGCAATAATATTTTTATACATGTGCTGTGCTGAGTCATAACCAACTCTTTCCGACCCCATGGTCTGTAGCCTGCCAGGCTCCTCTGTCCGTGGGGATTCTCCAGGCAACGATACTGGAGTGGGCTGCCATTCCCATCTCCAGGGTATCTTCCCAACCTAGGGATCAACCCCAGGTCTCCTGCGCTGCAGGCAGATTCTTTACCATCTGAGCTAGCAGGGAAGCCCAATATTGGAGAGCATAGCCTATCCCTTCTCCAGGGGAACTTCCCAACCCAGGAATCGAACCAGGGTGTCCGACATTGCAGGTGGATTCCTTACCAGCTGGGCTACCAGGGAAGCTGGTTTTCATACATATTAAGGAGTAAATAGATAACCTTAAAGAAAGCTCATTAAGGTTTGTTTCCTATGTGTGTTTCCCATTTGTGTGTATCTTTTCTTCTTTGTGGGCATACCTCAGCATTTCCCTCTCTCACAAACTGTAGGGATTCAGAAATACTTGAGCTCCAAATCCCTCACATGTGCCACAAATTTAACCACCAACAATCTATAGGACATTGCTTGTGAGATAGAGTTTTATAGTGTAAATGCAAATAGCCTACTTAACTTTTTGCCCACTATTTTTAAAGGTATGTGCTTGGTAAAAATCCATTCTCAGAAGAATGCCCCTCGGTGGTGCCCTCAGCTTTCCCACACTCTGAGCAATATCCTTTTCTCCTTTATCCCCACTTTATTTTCCACAGTGACTAACTTTTAAACAAAAAACTGAGAGGTTTTTGTCTGTTTGTTTGATCTTTTCGCCTTTTTGACATCCCAGCTTTTGGTCCTTTACTTTCCTTCCCTTAAATTCTAATTCTCAGAGCCCTCAAACAAGTGGCCTCATTTCCTTCGACTTTTAGTATATTTGCTTTTTCAGTGACCTCCAGCTCACTGAATCTGCTGTTTCACATACTTTTTCCACTTACTGTTTTGAATTCCTTAAAGCTGGTTTCTAAGTACCTCATGCCAAGTGAGCCCTGCTACAGTCAGGGATGCCTGGCTTACGGAGAAAAAGATAAACGTCATTTATTCTGAAGAGATCTCTGAGGCCATGTGCCCCAATTATCACCAGAACCCACATTAGGTTCCCAGTCCTCAATACTTCCTGGCAGACCTGCTTGTCTTGGATGACACTGATCAACTCTTCTTCCGTTAATCTCAAGGTGAACTTACTCTTTCTCATGGGCTTTGCTAAGCCTTAGACCTTATAAGGGCTTCCCTGGTGGCTCAGAGGTTAAAGCGTCTGCCTGCAATGTGGGAGACCTAGGTTCAATCCCTGGGTAGGGAAGATCCCCTGGAGAGGTAGCAACCCACTCCAGGATTCTTGCCTGGAGAATCCTATGTACAGAGGAGCCTGGTGGGCTACAGTCCATGGGGTCACAAAGAGTCGGACACAACTGAGCAACTTCACTTCAGACTTTATAAGCATATTATTTTTCAGTCCTCACAAACTAACACATTTTCATGTTTTTGAGATATAGAAAACCAAACATTTCAAAGGACAACTTCTACAAAGTATATACATACTTGGTAGACTGCGTGCTAGATCCTGCCTAATTTTGACTGCTGGAGATCACTACACAAACCAACATGCGCTGACACAGAGATTACAAATCTACATCATAAAATCCCACCCTCAATGCAGTTTTCTTCTTTAAGAACACTGAACTTTTCTGACCTGTAGAGAACTGAGTGGTGGGATCATCAGAAGCCAGGAAAAGGTCAACAGAGGTAAAGCAAAGACTTAAGTATAATTTGAGAAACTGTGATCCTCAAAGATAGTCAATAAATTATTAACCAACATCATGTGCATATTAATTATCCCAAGATTCTTAACTGAAGATTGATTTCTAATTGCCTTGACAAAAAAAAAAAAGAAAGGTGAAATTACAAGTGAAGTGTCAGGTAAACACAGGCTCCACCCTGTTTTTCTTATTGGTTTTTGCAACATAATAATTTCTTCTATTTTGCAAGAATAAAGATAAGTCTCTATTCTAATTCTTTTATTTCTTCCTTTCATTCCCCTAGATTAGGTTCGTTTGGTTTGCTTCACATCTCCTTTCCATATCATCCTGGATCTGTGAGTTGTCTCCAACAACCTGGTCTTGAGTCTGCAGGAAACAAGAGCAGGATATGTGCGAGTGCCTCAGACACGCTCTACACACTCACCCGCACACCCATGCTGCATCAGTGATTTCCAGGCTGCATTTACAGGGGTGAGCTGGCAAAATTCCACCCATCACTCTTTCATCAGAAGTAAACTCAGAGTCAAAAGGATTTCAATCCAAATCCACACAAGAAAGCTGGTCCTGTTCCTTTCTGGTGGCAAAATGAATGAGCCTTGACAAGGAATGTCAATGCTCTTGTGAACAGGCAGTTCTCAGGTAGTGCAAATTTTTTGCACAATCATAGACATATTTATCTGATGCCCATAGACAGTGGGAATGGGCAGATCTGATTTTACTAAATGGTGAGTCCCAAAACATGCTGATAGGAGATAAATTCTGTCCTGGGTTTCAACCATGCTGTATTCAAAGAAAGAATATTCTTTTCTTTCCAAGGTGTCCTTACATCACAAGGGATTTCATAAAAGGAACCAATTAAGACACAATTCTCCCGGGAAAGGAAATCCTTCTAGTCATGATATTATAATCCACCTAAATTTACCCTCTCAGTATCTCTAACCTCACACACCTGAAGACGCAGAATATCTGACTGATGACTTAGGGCTCCTGTTTGTAGCATGACAGGATGCCAAGTGTGACATATTCTTTCGAGAGTACATTTGATGGCTTCTGAAAGAAGGAGTGAAAGTCTGAAGACTCTCAGGATAGCTTTAAGAAGGAAGAAATAGGGAAGGAAGGAAGGAAGAGGGAGTGTCCTTAAGGAAAATCTCTTATGAAAGGCCTAGGTTTAGAAGCACGAATCTCACTGATGGTAAAGGAAATAAATATACTCAGGTCAGATAAAATTCCCCTATCTATCCCTTCTTCACCATTACAGTCTTCTTTCTGGACAGGACCTTGGCTAACCATGCTGCTATTTGAATCATTTAATCTGGTGGAACAAAATGGGGTGGGTACATGAGTGAGAAGGGCTATGCCTGACACTCTGGAAACCCAGCTGGTTTTTAAAATCTGTCAGTAAACTATGACCTTATAAATCTTGTTTTCCAGTCACATTTTAAAGGAAAAAGACAAGATTAATAATTCCCTGTTATGTTTGCAATACAATAAGTGTATAAATTTAGTATCAAATTTAAAATGTGTTATTTTCATAAGATACAAAAGTAGAACTACATTTTAACTAATTTCTGAAAACTACTAGAATTTATCAGAGAATTAACAGGGAATTTTATGCAGAACATCATGGTAAAAGTAAGCATATTTGACTGCATAGCTAAGTGAAGGAACTCGCTTCTGGACAGGAACAGACAGGGTGCCCAGCTATTGGTGCCTTGCTGTTGCAACCAAGAACTGAGAGGAAGGTGGGAGTTCCTGAGACATCAGTGGTTACTGCTCACTTGGGAATCTGTATGACCTAAACCTGTATTTAGGTGAACCCAGTACCCCCTCTTTAGAGACGATCAGACAACCTCAGACCCACTCATCTGTTCTGAATTCCTTCCCTACTAATTTCTTACCGGTTTCATATCTCTGGAGAACTCTGAGTAATATGCTACCAGTTATACTATTTCCAGCACTGAATTTGCCCCCGATGTATTTGAATGTTCTATGTTTTGCTCTGGTTTCCTATTAAGACTCTTCTGAGAAATATTCTTTTTGAAAATATGATAAAAATAGAGAAACAATCACTTCTCATGTAGTATATTTTAAAAGAGAACCACTTAATCTCTTATTTTTGCCATTAGAGACCATCTCTTCAGCAATCAGATAAGTCACAGATTTTAGTTTCTATCTACCCATATTTTTCTTTGCAAAATAGGCATTTAACCTACACCTGAAGTTCAAAGCTACATAAATATTCCAACTCATAACAGTAACTCAATTCTTTAAGTATATAACATTTCAACCCATATGAACATGTGAAAATATTTCCTTGTAAGTCCTGTATAAACACCTGGATAAATCTTATCCTATTGTATCACCACGTACTTTAGAGCTGAAAGTCTTTTCTAAGCACATGACCACAACTACCTGCAATGTAACAGATGATGTTCTCAATATAAGATTATGTTGCTATGGCATCAGTAAACCACGATTTTATAAACCCTCCTGTCCACCTTGAACATTTTTAAGATAAAAGAAAACTATTAATAGTTTCTATTATATGTTTGCACTGACCACAGATATAAATTCATAGCAGGAGTAGAAATTAATAATTTAATAGTTTTGTAGTATATAAAACTAGAGCTATGTTTGAACTAATCTCTGATAATTCCCAGAATTTACCAGTATACTTTGTAGTATTACCACTACAGTTTTGCAGTTCATTAACATGTACCAATAAAAGGGATATGAGAGAATAAGATGTAACAGCAATATTTACCTTTTCAAACTAGTACAAGGTGCTAGTTTATTTTGCAGTATACTAAGTACACATATATCTCTGACATATGTGGAATAAATTCTGCAAAGCCAGAGGAATTTACAAACCCCTTTAAATTAGATTATCTCAAGCTATTTTCAAATCCCCAACAGTGAAACAGAATTTTATATTCTGCGTATGTGAACTTGGCTGACAACAAAGATTTGCATAAGACATTCTATCCCCATGAGGCCAAGTTTTGTTTTTTTTTCATTAGTTTCTATGAATTCATATTCCAAAGTCTCTGATGTAGACAGATTATTTTCCCCAACTTTTGCAATATCAAAGGTATCTAAGCTGAACCTCAAAGGAGACAAGACATTCTTATAAATCTTTTGCTAAACTGTTGTACCCTATAGAGAAAGAAAACATAAACATATTTAAATAAAGATGAAAATCAAAGGTTTGTAGTTTAGAAAATCCCTGATTACATCCTCAAGTAAGAGAAAATGCTGACCAAACAGCCACATCTAAGAGAAAAGTTCATAAAGTAATTTCCCATCTACATACCTGTTTCCAACTGCTGCTATACCACAGACTTGGTGGCTTAAGACAACACCCATTCATTCTCTCACAGGTCTGGGGACCGGAAGTACAAAAGCAGTATAACTGGGTCAAAATCAAAGTATTGGCCTGGCTATGATCTCTTCAAAGGCTCTCGGGGAGAAGAGGTTCCTTGTCTCTCCCAACTTTGCTGACAGTGAGCATCACATCACTTCCAGTCTCAGCCTACGTGGTCACACTGTCTTCTCTTCTGTATGTCAAGTCTTTTCTTTCCCTCCTTCTTATAATAGACACCCAGTTAATACAGGATAATCTCCTCCTGTTCAGAGCCTTAACTTACTGAAATCTTCAGATATTCTTTTTGCTTATGAGGTAACATTTATAGGTTTCAGAAATCAAGACTTGATATTTTTAGGTGGCTATTCAGCCTAGCTCAGTGGGTGAAGAAACCACCTGCATTGCAGTTGACACAAGAGCTGCAAGTTCGATCCCTGGGTCAGGAAGATCCCCTGGAGAAGGGCATGGCAACTCACTCCAGTGTTCTTGCCTGGAGAATCCTGTGAAAAGAGGAGGCTGGCGGGCTATGGTCCCTAAGTTTGCACAGTCAGACATGACTGAAGTGACTGAGCACAGAGTGCTCAGCCTAATAAAATTTATGTGCTCCCCAGAGTATTTTAAACAGGATTTTTCAAGACACACGTGTTAAGTAATCAAGAGAATCCCACAGGAAGGAAATCAAAGTGATAATGCTGAGTCGGAGGGAACCGAGAGGGCAAAGATGATCATTGGCCACCTTTGACAGCTCCTGATGTGGGTCTGCTTCTCGTAATTCCCATTGTTAGTTATTTTTATTGCTAACAGGAAGGGAAAGTGAAGCCGCTCAGTCATGTCCGACTCTGCGACCCCATGGAGCCTACCAGGCTCCTCCGTCTATGGGATTTCCCAGGCAAGAGTACTGGAGTGGGCTGCCATTTCCCTCTCCAGGGGATCTTCCCCACCCAGGGACTGAACCCGGGTCTCCCACATTGTAGGCAGATGCTTTACCGTCTGAGCCACCAGGGAAGTCACTGCTCACAGAACCTCTTATCATTTGAAACACATTCATATACATAGTACCTAGAGAGACAAGGGCCTGCAATGTACTTCAAAACTTTATTATTCTATATGTATATGCACCAAAATTGTCTTTCCTTTAAATCAGGTAAGATAACACAATCCAGTCGTAATAGCTGATTCTCAGCAGATGAAGGGCTGTATTTGGAAAAAATTTGAGAATCATTCATGTACTCCAACCTTATTTTCACAAAGCCCTTAATATAATGAAAGGAATCCACTACCTCACTTCCTCATGCTTCCTGATATGTTCCAAACACACACACATTTTGAGCTGCTGTCCTGCCTCATCCTTTTGTTGCAAGGCCTTTGTTCCTTCAATGTCTACCTCCAATCCATGTTTTCTATAATGCTTTCACCACTTGCCTGGTAACAAATTAACACTTCATGTATGAAAATCTCATGATCTTTTTAAAATATCTTCTTAAAATTAGAATCTCATAGTCTTTTTTTAGAAGGTCTTGATTATTACTTGTTTCATACTTAGTTAAACACACGTATGTTTTCCCCATTACACTATAAGCTCTGTAAAGGCAAGGAACGACTGTCTTATTCAGGACTGATGTTCTCTCACCTGTTCTGCACCCCTCCCCATCCACATCTGGCTAGAGAGACTTTCATAGTGCTGAGGTTCTGTACCTGTTCAACTGATTAAGCTTGTTTTCTTTGGGTAAAGTAGTTCTGACTATATGACTTTGCCTCCCCAGTCAAATTCAAAGGAGAAAGGTTACCCCTTCTTAGTAAAAAAGATAGTTACAATGATACTGTTAGTTAGCATTATTTATATGTATATACATATATATATATATATATATATATATATATATATATATATATAATATTTACATATAGTTCTTGAGAGTTTGAATGACTAAAGAGGGCAAGCTTTATACTGGAAATTGGTTATTTTAAAATAACTACCCAGAATAAAAATTATCATTTCAAAGAAGAGAAATAATTGTTAAAGTAGTCCATTATAGTCTTTCAAATGATATAATTTCTTTCAAACATATAATTTCTCTGGGAAAACAACAGTCTTTTTAAGTACATATTCAAATAATATGTACTCTTAAAATAGTACACCATTTAAAAAGTTTCAAAATTTAGAAGATCATAGATAAATTTTTGTTATCCAAGCCAAGCAGTATAGCATCTTTATTTACTCAACAAATACCTACATGGTTTTACATGCCAGGCACTGGGGAGTTGTCAGGGATGTATTGGCCCGTAAGAGCTAGAACTCAGCTTTTTAGCTTAAAGGACAAAAGAGCACACAACTAACTGTGATAAATCTTCTGACATAAAAAACAGGATGTTCTAAGGACACTCTAATCTAGTTTGGGGACTAAGAAAGGATAATTATACTGAGGCCTCAGGGTATGTGCCAGTGAGACAAAGACGATACTGCAATCATAGGGCTGCAGCTCTGAAGAGGGCCTGACATAAAAGAAACAGGTTTTCAAGCCATCCCAGTATAGAATTGTAGTGTAGCGCAGTATAGTGATTGCAGCCGTACTGAAATCTTCTAGCAAGAGTATGAGCAAGAGAAGGTGGCCCAGGTCCAAGTCCTGAGTAGTGGTTAAAAATGAAGGTAACATGTTGGGTAAGCATTTCGGGCAGGTTCAAAGGCCTTCTTGCAACAAGAAATTAAAGACAGCTTAGTGTGGCTAATTAGTAGGAAGTGACACAAGGCCACAGTTTAACACAAGGTTACAACCAGATAATGCATGGCTTTGTAGGGCGGACTAAAGGCTTTAACCTTTATTTTAATAGCATTTGGAAACCAAAACAAGTATTTTAAAGTGTCATAAACAGATCTATATTTTTCCATGCTCTCTCTGCCTATCACATGAAGCGTCAGTAGGAAGAAGGCAATGGCATATTGGAAGGACCAGATGTAGTGATACTATAGTGCTTCAAGCAAGAGAGGAAAGTGGCTTTGACTGAACCAACAGCAGTGGAGCTAGGGAAGAAAAGCAGACACATTCAAGAAGTGTAGGCAGTGGACTAATTGTGTTTGCTGATTGGGGTTGAACAGCAGACATTCGGAGGAGAAAGAACCAAGTATCTGAGTCACTCAGTGGATAGTAGTGATAGAAACTGAGATAAAGAACACTGGAATAGGGGCAGGTTTTAGGGGGCGGGAAGGTCAGGTTAGTTTTGGACTTGAGTCTATGTGCCAGCGAGAAAGATATGACAGCCACAGGGCTGTAATTCAGAAGAGATATCTAAGAGATACAGGTCCGAAAGCCATCTTAAAACCGAGCAGGACTGCTGCTATAGTAAAGTCTTCTACAGTGAATACAAGTAAGAAGAGAAGAAAGGCCACTATCCAAGCCCCAAGAAACACCAAAAAAGGAGGAAAAGCTAACAAAACATGCTAAGAAATTGTAGATGCAAAAAAAATAGAAAACCTAACCAACCACGATAGTTGGTTATTATGGAAGAAGCCAAGGAAAGCAAAACTCTTGGCTTAGTCTTGTTCTAAATTTGGATAAACAGGGGAAGTATTTACTCAAAGGTTATTTTTAATTGTTATTTTTCAGTCTGAGAACTAGAGGGTAACGGACATGTTTATTTGGCTTATTTGGACATTTTCGGACTGTACAAAAGAGTTAATTCATTTGTTAATAGAAAATATATATATATATTATTTTAAATGTCATACACTGAATAAATGAGTTACTAAGTATGATATATCTAAAGCCTATAATCCACTTACAGATAGCAACTAGAAATTGACAAGGAGCATTTTTGTGGCAAAGTTGATAAAGCAGTTGATAATTTATCAATAGTTCTCTGAAAGTTTATGGTCCATGAAACTTTCATCTACATATGTGGTTATGCATTATAATGATGAAAATCATATTATGTCTAGTTTGTATTTTTAAAAGATCTCTATCTAAATATCTTAGAATAACTTTTTACAGACTTGTTCTGCTATTATTAGAATAGCCAAAGAATCAAATATGACACCATTTTACACATCAAAAAGGCAGCAGAAAAAAGTCACCATGTACTCTGGGCTAGTTATTCTGTTTTGTTGAGACCCAGTTTTCTCAACTTGGGATAAATCCTTCTCTCCAGGTTTGTTTTGAAGATCACTGAATATACATTTAGATCACTGAATATATAACTAGAAGTGCTTTGCATGTAGATGAAACTTATATTAAATATCAAAATTATGGAGTAAAAAAATACTAGCATGCAATTGCAACACATAATACACTTTGCTAAGATTACATAATTTTGAAAAAATACTGTCAGCATTTTTTTACACAGAATGTCTTATGCAAACCTTTTAAAAATTATTTTTAAAATGAAGCAGGGATTCAGTAGATGAGGAAGGTATTAATCATTTGATATTGGTTCCCTTCCCACTGCAATAAATAGAACATATCTTCACAGTGAAACTGTGGCTTACCCAACACTCTAAACATCGCCCCATTTCACTCATTCAGTTTGTATTTGTTAATTCATTTAATAAATATTTTGGGATACCTGCTGTGAAAGCCACCAAGGGGAAACTGAGGCTGCCTGAGGCTCTGCCCTCATGGAGGCTGCAGTCCACAAGAGGAGGTAGGTGCTGCACAAAAAATTGTTCCTGAGTTCAGCGCCACAAAGGAAGACACTATTCACTTCTTTTCCAGCCTTGACATATATCTCACAGCACCCAGAGAACTCTGGATTCTTGAAGGTTCACACCACTTGTTTCATAATTTACGACAATCACTTGTGTGGTCCCACTAATGCACACAGCTAATATATACTTTGAACTATCACCATGTGATGACTAAAGTATTTTCACTTGTTCATCGTTTTTTGGAATAATGCATACATCATTTTTCTCAGAAGCAGATTCTAGTATCATGATTCCCCATAGACAGAGCTGTTTGTCCATGTAGCACATAGGTAATTATTGTCTGTTCATTAGTTTATTCACTGAAGAAATATGTACATTGGGTAAAAATGTAGGTCAGATGGTATAGTTAGCCACATGAAAATGAGCAGAAAGCACCTGCCTTCAAAGAGTTCAATGTGTCCTCAAGGAAATTGTGTGCCCAAAAGTCAGAGAGACCTTTAAAACAAGTGTTTTTAGCAACTTCCTCTGTTGAGTGAATGATTCCTTAAGAGCTTCATAAATGCTAAGTTCTTTTAATATATCATTTCAACTAACTCTCATAAGAACTTATAAGACTGGTAACCCAGGTATTTGCATCTTTATTTACAGATGAGGGTAAGTCACAGAGGATGGCCTCACCTCTTCCCTGGTCTATCTGGTGGTGCTTCCCTTACTGAAGTTTCTGATTCCAAGTTCTACTTATCTTTATCTATCTCCAGCATTCATGTGCAGCTTTTCTAAAACCCAAATATGATCCTACTATTGGCCTGTTTAATATCTTACAAAACTTCCAGGGAAAATGAAAATGATAATGTAATTTCAACTAAATAACAGTATTTAGCCACCTAAAAGGAAAATATATAATATGGGAGAAACTCATGATACACCAATAAGTAAAAGTAATGAGGAATCACAACTGCTACAATTATGGAAAATAATTTATGTTAAGCATTTGATAAGAGAAACGAAACAAGCAAAAATGATAATAGTTAAAGATATTGTTTCAAGACATTCCATATTAATAAGCTGTTTTACTAATTTTTAAAGCAGAGGAGAAAATGAAACCCTGAAGAATTACTGATAGCTGACCCCCACTCTCAAGATTAAGTTTAATCCTAACTCTTAAAGACTATGGAAGAGTATAATCCTTTCATAACTCTGCATCAACATACCTTTCAGCCTAATTTCTCTACCTATTCCTCCCTGAACATCCCATTAACTTTGCTCACACTGGTCCCTGTTCTAGAAAAGGTCTCTGGTCTTGCCACCAGCTGAAGGGCCATTTTGCACCGCACTCTGTTTTTCCTCTTGGCAAATTCTGTCATAATTATTAGCTCATTTGTCAGGCTCTCTCCCTATTCACAATTCACTCAGAGTATGAGCCACATCTTATTTTTATTTTTCAATGTGGCAGAGAGTAGATGTGCAACATAATTATGTTAATAAATATTCTTGTATACTTCCACAAGTGAGAACTCTTGCTCTTTGATATGATGTCTTGATAGTTTCTGATGGCAGGTGGGGACGGTAACTGGACTTCACTTTGATATTATCATCCTGCTCCCCTATTCTGCCAACATCCTAAATCTTTATTGAGCTAAGATTTCCAACTTAAAGTAAGGTTAGAATTGTGTAAGACTGCTTGTGACTTCAATTATCCACATTTCACCGTGAGAACTTGGCCAGCAGAGGGTTAAATTTTTTTATTTTGCCCACTCTTCAAAATACATGTGAGCATTGTTTTCCAGATTTATGTCCTCCAATGTATCACTTGCACTATGTTAGGTTCCCGAGAAGCAGAGCCTGGGACAAGGATCTGGGCACCCATGACTGAAGTGAGTGCTTTCAGGAGAAAAGGAGAGAGGAAAGCAGGATCAGACAGGGAGAGAAGCTAGGTAAGACTGTGGTCTCAGCTGGAGCCTAACTTTAGCCTGATCCCACTGGGGAGAGGGATGAGGAGCATGAACTGCCCTAAAGTGGACTTCACCTTGAGATGAGGGCGCTGGCTTCTGTACCTGCTTGTCAGTTAGTTGTTGCCTACAGGCTGCCAGAGTTGGGAGGTGAGCACATAAAGCCTTTGGAAATGCAAGTGCTTTGGAACCAGAAATGATTTTGAGGGCAGAGGGGAGTTGTGAGCCACAGGCAGCCAATACTCACAGAAACTGGGGAATGGGTCCAGAGGCTTGGTAAAAGACAAAGCGCCAAAAGTGACAAGAGTCACAAAAAAGTACAACCTTCAAACAACAGCATAGCCGGCTCTTTAAAACACAGACTATAAAGCAGCAAGAGACATTCTGACTGATACACATCATAAGATTCCTAAGTTAGCCAGTAGTGTTTCCAGCTCAACCAGAAGCTAACCCTAACCCTAACCCATATTTATCTGTATATCCTGACGTTATCTGTAGACGGTCCTTAAAACCTGATTCTTCCATTAGGTGATTGTGTCATGTGAGACATGGATGCTTCTTAGCTCCTGTTTCTAGCTGTGCATCTTGAAATTTGCTTCCTTGGATTATTTTAATCTTATCAAAGCCTTCATATGTGTGTCTCAGACGAAAAAGGAAGGTTCTTCAGTTCCACAGAATCAGTCCTGCATGGTTGATCAGATAGTAGCTAAAATTATTCACTTAAATGCAGCTCATTCTCTGCACAAAGCATGTGCACATCAGGTCTCCTTCTTATTTCCATAACTCAGAGATCAAATTCAAGAAAAATTTCAAACTGACATGAAAGGAGTTCTCTTCAAAAGCCGAAAATGTCATTTGTTATAGGCTGTACTAAAGTTTTTGCATGGAAATTGTTATAAACACCTGAACACTGCATGATTGAATGACTGAATTCCAGCATTCATTTTGCTCCCCTAACAAATATTTACTGAACACTCACTAGGTGAAGAAAGACACTAAAGATATGTCTGGCAGATAACATGAAATGAAACTCCAGGTTTGGAACTAATATTATACACTGCCACATCATCAAAACTTTTAATAGCAAGGAAATTTTTTTAAATTAAAAATTAATTAAAAATCTGATCTAGAAACCCAAGAAAGGAAATAAACGAGAGGGCAGACACAGTAGCTGAAGCAGTGATAAGGAAGCTAAGCTCTGAGTGCTCTTTGACTTCATCTTGCCCACATCCTTAAAACCACTCATCTAACTGGATTTAAAGTTTAGGTAATGCTGTTGACTGGTGATTTGGCTTTGAGCCACACAACTTGATTTGTAAAACTCAGATTACCTGATTCCAAGGCCTGGCACATTTTTTTTTTTTTTTCCTCACATTACAGCTTAAAGATATGGCTCTTGTCTCCTGAAACTCTGACACTTGTCTGGAAATAAAATGCACAAAATAATAATACAAGTTGTGTGACGATAACACTATACAAATGCTGCAGGATAAATGGTGGAACTTCAGAAGAGGAGAGATGTGAAACTGAACTCTCCTGAGTCATTCTCAGAAAAAAAACAAATGAAGCAACTTCAGTGTCAGTATAAAACTTCTGAATATACTATGTAAGACAAGACTGTGGTAATTACTTTTTTGTGGGGGGTTTTGCAAGGAGGAGACA
The DNA here is from genome assembly GCF_910594005.1 of Cervus elaphus. Lineage (NCBI taxonomy): Eukaryota > Metazoa > Chordata > Mammalia > Artiodactyla > Cervidae > Cervus > Cervus elaphus. The sequence goes on from NC_057840.1 coordinate 13,716,282, forward strand.
GATAATGAGAAAAAGCCAAGTAATCGAACCTTCAATTCCATTTTTAAAAATCACCAATGCTTCTGTTCTCCAATAACCCATTCCCCTAAATGTTTCTGCAATCAAATTGAGCCTTGCTTTCTTTTCTCATTTTCCTTATCTTTTCCTTTGTATTTCAGTTTATAGATTTTGAACTCAGATAGCTTGTGCTGGTGCATGCTAAGCTGCTTCAGTTACATCCAACTCTTATGACCCTGCAGACTGTAGCCCGACAGCCTCCTCTGTCCCTGGGACTTCCTAGGCAAGAATATTGGAGTGGGCTGCCATTTCCTTCTCCAGGGGATCTTCTAGAACCAGGTGGGTTCTTTACCACTGAGCCATATGTGAAGCTCCTTAAGATAGCTTAAGAAATACTAAAATTGAAAGTGACTAAGAGATGTATCACCCAGTTACTTTCTTTCTCTATAAGAAAAGCACCTGACCTGTTGGTCTAGAGACCTGTTTAAATCAAAGCACTCGAGGTCAGGCCCTGTCTGAGGCTGCAGCTTTCCCCTGGAGAAGGAAATGTCAACCCACTCCAGCATTCCTGCCTGGAAAATCTCATGGACAGAGGGGCCTGGTGGTCTAAAGTCCAGGGGATCGCAGAGTGGGACACCACTAAGCAGCTAACACACAAGGACCTCTGGGTCAGGAGAGACGTGCTACCAAGCTGCGCTGTCTCAGCCCCAGCAGGGGTCCAGCAGCAGTCACAAGGGCAGAGGTTCAAGTGTTTTTTGCTCGTTGTGCATGCTCTTATCTGAAAATGCTATCTGCTTTTGACCTCCGACCTATTCCTAATTTCTAGCTTCTGCAGAAGACAGACTTGGGTGGCTTCCTCTGGCTGCTGCCTCTCACCTCCAGCATGTAAACTTGTATCACTGACTCAATGGACATGAGTTTGAGCAAATTCCAGGAAATAGTGAAGGGCAGGGAAGCCTAGTGTGCTGCAGTCCACGGGATTTCAAAGAGTCTGACACAGTTTAGCGACTGAACAAAAACAACAAACAGGAGTTTCACTATTTTGTTAAAAGTCTGTAAAGGTCACTGCTCCAATAGCTTCATGAAGTCATACTTCTAGGAGGGTAATTCTAAACTCTGATTATAATCCATGAAAATTTCTACAAAATATAAAGGCCATTATTTATAATGTCTTACTCGCCTATAAACTGATTATAATTAAACTTAAAACACAAACAGTCAAACTATCAGGGTGAAAACATTCACCTCTTCAAGAGGATGAATAGATACAGTATTCTGGTTTCCAAGAGCTGGAAGGTTATGTAGGATCTACAGGTTTTTTTATTTTATTTTATTTTAAATCAGTCCCACGGAGAAAGAAGTCAACCGCGCCTGGCGCAGACGTAGGTCTGGCTGCTGAAGGAATGCTGTAGGCAGTGAGGTTCACCACGTGAGAAGCCAATGCACAGCCAGGATGGAACTGCTGCACTTGACAACGGGTCTTATTCCCTGGGTTGATAAATATTTTTTTAAATATTGATTTTGGTAACTCAGAGGTGTACCTTGAACCAGTTCTAGGCTAGGTATCTTCCCAGAAAGCAGCTGAGTTTTTCTGTCTGAACAACTGATAGGAATGTGGGTGGAGACAATATGGGGCTTTTGAGAAATGGAGGAAGTAGGAGGTATGAAGAAATTAGGAAAAGACAGAACATATTTCCAGTATTTCTAAATTGTTTCCAGTTGTTTGCATAACTTGATTAGTAGCATAGAAAAGAACTATTGAGTTTGGTACATGATGGGAGCATAGATGCCAGAGCTGTGCTTAGTCTGAAAGTGGGTTTTGGTGGGAATGTCTGGAGATACTGAGTTATACTGGCTAAACTGTGGTAGAAAATAGCAATTATTGAAGTCAGACTTAGAGCATGAAAATCCAGCTGGCAAATCTTTCCAAAACGTTTAGGACTGTATTCAAACTTCATGAGATCATAGCTATGTTCACAATTTTCACCTTGCCAGATTTCTGAGGATTTTAGAATAGAACAGCATATGTGTGCTATTACTGCATTAAGCTAAAGTTTTGTTTTATTTTACTGACACACAGGGTTAGATATTAAATGAAATGGTGGTTTTACATTTAATGAAAGATTTTGTATTGTAAGGTAACACTGGTGATTAAAGGTCAATTTCACAAGTCACGAATAATATTATGCACAATATTGGATCTGATTAGGGCCCTAAAAATGCCAGCGAGAACTTGAACCCTTCAGGTATCACATGTCTTCACAGAGAAAGAAATACTCTTTTACATATATGACCAGTTTCTTGAATTCAGGTACAGCCTCCAATACAAGCTAAGTCCTGGTCAAAATGAAGACATGGTAAGTAAATCATCTTCAAAATTATGTTATCCATACTATTTTTTTTAACATACAAAGGGCAGTGCACACACACACACAAAAACAACATACACACAACTATAGACATTGTTAAAGCAATTAAAGTCTAAATGCGCCTCACTATAGAGAAAGGGAGCTAAGGAAGGAAGCTAATCCACTTCTCCTTAGGTTTTCAGAAAATAATCCAACAGCATAGCTATGACATGCATTCAAAATGATGGGGCTTGTTTGTGATCAGCAGCATTTCAACCAAGGTGTTTGGTACAAGCTTCCCTTTGGTAAAGGAGAAGAATCATTAAAATCTTCACTGAAGAAACATATTTACTTATTTAGATTTTATATTTGCATGTTTAACAAACATGTTCTATTCATTCACTCACTCATTCATTCATGGAGCTGGTGCAAAAATAATAAATATCCAGGATACTAGAAAGTAAATAAGGTGATAAAGAGATTGATTGATAACAAAGAAGACAAGGCATCTGAGTTTTGTGAAATCTATAGGCTCCATAGATTTTAAAAAAGACCATCAAAAAAGGTTTTAACATTTTAAAATGTTAACAGTTTCAGCATTTAAAACTGTTAAAGTTTTACACTTTACAATTCCTCTTTGGAGAGTAGAGTAGTTATGTCAGACGTTATTTTTGTTTTGTTTTTAACCTGAAGAAAAGGGACTGGGAAATAAAAAGTAGATGGGCAAGATAGGTTGAAACCTGAACCAGAGTTATGTAAAGTACTTAAGCCCTTAATATTTGTGGATTCATTTGAATAAAATTAACTTGAAGTGTTATACCGTGAAAAAGTGAAGAAGCACGTATGTGAAAGAAATTGTTTCATGGCTATAAGAAGTTGTGTTTCATGGGTATATGAGCTGCGTGACAAAGAAATAGTAGCAAGGAGAAAGATGAAAGTGAAATAGACTTGATTTTGAAACTAGTTATTTAATGTTTGTGTTGGTTAGAAAATTTGAGGAGTTCTCATTTTTTTTTTTTTGCCCCGTAAAATGCTATCTTGCCACTCATAGGACATTACTTATTAAAAACAATCATATTAATTCTCTTTTCATGAAACATTATCAAATCCTTCAGTAAGTGGTTTCTGCCAATGCATCTTGACCCATGATGGCAACATAGTAATCATACTAGGAAATTCAGGTTTTCAATTTATGAAATACCACTTGAAGATATACTTACTAAAATATATCAGGTCCATGTGTGGCATGTCTGGGTTCTATTTCAGTGACTCGAAAAAGAAAATACTCTATGATTCTACGCTCACAGAAGCCTTCCGTGGAGCAAACAAATAGAAACACATGTCAAAAATGTGCACTGAAGGTTATGTTCTATAACTGGTTCTCAATAGGGCAGCTAGTGACTTCTGGAAGCATCTAGGAAATGTGTAGAGACATTTGAGTCTCCCAGTGATTAGAGCCGAGGATCTGTAAAATTTATTTGGGGAGGGGCAGGGCAGTCTGCATTAATACATATTGTATTCTGTGATTCTAAGAATAGCAATACGCATCAGTATCCAGTGTGTCTGTTAAATGGTTGAGTTCAATCATTTAGGTAACGAAGTACATTTTATTTTATTTCCTTCAGCTCTTTTATATATTAGGATGGGGGACTTTACTGATTACTCTAAAGAATTATGCATATTGGTACACTAAATGGATTTTGTTTCATGACAGTAAAGAAGGTTTTATAAAATAGTTGCTATTTTGAGGACTAGTTATTGTTTTGAGAACTATGTTTAGGAACCTCTGCTCCATAAAAACTCCTCAAAATATGAACAAAAAGAGTCCCTGGCAATCAAGGCACAGGGAATGCAAGAGCCGGAGATTAACAAGTCCAACAAAACCACTGCGTTTCACAAGATCTTATTTTCTGTAGTGGCCACATAGTCCTGGGCGGGGCTCTGTTCAGGAGAACTTTGGAGACAAATACTCTTTCAGATACCCAAACTCTAAGACAGTACCAGTTGTGTAAAGAACACTAACTTTATAGGTTAAGAAATGACGTTGTGCTCAGTCACTCAGGTGTGTCTGACTCTTTTTGACCCCATGGACTGTAGCCCACCAGGCTGCTCTGTCCATGCAATTTTCCAGGCAAGAATACTGGAGTGGGTTGCCATTTCCCACTCCAGGGGCTCTTCTTGACCCAGGGATGGAACCTGCATCTCTTGTGTCTCCTGCACTAGCAGGCGGATTCTCTGCCACTGCGCCACCTGCGAAGCCCTAAGAAATGATTACCAAAAAAAAAAAAAAAATTTAAGAGCAGAAATTATAGTTACAAGCCAAAAACAAAAGAGAAGATAAATAATCTTCATCAATGGAAAATGGCAAGAAAATGAATGTAAAAAAGTAGCATGTGAGTGCCTACCAATCAATAAACATATTTTATTCATCCTTGTTCTCCTGAGATTGTTTATACTTAATATACAGGATGACAAGTTCTTAATAACATATTGAAATAAATTTTGGAAATAAAGAATTAACAAAATGGCAAAGAAAGCTACCTCATAAAATTATAAAGTTTCCTTGAAAAGGACTGCTAATTATCCGTGTATTTTTTTTTAACCCCCAAAATAAATGACCTGATTTCTTTTAGTCTTCTTCCTAACCCATTCTTTTTGGAAGTGAGTCTTGCTCACAGTGCCTCTCCTCCCCTCACCCTTTTATTCTGAACTAATCAGATTTTTCTCAGTAAGCAGACCTGTGTATTTGATGACTCGACCTAGGTGTCTGATGCTGAGAGCTCCTCTGTGAGAGAAACAAGGGACATTATATACTAAGTCCTTTAAGTCATCCCAGGTAAAGACTGAATTAATTTACATCTCAGGGGAAATTTGAAACTGCAGGCTCCTACCCTGAGGTCCCTCTACTTCCTGCAGGAAAGTTAATTTAGGTCATTCTCCAACACCCTGCATGATGAGCAGCTGCTCTTGTGAATGAATCCAAATAAAAGCATGACAAAATTTGGGGCAAGTCACCTTGGAGAGTTCTCCAATGGAGTCTCCAGACTTCTCAGAGTCTCCTAGACCCTGGCCTACAAGTCTTAAGAAGGTATATTTAAAAAACACATGTAAGTCTAGTACAATCAGGATTTCATTACATATTTATCTCATTGATGTCTTTATGTAAAGAAAAATAGAAAGAAGGCAGTCATGTTTAAGACATCTACAAAGATTTTTAGCATCATTTTGGTAAATAAATAATCTTGTGATCATGGCAATAGATTAAGGACAGGAGCACATCATAGGTCAGTTCTAAAACTGAATTCCTCCAAAACTAAAGCAGAAGTAATCCACAGTTCAGCAAGCGGATATATTCTATTTTCTCCACACTATATTGCTCTAGATGACTGTATATATCATGTTGAAAATTGTCTTTATTTCTTAAGACTCTTAAAACACTTATTATATTGAGAGTAAAACTTTAATTTTGTTTTACAATTAATTTCCATGTGGTTTTAACACTGATTCCCCAATCTGTGTTCTTTATCGACAAACAGGATATATAGCTTAGATGTTTCACAGCAATGTTTCACAGACATCATTATATTGAACACGGAAGATTTCAAAACATCTGGTAAACAGAAGTCAAACTGAACTTAGCTGGTGATGTGCATAATTTTTTAACTTTTTTTTCTGACTGGGTTATATACCTCTTTTAAAGGAGAAATTTAAAATAAGAATGTACTTTATGTATTTGTGTGATTATTGTGACATTTGTCTTGTTGACATTCTGTAAAGTATTGTGTGACTTTCAAATACTTAAAACTGGATTTAAAAAAATTTCTTAGCAGTGAATTTAAAAACACTGCACATTTGCTTCTGCCAACAGTCTTACCTAATGAATCCCAACTTATTCTTGTGGCTCCTCATAATTTCCTCTACTTTGATTATTTTTTGACACACCTTGTTTGCTTTTAAAGAATAAAAGGTGTAGTTTTCACAACTTCTACAAATATTGCCTCAGTCAATGAAAGAACGTCTGAAGAACTTGGAAATCAGACTATTGGTGATTAGTAAAAGCATATCATAACACATGTAAATCCATGGCTGATTCATGTCAATGTACGGCAAAAACCACTACAATATTGTAAAGTAATTAGCCTCCAACTAATAAAAATAAATGGAAAAAAATAAATAAAATCTTATTCATTAAAAAAAAAAAGATTTAAAATCTACTGTAGCTCAGGAAATGTGACAAAACCACTATGCACTTGAAATATTCTGAAGTATTTCCAGGCTTTCCCAAAGTACCAGAATTCAAAAAAAGAGTGGAGTATTTGTTAACTTTTTTCATTAATCAACCTGAAACAAAATGCATCACATAAATTGAATAGCTAACTGTGTTCATGTTGCCATCTCTTCTTTTTTTTTTTTATGTTGCCATCTCTTCATTCCTCATTGGATGATTTTAAAAAACAATCAGTGGTATCATTATGTGGATCACTTAACTATAATACAATAAAACATTGCCCATTAGATAACTTCAGATATGCAGATGACACCACCCTTTTGGCAGAAAGTGAAGAGGAACTAAAGAGCCTCTTGAAGAAAGTTAAAGACGAGAATGAAAAAGTTGGCTTAAAACTCAACATTCAGAAAATGAAGATCATCACTTCGTGGCAGATAGATGGGGAAACAATGGAAATGGTGACAGACTTTATTTTTTGGGGCTCCAAAATCACTGCACATGGTGGCTGCAGCCATGAAATTAAAAGACTCTTGCTCCTTGGAAGAAAAGCTATGACCAACCTAGACAGCATATTAAAGAGCAGAGACATTACTTTGCCAACAAAGGTCTGTCTAGTCAAAGCTATGGTTTTTCCAGCAATCATGTATGGATGTGAGAGTTGGACCATAAAGAAGGCTGAGCGCCAAAGAATTGAAACTTTTGGACTGTGGTGTTCGAAAAGACTCTTGAGAGTCCTTGGACTGCAAGGAGATCCAACCAGTCCATCCTGAAGGAAATCAGTCCTGAATGTTCACTGGAAGAACTGATTTTGAAGCTGAAACTCCAATACTTTGGCCACCTGATGCGAAGAACAGACTCATCTGAAAAGACCCTGATGCTGGGAAAGATTGAGGGTAGGAGGAGAAGGGGACAACAGAGGATGAGATGGTTGGATGGCATCACCAATGCGATGGACATGAGTTTGAGTAGGCTTCGAGAGTTGGTGATGAACAGGGAAGCCTGGCGTGCTGCAGTCCATGGGGTCGCAAAGAGTTGGACACAACTGAGCAATTGACCTGAACTGATTAGATAAGCAAAATCTTAAAAGACTGGTATCAGTTAGTAGTGATAAGGGTATAGAGAAACCAGGATTCTAGTATACTGTTTGACATATAAATTTGTATGATTCTTTTTGAGTGTAATTTGGCTGTAATATTTTAACATATATATGTACATATTATATATTAATATTTAATATAGTAAACATATTTTAAGATATTAAAATATACTATATAATATATATGTATAAAACTTAGAAATACCACTTTAGGAATTTGTCCTATGACAGACAAGGTTTAATTCATAACCGCATGCAACACAAGGCTTTTCAGTTCAGTTCAGTTCGGTTGTTTAGTCATGTCTGACTCTGTGACCCCACGGACTGCAGCAGGCCAGGCTTCCCTGTCCCTCACCAACTCACGGAGTCTACTCAAACTCATGTCCATTGCTTCGGTGATGCCATGTTGGTGATGCCTGTCTCTCAAAAGGTGAAGAATTAAAAATACACTCACACAATGAAATATCTGTATTTTTTAACTTGAAAATATGTCCAAGATATTTGAAGTTAAAAAATGTAAGCTTCAGACCACTATCTTAGGATGGTGGCATTAAAAAAATCTCTCTCTAGGTCAAAAGACAAATATAGGTATGCCTCTATGATCATAAATAAGTCTGGAAAAAAAATCAACACCTTAGGTAAATACGTGCAATTTTGTGTCTACAATACACAAATTAGATTTGTTTTCTAAAATCTGAACAGAAACACCTCCATAGTTTGCAGATGTGAAGATATTTGTTTAAATGGAATTATGAGCTAAATCCAGATTATAGCAAGTATATAACATAGACTGTAACTATCCTACCAAAATGAAAACAGAAGGATTTTATTTCCAAGGACAGATGTTGGTAGAGTTGAGGAATCTCCATGAGGAAGATGATAGCTTGTGATTTAAGACAGATGTGGCCAATGACTATTTTTACCCCAAATCTGCTTTGCATAGTAACTACATACAGGTGTCCTGCCCTCCATCCCATGACTGGCTCCCTTGAAGCTCAACATCTGGCTTAATGCCTGACAAGAGAGTAGGCAGACAATAAATACAATGCAGATAGACGACCAAATTGTCAGTGTTTAACAGCTGGTGGAACAGGTAGGTGTAGGGAATTAAGCAATGGACAAAGATGTAATCAAGGGATGGCTGCTGTTCACAAGGATGATGTAAAACAATTTAAAAAAAAAAATCACAGATTAACAAAGTAGTTGCTACCATAAGCACTTCTAAAAATTGATATGGTGGAAGCCTAGCATGTGTGTGACGTCATTCAGTCATGTCCCACTCTTTGCAACACTATGAACTGCAGACTGCCAGGCTCCTCTGTCCATGGGATTCTCCAGGCAAGAACACTGGAGTGGATTGCCATGCCCTCCTCCTGGTCTCCTGCATTGGCAGGTGGATTCTTTACTGTTAGCACCACCGGGGAAGCCCAGTAGCCAGCTTAGAGAAAAACTGAATTATGTGAGGTGAAGTGTTAGCTACGTATTTCTTAGGACCTTTAGTTTTCTTTCTTCCGTATTTCTTCACACACACAAAATTTCTTATTTACTCTTATCTTGAGTGCACTGTCAGATCACCACCAATGAACCACAATTACTTCACGCTATCTTCCCTACTGGCTGAACATGTTGGAAGAATACCTGGCCAATACAAAGCAACTTTTTATAAAGGAGTCAGAACTGAGATGACGGTTAACAGGGAGAGCAGAGGAAAGCTTTACTAACACAGTGAAACCCTACCTCAAAGGCACAGCCCAGGTGAATTTTCACCTGGGAAAGATAGCAGCAAAGAGACCTAAAGAGCGGGAGGTATACAGGAACTGATGGTTTCCTTAAAGGCAGAGACTGGGACTTTAAGAGGCACAGGTGTTATAAATATGGTAGTGAAAGTGTGAAAATGTTAGTCACTCAGCAGTGTCCAACTCTCTAAGACCTCGTGGACTGTAGCCTGCCAAGCTCCTCTATCCATAGAATTCTCCAGGCAAGAATATTGGAGTGGGTAGCCATTCCCTTCTCCAGGGGATCTTCCTGACCCAGGGATCGAACAAGGGTCTCCTGCACTATCATTTTTTGTCATTTCTTGAATAATTATTCATTTTGGCATAAATCCTGATAGTGGGGGAAGTCCTCCTATTGATAGGAGGGTAATGAGGACTAGGACGGTCATTATGGGTATTTTATTTCAGGTATGCGATAGTGATAGCATGGTAGTAGTTGAATTGGCAGATTCTTGACCACCTGAGCCACCGGGTAAGCTCCCTACATATAAACAAGTTCTGTTCCAAGAGTATGTTCCTAAGTCCAACAAAGTCAGCCTAGGTGCCCAAACAACACAATCGGCTATATAGTACTGTATTGTAAAGGTTTCAATACTTTTCACACACAAAAAAATACATAAAAAACAAACACAAAAAATAAAGAAAACACTTAAAATTCTACAGTACCTTGAAAAGTACAGTAGTACAGTACAAAAGCTAGGATTTAGGGGCTGGTAGCAGTACCGGCAATATCACCACTGCTTTTATGCTTGCTTCTAGACATCTCTAGGCTTGAAATAAAGATACTGTACTACTGTACTCTTTACAGTGTTGTACAAAAAGTACACAAAAGCACAACTGCTTGTAGAAGATGCACACATGTGATGTACTTCAGACATGTGAACTACACTTATGTGATTGGATATGCAAACACATGTTCAGGTCTTTGAAAGTTTGCAACTTGAAGGTTTGCATATAGGGAACTTACTGTAACAGCAAAGGACAGCAATGAAAACACTGTCCTTTTGAATTTACAATATGGAAGGCAAGTCTGCACACACAAATATCTATCACCAAGAGGTTTAAAAGGACAATCTGTATATTTCATGAAAGGCAGTCAGTCAGTAAGTTGCTCAGTCGTGTCCGACTCTTTGCAACCGCATGGACTGTAGCCCACCAGGCTACTCCGTCCATGGGATTCTCCAGGCAAGAATACTGGATTGGGTTGCCATTTCCTCAAAGGTCAGTGATACTTAAATTGTAAACTTCCTTCTGCTTCCACCAGGGTTATGCAAAATGTGGTGACAATCACTTTGTCACCTTCACCATGGTATTTGCAAATGTGAATTGCTGCATTTCCTAAAACAAGCACTTGGAAATGGTAACCTCTTTCCCAGTAAATTCAGCAGGAGCTCTAAGAGTAAGAGTAGAAAAGGTAAGAATTAAACAAGATTCCAAATTTTAAAGTTTGGTCGAAATTCATAAAAAACAGCAGGAGACAAATCTGGAACTGTTTATATGTCTTGGTGATAACATTCATTTTCTGTCTTTAAAATGAAAACATAAACTATATGTACTCAAGCATGTGGCATTTTTTATATCTCAGATTTGCAGAATCTGAGAAATTTTTATTTTTGAAAGAAATTAGGATTTTACCATGATTTTTATAAGGGTAATTGGTGCTACATAATTTACTTGAGAAAACTGATCACAAAAATACCCACTTTACTAATCTGAAAGTTTTAAATACATAAAACAAATTAAAAATATAATTCACTATCTTTTCTTCCCATCAATCACACATAGTGGTCACTGCTCATTCAACAAAGATCCAATTAACTTTCGACTCTAATGCTGTTTATTAAATCAGAGCCATAATCTTTAAAGTAATCCACATTTCATTAAAAACTGAATAGAATGCATAATTTCAAATACTAAACTGATAGAGGATAAAGGATACTTGTCTATTATGGGGCAATAATCATAAACCAATGCTCTATAACACTCTGCAAATGTGTTTCAATGAGGCCAAACTGGATTTTAATCTCATTCCTACAATAGGATAAATACAGAAAAAAAAGACAGGCAGAGTTCATGTTACCATAACACTCTAATAAAACTAATGTAATCCTTTTGAAGTGGGGATTCATTCTAAAGACCTGTTTTTAATTGCTAAGAATAAAAATAATTTAATTTTCTATCATTAAGCATTTGCCTTTTTCAAAATCAAAGAATTAAAACAGGGAATCAGTACTACCCTGCTTCGTTTGCAAATATTTTCTCCCATTCTGAGGGTTATCTTTTTGTCTTGTTTATGGTTTCCTTTGCTGTGCAAAAGCTTTTAAGTTTAATTAGGTCCCATTTGTTTCCTTTTGTTTTATTTTCATTACTCTAGAAGATTATGAAAAGGAGGAGATGGGTAAAAAAAAGATCTTGCTGTGATTTATGTCAAAGAGTGTTCTGCTATGCTTTCCTCTAAGAGGGTTATAGTGTCCAGCCTTACATGTAGGTCCATTTTGAGGTTTTGTGTGTGTGTGTGTATGGTGTTAAGGAATGTTCATTCCTAATTTCATTCTTTTCACACGGAGCTGTCCAGTTTTCCCAGCACCACTCCCTGAAGAGACTGTCTTCTCACCATTGTATGTTCTAGCCTCTGTATTAGATTAGGTGACCACAGCTGCCAGGGTTTATCTCTGGGCTGTCTATCCTGTTCTATCAATCTATATTTCTGGTTTCGTTCCACTACTATGCTGTCCTGATCACTGTAGCTTTGAAATACAGTCTGAAGTCAAGGGGCCTGATTTCCTCCAGTTCCATGTTTCTTTTGCAGGATTGCTTTAGCTATTTGGGGGTTTTTGGAGTTTCCATACAAATGGTACATTTAAGTGTTATAATTCTGAGAAAATGCTCTTGGTGATTTGATAAGAAGTGCATTGAATCTGTAGATTGCTTTGGGTAGTATAATTATTTTCACAATATTGATTTTTCCAATCCAAGGACATGGTGTATCTTTCCATGTGTTTGCATCATCTTTGATTTCTTTCATCAGTATCTTATAGTTTTCTGAGCACAGATCTTTTGCCTCTCTAGGTAGGCTTATTCCTAGGTATTCTTTTTGTTGCAATGGGAAATCAGATAGCTTCCTTAATTTCTCTGATTTTTCATTGTTCGGGAGTATATAGAAATGCAAGAGATTTCTGTGTATTAATTTTATAACCTGAAACTTCACCAAATTCATTGATGAGCTGTAGTAGTTTTTCTGATGGTATTTTTAGGATTTTCTATGTGTAATGTCATGTCATTTGCAAACAGTGACAATTTTACTTCTTTTCTTTAATTTGGATTCCTTTCCTTTCTTTTTCTTCTCTGATTGCCAGGGCTAGAACTTCCAAAACCATGATGAATAAAAGTGGTAAGAGTAGACATCCTTGTCTTGTTCCTGATCTGAGAAGAAATGCTTTCAGTTTTTCACCACTGAGAATGTTGTTTATTGTAGGTCTGTCATGTACAACTTTTATTATGTTGATGTAGGGTCCCTCTATGCCCACTTTCTGAGCCAGCAGTTGTCCCCTCCCTGGGTCCGCTCTCCAAACACGACTTTCCATCACTCAGCCCCTGTCCACACCAGGAGACACAGGACTCAGGCCGCATGGGCAGGCAGCAGCACAGACTATGGGCACAGGTCTTACTTTGTCCTGCCTTTCACAGACCAGTTGCTGCATTTCCCAGCAATCCTCTTTCTGCCCTAGCTGATTTCCCCACTGTGAATGGGCTTTGCTGAGTGTGGGAACCTCTACACTTTCAGTTCCCCTCCAGGGGTGCTGGTCCCTTCCTGTTTCCTCTTTTGGTTTTTTCTTTCTTTCATCCTACCTGGTTGCATGGGCATTCTTCTTGTTCTTTTAGGTGTCTGATCTTCTGCTAGTGTTTAGCAGGTGTTCTGTGATAACTGTTCCATTTGTGGATGTATTCTTGATGTAGTTGCGAGGAGATGCAAATTCCATGTCCTCCTATTCTGCCATCTTGACTCTTCCCCAATATTCATATTTCTATTGACAGTCTGTTAAAGGCAATCCAAGCTTTTCCTGTCTTGCTCCTCGAAATTTTTCCAAGCCTCTGCCCAATTCCAAAGTCATGTCCATATTTTTAGGTAATTGTTTCAGTAAGACTCCTCTTCCAGGTACCAAAATTGTATTAGTTACTTTTTATGCTGTAACAAATTGCCATGCATTTGTGTGCTAAAAAAGCACAAATTTATTATCTATGGTTCTAGTGGTCAGAAGTCCTAAATGAATCTTGTGTACTAAGTCACTTCAATCATGTCCAATTCATTGCGACCCTATGTACTATAGCCTGCCAGGCTTCTCTGTCCATGGGATTCTCCAGGCAAAAATATTAGAGGGGTTTGCCATGCCCTCCTCCAAGGGATCGTCCTGACCTAGGAGTTAAACTTGCCTCTCTTATGTCTCTAGGATTGGCAGATGGGTTCTTGACCACTAGAGCTACCGGGGAGCCCATAAATGAATCTTACAATACTGAAATTAAGAGCTGGCAGGCCTGTGTTCCTTTTGGAGGTTCAAAGCGGGGAATTGTCTTTCTTGCTTTTTCTAGTTTCCTGAGGCCACCTGCATTCCTTGGCTCATGTTAATATTCTATATATAACAAGGTTGTGTATGCTAGCATTATTTTCAATTTTAAAAAATAGTTTATTAAAAAAATACAGTGAATGCTCTTCAAATTTCTATGTCTGCAAAATAAACTAGTAATATTCTCTTAATGGACAATTGCTAAAATTATAATAAAATAAATATAATAATAAGTAGATAAAGTTCAGTTGGCTTCTTAAAACAGATTAAAAATCATCACTGGCCAGAAACTTCCCATCAGTAACTTTGCAGTTTTTGAAAGCTTCCCATTACCTTAGAATACTTATATGGTATACATACTTACACTACATATACAATTTTTATTCTACTTTTTATAGTCTTCCCTTTTTAAACCTATTTTTCTCTTAAAGAATAAAGGTGAAAATTAATATCTGAAATAATATTAGTAACTCAAGCAAAATTTTTCTTTTTACATTTTTTCCCATTCTAATACTGCAGCATAATTTAGATGGAAGGGTAGTAAAACCTGACAAAAATACCAAGAGAACAAAGTTTTTATTCATAAAGAAATCAAATACTTCAAATTATATCTAAAGTATGTTAATAAAATAAAAATGTAGTTAAAAAAATGACTAATACATTTAAAGGCATTGAAAAGTGGAATAATTCTAGAAAACAACAACACTCATTCCAAAAAGATTGCGTTTGTATTAGATATCAGGCATGGACTTCACAAGTACAAACAGATACTGCCCTTACTCTCATAAACCTTACAGTTGATCTATGCAGGTCTTTATCCTAAGAAATTTCTGAATAATACATAATTTGGAGAATCATTAGCCTTTGACTTCACTGTAGAAATATTACATTTTTATTCTACTATAGTTTTTTGAAAGCAAAGGGATATTTTAGTTTTGCAAAGAAGTTGAAAAAATCTCCTAGCAGTTAATTTTTAGTAACTTGCTCTACATTAAAAGAAAAAAATTTACAATGATAAAGTCTTTGACAGATCACAAGGAAATACTGCTGCCTAACAGAAGTTAGTTCCAAGTTATGAGCCACTGATTTAAGCTTTACTAAAAGTGTGCTTGTTCCCTGCTTGGTTTCACTTAGATATATTTTCATTTTCCTCATGCTGTAGTCTCTTACTAATATACTTTCTTGCAATTCCCTCCCTTCTGAGTTGAAGAAAAATGAAACCTCAAATTAGACTAATTTTTGAAAACGAGGACAGATATACAATCGGCTGGAAGGGTGATGCACAGTTTTTTTCCCTTGCAAGAGAAAGGAGTATGAGCACTAGCAAGAGTACTTAGGCATTCAGAGGAAGAACAATAAAATTATTCTCACTGATTACATATTTCCAGAAGAGCTGGCAGATTTCTCAAAGATAATTCAATCCCAGGGGCCAATAAAAGCCCAACCCCATCCAGAATTTCTTACTAGCCAAACTAAAGCACCACAGTTGACCTTAGATCCCATCAGTATGTGCTCAGTTGCTCAGTTATGTTTGACTCTTTATGGCCCCCTGAACTGTAGACTGCCAGACTCCTCTGTCCATGGCATTTTCCAGGCAAGAATACTGGAGTGGAGTGCCATGTCCTACTCTAGGGGTCATCCCAACCCAGGGATCGAACCCACATCACTTGCAACTCCTGCACTGGCAGGCAGATTCTTCACATTAGCACCACCAGGGAACCCCCTCCATCAGCATAAAAGGCAGTGTAAGCAGATCTGAACATTTCTTTCTGATGCTTTACTATGTCCTTCCACATATACCTGGCAAAATATAAAGCATCTTTGTACAAGTTAAGAAACTAGGGTTAAGATTTTAGAGCCTGAGATCCAATTAAGCATATTTTTTTCTACAGACCTCACCCCTACTTTCAAATCCCCCTTCGTTGCAGCACAAGAGTGCAATTTAAGAGCTGAGATTGTTGAGATTTACTCAAGTTCATCTGTGATAAATATGGTGGGAATGAATTCAGTCAAAAAGATTCCACACACATGGCACAACCAAATGGAGCTTCTATGGTATTACTGTAACTTCTTGACAGACTTAGAGTTCTTTTTCTTCTCATGCTTGTTATTTCTGAATGCCTGATCACTTAAAAAAGCACTTTTACCCATCTGCACACTCAGAGAAAAGGGCACCAATGAAAAATTTGACAAAAGCAGCATAAGACAAAATTAAAACTATAAAGCAAATTCCTTTTTAAAAAAACTAATCTCATCCAGTAATTAGAGGAAAGATAGCAAAGGAGGGAAGAAAGAATAAAGTAAATAAAATATCACCAGAATTTATATGTTTTGTCATATATTATTAATAAAATCTATCCACACCTACACTTTTGTGACAAGTAAATTTTTCTTTTTTTTTTTTTAATTTATTTTTTCAGTGGGTTTTGTCATACATTGACATGAACCAGCAATAGATTTACACATATTCCCCATCCCGATCCCCCCTCCCACCTCCCTCTCCACCCGATTCCTCTGGGTCTTCCCAGTGCACCAGGCCCGAGCACTAAATTTTTCTTAATATTGGAATGCACGCTTAAAATGTATGATAGCACTGAAGTCATATTATTTTGAGGGATTAGCAAAGATCTATATCATCATTGTTTAACATAAATAATACTCTGAATTAATAATGATCTGATTTAGACCATTCCCGGGATGGAAACTTGCAAGAGTTAAACAAACACCTTTCACAATTACAGGTCAACTTTGGGTTTATCAAAAGAACAAATAAGCTGATACTAGATAAATGGGTGAGTGGAGATATGCATAATTGAGTGGTTGGAATTCTCTTCCCATGGCTTCTCGGAGAACCAGGTAGGTTCCTCCTTCCCAGCTCTCAGGGACTCAGTTAGGATAAATCCTACCAAAGTACCTACATCCAGGAGGCAAATGGATCCCTGATACTCTATAAAGAAACCTGAGTGCCAAAGAATCGATGCTTTTGAACTGTGGTGTTGGAGAAGGCTCTTGAGAGTCCATTGGAAAGCAAGGAGTTCCAACCAGTCCATCCTAAAGGTAATCAGTCCTGAATATTCATTGGAAGGACTGATGCTGAAGCTGAAACCCCAATACTTTGGGCACCTGATGCGAAGAGCTGATTCATTTGAAAATACCCTGATGCTGGGAAAGACTGAAGGCAGGAGGAGAAGGGGGCAACAGAGGATGAGATGGTTGGATGGCATCATCGACTCGAGAGATATGAGTTTGAGTAAACTCAAGGGAGTTGGTGATGGACAGGGAGGCCTGGCGTGCTGCAGTCCATGGGGTCACAAAGAGTTGGACATGACTGAGTGACTGAACTGAACTGAACTGATACTCTAGACTGACACCTAATAAGAGATTCCATACTTTTAAATGTCAATTTTATTTTTCACTACTATTCCTAAGGGAAAATAAAAACCAAACATCAGTTTAGATAATACCTGCTGCAAGTAGATTACCCACCACTAGTGGTTTTGATAATAAGGACATTTATTTTTTTCACATTTAAATATACAGTTTAAGGAGTTCTCACAATGGGTAGCTCAGCTCAGAGTTGTTAGGTCTCTGAGTTGGCTTGTTTTCTTTGTTGTTCTCTTCTTGTTAGCCAGTTTGGCTCTCCACTTTTTAAATATCACATCCTTGAAACATAATGCTGATGATAAGATGGGTGGGTTGGTGGTTGTCTTTGCCATCTCTCCTTCTAAAATTCAGCAAGAAAACATTTTCTTAGAAGTCCAGTGATTGATCTCAAAGTGTGATCATCTGAGTAGTAGGAGAATCAGTGTTGGCATAAGCCTGTGAGAAATGCACATTCTTGGGCCTCTCTCCAGGCCTACTGATTCAGAAACTCTGGAGCCGATGCCCAACAATCCATTTTTAGAAGCCCTCCAGGTTGTTCTGACTCAAGCTAAAGTATGTTGTTGTTGTTCAGTACTCATTCAAGTTCGACTCTTTGCGACCCCATGGACTGCAGCACGCCAGGCTTCCCTGTCCTTCACCAACTCCTGGAGCTTGCTCAAACTCATGCCCATCGAGTCAGTGATACCATCCAACCATCTCATCCTCTGTCGTCCCCTTCTTCTCCTGCCTTTAATCTTTCCCAGCATCAGGGTCTTTTCTAATGAGGTGGCTCTTCGCATCAGGTGGCCAAAGTATTGGAATTTCAGCATCAGTCCTTCCAATGAATATTCAGGATTGATCTCCTTTAGGATGGACTGGTTGGATCTGCTTGCAGTCCAAGGGACTCTCAAGAGTCTTCTCCAACACCACAAAAAAAAATAGCTGTATTTCAGTAACTTAAGAAAAGAAACCCCTTTCTCACCTTAAATGCTCTGTTCCAATAAATTTACTTACACTACACTTTTCTGTTTTATCAGATTTGATACCTTTTATTGGAATGGACAGATTTAATCAACATAAAATCCACCATAAAATTAAAAATTTAAGTTGCCAGTTTTCTTCTAGAAAACCAGAAATTCATCTGACAGAAAACTGAACGAAATATAGGTTCAAAGTGTAAATTAAATTACTTATATAAACAGATGATAATACTTTCAATTTCATATACTATTGGTCTTACTTCTTAGTTTTATTCTAGGCAATTATTTGATATCTTGATTACTCATCAACGCTTGCTTGCTTGTAGAATAATTTTATGTAAACGAGTATATGGTTCCATAAATGGTTATTTCATATTGATAACATTTTAAATGATATTATATTCTAGTGCTAGCTTAACACAGATAAAACATATTTCCAGAGAAGTACTTTTGAAAATCCATTGAGTAATTTCTATTATAATTTGTATATGATTTTCATATTTAAATCTGACCATTAAAATATCACTCACTGCATAATTTCCTTGAGAAAAAAATAAATTTATCATGGTATACATTCTTTTTGGTACCATGGCACCAGATTCTCAGCTGCTAATTTAAAAATAATTTTGTGGGCATATACCAATTTAGACCATTATATGTAATTATAAGTAAAAACACAGAAAGCAAACCGATAGCAGCAGAGATGTTTCAGTGATCCGAGAGACTTGTGCCTATACATGCTGAGTATTCAGGTTGCACAATGCTCTTCAATGGACAAGTGACTTTTTAAGGTTGCCTCCTTTTCTTAATGTACCACAGGAACCTTTCCAGAGACTCATTCTCCTTGTTGCTTTTCAAAGATTAACACTGGACTAAATTCCTTTTCACATGTTTATACTTTTGGCTTTGGATATGCTATTTTATAAATGGTATGACTTTCAAGATTTCCAGTGCAATTTATATTAAACTCTTCCACTCCATTCCTGACACATATTGTCTCAATGACTTCTTAATCTAAATGTGAGTCAGAGAGAAGGATCAATGATCCCAGCAGCAATGACCCTAGGTCCCAGAACACTTCTTTTGTCTCATAAAATATATTCATATCACTACTTTAGACATTATGATATCGATTATACATGTTTTCTCTACCAGTCAAGTAAACACCTGTTTTCTCTTTATGTGTTGCCTTTCGATGTGACTTCTGAGAAGGCAGGAAACACATGATGTTTTTTAGAATAATTTTCACAAGTCAAAATATTTTCAAAATGATTGTGCTGTTCTAGTGTATGGGCTAGTTGCTCTTGGCTTTTAAATTCTTTCACATTTCCCGAAAGAATTTCCAGTGTCCTAAGTCAGCATAGTGCACACAATTTTAAGTATATAGTTTAATAGGTTTTTGCATATATATACTAGACACCTGTGAAATATCCAATCATCCCTTGCCCAGAAGGTTCCTTCATCCCTCCCTAATCAATATGGTTATGTCATTTAGTGAGTGTATCTTCAAAATGCCCTGCTGCAAAAGTTTTAGTTTTCATACTGAAAAATTTTATATACCATAGCTGAGTATACTTGTGTGCTGTGAAACTCTGCCGGGCAGGAATAGAGACGCAGACACAGAGAACAGACTTGTGGACACAGCGGGGGAAGGAGAGAGTGGAACAAATTGAGAAAGTCGCACTGAAACATAGACATTACCATATGTAAAACAGCCAGCTAGTGGGAAGTGGCTGAATAACACAGGGAGATCAACCCGGCACTCTGTGACAACCAGAGGGGTGGGACGAGTTGGCGGGTGGCAGGGAGAGTCAAGCGGAGGGGGATACATGTATATTTATGGCTGATTCGCATGGCTGTATGGCAGAAACCAATACTACATTGTAAAGCAATTATTCTCCAATAATCATAAAAACATAGTCAGGTAAGTTAATTTTACCTTAATAGTGTGTTTTTTTTCTATGTAAAAAAATGCTAAATGATTATAGTAATTATGGTGATAAAATATCAGTTAACTCTTAACTCATACTAGGTGTGATTTAGGCATTTCATATATACACACTTCTTTAGTCTTCATAATAATAGTAAGGGGTAGGTACTCTAACATTCTTATTTTTTAGAATGAGAATTTTATTTTATTTTGTTCAACTTAAAAGAACAGTAAGAAGGGGCAAAGGCAGGATTTGAACCCATTCGTCTGGGGCCAGATTTCTTTCACTCAAGGAACAACACTGTCAGCCTGAGACGCAGAAGAAGAGCAGGGTTGGATTTCTAGGCAAAGAAGAAATCCCCATAAATGGGCCATATCTTATTACCTCTGAGTCTCTGGCAAATATTCTACGCCACATGGTAAGTCTGATTTCCATAATCTCAACTCTCCTGCAATCAAAATATCATATGGTAATGGTCATCATAATTTTATTTGTATTGAGTGAGGGACAAAATAACACTTAAGCATATATAAATGCAAATAGTTAGTTGAACAAGAAAACTTAAAATTTTAGAATCATTTATGGCTCGGGTGGTAAAGAATCAGCCTGCAATGTAGGAGATGCAGGTTCAATCCCTGGATCAGGAAGATCCCCTGGAAAATGGAATGGCTACCCACTCCAGTATTCTCACCTGGAAAATCCCATGGACAGAGGAGCCTGTTGGGCTGCAATCCAGGACTACAGAGTTGGACTGAGTGACTAACACTAATATGCAGATTTAAAAAACTTCTTGAAGGCTGATATGAGACCATTTTACATTTCTGGTTGTGTTTTAAATCTGAAAAACTTAGGACCTAAATGCCTTCTGCTATTATATTCTAAAAATTTCAATTTTAACTCTTGATACATATGCCAAGTGTTTAAAATAAATGCCTATACACTTCATACATCTATGTATGCATTCTCTTTTCCTTCATTTAAATTTGCTTTATTTTTAAAAATATCATGAGGAATCCTAGTATTTGAATTGAAAAGTGTATATTACTTTCTCTTCTGTGAAGCTTTTTTATTACTCCTCATGAGTCAAGGGAAAAGTCTTTTGTTATTGCCTTTACAAATCAAGAGTATAAAACAAACGCTTAATTGAGCAGATTGATGATTAGATGGAGAAAAATGATGAAAGGAAAGATGCCAGCAGAAACAGAATATGGCCATTCATTTTTTACTCTAAATGAATCAACTACCGCTATGAATGGGGACCTAATACTCATTCTGGCAGCAAACCACCCAGAGCCTCAGCCCTCTGTGGAGCCCCGTGTCTGCGCGGACAGCTTTCCTCATTTCTCTTCGTGGAACACACCAGGCAGCTCTCTTCTGTTGGCACAGTCACGTAACTCTTAAATGCAGGGTTATAAACACAGTGGAGTACATGAGACTTTCTCCCACTCTGAACTCCAAATACTCATTCAACGATGAAAACGCTCTCTCTTAAAGAAGCAAGATAACTAAACTATAATATGCAGTCAGGAGAAACAGCCCTGGCTGTTCCCAGACCTAATTTCTTGGCAAGACTTGGATTAAAAAATTTTTTCTTTAATAAAAAGGGAAAGAATCTTCAATTCAACTACTCTACTGATATGGACCTGTTTCCATCCTTACCCTTACATATGCCTAGACTAGCTCAGTCTTTTGTGTTTAATTGTCTACAACCAAAAGTAACAGAGGTTGTTAAATAAGGAATTTGCTGTTTCGAGCAGATATTGCTGAGGTTTTCATAATATGTTGGCTAATCAGCAGCACAAGACCTCTCAGACACTAAAATGGCAGAAACAAACCCTTCTGAAGTTTTCTAAACCCTTCTTATTGTCATAACAAGATGCCTCCAGCCAAGTACTGGAAGATGAAAAGTAGCACACCATAACTTGTTAAAGACACCCAAGTGAGTCAGAAAACTTGGCTGGCAGTTTACCTGGGCCCAACTACAGATACTCTGTAATAGAAGTGCCACATTTAATTAGCCCTGAAGCAGGGAACAAAGCTCTCTCATTTTAGAAAGTTGGCAAATGAAATTTGGGAAAAAAAAAAAAAAGCAAACCTCTTACCTTTGGTAGCAATTCGTACACACTGGGTTTTAGTTTCCTGACGGAATAAAAAAAAGTCAGTCACAAAAAAATGAAAATAGTCAGTTATAGGTAATGTTTCCTATTTCATAAACTACAACTAGTATGAAGATTAATCTGGGGTTATAAAGTAGGCTTACAAAGAATAGAATCACAGCATTAAAGACACTATTTTTTAGATGTTTTCACAGAGATTTCTAAAAAATCTAAAATAATTTAAAAAAACTAGTATTTTCTAAAGCCTTAGGTATCTCTGTTTACCTTGTTATGAAACAGGTTATCTTGCTGGGACAAACAATCCAGCATCCTATTTGAATTTACTGTACTTTTTGAATGATCATAAAGAAAAATATATTTGCAAAGCTAATATAAATCAGACCCAAATATAAATTTCATGTTCATCTCATACCTGTAGATTCAGACCAAAGCTGAATACTAGACAGTTTCGCTTTGATTCTAGCACAACTAAGGAGCTAAATGATGAAAGTCATAAAATTGCATCACAGTTACAGTATATTTCATCTGTTCTTTTTTCTTTTTTAATTTAGGTGTTAGGGATTAAATATTTCTTGGCGGGATTATGTTCTTTCTCTTGCTAGCAGATGAGATCAGAAAGTAGAAGGAGAAACGGGAAACGACAAGACATTTCAGAATTTAAAAAATCTTTTCTCTTCCTTTTGTTTTTAAATGTTGTGGGGTGGTACTAGGAGGGTGAAACACATTTCGAGGTTTGCACTTCGCTCCTCCAAAATTAAGTTCACTCAGTTTATATCCTTGAATCCAAGAGGTTGGATAAGATGTTAAAGGCGGTGAACACAACAGAGGTTATTTGTTTTTAAGATGTGTATGTAACTCCATCTTGAGTAGTTTTATAGATAGATAAACCAAGACTTCCTATACTTTCCTCTTAAGCATTTGTTATTTTTAAATTAAAGTAAAGCATTGAGGGGGAAATTAGTAATCAAAATGAAAATCTGCACTTTTATTATTTAACTGTGACCTGAAGCCTTCACAGTACACTCCAAGAGACTATTTCACAGTACCATAAAGGCTCAAAGGAATTTTGATTTCTTAAAAGCAATTGCTGTTAACTCCATCAGGATTACCAGTCTCTGTTGGTAGGAGCCATGTCAATTTTAATACTTTTTTCCAAGATAATTATGAAACATATTATTGCTATTCTGTACTTTGATTAAACCGCGTGTAGATATATTCACAATTAGAAGAGAAAATTCACATCAAATCTTTTAAAAGAGTGCCAGAGAAAATTCTTTATAAGTAACAGACATTCATTAACACTTCTCTCATACCACAGACCAAATTACAAAAGTTAATTTGGAATCTCTCACCTCTCTAAAGATGAATACCCAAACACAGAACTATGCTACTTTATACCCAGAACGGAATAAAACTTCTGTGGTTGTCTCTTTTTTGAGCAGCCCCATCACGGCAGTGGTACGGAATGATGTGTGGGTAGAAAGTAGGCAGCTGACTCCTACTTATGTAAAAATAAACTAGAAGATGAGAAGAGCATTTTTAACCATGAGCAGCCTCTGGCTTTGAAGTACATCTTAGAAGATGCTGTGACATTTTTCTTTCCATATACTGTAATCCAACCATACAAGTAAGCACAAAGATAAAGTTTTCATTCAAAAGCAGCCAGTCAACATCCTAAGTTCTCACGGTCCCTTACAGAAATGCAAATAGATTACTATGTCCTGCAATGAAATGATTTCAGGATATAATAGGACTGCTGCAATTGGATATTCCACATCATTTCCCAGGTACCCATTTCAGGGACTCAATTCCTCAAACCTGACAATTTCCTATATAGCTACAAAGTACATAAAATTGTCATTCTTCTATTGTAGAAGATTTCCATTCTCAATTTTTTTTCTATACCTCTCTGCAAAAAAAAAAAAATTAAATAAAATATGCTTTAGGAAAGGAAATCTTTCAGGAGAACAGCATGAGACATGAAAGCCTAGGTAATTTCCTTACATATGGAACCACTGGTAGTTTCTAACTTCCTGTTGTGTTTCCCTCTTCAATATTCATTTGGGAGCCGTGGCAGTGTTCAAAAACAACTGTGTCCAAAATGGGAAAAGGAGGGGCAGCCAGGGAACAGAAAACAGACTTCTCTAACCACACAGCATCCCGCCATCGCCAGGCTGCCTTCTGTTTAGGTTCTGTCAGATATACCACAGGCGCCCTATTACTTTGTAATCAGAGGATTGTTACCAGTTATTTACTATTTGGCTTGTACCCCCTGAAAACTTTATAAGGGTTTATTAGCCTGCTGTGGAACACGCTTTCTGTTTATCCTGCAGTAAATTTAATCTCCTGAAGTGTGCCGCTATTGAGCAAAAAAGACAGAACAATGCCCTATGTTTACAGGGGCTGGAGGCCCGGCAATACTACACCCATCTTTTCAAATCATTTTACTCACAATTGCTCTTGTGGGCTTTCCTGAAGAGGGCTCAAAGAGAAGCAGTTACTAGGAAACAGGAATCCTGTGTGAGATAACTGGCGTGGAGCCCCGCCCCTACAGTAGGCCCCAAACCGTGCATGCTGCTAGGAACAGAAACAACACCCCCTACACACGGAATTTTTTTTTTTTTCTTCCCCTGACAAATGTTACTGAGTATTTATAAAATTTAACTGTGGCTAATCCTCAGGGCAGTGAAAAAGCAAAATCCTGGAGGACGCTCACCTTCTCCACACTACTCATGGCTTGGAAATAGATGTTGTATCCTTTGCGTGGAGCCAACGGGGGGTTCCAAAAGCCCTGATAGGTTCTGTTATCGCCCACTGTGAATGGGGCAGGTTCTGGAAGGTTCCCTGGGGGCAGTTCGGCGGCAAAGTAGTATGGCGCACCCCCACTCATGGCATTCTGGTAGGTGACAGGAACCTGGTAGCATTCCATGGATCCGGTCTCTCTCTTGGTTCGGTGGGGGTGCAGCTCCTCCACAACAATCTGATAGGCACTGTTTGGGAAAAGAGAAGGAAGACAAAGCACGCAGTTAGAGACTCTAGATACCGAGCTTTCTCAAAACAAGGACTGGGGTGTCTCATGTCAGCATGCAACGTTTCAGTCTTTAAAGTCAGTCTTAACCTCCTGTATTCTGATTTTCAAGCTCTTTTGCAGTAAAATAGCATTTCACATGGATTCTGCTTCCCCCAACCCCAGTATAATCACTAAGGACAGGGGAAAAAAAAAAAAAAGACAAGACAAATCACCATAGAAGTCTGCACGTTTTTAAATGTTGGGAGATGAGATCCCTTAATAAGGAACCTGACATTAAGCAGAGACATAGCATACATTAAGTTTTTTGTCTGATATTTTAAAATGTTTAAAGTTAACATTTCCCTTTGAAGTCATAGTGTGGAAGGCCTGGCTCCAAGGCTCAACAAGAGTGACTGCCTCAGGGCGGGGCTGGAAGCACCAGTTTGTGGTTGTCATCGCGTTAGAGACAGGATGTGCTGACAGGCTTCTCCACCTCTTGACCTTGCCATGGCATCAACACTCGCTCAGAGCTGTGCAGATCTAAAACACAAGTGACATGCTGCAATTCGGGCACAGATGGACAGAAATCTGTCCTCGCCACTGAAATAGACTGCCTCCTTCTTCTAGAGTTGTTAATAATAAAATGTTACAAATTGTAGAAACAGATGGTATTTGGCCTATTAAAGCTCAAACCTAAAGCTTCTAATACCTTTCTTAAAAGTCTTAAAACTTTTCTCTAATAGCTAGTCTTTTATAGAGGAAAGGAGAGAAAATAATTCAACTTTAATTATCTACCTCACCACTAATTAAAATTTTAATTCAATTTCTGAAACTGATATATTAATATTTTCTCTGTAGGATAGTCTTTAGGAAAATATACATTTTTTAGGTCATGTACAAAATTTGAATGTAACGTACATCTGATAAAATGGACAATATTAATATATTGTTATTTATTTTGTATATTACATATATGATAAATTTTTTAAAAATATGTAATTTAAATTCCTGACAATTATGAGAGAAAGTACTATGGTCACATACAAATTAAAAATAAATCAGCTGTGTGTAGGGCTGTGTATTTGAATCTTGAATTTCCAAGCAAATCAGATCATTCTGTGTAGAGAAAATAGTTCCTATTCAATGCATCTCCAGCAGTAATAGAACATTTTCTTTAATGAACTTCCAAAAAATAAAGGAGAGAGAAAGAGAGAGATAAAAGTTTCATCTAAGATAAACATTAAATTTTATGCTAGTTTAGAATCGAGTATAAAATTTAACTTAATACACACTCCATCATACTTACAAACAGGACACTTGCACAGATTAAGAGAAAGGAGATTTGTAGATTAAAGATTTTATTTTCCTCCTAATTATTTAAGTTCCCATTTTCCATTAAAACTGTGCTAAGAAATAGGTAGGTTGGTATCAATCTCCTTTCCTTTAGAAATAGGACAGGAATTGTACTAATGTCAGAAATTGAGATTTGAGAAAATAACTAAAGCAGAATTCTATGTTATTTGAAATTATCCATACTGCATCATTCCCTATAACTCTGCCAAGTTGGGTCTCTAAGCTCCAAGGAATGCTACTGACAAGATACATGCTCTCTGAGGGGTATGTGGAGCAGGCACTTGTCAATTTTAAAATACAGGGAAACATAAGCATAGCCCTTGGAGAGAGAGAGAGACAGATCATAGCTGACATATGTTATGTTAGGCAAGCCTAGTCTTTTATTTTTCTGCTTATTTTCAATTTAGAATCCATATTTGTATGTTATACATCTGTATATCCTATGGATACATTCACATATGTGGATAAACTTGCATATGCACACTACTCGAATAAATCTAACGTTATAATCTTGTCCTAATGGACAATATTGATAATTACCCAACCTTGTTAATCTTTAACTTAATCTTTAAAAATAAATTCCTTGTTAATTAGCTCACATCTCTAGAAAAATCCAGAACATCTAGTGAACATTCAGTCTTAACTAATTCTATTAAACTGACACAGATTGTACAATTCAAATTAAAGAACTTCACATACGACAGCTTGTCTCTTCAGATCTATTAAGAACAAAAGCAAACTGCGGATGTTGGAGAGGAATAAGGGAAGAAAAGTATGCTCTTTGGGAAAGATCTCATTGAACTTGAGATGGAGCTCCAAACTAAAATTATAAAGTTCATTTTTAAAATAAATTTTCTTATCTTCCTTGCTCAATTTGTCTGAGTAGGCTGTTCTTTAACCATATACTCCTCATTTTTCTAAAGTTGTTTTTTCCCTGATACTTATTTATCACTACAAATTAATTAAAGGGCAGAAAGTAAAAAATAAGAAATCAAATTAAAAGTTATTTGACTGATTACATGAAATTGGCCTATGCTCTTTCATGCTTGTGGTGTCTAATTACCTAACAGTACTTAGGTCTAGCTAGATCTAAATATATGAGTTTAGTACTTTGGCAATTTTAAATATTCCAAAGCCACATGAATAATTTTATTCACTCTACCTATATTTCATATTTTCCCATTATTCTTAATTACATTTTTAAAATATTTCTATAATTAGGTTAAAATCAATATACTGATATCATGAATCTTTACTCAACATTCAAAATATGATTTCTTTATGGTAAAAAACTAAAGGTGATTTCACTATACTATACTTTAATTTTATTAAACATTGGTATGACATCATTTTTAGTGTTTTAGGAGGCAAAATAATGACTTCTTTCATACAACTTCCCTTCAGCTGTAAGACTTTAAGAAAATATACATAGGAATTTTTGCCATTAACTCAAAGCAATTATATGATAGACATGGTAGATATTCTTCCTGATTTAATGCTTAAAAATGTTGGATATGAACTCAAAGATACCTTTGCCTTCCATGGATTTTTTTTAACCCATTAGTAAGTAAACCCTCTGTGATTCTGATTAAAGTTTTAGCTTGTATGATTTCTAGGTGATACCAAGTCACAAAGTATACAATGTATACTTTCTCATTTTTTAATTGAAAATGTTTCCTTAAAGCTTTAGGAGAAATTCCCTAGCTCTAATGTTTTACAACTCCTCTAACCAACAAACCTCCCAAGATCTCATAGCCACCATTGTTCCCATTGACTGCCCCAATGCCAACATTCTGAATATCCACAGAGTAAAGGCTTAATTACCATATTTTAAAATTAATTCCATCTTGTCAAAATTATGTGATGCTCTCCCACTGTCAAAATCTGTACTCATTATACTGGGGTTAATATCTTACATTGAAAAAGCAAGAGAGTTCCAGAAAAACGTCTATTTCTGCTTTATTGACTATGCCAAAGACTTTGACTGTGTGGATCACAATAAACTGTGGAAAATTCTGAAAGAGATGGGAATACCAGACCACCTGACCCACCTCTTGAGAAACCTATATGTAGGTCAGGAAGCAACAGTTAGAACTGGACATGGAACAGACTGGTTCCAAATAGGAAAAGGAGTACGTCAAGGCTGTATATTGTCACCCTGCTTATTTAACTTATATGCTGAGAAACGCTGGGCTGGAGGAAGCACAAGCTGGAATCAAGATTGCAGGGAGAAATATCAATAACCTCAGATATGCAGATGACACCACCCTTACAGCAGAAAGTGAAGAGGAACTAAAAAACCTCTTGATGAAAGTGAAAGAGGAAAGTGAAAAAGTTGGCTTAAACCTCAACATTTAGAAAACTAAGATTATGGCATCTGGTCCCATCACTTCACAGGAAATAGATGGGGAAAGAGTGGAAACAGTGACAGACTTTATTTTTTGGGCTCCAAAATCACTGCAGTGGTGATTGCAGCCATGAAATTAAAAGACGTTTACTCCTTGGAAGTAAAGTTATGACCAACCTAGATAGCATATTAAAAAACAGAGACATTACTTTGCCAACAAATGTTCATCTCGTCAAGGCTATGGTTTTTCCAGTGGTCATGTATGGATGTGAGAGTTGGACTGTGAAGAAAGCTGAGCGCCGAAAAATTGATGGTTTTGAATTGTGGTGTTGGAGAAGACTCTTGAGAGTCCCTTGGGCTGCAAGGACATCCAACCAGTCCATCCTAAAGGAGATCAGTCCTGGGTGTTCATTGGACGGACTGATGCTGAAGCTGAAACTCCAATACTTTGGCCACCTCATGCGAAGAGCTGACTCATTGGAAAAGACCCTGATGCTGGGAGGGATTGGGGGCAGGAGGAGAAGGGGACGACAGAAGAAGAGATGGCTGGATGGCATCACCAACTCAATGAACATGAGTCTGAGTAAGCTCCAGGAGTTGGTGATGGACAGGGAGGCTTGGCGTGCTGCGATTCATGGGGTTGCAAAGAGTTGGACACGACTGAGCGACTGAACTGAACTGAACTGAACTGAATATCTTACCACATTCTTATATCTCCATCTTGTTCTCACTACTTTCAAATACACATTATCCAATTCAAACTTGTGTGACCATTGTTACCTAAACATTTGCAAAATACCATTAGAATAAACATTAAGTTAAAACAACATCTATTTGATTTTACTTGGATCATAAGACCTGTGTACTCATAAAATGGTGGAAAAGTACTATTTCCATCTTTGCTTAAATTTCAAAGCATTTTTATCTGGAATTCAATTAAGTTTTCTTGTGTGACAGTGGTGAGAAAAATCAGGTGCAATTATTTAATCTCTTTAAAATTCTGGGATGAAATGAAATATTCTGCAGATGAATGAAGATGGTAGTCATAATGTTTCAACTTGTGTATATGTGACCAACTGACCCAGGGAATAACTCTTAACATACAAGGTTTGAACCAGCTAAACCCAGTTCTATATTTTGATCTGTATTCCTGTTAAGCTATCTTGAGTGCCAAGCCACTTCAGTTCTGTCTGACTCTTTGTGACCCCAAGGACTGTAGCCCACCAGGCTCCTCTGTCCATGACATTCTCCAGGCAAGGATACTGCAGTGGGTTACCATGCCCTCCTCCAGAGGATCTTCCTGACCCAGGGATCAAACCCACATCTCTTATGCCTCCTGCATTGGCAGGTGGGTTTTGTTTTTTACCACTGGTGCCACCTGGGAAGCCCGTTAAGCTATCACTGAGCATCAAACAATTTCTTTTTCTAATATAATTGTGGGGAAAATGATGGTTTTGATGGCATTTCATGACTATGTCTTAATTATCTAACTAAAAATATATGGTACTTAATATTCTAAAATGCAAAAATAGGTTTTATCTACAAAATAAACATTTAGTTAAACCCTAGAATAGATATTTTCTTGCCAGCTTAAAATAGGCTGAGCTTATATTTGGAAAAAGGTGTGATAAAACACACATTCATTTATTACATCTTACAACAAACTGGATTCACCACTGAGGAACTCTTCTCTCATGCTTTTGCAACATTCCACCACTGTTTTCATTATTTGAAAACACATCTACATTGACTCAGTCTTTTAATAACTGGGACATTCTATGAATTCTAATTTATAATTAAATCTACCCAGGTTAAAATTTGAATTCATTTAAGAAATATATAAAACAATAAATTTTTAGAAAAAATTAAATTATGCTTTAAAATGCTTTAAAATTAATTATGTTTTAGAAAAAATTAAATTATGCATTCTAGAGGAATGATTCCAAATGTGGCTAATATTAATTTTGAATCATAGTAATGACTGTCAAGTAATGACAGTTTTAAGGCTAGATTTAAAAAAGTTGGTGAGGACATTCAAAGGACTAGTTAAGTCAGACAGCAACTTTCAAGCTTTAGAATGATTGTGCTAGTTGTACATTTGTGTCTGAATTTTTGTGACCCAATGGACTGTAGCCCACCAGGCTCCTCTGTCTATGGGATTCTGTAGGCAAAAATACTGGAGTGGGTGGCCATTTTCTTCTCCAGGGAATTTTCCCGACCCAGTGATGGAACCTGAGTCTCCTGCATTGCAGGCAAACTCTTTACTGTCTCAGCCACCAGGGAAGCCCATTAGAATAATTATATAATCAAAAATTAATTTTGTCAAAGAATCAGACTTATTAGAACTGTACTACACAAGTTTTACTTTAGTGTACGGACACAGTCTTAATGAATACTGAAGAACAAAGTGGTTGGTGATACTGAGTTCTGCATTATTTAGGACAAGACTTTTCACTGGGGTATACATTATTTGTTCACAAATATAGGCAAATATAGTGGTAAGTAAATGATTTGTAACTTAAAAGAATATTATCAATAATATATTCACAAATCCAACAAAGTTCATGAACACCAACTCTGAGCAAAGGATTTACAAGGATGAAGAACCCTCTCATTGCAGACCCAGATTGTCCATGACAAATCTGGGCAAAGGTCTGTTCTCTGTTGCGATTGTTTTATCTTTGGTTTACAATGCTTAGCACAGTGCCTGGCACATAATATATGGTCAATTAATATTTGTATAATAATTTGATTAAATTAATAAAGAGCTTAGGCTACATTATGTGGCACTATTGTGTAATAATAATAATATACTGTGTGTGCAACTTACATTAAGTAGAGCTGAGTTCGCTCAAATATCTCACTCTAAAAAGATAAATGCAAGTACCTGGCAGCTCATTTAAACAACAGCAGCAGAACTAAAGAACTAAAAAGTAAATTTTATCACAGGTAGAAGATGTGAATAACTCTGATTACTTGTCAATAGTAAAAGATGTTGAATGCAGACATTTTCTCTTTCTTCTTTGGATCAGCAATCAGACTTCCTCACAGATCACTCATTCATGAAGAGAATTATAGACTTTGCATTTTCAAGTATCCAGTGCCTCACAAGTGTCTCTATTACAAATGTATCCAATCATCTCTTTTTTCTCTGCTGTTGGTATTACTGTGACTTTTAGCCACACATGAGATAAGAGTTTCCTTTATGGACTCAGGTTCCTTTATCAATATTTTCTTCTTTAATTAACAAAAATATTTCTTCCTTTCCAGTGATACAGGATTATTTACGTGGTTAATGTGTGCCCATAAGGTCAACATGTCATATAATGCACAGAACAAAGATTAATATTTTATGAATATGTAAACAACTTGAGATGATTCAATTATGATATACCTGCAATGATTTCTGTGCCTTGATTTATTTCTCCAGAAAAGTATATAAACAAAAGTACCCATCAAATCTACAAGTTTCAAATGGAAACCTGCTAAAGTTTGGTACATTTATCTAATGACAAATGCATAGGAATTAAAATCCTTAGAATAATTTCACTCAATCTGTGAAAATAACATGGCTCATAATTTCTTCAAGATGAGGATAATATGTGGGAGATTTTAATACTAGATAGTTAAGTTAAATGGCAAATTGAATTTTAATATTTTTACTATGAAATTTCTGATAAGCAACAATTTAGGAATTAAAAGGTTACATAAGTCACATTCATTTTAACTATTCTTTTATTTCCTCAAAGCTTCCTATTTGTCAGTCATATTTATGAAAATATTATTATGTAATCTATATTATTATTCAATCAATAATTTCACTCATATGGAGCTATTCATAACAGATTTAATACAATGGACAGGGGTTATTTTCTCTTTCTATTCCTGACAAATACCTTCATGCTCATATACCACAAATACCAACGGAGGAAGGGAAATGAAATGGGGCTAGAGGAAGAAAAAATTCAAAGAACAAAGCTCTTAAATCAAACAGTACAGACAGGTGAATGGTTCAGTTCATGAACATGTCAAAATCCCCTTAGAATTTTACTCTTAAAAATCTCTCCACAGGTTTGACCAAAAGAAAAAACAAACAAAACAAAAATAAACCCATTCTGATACTAGCTATCAAATGAATGTCTCTTAAAGATGAACCACTATATTGGCTGCTGAACGGCTGTGAGAACACATCTCTTCTACCGGCTGCTTACCCTCTGACTGTGATTTTCCCCTCTTACCTGATAGGAGCGCCTTTCGCCTGTGCTGGCCTCAGCAAGACTGTTATCGTGGTGGCAGTTTCATTGAGAGAGGCATCAACTCCTTCGTAGTCAGGTAAAGTTGGAGCTGATAAATGATTAATGAGGGAAAGTTTCAGTCAATAAACAAGAATATATCATAGTTCAAACTGAATAAATGATCCTGATCAAACCAGTCTATCCTAAAGGAAATCAGTCCTGAATATTCATTGGAAGGACTGATGCTGAAGCTGAAGCTCCAATACTTTGGCCACCTGATGCGAAGAGCTGACTCATTTGAAAAGACCCTGATGCTGGGAAAGATTGAAGGTGGGAGGAGAAGGGGATGGCAGAGGATGAGATGGTTGGGTGGCATCACCGACTCAATGGGCATGAGTTTGAGTAAACTCCGGGAGTTGGTGATGGACAGGGAGGCCTGGCGTGCTGCAGTCCATGGGGTTGCAGAGAGTCAGACGCGACTGATCGACTGAACTGAACTGAAGGGAAAAATCAATTTAATACTTAATATTAAACTGTACCTTAACAAATGCCACTGAATGTTAACTCTGGAACCTAAAGCAGCAGGAGATAAGAAGTTAAGACTTGTTAAAATTTAAATTATACTGTGGCAACTTGTGACACACACTCCGAACATTTTATGAAGATGTTTTAACTTCTAGTTTCCTGAGATCTTGAAATCAGCATTGATGGGATGGAGGTAAGGTGTTAGTAGCATAGACTCTGGGGAGTTCCCGTTATGGAGTTGCACATGGAGATGTGGAGACAGAAATGGCAGGAACCTAGGTAAAAGGCTGCCTGGGGAGGTGATGCTGCTTTGATCTAAAGGTTGTGGAATGACCCAGCATTGATATTGACCACTTTCACCACTGTGGTCACAATAGAGACACATCTAGGAAGTATGCTGAACGGAAATGGGCACTTCAGCTGTTAATTACCAAGAATTAGTGTCCTTGTTGCCAGATACTTAAAAAGAAGAAATCTAAAAATTTTCAAAATACTTGATAATTTTGGGGGGTAAGGAGGCTTCCTAATCCTGAACTGGGTGAATAACCTCAAATGGCTTTTGATCATTTCCATAAAGAAAGATGTTTAAGGGAGGATATGACCAGTGAAATATGTACATTACCAGAAAAACTGTGAACAAATGGTATCTAATAAAAAGTTTAAAGAACTGCATTCACTCATTGAACATTTACTGAATACTTACTATGTGTCAAACTTCACAAGAAGTGCTATAAATATAGAAGCAAATGAAGCATGGTTTTTGACATTTATAGAGTTAAAAGTAGGGATTCAGATTTATCAAGAGTGACAGTCTTGTAAACACCAACAAATTATAGAAGAATTTAGGTGACCAAAATAGGAGACAGTTAATTAGACAGTGGTTCTCAGATTAGGGAGATCAGAAACTCCTGGAGGGCTCTTAAAATAAAAATGCAGAATGCTGTCCCATTTGCCTACCGTTTCTGATTCAGAAAGTCTGGGGAGGGACCTGATAATGTACATTTCTAGGACATTTTAATGTGAAGTTGATGCTGGGGGACCACACTCTTCTAAACTAGTGTTGGGAACTGGGAAGATGAAACAGAGAGGACTTCACTATTTAGGCAAAGGTTTGAGCTGAATATTAAAAGTAAAAGCTCATCAGAAAGAGAGAGCATGGAAAAAAATATACCAGAGATAAAAAAACAGAATATATGAAGATAACCATTATGTGAAAGGACACGGACAATACAATAGTTTGCTGTGACTGGAACTTTGGATTTATGGATAGGAGAAGAGGATGAAAAGGGCCATAAAATGAAGTGCCACAAATGTTAATCATGCAAAAATGTCATACTAGACATAATATAGTAAATATATTAGATTTTGAAAAAAAATTAAGGAAGAAATAAATGTACAAAGATCAATAGAAAAACAAAAAAACACAGGAGCAAGAGTGCTCCTTAGAAAGATATGTCAATGATAGCTTTAAATACAATTCAGATGGAAAGGCAGAAACAGTGACATGAGAAAGAGGCAAATTATCTGGGTGCTGCTTAGGAAGTAGAATCAACAGATACTAAATAGGTGCAAAATGTAAATGAGTGCTACTATGTATGTATATCATATAGTACATATGTATAGGTACTATACATACACACATATGCATAAATCATACTGAGAAGCATCATGCCTCCAATACCTCAATTTCACCTTAAGTTGTTTTTAAATTGCTAAAGGATAGAATTACTGGACTCAAGGGGTAAATAACGATAAATTACCTTAAAAGTTCAAGTACACCTGGGAACCACACTAACCATAAATTTCATTAGCCTTAGCTTGATCATTATGTGTTCCCAAGCGATTGTAACCAAGATTTAAAGTTCAAAGCAAATATCCAGGTACTAAATTGTTTTGCTCTGTAGAAGGATATGCTATCAGAGAAGGCAATGACACCCCACTCCAGTACTCTTGCCTGGAAAATCCCATGGACAGAGGAGCCTGGTAGGCTGCAGTCCATGGGGTTGCGAAGAGTCAAGACACGACTGAGCGACTTCACCTTCACTTTTCACTTTCCCGCATTTGAGAAGGAAATGGCAACCCACTCCAGAGTTCTTGCCTGGAGAATCCCAGGGACAGCGGAGCCTGATGGGCTGCCGTCTATGGGGTCGCACAAAGTCGGACACGACTGAAGCGACTTAGCAGCAGCAGGATATGCTATTACAAACCAATTCTGTTTACACTTTATTTATTTCATACCTGAGATATTGGTGGTCACATTGATGGCTGTGGCTGGCCCGAAACCTTTGACAGTGCTGGCTCTTATGAGAAACTGGTAGGTGGTTCCCGGATGGAGATGCATGAAGACATGATGGGTACTGTTCCATAAGTTTGATACGGTCTGGGGCGGTCCAGCCACAGGAACTGCAGGATCAAAGGATCTTATGCTGCTGTAACTGACCTGTTTTAAGAAATATTATTTCCTATTACATAGCCAATACATATCTTAAATAAGATAGCACTCAAGGGCATCTGTGTGGAATGAATCACGATTTTTTCCCTTCTTTTCTTTCTCATTTTGATATGGTTATTTCACTGTTATTCTGTATCTATTGTCTGTCTGTCTGTCCATCTCTATTTATCTACAGATAAACCTAGAGTTATCTGACTAGATCAATATACATCTATTTTCTTCCATCAAAAGATAAATCGATATAATTAAATATGAATGTTTATTGTTGTTTTAGTCACTGAGTCGTGTCTGACTCTTTTGGGAATCCATGGACTGAAGCCCACCAGCATCCTCTGTCCACGGGATTTCCCAAGCAAGAATACCAGAGTGAGTTGCTATTTCTTCTCCAGGGAATCTTCCTGACCCAGGGATTGAACCCATGTCTCCTGAATTGGCAGGTGGATTCTTTACCACTCAGCCACCAGGGAAGCCATAAATATGAATACATATTTATATAAAATCTTAGGGTCATATATAATATAATGCATGTGAAACACAGAAATTCCCACCAAAACTGAATCAAGAAAAAATACTTTGAACAGACCAATCACTAAAAGTGAAAAAGAAAAGTGTAATAAATTTTCTGCAAACAAAATTCTCCATTTTCATAATGTACTCTGTTGCCACTAAAACGTATTTTATACTGTAATCAACACTGAGTACTCAAGAACAGAACCACATATCTGTGCAATGAAAATGACATTTTCTTTTCATCTTTTCACATTTACAAATAAGATAACGATTTATATTCAAAGTTTAGATGAAGCTCTGGAATAGAGAGGTTTATGATATATTTTGCTTTAAAGGTATTTTCCCCTACCCTAAAAGCAACTGCATTCAATGGCTTTCCCTAAATCATAGCATGAAATATGAGTTTCTTAATTTTGTAAAAATTTATTCTTTACAACCACCAGTAAGTCTGTTGGCAAGTTCCATCTTACTTCTTTAAAACAATATTTACTTAAGAATTTGAAAAGTCTAGGTACCATAATATTCGTTTTGATATTTAATTTAGAGGAATCTATAAATTAAAACAGAGAAGAACTAATAGTGATTATAATCCCCTAATTCTCATTTACTTCTTTTCCATTATTTCTCTGATTTTCTCTAACATGTTCTTTGATTCTCCCCTTCAATGCACATTTCATTAAACTTCCTTATTCTCCCAGTACCTCATATTGAGTGATGATTCCATTTGGATCCAAAGGTTCTTTCCAGTTCAAGAAAATCTTATTTTCAAAAGAGGTTCCTTGAAGAGAATTGACCGGTACAGGGCCAGGCACTACATATAAATACATTATTGGTTATAAGGATCCTTATATCAGAAACAGAAAAAAGTAAACATGTAAGCTGGATAAACAGGTTAAAAGTAAATAAAATAAATAAAAATAAGTAAAAATAAAAAAGCCGTATGATAAACTTTTAATATATGGGAATACATGTGAATTTAAAATAAATCTCTAAGCTTCTAATGCAGATTATGTACAACTGTAAAGTTATTTTTATTCAACAGAATTTTCTATCACTGCAGAGAGCTGAATAGTGTAGTCTAGTTCTCTCTGTTGTATGCCTTTAATAATGTAAAGGTCTCATTTGTAATTTGTTTCAAGAACAGAGCTTGCCTTGAAAGATTTCCCTGAATGACTTTTTGAAGATTATCATAAGCCCCTAAAGTATCTCTATAAACAATGTTCATAAAATAATAAATAATAATAATAATTAATGCTCCTTAGACTCAAAAGCCAAACCATACAGTACTGAATTAAAATGCTCATTAATAGTCAGTCTTTCATAGGTACACTTATTACATTTCTATAATTTAAAAAAAAGAGAGCATTACTACAATGTATAAAAAACTCTTTAAGATTAATAGGTTCAAAATCATTGCTTCAGTCTTTTAAATGAAATTTCCCTTTTTCAAAGCAAAGAATCAAACCACTTTATAACATCAGACTTGTTTAGAACTCAACAATCAGCATAATTAGTTTTGAAGTGTTCCCAGGTATGACAAGATTTGAGAAACCATTCCAGCTCTTATTTGCAAATGTCATATAACTGACAATACCCAGTGGCAACAGTGAATGACGTGTCAGTTTCTATTCACAAAATACAAAATACTTTTACTATTGTGTTTTTCCTTTTATACATTTTATTTAAATATTCAGTTGCATTTATGTACATAAATATCCAGCATTTTTGTTCTCTTAATGTTTAAAAACATATCCTATCCATCCTACTTTGCTTGAAAGTATGCTTTCGCTTGAAAATATCAACCCAGTTTTTTAATTAATATTTTCCCTTAATCTAACGTTTCAGTGAAACGTTACACATGAAACTTCACACATGACATTATCTAGAAATGTAGTTTCAGAGTCTACAGCAATTTTGTGAGGATGGAAATAAATTAAAAATCACTGGATCAAAGGAAACGCATTGCAATGTGGCCAGCAGCATCAAGAAATTCTGAATGATATGTCAATAGAGTAAGATTTATTTCAATCCATAAGGAGATGATGAATCATGTTATGACCTCTGGGATAGCCAACATCATTTGGCACATTAATAATGAATTTATGAAGGAAAAAACCCACAGTAAACAGAGAAGATGCCAGGACTAAACTCCACAAGATATGTTTATGCATCTAATAACCGAGGGCTTGGGGAAAAGTTAAGCAAAGGCATCCGCTCCTTTTCACTCCCAGGCCCACATTACTGGCACATGCTACGCAGTCATAGAGCGGCTGGGATGGCCTGTGTGGAGTCTGTGGCTTCTGCTGAGGCTGCTAAGGGCAGCGGTTTGCTTTGCAAGAAAATATCTATTGTTTCTATTCCACCCAAATGAAATAAGCTTACACCTGTAATTTAAGGGAAAGCTTTTATTCACCTTTTCCCACCTCTCATAGAGGGTGGCTGGTGGGAGGAGGTGGAGGGGAAGCCCCAATTAGTGAGTAAATGTTTATTTGATGGTATTATAATTACTATAGGCATTCACCGAACATGATTTGACACACACACTCACACACACACATACGATGAAATGGCATGGATGTTTCAAATTGTTCGCATATAGGGATCATTTTAAATGTTAGTAAATTCTGCATAGAGGGAACAGTAGAATTAGAAAGTAGCCTTCCCAGAATTTGTGTATTTTTCTGCTCTTATACATGTACCACTCTGTCAACGGGATTTACTTCATACATTTACGGAAACGTTTATGAGAAGATGATAGCTGAGAGAGTTCCAATTACTGACCTTGTACTGGGGCCAATATAGTGAATGAGAGCAAGAATTACATGAAGGTGAACACACACCCATGAAACGTGCAGGGAAAGGAGTGTGGGGGCAGAGCACATGCAATAATTTCTACATTTGAAGGAAGACAATTCTATACACAAAAAACATCTATGTGTACACATGATTTGTGCAAATGCAACATGAAGTTACTAAGACCATCACCACTGCAGTCTTTATATTGCAGGAAATGTCACCTCACATTTCCACATCAACAACTTTTAACTGAGACAGAATGCTGACTTTTATTCCCCTGCTTGTAATTTATTTGAGAGCTGTTTCAGCTACAAAATTTTTTTTCACATAAGAAAAACCTTTAAAATGTAATTCTCAAAGTGGAAGAGAGGAAAATGAAATGTGAGTGGGGTAGGATAATATTAAATAAGCATTACAGCCTTTAAAATATAATAAATACACATTTAAAGAAAGCTTTCTAACAGCCAAAAAATATTCCCAAACCAGGTTTTCCTGCAGGGTTAACTTAACAATATTGATTTTTATGAATGCAAGAATAAAAAATGAAAACAAAAACTCATACAAAAAATTCTACCTATGCATTAAAAAAATGCATGCAATAAATTAAATATAAACTCTACTTTAGGGTTCTGGTGGGAAATCATTCTAGCTTTGCTCTCATGATTTATGGATGTCCCCAGAATTCTATTCATGAAATTATATTCTTTAATTAGATGACAGAAAATTTATTTTTCTATGTATATGGGGCAGCAATAATCTAGTAAGACTGACTTAATTAGATCATCAAAATCCATCCATCTTCCAACAATAGATTATGATTTAGATATTCTGTCCCCCCAATTCAGGAACATTGAAACACATCAAATACCCTATGTAGAAACTGGAGTTCTGATCTGAAGACTGAACTATTTGCAAATACTTCATAGAAATCTTGAACTTCATTTAGTTCTAGATATAAAGCAAAACTTAAAAAAAAAAAAAACTTTAAGCAGAAGGAATTACTATGCAACTCTACCACCATGAAATAATAATATACAACTCAATATCATTACAAGTAATAAAAACATTCTTCAAAAAAGCTTAAAAGGAGGGTGAAAAATAATATTGAAATTAGGCTAAATAGTTCCATTTTACTTTTACAAAATTTTTTTTAGATAAATAGAATAATCATGAGTTTGATCAACTTTAGGACATAATTTAAAATTCCATGGCAATTCACTTCCTAACTGATAATCTAGTCACATATGTACCAAAAAATAAATGAAAAATTTAATGCAATATGAAAAAGGAATATAATAAGCCTGACAGCATTCTTTGGTTTGTGGAAAGAAAAGCAGGCTAAAAACTCAAACCAAATAATACCATCAAAATAAATTATATTTTTAGAGAATGACTAAGTGAAGTGAAGTGTTAGTTGTTTAGTCATGTCCAACTCTTTGTGACCCCATGGACTGACTATAGCCCACAAGGATCCTCTGTCCATGGAATTCTCCAGGCAGGAATACTGGAGTGGGCTGCCATTTCCTTTTCCAGGAGATCTTCCCCACTCAGGGATCTAACCCAGGTCTCCTGCATTGCAGGCAGATTCCTTACTCTCTGAACAACCAGGGAAGTCCCTATGACTGACTAAAGAAGTGTAAAACTTGTATAACAGAGACTTAATATCAATTAAGAAAATATATGTTTTTTTCACTTTTAAGTGTAGGCAATAAAACATGTGAGTACATTCTTTTTACTAAACTCACAAGTTATAAAATGTATAGTCTACAACGAATAAGTGAGACCTAATCAAACTTAAAACCTTTTGTACAGCAAAGGAAACCATCAGCAAAACTAATTGATAGCTTGGAGAATGGAAGAAAATATTTGCAAACAAGGCAAATGACAAGGGGTTAATGTCCAAATATACAAACAGCCTGTACAACTGAATGTCAAAAAAAACACAACAAATCACCCAATCAAGAAATGGGCAGACATGTAACTCCATGGCTGATTCATGTCAATGTATGACAAAACCCACTGAAATGTTGTGAAGTAATTAGCCTCCAACTAATAAAGAAAAAAAGAAAAAAAAATAAATAAATCACATCACTAGCTGAAAAAAAAAAAAAAAAAAAGAAATGGGCAGAAGCCCTAAACAGAGTTTCTGCTGAAGAAGACATACAGATGACCATCTGACACATGAAATGATGCTCAAGATCCTAATTATAAGAGAAATGCAAATCAAACCCAAAATGATGTATCACCTCACATGTGTCAGAATGGCCATCATCAAAAAGTTTACAAATAATAAATCTTGGAGAGGATGTGAAGAAAAGGGAATCCTCGCACACTGTTGGTGGGAATGTAAACTGGTGCAACTACCATGGAGAACAATATGGAGGTTCCTTAAAAAACTAAAAATAGAACCCTAACCCTAACAATCACATGATCCAGCAATCTCACTCCTGGGTATATATCCAGAAAAGACAGAACTCTAATTCAGAGATACATGCATCCCAATGTTCATAGCAGTGCTATTTGTATTTGTATTCGAATTTGTACTATTTGTATTTGTATTTGTACCATTGTATTTGTATTTGTACTATTGTATTTGTATTTGTATTTGTACCATTGTATTTGTATTTGTACTATTTGTATTTGTAGCCAAGACATGGAAACAAACTCAAGTCCCCTTCAACCGACAACTGGCTTAAGGAAAGTGAGTGAGTGCTCAGACGTGTCTGACTCTCTGCGATCCCAGGGACTGTATGTAGCCCACCAGGCTCCTCTGTCCACGGAATTCTCCAGGCAAGAATATTGGAGTGGGTAGACATTCTCTTCTCAAAGGGATCTTCCTGACGCAGAGATTGAACCCGCATCTCCTGCAGCTCTTCCAGTTGCGGGTGAATTCTTTATCACTGATTCATCTGACTTAAGCAGGTGTGGTATAAACATACACATACACATGTAAATATATGTACAATGAACTATTAGTCATAAAAAGAATGAAATATTGTCATTTACAGTAACATGGATGGGTCTATAGAATATTTCAGTTAGTGAAGTCAGACACAGAAAGACATATACTATATGGTATCACTTACATGTGGAATCTAAAAACAGTGCAAACGAATCTATATACGGAACAGAAAGAGACTTAGTTATTAAAGGGTAGAAGGAGGGAGGGAAAGACAAAGTAGGAGTAAGGGATTAATGGGAACAAGCTACTACACATAAAATAGATAAGCAACAAGAATCTACTGTATACAACATGGAATTATATTCAGTATCTTACAATGAACTAGCTCCAAATTGGGAAGCAAAAATGTTAAGGCTGTATATTGTCACCCTGCTTATTTAAATTATATGCAGAGTTCATCACGTGAAAAACTGGGCCGGATGAAGCACAAGCTGGAATCAAGTTTGCAGGGAGAAATATCAATAACCTCAGATACGCAGATGGCACCACCCTTATGGCAGAAAGCAAAGAGGAACTAAAGTGCCTCTTGATGAAAGTGAAAGAGGAGAGTGAAAAACTTGGCTTAAAACTCAACATTCAAAAAATGAAGATCATGGAATCTGTACCATCACTTCGTGGCATATAGATGGGGAAACAATGGAAACAATGACAGACTACTTTCTTGGGCTCCAAAATCACCACAGATGGTGACTGCAGCCATGAAATTAAAAGACACTTGCCCCTTGGAAGAAAAGCTATGACCAACCTAGACAGCATATTAAAAAGCAGAGACATTACTTTGCCAACAAAGGTCCATCTAGTCAAAGCTATGGTTTTCCCAGTAGTCATGTATGGATGTGAGAGTTGGGCCATATAGAAAGCTGAGTGCTGAAGAATTGATGCTTTTAAACTGTGGTGTTGGAGAAGACTCTTGAGAGTCCCTTGGACTGCAAGGAGATCCAACCAGTCAATCATAAAGGAAAATCAGTCCTGAATATTCATTGGAAGGACTGGTGCTGAAGTTGAAACTCTAATACTTTGGCCACATGATGTGAAGAGCTGACTCTTTGGAAAAGACCCTGATGCTGGGAAAGACTGAAGGCAAGAGGAGAAGGAGACACAGAGGATGAGATGGTAGGATGACATCACCAACTCAATGGACATGAGTTTGAGCAAGCTCCGGGAATTAGTGATGGACAGGGAAACGTGGTATGCTGCAGTCCACAGGATCGCAAACAGCTGGACATGACTGAGTGACTTAACTGATCTTAAACTATTCTCTAGGGCATCTTCCCGAGCCAGGGAATGAACCCTGGTCTCTTACACTGCAGGCAAATTCTTTACCATCTGGGCTATCAGGGAAGCTACCAAATAAAATATAATGGAATATAATGTTAAAAAACAGTCTGAATCACATTGCTGTACAGCTGAAACTAACAAAATACGGTAAACCAACTATACTTAATGCCTAGTGTAATCAGACATAGTATTACTGCACTTTATGAAATGTGATAGATATTTTTACAGAGCATTTGAATCCATGCTTAGACTTCCCATTTTGATACTCTACCTACGAAACAACTAACTACATTCAACCATTCTTTCTTTCATAAGCATGTGTGTTGTATGTGTGTTGTGGGGGGAGGCAATACAAGTGTTTATGTGTTAGATCAGGGTTTGTTCTTTATAATATTGTTAATGTTTTGATTAACTGCAAGTTCAAACATGAATCTGTGAATTATTTCAGGTGAATCTGTTCTATTATTTCAAAGATGACAAAAGTACATTTATCAGGAATAAGTCTTTGAAATTTTAGGAATATGCCTAATTTTAGGACAAGATTGTTTCCTTGAAAATCTGAGCTAAATGAAGTATATTTATTTCAACAAAAACAGCAAAACAATACATGATCATTTTCATTTTTCAGAGTGAAAATGT
Source organism: Cervus elaphus (assembly GCF_910594005.1). Taxonomy (NCBI): domain Eukaryota; kingdom Metazoa; phylum Chordata; class Mammalia; order Artiodactyla; family Cervidae; genus Cervus; species Cervus elaphus. Next base: position 13,760,786 of record NC_057840.1, read on the forward strand.
TTAAAGTGATAAGGAGAATTTCTAGAAACTATGGTATTATTGACCTATTTTATGGCAATCTCATACTTGCAGGCATCAAAAAATATATATCTGAGACTAAAGTTCAGAATCTGAGGAAATTGGGAACACTAGGGTATGAAATACATCCTGTTTTCTGAAACCCAAATAAAAACGTAGCCCTCCTGACAAGCTATTCAAGGAAAATTTTAGAACAGGATGGACCTTTAGAGATCATCTAATTTAAACTTTTCATATAGAGCTGAGAAGTAGAGAATTAGAGGGGTGAAAGGACTTACGAAGGTTACTAGTGTTATTTGAGCCAGGATTGAAAACTCACAATTCCTGACTCCCAATTCAGGGTTGCCTCAATTCACTATATAGCATACTTTTTTTCCTTCTTGTATACTTTCATTCATAAAAGGAAGTTTTGAAAATGAAATGTCTTACTTTGGAAGCATATAGTGTTATTATTATACTACTTTTGTCTAAGATACACTTTTAAAACTAGAAAATTGTATTCATATTCACATTAATGATATGCTATAGTAGAAGTGTGTATAATTCACAATATTAATATAAATGTTTCTTCCTAGTATTTAATAATTCAGAAGTAATACACACAGAAATTGGGCAAATTATAATTCAATTACTTGGGTGGTAATAAATAAAAGATGATAGCTTGCCAATATCTGATACAGACCTTTATTCAGACTTAAAAATATAAACTTTGGCCTTCTTATATATTTATAATTAAATAAAACTATCTAAAAATGAATATAACAGGTAAACAATTTGCTTTCAAATCTAGGAAATGAGAACTATTATTATTGGTCTGTAAAATGCAAAAAACTAAATTTTTAGTTAAGTGCATTGCCCCAATAAGTAATTGATATGGTGCCACAAATAGTAAAAATTATTTTTTAATATTTAATATAATCCATATTTAGACTTTTAGTATATTTGCCAATTTTCTAACATTGCATAAAGACAAAACAGTAAAGGAAGAGTTCATCTAGTATTTGATGCTACTGTGAAGAATATTAAGATTTTTGTTTAAGACAAACTATTTTCAAAGTTAACCCTGTTAAGAGTATTTAGCAGATTTTAGAATCCAATTCAGTTTTGGGATCTCTAGGCAAAACTATACGAGAGTGCATAATCCTGTGATATAATCTCCCCTTTAAAAAGTAAAGAAGTATGACCATACCATCTTCATCAGTTTGAATAATGGTCTCTTCACTCTCCTTCCTGCCTTCTGGATTGGTGAGGATCATCTTGAGGCTGACGTTTGTATACGGCGGCAGATGGTTCACAACATGCTGAGGGGCTTTGGGGTCCATGTCCAAACAGCCTGCCTTGCTCTCGTTGTGACCACGGAAGAAATGGTAGCAGATAGTGACATTAAACGTGTGGCACCGGGTGATGTTGTAGCCCAAGGATTCCCAGTCCACCGCAATGCGCCTTGCCTGGATTTCAGCAATCTTTAACGTCTTTGGGGTTCGCATAGGTTCTGAAAAATAAATCAGATATGCAGATAGCTGTCAGCTTTACCATGAATCATCTTGAAAAAGAAAAACACTGCACATGACACAACATGTGTGAACCTAGGAAAATCGGGAAAGTCGTTGTTTATTGTTTCTTTATTTACTCATGATCTTATTTTATTTGGGGGGCCACGCCATGTGGCACATGGAATCTCAGGTCCCCAACCAAGGGCTGAGCCTGCTGAATCTGAACCCCTGCAGTGGAAGAGCAGAGTTCTAACTGTTTGACGACCAGGGAAGTTCCACATGATTTTGTTCTCGAGGTTTCTGTCAGGGGCTATGATTTACCAATGCGAAAAGAAAAAGAAAAAACTGTAAAAGGTCCATAGTCCATAGTTCTCAGGAACATGGCAGAAAAATAAAAACCTGAAAATGTGGCCATGATGCTTTTATAGTTATTTCTGTTGTTACTGCCCTATTCCCCATCTTTTGTCATTATTGAGCAAGTGAATTAGCTAATACATCATAATGGGTAAGAGTCAACATGTTCTGCTCTATGATCTATCATGTCACCAAGCTATGCTGTATACTAATTAGTCTAATTGTATCACTAAACTACCATTTACAAAAATGACGCAGATATTAATTAACATTTATTATTTCAGTAATGATGTTGTTCATCAAAGCAGAAAAATATCTGAGAAAAATTGCAAGAACACATGTGGATATACACACAGTCATCTATCCTTTTTGATCTCTTTTTGTCTTTCTCTAGGAAACACTCAGGTTTGACAATCCATAGAGTGTCACCCAAACCAAACTGGGAGGTGAATTTCCACTCAACTGGAAAATTCTGGCAGAACTAAACACTGAAGAATTGAGTCCATCCATCACTGCTTCCCAAGTGTATAGTTTTCTCATGCAAGACTAACTTTAATCATCTAACTTAATAAAAATAATTGCTCTATGAAAGTCATGGCCATGGCAAAGTCTACATAGTAAACAAACAAATATACAGCAAAACTTTAATACATTGATTTGACAAAGAGATCAAAGTCAAGGCCTAGGTCAAGGCTTTGTTGGTGACTCTGTTAACTCATTAGGGATTGTTAGTGCTCCTGCAAAATAGAAATGAGTAGGAAAAAAGCAAAGAAAAACAATAAAAAATACAACAAATCCAACATGAGTGGTTTTATAAATTTTCTTTTTTTAAGATTAAAGTCTTAGTTGTGTAAAAATAATCAGGATGGTGCACAGATGGCAAGCCTAAATTACACTCTGGTGGCCATTTAATTTAAAACTATAAGACTATACATATACACACATATATACATATAAACTTTTGGTAGAATCCAAAGTTTAGGTTTTAAACTCCGTCTGCTGATCTTCTGACTGTTTACAATATCCAGTCTCCCTATTTTATCACTTTTGCTTCAGTGTTTCTCTTAAGAATGTTAAATAGGCTAGAACAAAGATGTGGTTTTCAATCATTTAAAAAAAAATATCTTTAAATGTCTACTGCTATGTTAACATTTTTCCTGCCAGGCACAAGAGTGAGATGATGACACTTTCGTTTCCATCTAGTTAGACTGAAAACACAGTCTTTGGCAGCACTGTCCACAAACTGGCCAGGCACTCACAGATAGGATCATCCAAAATTTCCCAGATAAACTGTGATCTGTGATTGTTGTAACAATCACATGAAACTGAGTGACCCTGTTGCAGTTAGTCCACAGTTTATTTGAAAAGTATATAGAATGAAAAGTAAGACTTTTCCAGAAAATACCTGGCATATATAATGAAAATATCTCATACAGCAATAAGAGAAAATACCAATAAGCATTTATTTCTCAGTTTTAATTTTTTAGGTCTAGTAGCTATATACTTTTTTCATATACCCTTCATTTTGAATCTGACATTTTACCCTTCACAAATTTCTCTTTGTCCAAGTGATCACTCACTCTCACACATCTTTTCATTTTATTCCACTATTCAATTTGCACTTACCCTGCATTCTAATACAACTTTAAAAGACTAAGAAAAGCATAAAAGAAGTTGAAGAAGATACAAATGAAAGATATTCAATGCTCATGGATTGGAAAAATCAATATTGTTAAAATGGCCATAGTACCAAAGCAATCTACGGAGTCAATTTTCATCTCTATCAAAATTCCAATGTCATTAAAAAAAAAATAAAACAAATAATACTAAAATTTGTACGGGACCACACACACACACAAACCCAAATAGCCAAAGCAATCTTGAAAAGAACAAATCTAGAGGCAACATGATCCCTGATTTCAAACTATATTACGAAGTTATAACAATTAAAACAGTATGATACTTGTATTAAAACAGAAACATAAATCAAAGAAACACAACAGAGAGCATAGAAATAAATGTATACATATCTGGTCAACTAACATGACAAAGGAGTCAAGAACATACAATGGGGAAAGAACTATCTCTTCATTAAATCGTGTTGGGAAAATTAGACAGTCATATGCAAAAGAATGAAACACAACCACTCTTTTATGCCATATTCAAAAATTAACTCAAAATGAATCAAATATCTGAAAGTAAGACCTGAAACCATAAAACTTTTAGGAAAAAATCTTAGGCAGTAAACTTTTTGACACAGGTTCTGGGCAATGATTTTTTTGAATCTGACACCAAAAGCAAAGGAAACAAAAGCAAAAAAAAAAAAAAAAAAATTGAGACTACATCAAACTTATGAAAAAGTAACCACCTCAGGGGGAGAAATTATTTGCAAATCGTATATCTGATAAGTAGTTAACATCCAAAATACATAAATAGCTCCTACAATTCAACAGAAAAAAAAAAAAGATTGAAAAATATCCAGAACATCCAAATAGATATTTCCCAAAGAAGACATTCAGATGGTCAACATGTACATGAAACAATGTTCAATATCATTAATCATCAGGGAAATAGAAACCAAAAGCATAATAAGATATTACCTCATACGTATCAGAACGGCTGTCATCAAATAGACAAGAAATAGAAAGTGTTGCTGAGGATGTTGAGAAAAGGGACACATTGTGCACTGTTGGGAACATAAATTGGTACAGCCACTATAGAAAATAGCATTAAAAATAGAACTACCAAATGATTTAGCAATTCCAATTCTGGGTATGTACCTGAAGAAAATAAAAACATTAACTCAACAAGATATATGCATCCCCATGTTCACTGAAGCTATCTTACAAGGAAACAACTCAAGTATCCATCAAGGGATGAATATGTAAAGAAAATATATTTCATAGGTATATATGCAATACAAATATACCTATGTACAATAGAATACTATTAAGCCACAAAAAAGAATGAAACCTTGGCTTTTGCAGCAACATGGGTAGATTTCCAGGGTATTATGCTAAGTGATATAAATCAGATAGAGAAAAACAAATAGCATATAATCTCTCTAACATGTGGGGTCATAAAAATAAAAACAAAAAATAACTCCCCCCAAAGATCATGGATTAGTTACAGAGAACAGATTGACATTTGCCAAAAGCAGTGGATGAGGTGTCAGAGAAATGAATTAAAGGGGTATAAATGTATTAAAAAATAAGATGAAATAAAACTTTAAAAGGACTCTGTTTTATAGATGTATGATACAACTTCTTTGGTAGGACAGGAAGAAATTTTTAACTTTGGCAATGAGTAGAAACTATAAGGCCAATAAATGCATCCCCTCCCCCCCGCCAAAAAAGACAAAAAACAAAAAAAGCAGATAATCATAGGAATGGTTTAAAGGTTACACAAGACTTTAGGGTGTAGTCATCATAGAGAGACCATCTTTCAATTTAGAGGCATATATGCATCCTTTTTTAAAAAGAAAGAAATAATAAAGTGTACACATGAATATGAAAAAAGTAGACATGCAAAATGGTAAAGAAAAAAAGCTACTTAATACTTCATAGACTAAAATCTGCCTGTTATATTACTGACTACATATTAACATTTTTTCCCAAGATAATCATAAAATAATTTAAAAAATTATTTTCTCTATTTATAGACTTAAATATTTACAAAAATAAATAGAAATTTTCTTTTCCTAACTAATCACATTATATCCAATTTCTTTTGCCTTCTGGCTTCCCTTATTCAACCCCTTTATGGAGTACTGAAAATAGGAAATGTACGTGCTATTCAAGGTCTGCTCAGCTGCTGCAACTAGCTGACTGCCTGTTAGAACTGCTTCACATTCTGAAGAGCCCTAGAGCAAGTCTGACTTTGCAGGAGCTTGGCATTTCTCTAGGCATGGAAGAGCAGGAAGAGATGCAAATGTGTGCACACTGAAGGACTCACTGTCAGCAGCAGAAATAACTCACCACTCCCCACATTTTATTCTATTTCAATTTTTTAATTTTTAAAATAAAAGTACATCCAGACACTCTTAAAGACACAACTTTACATACTCAATTATTCATTTTTAAGAACTGACCAAAGACATATTTATTATGTAATATGTAAAAAAATACAGAGTTCACTTTGAGAATTTTGCTTTGGTGTATTTAATTGCTGCTTACTTTGACTCTAATATAAATTAGATTTTAAAACTCTAATTCAAAATCTGGAAAAGGTAGGTTAACATATCCTATACATATGTGCATAAACCACAATCATAATACCAGTAGTGAATATTTTACTAGCTGGTATAAAAAGTGAAGATTTGTGAAAAGAAATACCTTTCTAGTAAGCAAAGAATCTTTCTACACAGTCAATATGGTATTTAAAATCTGTATTTTTCAAAATGACTTGAATAAATGCTAAAAAACAAATTGTTACTACTAACATAGTGACTTAAAATGTAATTTTACTCTAACCTAGGGCAATATTCAGAAACCCACATACAACAAAATAAACACACACACACATACAGAAGCACATCTAAAGTCAAAATTCAATTATTTTGAGCTCTAAGGCATCTGCAATATCTCAGAGGAAGTCACTCTCTAATTAAATTTTTTTCTTAATTTACATGTTCTTTATTTTTTCCAGTTTTTATTGAAGTTGGACATTCTGAGCTATATTTACATATATGTTATATATGTGCTCATGCATGTACATTCATGTATATATAAACATACACATATATTAACACATGCACATACATACACACATAAAACAGGCACTCTGCCATGCAACATCTCTGAAGTCTGTTAACTCTGACATGGTTTGACAACCATGTGTACATAGATTTTTTTAAATATCAGAATATAAACAGTAGGGGCGTGATAATGTTCTACTACTATGAAGTCCATTCAAAGTAAATTCTATTAGAGGATTCGACAGTAAAATTACATAAAAAATTTCTCACTCTGATCCATTATTCTTATGGCTTATTAATAATAGCATCTTATTTCTGAGATATGAATCCATAAATAAAAATTTTAACCTTTAAAATTGAATAATTAATTTTTATAGAATAAATGGAAACAGGATATTGCTCAAGACTCACTATATTACATAAAGCTGAGCATAAGTGCTTTTTAAAGGATTAAATAATTTAAAGAAATGAGCTTGTGTGGTGAATGGCATGTAGAGACATCACAGTAGCTAGTATTTATAACAATCATCACTGGTCACCACAATGATGATAAAACAATGGGGGTCTCATTTATCAATGCATTATCTGTCAAGTGTTTTGAAATTTACTAAATGTTCTTTCTTCTTTTCAATTTTTAACTTTCCATTTTCAAATTTCTATCATGTATCCATATATGTTCACTCTCTCTCTCATTTTGCTTTTCTAGCAAAATGAAATTTGGGAAAGAAACAAGAATTGATAAAAGTTGTGGAGCAAAATTTTGGCAGAAACTTGGGAAGAAATATAGCAAGGTAGTGATCTTCATGAAGTAAAGGATCATATTAAATGTTTTGAACAAGTCATCCATCTATTATGAAACAAAAAATGGGTTGCCTATTATCTAAGTATATGATATAAGACACTGTGGAGGATTCTGAAGCAAATAAAACAAAAATAGACTTCAAGGAGCCTAACATTTATTTAGTAAAAGTGATAAACTAAGAAACAAGATAAAGAGTTAAAACAATATGATAGAAATGTATGTGAATGGAATAAGATACTATAGGAATTTAAGAAAGAGAAACAGCTTCCACCTGTCAAATGGAAGAGACATTTGGATTAGGTCTCAATAAATAATGCAAGAAGATCTATAGAAGAGTTTGGATAAATAATACAAACGAAGAGGAAATAAGATGCATAAATACGTAGAGGAAACTGGAAAAAATATGTAATCCATTTGGTTGCTATACAAGTTATCTAATAGGAGATTATATAGGAAATGTTTGTTGGGAAAAGATTAGAAAAATTTTGAATGTCGTGACAAGAAGTAACCTCATCTATACCTAATAGAAAGTAACAGAGCAGGAAATTAACACAGTCAATTAATTGCTTTAGAAAAATAAAGTTGGAGGTTGGATCACCTGTGCAGTCAATGGAAGTGGAGAAATCCAAACACTGCAAAGTTTTAGTGGAGAGTAAGAGGCCAGGAAGAAGTGTGACTTCAGTAGACTATGGTTTTCTTTATCTTTTCTGCCAAATATTGATCAGCTAGGGTTACCACTTTTCTCATTCCATTTCCCTTTTATTGTTCACCTATTTCCTATTTGCTACAATGAGAAAGGTCACATGAAATCAAGAAGAAATAAATAGATACAGCAGAAAAGTGGCATATCAAATCTATGACCGGTAATGTACAATCAGCAGATAAATAAGGAAATATAACATCACTGCCCCTACTTAAATTCTAAATATATTGAGGATGGGATTTATGTCAGTAATAGTTTTTGTGGCAAATATTTAATACAATTTGATAGGACAAAATGAAAAACTACTTAATAACTCAACAGACATTAAGAAAAATTCAGACATGGGTCAACAGAGAGTGCTTATTTTGAGTCACTTCTCAACAGCAAGTGGTTCTGTAAAGTGCCTCTTTTTCTTCTCAGAACCAACAACCCTCATCTGAGGACATGTATTCTTCCAACAGCCCCTAAATTGAGCCATTAAGTACTTCTACCCAGTGCCAAGAAGTAAAAGCCAGGGATGGTTAATAAGTGGTTGTAGATAACAGATGAAAGGAAATGCAATTTGTGGTATTTGCTGAACATCACGTGACACTCCAGGTCAATATCCAGGTGCTTCTGTAGTGATAATCTCTGGTTATTCTGAAAGAGTTGTGAAAACAAAAGCTTTAACAAACACAAGAGAATCAAGGTCAGGGATCACATTTCCCTAGAATCAGATTTTAGTGATAAAACTTATTATCCAGCTGACAGTCAGAGAGAAATAGAAGATATCCCAAAGCTCATGCCAAGAAGAAAAGGAAGATCTTGTCAAAGATGTCACAAAGTAAGAACACCGAAGCATGACGGGGAGCTTTTCCATGAGGAAGCTTAGAAGCTGACTGCAAAGTACAATTTCCATTCCATTTATCAAAACAAATACTGGAGAAGTGAATTTCTTGACTGCCAGAGAAAATATTTGTTAGTGTAAAAAATAATTGAGATGAAATGTCTGAACAAAGGTGACTTTTTTTTTTTTTAAAGGAAGGAAACATTGGCATACCACGGGGGAGGAAAACGCTTAAGTGCTCTGGAAGACACTGTCTTTACTTTCGCCATCTGATGCTTTGTATTTTTATTCTTTTCCTCATGGTAATGACTGAGAATAATCAAGGTTTTACACTGCACATCTTTTCAATCTTACAGCATCATTAGTCTTGCCAAAAAGATTTCATCTCCGCTCCCACAGGTCAAATTGAGTTAACGATAAGTTGGTGAGATGACTTGATTAGTACTGTAACATGAGGGAGCCTCAGGTCCAGGAATAATCACAAACCAACTGTCAGCTCTTTTGGCTTTCTGGCTGTGTTGTTGAAATGACATGCTTGGACTCAGGGGATATAGAATGACAGGGGGTGCATGGTTCACTCAGCTCTCCTACAGAGCCACAGAAATATTTACCCAGTACCCTCAGAATAATACTAAGCACATCATCAAATTAAACCAAAATATGTCTTCACTGCTCTCAAGAGCCTGACGGAAGCTCATCAGATAATTCCAGCAACATTTGCATCCTCTCTACAATAATGATAAGGAAATTGTTTGATTTTCAAAAATATATACTCACAAAGGGACAAAGAAAAAGACAAAAATAACTGCTTTTTCCAAAAGTTAAATCCTAATGTTTGTCTTATTAAACCTAATTCTCGAAATATGGGGACTTGAAAATTTGGGGACTCTTTTTTTCACTTAAATTTTTATCTATATCAGACTGTGTTGGAAGAAGCATGTAACTACAATCAGTGAATCCACTTTAATTCATCTCTGATATTGCATATTCTGCTTATGTGTTATACTTTATGTTATACTTTAAACAACACTTAAGACATAAAACACATATACCTGGATAATACATGAAATAGAAAAAGAAAAGGCATTTTAAAATATTTCTTAAAAAAAGAAAAATCTCCTACCATAATATAAACTTTATTTTTCTAAAATATGTTTAGCAAAAACACTTTTCAGACACAAAAAATATAGTGATTGCATATTATCTTTAAAAATTATTATGTAAAACACTACTTCATAACATACAGTGTATAAAACAAGATGACTAGAGAGGAGTTGCATACAGCTATGACAAAACAAGGAACCAGCCTGATGCTCTGTGATGGCCTGTGGGGGGGATTGGGGAAGGGGAGGGAGGCTCAGGTGGGAGGTGTTGCGTGTATAATTATGGCTGATTTGTGCCATTGTATAGCAGAAACACAGCACTGTAAAGCAATTCCCTCACCGCCCCCCCCCAGTTAAAAATTAATTTAAAATAAATAAAGTGAGAGAAAAAAAAAAACTTTAGAGGGAATTTCCAGTGGTTTCCCACTCCTAAAAAGAAGACAAGTGACGCACTTACATTGAACTAAAAGATGTAACTATTTTGTATACCAAGCAAAGTGCTTGGTCCCATAGTACATGCTTGGAACATTTATTTCCTGAAAATAAAGCAATTAATTTTAATACATTTTGCGTTCAAGAGCTAATGAAAATAGAACTTAAGAACTCAATTCTGTGATGTCTCCAATTCTTCACCTCTCCTTGTATCCACACTGTTGGCCATGTGACTTTACAACCCTTAGCACTGAAGAAGTGGGGTCTATTTACCATCTTTGATTTGGTACTTGCCTCGTGACTTGCTTTGGTCAACAGAATGAGGCAAAAGTGGTGTTGTGCTGATTTTCAGCCTTTATCTCAAGAAGTCCTGTGAGCTCCTCCTGCTCTGACACCCCCACCATCCCTTCTGGACTAAGAGATGCATATGGAACACAGCTGAGTTAGTCACCTCGTAGTACAAGTAAAGGTTGTCTAGATCAGCCAATAGCCAGTCCACCAGCAGGTTTGTGAGCCAGACATGAACATCAGAGGCTTTCTGCCGCTGATGAGATTTTGTGGCTAATCATCGCTCAGCATTTTGACATAAAGTGAAGTGAAGTCGCTCAGTCGTGTCCGACTCTTTGCAAGCCCATGGGCTGTAGCCCACCAGGCTCCTCCGTCCATGGAATTTTCCAGGCAAGAATATTCAAGTGGGTTGCCACTTCCTTCTCTAGGGGATCTTCCCAACCCAGGGATCGAACCCAGGTCTCCCGCATTGCAGGCAGACGCTTTAACCTCTGAGCCACCAGGGAAGTTCAATTCTGATATAAGCTCTACCCTTAATCTCTGTTGCTGTTCAGTCACTAAGTTGTGTCGAACTCTTTGAGACACCATGAACTGCAGCAAGCCAGGCTTCCCTGTCTTCCACTGTTTCCTGGAGTTTGCTCATATTCATGGCCATTGAGTCAGTGATGCCATCCAACCATCTCATCCTCTGCTGCCTTCTTCTCCTTTTGCCTTCAGTCTTTCCCAGCACCAGGGTTTCCAATGAAACGGCTCTTTGCATCAGGTGACCAAAGTATTCGAGTTTCAGCTAATCTCATGTGGTAAATTATCTTAACATTTGTGTGAAGATTACGTTAGTGATCCCTGCATAGAACAGTACTTACAAATTTTATTTCTCTAAAACTGAATTGTGCTGAGCCACTATGTACTTATTTATATTATTTTTATTTTGAAATAAACATTTATTAAGGGCTTGATTATTAAGGGCCAGATATCATGGCAGTATATGACATAAAAGACTTTAAATGAATTTGTTTTTGTCTTTATTTCCTGTACGCTCTTTGAGAGTAGGTTCATTTCTTCACTGCACTCTCACAGATACTAACTTATTAAACATAGGCCTAATAATTCTATGAGACATAAGACATGCAATACTTTAAGCTATAATAAAATTGAGAGTCATTTTCTAGCACCCTAATCCATCACTGAGACATAAAATTAAATATTTTAATTTTTACATCAATATGTTTATAGGTAGATATAAAGTGAATCAGCAATATAATCTAAATTTCTTTACTTTTGAGTGGATAGGTCTAACAGAAAAATACATTTACATATATTTTTACCCTTGTGGCTCAGCTGGTAAAGCGTCTGCCCACAATGCAGGAGACCCAGGTTCTGTCCCTGGGTCGGGAAGATCCCCTGGAGAAGGAAATGGCAACCCAAGAGTCAGACACAACTGAACGACTTCACTTTCTTTCACGTTATCCAAATCCGTCTAACACTTCTTGGTTCGATGCATGAGACAGGGTGCTCGGGGCTGGTGCACTGGGATGACCCTGTGGGATGGGATGGGGAGGGAGGTGGGAGGGGGGTTCAGGATGGGGAACACATGTACACCCATGTCTGATTCATGTCAATGTATGGCAAAAACCACTACAATATTGTAAAGTAATTAGCCTCCAATTAAAATAAATAAATTTAAAAAAAAAGAAATAGTACATGGTTTCCTCAACTACATAACTCCTACAGTAGTAAATGAAAAGTTAAGAGGGCTCATTTTAAGTGAAGCTATCTTATGACATGAAGTCCTTTAAGCCCCCTAAAATAAACTACAATGATTACATTATAATGATATTCCAAGTATGTGGGTTCATTTCACTCCTTACAAAAATCATAATTTTAATACATTAACTTAGATCCTACTCTCAGTCCTTCTGGAAACTTACAAAACAGACTAATTTGCTTTGGATCACATTTCTGAAGAAAGACAAGAAAATTTCTAAATGATAAGAGAAAAAAGGCATAGCAATACAAATTTTGAAAGAGATAGTAGCTATTGACATACTGGAACACATCATTTGATTTAATAAAATGCAAATGTCTGGTAACTTGCTTGCTTCAAGGGAACAAAAAGATAGATAAGGACTGTAGGGGTGATGATTATTTGTCCATTTCCTTTTCTGAAGCCACCACTTATTCTATGCTTTCATGCATGATTAACAGCTTGCAGATCCTTCACATGTAATCAATAGTTGTGAAGTTTTATATTAGGTTTAGAGATTAGGAAGCCTTGAGTATAAATTTTATCGATTTGTACAGCTTAGCTGCAGAAATCCCTGTACATTTTTTCAGAGATTAAATTAAAAGGAGATATATGGCTGCCACACACTAGAAATGCCAGTGTGATGATAAGATGTGACCTCTTTATACGCATTCCTCCAGATGAAAAAAATCCATCTAGTACACTAAAACATGAATCAGCATGTCAACAAGCGTCAAGTTGAGATAGTAAATACAGTGAAAATGTGACAGAAGGAATTACAAAACCACAAGGAAACCTGCCTCACACTATAATAATTACAGGAGCCTTGAACGAATTAATTGCTTCAGCTCATTTGTAACTTAGGAAATCGACAGAGATAAGAATAATGAACTCCTTAACTCACACTTGGGAAAATCTGAGCCTATATTAAAATGGAAGATTCACAATCTTTTTTAAGATAAAGGAACGAGGACAAACTTAATTACTAGAAAAATAAATATAATCATTTTAAAGTTAGCAAATAACCTACTGAATATAAAATTCATAACCAAATCTGCTTTATGAATATTCCTGTTTCAAAAACTCTTAAGGAACTGCGCTATATGTTATGTCCATTGTTTCAGGTCTGAATATTCCTACCTTAAAATCTTTTAAGAAACCCTGTTTTCAGGTTTCCTATATTAATATGGAAAGTTGAAATCAGAAAATATACCCTATATATATGGAAATAAATAGTACATATAAAACAGGCCTTGAAGAAACAATGCTAACTAAATAAATGTTAGAATAATTCATTAGCTAATAGATTTGCCATATAGAGCCGACTTTTAAAACACAGCATAAACTTCAGAGTTAACTCCTACTAGGATAATTAATTTTAACAAATATCTAGCAGATAATACAAATGGGCCAGACTAGTTCTTCAGGATAAAAAGATTAAATAAGACATGACTCCCTTCCCCATACAACTCACAGCGTGGAGAGGTACAAGTCCACACACAGGTAAGCTGTATGTTAATGTGGTACAAATAACACTATGGGCCGAAGAGGCACGTGAAACTGTACAACTTCAACGGTAGGAACAATAAGCTGCTTCACCATAGTAGTAATGATCCAGCTCCTTTTGGATGATTAGATGTTTTCACAGTGAAGGGAGTGGATATGAAGGGCCTTCAGAAACAAACAATACCAGGGTTGCAGGGAATCCTGGTTGTCATTTTGGACAGGGAAGAATTCTAGCCACACTTTCAGTATTTTTCCATTAGTGTATTCGTCCATGTAGGGAGAAGCAAAATATATATTGGAAAGGCAAACACTTCTGAATATAATCTCCAGCTGGTTCTCTCCCTGAACTCTGGATTCATATATCCAATTGCCTTCCAGTCATCTCAGCTGAGTGGGCTAAAGGGCATCTCAAACAAAATCCGCAAAACTAAGCTACTGCTATTCCTCAGCCTATTTATCATTAAATACTTTTGCAAGTCTTTCCCATCTTTGTAAAATAACTCCACATTCTAAGTATCCAGGCCAAAAACCTTAGAGTCATCCTAAGGACTTCGTTCACCTCACACTATACACCCATTTGATCAACAATTTTATCCCTCCTCTCTATGATATATGTTTAGCTTCTGACCACTTATCACTACTTCTAGCACTGCTATTTCTTTGATTTTCGCCACTATCACCCCAGGACTGCAATTAGTGAAACTGAATTCAGACTAAACTGGAATGAACACCTGCTTCTATTTTTGCTCCTCTTAGTTGTCAGAAGGACCCCTAAAAACCCTCCAGAGATGTCCACCTAAGTCAGAGGAAGAGTGAAAGTCAATCATCACAATGGGCTTCTAGGTGTGGCGTGTTCTGCTACCCACCCCATCCCCACCCTTGCTCTCTGTCTGGCCTCATCTCCCACTACTCTGTCTAATCTATACATTGCTGTTTAGCTGTTAGGCAGTGAGGTCACTCTTTTGAGACCTCATGGACTGTATCCCACCAGGCTCCTCAATTCATGGGATTTTCCAGGCAAGAATACGAGAATGGGTTGCCATTTCCTCCTCTGGGAGATCTTCCTGACCCAGGGATTGAACCCCTGTCTCCTGCAACCACTGAGCCACCTGGGATACTCATCTGCATATTAGATGCCACTTAAGCAGCCAGGCACATTTTTGCCTCTGGCAGGGCCTTTCCACTTCCTCTTCCTTTTGCCTAGAATATCCTCCCAGATAGACATTTTTCTTACTCCATCTACTGCTACAGGGCTTTAATCAAATGTCATATGTTACTGAAACTTTCCTTATTATTTAAAATCTATTGTCTGTTTACTGTTTCATTTTTCTCCCTAACACTTACTGTCATCTAATATCATCTATATTTTATTTTATTATTTCCTGTCTCAAAATTAAAATGCTTGGTGCATAATCATTGTTCAATAATATCTAGCCTGATGATTGAATGAGTGAATGAATGATGAACTAATGGATCTTTGTATCTTCTGCAGTCAGTAAGTTCCTAGTACAAAATAAATGAGCTACAAATTTTGGCTGATTGAAGGTAACTTTTAATAACAGAAAAGTCACCATTAAAATTCTACCTCTAAATTTAGTTATAAAATGGAATTTAAACTACTGACCACATGTATCCTCTAGAAATAGCCTTAGCATGTTTTCATGCTTAAGAAGCAAAGACAAGATTCAATTTGAATGATAAAAATATGAAATTACTGGGAGAATTCAACTGACAGGAGGGGAAAAGGTTACTGTAGACCTTTGAAAAACTAAGGTGGATGATGTTAGGAAGTGTTCTTATTTCATTATTTTACATGTAGCTCTCAGTTTTCCCAGCACCACTTACTGAAAAGGCTATCTTTGCCAAAGATAAACTCAAAATAGATTAAAGACCTAAATATAAGACCGGAAACTATAAAACTTTTAGAGGAAAACATAGAGGAACACTCAATGTTATAAATCAAAGCAAGATCCTTTATGACCCACCTCCTAGAGTAATGGACGTAATCAGACATTTCTCCAAAGAAGACTTACAGATGGCTAACAAACTCATGAAAAGATGCTCAACATCACTCATTATTAAAGAAATGAAAATCAAAAAAAACAATGAGATATCACCTCACACCAGTCAGAAGGGCCATCATCAAAAAGTCTACAAACAGTAAATACTGGAGAAGGTCAGTAGAAAAGGGATCCCTGTTGCACTCTTTGTGGGAATGCAAATTGATATAGCTTCTTTGGAAGATAGTAGGGAGATTCCTTAATAAAACCACCATATGACCCAGCAATCCAACTCCAAGGCATATACCCTGAGGAAACCAAAACTGAAAAAGACACATGTACCTCAATTTCCTTGCAGCATTATTTACAATAAATTTTATAGAACTTAAAAAAATTTTTAAATTTTTTAGATGTCCATTGAGTGGATAAAAAAAGCTGTGGTACGTATACACAATGGAATATTACTCAGCCATAAACGGGAACAATTTGAGTCAGTTCTAATGAGGTGGATGGACCTAGAGCCCTATTATAGAGAGTAAAGTAAGTCAGAAAGAGAAAGAGAAATATTGTACACTAATGCATATATATGGAATCTAGAAAGATGGCACCAATGAAATTATTTGCAGGGCAGGAATAGAGAGACATAGAGAACAGACTCATGGACACGGTGTGGGGGAGGAGGAAGGAGCGGGTGCGATGGATGGAGAGAGCAGCATGGAAACTACACCCCATGTGTAAAAGACAGCCAATGGGATTTGCTCTAAGACTCAGGAACTCAAAGAAGGGCCCTGTAATGACCTACAGGGGTGGGGTGGGGAGGGAGATGGGAGAGAGGTTCATGAGGGAAAGCGCGTATGTATACGTGCGGCTGATTCACGCTGATATTTGGCAGAAAACAACAAAATTCTGTAAAGCAGTTATCCTTCAATTAAAAAAAATAAAATAAAATAAACTAAGATGGAATATCTTTGACAGAAGGAGGTGTTCATTTAATGTCAGAAACTTGAAAAGTACTTTAAAATTTTATTTATAATGAATATCAGGCTGGTTTAGTGATATTCATTTTGAACTGCCTTTTATTGTTATTGATTTTTAAAGTATTTCCTTATTTTCTCCGCTAGGGAGCAAGTTTCTCTAGGGCAAGGAATATATTTACCATTTCACTTATTTCTTATTCAGTGCTAAGCATAGAGTAAGAAAGCGATGAATATATTAACTTTAAGGAAATTTACCCAAAAGGAGATGTTATGAAATCTAAGAGATTTGAAAATTACATATCAAAATAAACCTCATCAAGACAGAAAAAAAAAAAAAATCTTCAAGTTAATGGCTATTATTTTCAAAACCTAAGAAGAATTAGAAAAATAAACTTTTGGTATCTTACATTATCTGATATTTCAGCTTAAAAATTAGATGTTCTCTATAAATTGAGCTTAATTCATAAATAACTGCTTTTGTTTTAGATTCCACTGTAGAACAGCTGCTGTCATTGAACACATATTAAACATCTCTTTTATTTGCACAGAGACCTAAAGAATTAGTTCTATAATTAGAGCCTGCATCAGTACTGTTTACCATGAGTTTACTGTCAGTCATGCTCTCTGATTTCTGGGGCCAAGTTCCTTTGGGCACTGCTTATATTTATATTAGTCTGTTTATTTTAGTGACCTAGAACAAATTTCACAAGCCTATTCCCTAGCCACATGTTTTTACACGTGGCATATTTCTTAATCTATTGAATGTAGCCACAATAGGAGAGAAGAGATGTCGGCTCATGGATAGAGCATATATGTGTAAGAAACAGATTAAAGGGAATGGATTGTGGAATCGGACTTTTGGTTACTGCAGTGCAAGTTACTTAACATCCATATTCATCATTCTCAAATCCACAAAACAGGAAAAAATAGTACCTACCTCAGACAACAGTAAGTAGTAAGAATAAAATAAGATTCTATATATGAAGTACTTAAGAAAATACCTGGCACATTTTATAAATAAAATGTGGCTATTAATTTTATTGTAATTTTATATTGATGATCTATCTATTAACATTATCACTTGTAAGAATAAAATCCTAGAGAAGTCGGGAAGAAGTCTCTACCCCTCCCCACCCCCACCCCAAACTGGATCACCTGTCATCTCTGGCTATTTATTCATCTTTCATTCGCCAAGCAGAAGGTAAAAGCATTCATTTATAATTTTCAAAATGTCAAGCTAAAAAAATTTTTTAAAATGATTTCTGGATTACTTGGCCCATTTTCAGGTTCTTGGAGAATATGGATGTAAAGTACTAAGGAAAATATCAACTAGAAATAAAAACAGTCCTAAACTCTAACAGGAATCTAACAGAGACCTCTACAAAAGGATAGATAAAGCTGCTGAACAGAAACTGAATCCTTTGAGCCTACCCACTTATGGCTCATATGCAAATACAAACTCTCTTTCTCTATAAGTGAAGTTTACAATACATCATTAAACATTAGAATTGAAAATTTCAAGAATTCTTGTTTTGAATGCAAAGCCATACGGAGAGTTGTTTAAGAGGTTTTGCTGTTTATTTATCTATCTGAATGGGTGCATAGCGACATTCCCAGCAAGCAAATGTCATGATCAACTTTTAGCTATTTATAATATTCTAATATACAGTAATGCTTTCTTGGAACACTTTAGCATGTCTTTTTGCAAACGTAAAAAAAAAAGACTTAGCAAGCCCAAACTATTGGAGCAACTAACAAAAGGTACATCACTAGGAATTCTTTAAAACTGGATTTAATTTAAAGAATATCCAGGTGATTAATTTTTAGATTCTTCTGAAATTATAATAACTTACTTTGAATACAGGACAATATATCCAGTTCTCTACTAATACATTCCCATAATTAAACCATATATAAAAATTCAAATAATTATATTTCAACAACTAAGGTTACTGAACTTCACTCGCATGTAAGATTTCTCTTTAAATTTTTTTTTTTTTTTTCTTCTCTTTTTTTTTTTTTTTTTGTTGGAGGCTAATTGCTTCACAACATTTCAGTGGGTTTTGTCATACATTGATATGAATCAGCCATAGATTTAAGGGGAAGGCCTTAAGAAAACCATTAAAATGTTTTACTCAACAATAGGTTTGCCAATTCGATCTCATTCTCCTTTTTCTCTTTTATATACATTGAGAATGCATTTTTGTGTGCATTTTCTGAAGTAAAGCATAATGCATTTCCCTGGCTCATCAAGGAATGAAGTACATCAGAAATATATATTTCAAAGACATTTTAAAATATTTTTCTTAAAATAGTCCCAGTCTGATTATTATAACCATTTAGGGAATCTTTTTCCAAAAATGTCATCCATATTTTCCTGATATCCTAAACACTCTATATTGAAAATATTAACTACAACAATTATTCAAGCTCATCATCGTGTCCTACTCTCCTGTTGAAGTTAATACTCTCTAATTTCAATATTTGTTGGACTTTTAGAATGTCCTCTCTCCTTCAAGGGAACATTTTGTGAAGACATGAGTGATGCCATATTTCTTTGACTCCATCAAGGATTAAAGCACAATGTCACATGATAAAGGCTTCTTTAAAATTTAACCTATTGAATGAAACAATGAAAAACTTGCAGTAATTAACACATTAAATCTGTTATCGTTAAAGACAACCATCTTATCTTTTTGACTGATGTCCCTTGAGTGAGCAAAAGCATGTAACAGAACCTCTAGCCCAAAGTGAAAGTGAAAGTGAAGTTGTTCAGTTGTTTCTGACTCTTTGCAACCCCATGGGCTGTGCCTGCCAGGCTCCTCCGTCCATTGGATTTTCCAGGCAAGGATACTGGAGTAGGCTGCCATTTCCTTCTCCAGGGGATCTTCCTGACCCAGGGATTGAACCTGGGTCTCTCTCACTGCAGGCAGACTCTTCACTGGTGGTCTGAGCCACCAGGGAAGCCCGCAGTAGTATAATGCAAAAAAAATGATGGGGAAATAAATAGTATTTATTCAACACCTTTAAGTTCAAGTAAAATATATATATATATAATTTTAAATAGAATAATCATAGTTTTGCTATCAAAGACTGAAGCAAAAAAGAAAACAACTGTTAATACTTTATCAAATTGCCTTATATTACATACATATTATTTCATCATGTTTCTTTTGAAAATATGAGGAAAATATCTGTATTAAATACTTGTGACAACTAGAAAAGAAAGGCTTTCAACTTTCTCCAAGAGAATGTGTGGTCTCCTCACTGAGGCTCTGCATCACGGGGTAAGGACTCACATTGAGAGGCATAATTGAGATGGCACTTCCCGCTGAGCAAGACAGCAGCCCCGTTCCTGGGCACAGGCCAAAGACCCGGCAGCAAGAGGCCTCTTTGACACAATTGCATTTCTTTTCACTTATCAACCATCTCATCCCTGCAATTTTCTTTTAATTTTACATGAAATTGAAAACGATCTCTCAACTGCTTCATTATGTCACCAGGCCATGTCAAAACCACACCAATGCCCTAAATAGCAAAAACACACATCAGTCAAAATTAGTTATTCCTGAGTACCTTCTTAAAAGTGAGTATTGTTTAAATGCCAATAATAGATTGTTCAAAATTATAAGAAATTTATTGCTTCAAGATATTGATGATACATATCCTACTTTTGAATTTATGGAGTGGTTTCACTTTGCCAACAAAGGTCTGTCTAGTCAGGCTATGGTTTTTCCAGTAGTCACGTATGGATGTGAGAGCTGGACTGTAAAGAAAGCTGAGCACCGAAGAATTGATGCTTTTGAACTGTGACGTTGGAGAAGACTCTTGAGAGTCCTTTGGACTGCAAGGAGATCCAACCAGTCCATCCTAAAGGATATCCATCCTGGGTATTCTGGAAGGACTGATGCTGAAGCTGAAACTCCAATACTTTTGCCACCTGATGTTAAGAACTGACTCACTGGAAAAAACCCTAATGCTGGGAAAGATTGAAGGCGGGAGGAGAAGGGGATGACAGATGAGATGGTTGGATGGCATTACCAAATCTATGGAACAAACTCCAGGAGATAGTGAAGGACAGGGAAGCCTGGCATGCAGCAGTCCATGGGGTTGCAAAGAGTCAGACAGGACTTAGCAACCAAACAACAAGGCAATTAAACACTGTCAGTAAAAACCCAATAAAGTGACAAAAGAAGCAAAACAAAAATTAAAATTTTTGTTGTGGCTATAGAGCACAGAAAAAGTTAAAAAGTGGAGGCATCGAAGCATTAAATACATGCTGCATGCCATGGAAAAGCTTTAAGTAAAAAAAAAATCATTTAATACTCACAAAAACTCTGAAAGGAGGTATTTTCCTCTCTAATTTTATAAAGCATGAAACTGAGACTAGAAGGGAGTTGAGTAACGTATTGATGATTCAGCCAAAATTCAAATCTAATTATGGCAAACTCAAGAACAGTACTAACAGTGTACATACTGTTAGAAACAGTGAATTTGCATTAAGGAATCCAGAAAATATAAGTAATAATATGTAGAAAGTTTTCCATAGAAAGGGATTACAATTTACTGCAACATTATTAGAATGTAAAATACCTACTATGCTCCAGTAGCTACATTTAATTTATACTATTGTGACCACAGCTCTTTAAATAACATCAGAGTAGCTAAATGCAAATGAATAGTAAAATTAGCCTCCTAAATGAGATTATCCTTTCCATCCTTGCCCTTTTTCACGTGTCAAAAGTTTGAAATGTAAGATTAATTATGATTTTTAGTGTAACTCACATTCTTAATAATTGTTACATTATTAATGGCACACATCTGCCATAAAAAAATGTTGGACCAGTTCTCTCATCTAATTTATTTTCAAGCTGTGTGTGCTATTATACACAAATGTTAAATTTGTTTTTAAATTATTTTTTTGTTAAATGGCAACAAGTATTAATATTTCAGAAGTGGTTTATCAAAACCCGAAAACAGTAATGAACAACATATCCAGGTCCTTAACATCAAGAGTGAACAAGATTCAAGCATCAAAATATAAAGTAAAATTTTTTGTGCTAGGACACAGATGTTAAAAAGACCCAAAAAAGGGAAGGATAACTTAAGTTCTTGAAACTTGCATTGTCTTATATTAGTGATCCATTCATCTCTAGATCCCATTACACTCTCTATAATAAAATACTGTCAAATAGATCTATGGACAGCATTTTTAAAACAAAATCAATAAACTCCATATTAAATCAAACAAGATTTTATAGAATAAGAGCAAAATAATGCTTTCCATGACAAAGTAGACAACTTAGTCACAAAACATGAGAAGGGACCAAAAGAGACTTCAAAGTCACATTATTTCTGGGAGTTTCACAAAGCCACTGAGACACTGAAGGATAAATATTATACACTCAAAAGTCAGAAAAAACTATTAACAAAATGTCTACACTAGTAAACATTGTTAGACACTGCATAATGTCATGGAGGAACTATATGATGTGAAAGAGCAATGCTTGTCTCTTGGAAGTACTAGTAGACATTTCATTCAACCGTTGAACAAATCACTGATGTGTGGAGATATACTCTTGATGGCTGTGTGGAATAAACTTCAGAGCACAATGTTCCATCAATTTGGGTACCAGTTGCCCCACCCCCCAACCAGGATACACACAGATGCGGGAACAAGGCAGTGAATTAAACACTGGTAGAACACAGCCAAGTAAGCAGAGGGGAAAGTTGGCACTTTGAATAGAGAATTAAATAAAACTCCTATGTCAGTACAGGCATTTCATTGATTGAAACAGTTAACAGTCAAGCATAATGCTATCGGATCTTGATTCAGTGTTTAAGGAAATAATAAAATGGGGAACATATTCAGTGTGATTTTCTGTGTACTGAACGAAGAAATGGGCAGTGAATACAAAACTGTTCTGCCATATTGGTGCATCCTGACTGTCAATGGGAAAGCAGCTCACACAGGTTTTCAAAGTGAAGGCCGCAGTAAGCACATTTCTTCCTCCACTGGTCATGCTGTTAAAGACCATTTCAATGATTTTAAGTGGCAAGCCCAAAGGGCCCAATTTTGACAACATATTGAATTTATTGAATAGTCTAAATCTATCATATCAGAGACAAAATATCACCATATTTAATACTGAGGATCAGAAAGATTTCTTAAAATGACTGAGTAGCAAAACAACAATACAACTGCCACAATTTTAATCTAGTTCAATACATAATGTTTGTTTTTTTTTCCTTAATGTTTTTAGAGACAGAGGAGACAGGTTGGTGCTCTTTTGGTATATATATTAAAAATATATATATAATGCTGCCACAAAACATGAAAAAATTGCTAGTACTGAATACAACAAAGGAATTAAAACCAATTTATCATTATGTCAAGTTAAAACACTTTTTAAAATTAATTAATTAAATTGGAGGATAATTACTTAACAACATTTTGATGGCTTTTGCCATACATCAACATGAATTGGCCACAGGTATACATGTGTCTGCCACATCCTAAACCCCTCTCCCCCATCCCTTCTCACCCTATCCCTTGCTTGTTTAACTGTCTTGCTTCTGCCACCTTAAGACTCACACATTTTGCTGAAAGTATCTTCCAATAAAATATCTATTCACCATCTCTGGCTCCCTGTTAGCTCTAAACATCCAGAACTGACAGTCACTAAAGACTTGGTAGAGATCATTTCCATTGACCTATAATTAAGAGTTAGCACTTACTAACTTAGAGGAAATAAAGAAGAGAGAAAATACAGAATGGATCTAGAACTTAAGATGTTTCTCAGAATATTCATCTTAAATCTATATACAAATAACAAGCAAAGTTGCAATTAATGATATGTTTTAATATGAAAAAAGTATCCGTGTCTCCCTCATGGTAGGCAGATGCTTTCCCATCTGAGCTACCAGGGAAGTCGTAGTTAAAAAATTACCTGTATTTTCTAAGCTGCATTAAACTTCCAGATGCCATCTGTGGGCTTCCCTTGTAGCTAAGCTGGCAAAGAATCCACCTGCAACGCAGGAGACCTGGGTTCGATTCCTGGGTTGGGAAGATCCCCTGGAGAAGGGAAATGCTACCCACTCCAGTATTCTGGCCTGGAGAACTCCATGGACTGTATCGTCCATGGGGTCGCAAAGAGCTGGGTGACTTTCACTCACTCACTCACTCACGCCATCTGTAGATACCAAAGTTGTCAGTAATACTGACCTAGTGGGTAAATTTTAAATTCCTTGGCAAAGTATAAAATACTCTTGTAGATTCAGGCTCCATTTACCTCTTCACTGTCTTCTCACCATTTTCTCCCTCTGAATGTTGCTGGAATACCAAGCTATCCGCAGTTCATATCACATGCATCTTTCTTACCTCCATAATTCTGTTGTTGTTGTGTCCCTAGATATACTCCCCTCTGACTGCCCCTCTGTCATTCAAAACCCACCTGCCTAACTACTCCCTGCCATTTTTCAATATCACCTAGCCCAATATCAGATATCTTACTTTTATATGAGCTTAGATGTTCTCTAGGAAAATTTTCCCTAATCCCACATTCCCTTCTTCCTCAGTTAGCTGCATTTATAATGCATTGTGACCCTGGTATCATGAAACTTACACTTTTAAATGATCAGTGTGTATATTTATCTCTACTACTAAAATATATCCAACTCTAATTTCTTCTTTATTTTTACATTCTCAGAATCTAATAAGTATCTAATACACAGTAGGTGTATCAAACAATGACTTACAACTGAAAGGCGTTTCACCTGTAAAATAGAGGTGAGGGTAATGGTGAAGGTTTCATAGCTTCAATAAATGTGTGCTTCTATTCACTACTATCTATGATTGAGCAAGGTGAAGAAAATCTTGATGAATCAGATGGATGGTTATAATGAGTTACAGATGTGCTTAACCAAAAATGTACTTTTATAAATTGACTTTAACTTAATATTCAAACTCTTTAATACAACAATTTAACTTCTATTTTTTAAATGACACCAAGTCCTTGCTTTTTGCACTTGGCTTGGACTCAATTCAATGAAGAAAATGGTGGGAAAAAAACAAAATAATTGCATTTATGACTGTATGTGCATGCTGAGTTGCCTCAGTCATGTTCAACTCTTTGCAACCCTATGGATTGTAGCCTGCCAGGCTTCTCTGTCCATGGAATTCTCCAGGCAAGAATACTGGAGTGGGTTGCCATGCCCTCCTCCAGGGGATCTTCCCTGGAGGGATGATGGAATGGAACCAATATCTCTTATGTCTCCTGCATTGGCTGGCAAGTTCCTTACCACTAGCGCCATTTGAAGCATATATTATAACTTTCCTAGATGAAGACCCATTAAAAAGAAAACCAAGGTATTGAAGAGTTAGTACTTTTTAAATTAACATGAGAGTTTGACATTTAATTTTATGATGGAAAGAACATATTTTAGTAAGTTACAATGAATTTTTATTGGCTTAACAAAGGGAAAGCATTTGTTTATGAAAACTGTGGTATACTAGAAGCATGTGATAGAGTCAATATGAAGATAAGTATATCACAGATTGCAACCCACTCCGGTACTCTTGTGTGGAAAATTCCATGAATGGAGAAGCCTGGTAGGCTATAGTCCACGGGGTCGCAAAGAGTCCGACACACTGAGTGACTATCTATCTATCTATATCACAGATTCAAAGCTCTGGGATGTGAGAGTTCTTGACAGGTTATCTGGGCTGGCAGTTCCCTTGCCTTGGCAAGATCATTGTCAAAACACAGCAGAGAAATGCTTCTGTGTACTTAAAAAGTACCTCTAGGGGAAGAGGAGTCATAATCTCCCTTAATAATTCACTAAGCTTTTTTTAAAACAAGGTACCTAAATATAGTTTAGCACACTGAGTTCAGAGTCCATATTCATTTCCTTTCACTTTAGTGGTGAATTAAAGTGGTTTAATTCACTGAGTAAATGCAGTTTGATTTCTTACAAGCAACTTAAACTCATGTCAGTAACTGAACACATCATTTTCTTTCCATATTTCTCTTTCCAAACTGGTTCCTCTTCCTATATCGCCCACCGTTTGCTCAAACCCAAAGGTCATCCTGTATAAACTAATTTTTCCCATCTTCCATACACTCACATCAAATCAAGTTTCAAATCTTACTATTTGTTACTCTAAAATTCATCCCTTTGTTATTACCTCCAGATATCACTCAGAACAATGAAACTAACTCCTAACTAATCTCCTTACCAATCCAGTTCTGCCTTTTGTTTATAATCACACGTTATACTTTTAGTTTATAGTCATACAATGATGGATAAAAATGTTTCCAAGGCATCACTTTGATTAACTACACCCAGATACAATACATATTATGTACACAGAGTTAGGAGAAATAAATATAGGAAAAAATTACAAAGGGTCATTAACTATTCTCTCTGCACACACAATAACAGATATATATATACATGTACACATAAAAACACACATATATATACTGTACAATCTATATGTATCTTAATGCCTTCCCTGGTGGCTCAGATGGTATACACCTGCAATGCAGGAGACCTGAGTTTGATCCCTGGGTCAGGAAGATCTCCTGAAGAAAGAATGGGCAACCCACTCCAGTATTTTTACCTGGAGAATCTCATGGACAGAGGACCCGGTGGGCTACAGTCCATGGGGTCACAAAGAGTCAGACACAACTGAGTGACTAACACATACACCCTAATGTTAAGAAATATTGAGTTAAATTTGTGATTGCTGTTTTAAAGAAAAACAGCAAGGAATTATGACAACATACAATAAGGGAGCTTCGGTTGATAATAAAGCACCAAGAAAGCTCCCTTGAAGAAGAGAGATGTCAGTAGCATCCACTGGGGGCAGGAGAATTGATTAATCGGGGTTGTAGGAAGGGTATTCCATGCAGGCTGCTCAGCTTGAAGGCCCAGAGGCAGAGCATAGGGCAGACCAGAGAAGCCATGGAAATAAAGGCAGGTGTGGTGACAATCAAGATAAAGGAGTGGAAAGTGCAGGAGATGAGGCTTATGAAAGAGGTGGTGCCCATGTCAAGTAGTGGCCCAGATAAAAAGAATACAGTCTTTATGTTTTTCTGCAATCACCAGTCTGTTTGTGCATGTGCCCTAACTTTGTAATTGAAAAAAACAAATGAAAATACTCTTCTCAGGAGTAATATTCCTAATATGTAATGCCACCATGTCAGTCCTCTACTCCCTGCCACATTCAGGATGATGACAAACAGCTCTGAAAGCACACATACTCTGCTTTCTGGGCATGTTCTGACTTTCGGCCTGCACCTCTCACCAAACTCACAGGGATGCTGGACTCCAGCCAACCTGAATGGCTCAGTGACTGAACACAATCACATCCTCTCTCTGTCTCTAACACACTGGCCTCCCAAGATCCTCTGGCTCATACACGCAGGACAATCAGAACTAAGGTCCCAGGAAGCTCTCCAGGCAACATAGCCTCTGTCCTGTACCGCGCTGCGCTCAGCCGCTCAGCTACGTCCAACTCTATGTGACCCCTGGACTCACGTGTAAACTAGGATTCTCCACCAGGCCTCTATCTTCCCATGTGTGTTTCCCTGGCACAACTCAAAATATGCTTAGATTAGAATGTGCAGATGCCCATATATATATGTACCTATATACACCTATATACATGTATATACACACATATGTATGTTTGCACACACATATATGCATATACATATATACATATATATGCATACAGCTACAAGAAAATTATTTTATCAAGAAAAATTGATTATAAAAATACTTGTGGAAGTATCTGGTAAATAACAAAGCCATTTAAGATAAATTAAAAGAGTGAAAGAGAAATTTCATACTACAATTCTAAGGAAGGTTTTTTCTGTTAGTAAAATGAGAATACTAATACCGATCTTACAAGAGTTCTCAAGGCTGACATGATTTTGACATTAAACAATATATATGGAAAAGGATTTGAGGTTAAAATTAAAAATCTGAATACTCACATGCTTTTACACTGAACAAGTCTTACCTTAAAAACTACCGTTAATATATTTGAAAGTCACAGTTTGTCTCAATATCTGTACAGTTTGTCTCAATGATCTCTTGCTTTTCACAACATTTTTTTCTATTTTTGTTATGTTTTTAAGGGAATCTATCAGGCTTTTAATTCTATTCTTGATACTTGATGTCCTAATCTGTCATCTTCTACCTACAGGATCTGTTAACTGGTGACAGAGGATTAAAATTAAGAGGAATATAGAACTATCTAAATATAGATTTAGAATCCATAACCTCTTAGAAGTTTTACATATATCTTGTTTTCCCTTATTCAATTTATAATTAATAAATGTTTTCTATACTTAATCTTAGAAATGTAGTAGCAATATTATCTGATCTCTGTGTAAAATATCAAGCTAACTGATTTATGTAAAGGTGTGTAATGATGCTACAAGAAGATGTTACTATATTAATCACTATATCTAGGAACAGGTAAGATATAGCATAAACAAAGAGAAACAGGTAAGTGTGGCAGACAGCAAAGATGTTTTGAAGAACAATTCTGAATTCCAGAATTATGGATGACAGTATTTGTGATCTACTGAAGTTCCTCCTGGAAGACACAGTTTTATAAAATGCAGTTTGAAAACCAATTTTCCGTACTAAGCTTTGTGTGATTATAACTTGAGATAACGATCAATATACATTCAATTAAAATTGAGCAAAAACAAATTGATTAGGTAATACTGATGAAATGAGTATAACATTCTTAGTTGTGCAGACTTTCAAGCTTTAGAAGGAAGAATCTCAAATTAATGTGTGACTGCATTGTCTATAGAAATTGGCATTTCCTAAAGATGACATTTTATAATATTATACTCACCTTCTGCAGCTTTTTGTATTTTAAATCTCCAATCTAATTTATTTTGATCCATTAAGATCTTTATAGCTTCTTTTTTAATGTTATCTAGTTTGGAGGATATAAGTATCTATATTCTTGTTCTAAAGTTCTAATGATTCTCCTGTTTTCATAATTAAGCTACTTATTTGTGATTGAGTAAATATGATCAAAGAGTCAGAAAATACACAAATTCCACAAGGAGGCTGCCTCAGGGCAGAAAGTGATCCAGGTACCATCCAAAGGTTTTCTAATTACAGCATTCACATGCAAAGAAAAATGGTGCTAATAACTAAAAATCATAATGACCTATTGTTTAAAATAACTCAATTTATTCTTCCATCCATCAGATTTTACAATAAAATCTGACATAATTTGTATCCAATGGCAATAAATCTAGATTATCAAGGACTTGTATCGTGACATGACTGTGTTGAGCAAATACTATGGCACTGGTGTTAGCTATCTCATCCCAATTCTCAAATTAGTAAAAACAAGCAGTTGGCTCTAAGTATAGCATTATGCATTACTTTTCCTTGCTTTTATTTCTCTAATATGGAGACCTTTTTTTGATGACTAGGGAAAACAGAATTCAGAAAAGCAAGAAAGAAAACTGAACTACACGTCATTTCACTTAGGTTAACAGTAAAGCTTGAAAATCTCCCCCCGTTACTTTCCTTTGAGTTATTAACATGCATATATAAGGATAGCCAAATCACTCTTTTGACTATTATGTTTATAATGAACTATTAATTTTTTTAAATGTACTTTTTCTATTAGCAATGTTCTTAATCTTTCCCTGTTTTTACTCTAATAAGTAAAATCATGACATTAGCAAAACTTTTCCATCTTGTCTTCTAAATCATTAATAGATTTAATACCATCAGTACTAAAATTGATCCTGAGGGCACCCACTATTAACCTCCTTCCACTTGAGAACCCAGCCATTTATTTCTGGTCTTGCTTTATATCAATAATACAATTTTAAATATGAGAAGGAAATTTCCATGTTAATCCTTAGTCTTCAGCTTTCCTTAGTTTTGTCTTGTAAAGAACATTTTCAGAAGTTCAGAACCACACAAGCATTGCTCTTCCCCATAATAATTTTGTCAGTTCACTTCATTTGTTGGATTTCTCTCAAGTAAGGTTGGGAAGATCCCTTGGAGGGGAACGGCTACCCACTCCAGTATTCTGGCCTGGAGAATTCCATGGACTGTAGAGTACATGGGGTTACAAAGAGTTGGAAACGACTAAGTGACTTTCACATTTCAAGGGTCTATTTAGTCTTGAACAGAAGAGTCAGAAACATTATTTAAATACCCTAACAGTATAAATCAGCTGCATTGAAAAAGTCAGGCGAAAAAATTAAAGTGACAGGAGTAAATTTAAATTTCACCCATCTGTTAGACTCATACATAATCCATTAATTAAATGAAATCTAAAATGTAGTAAAGCATACTTATATGGGCTTGATTCTCTTTAGTAATAAAAACATATTTTTAAAAATTTTATCATGAAAGCATAACTAAACAAAAAAATGGCAAGCTGAGGATCTGTTAAAAATATATACTTTTTGATTGTTACTCCTTCCAATTTTCAAAGATCAAAATGGCATTCTATTTTAGTTGGATTTTTACTTAAGTATCAACTTTATTCTCCAAATGAAGAACACAGTCTCTTAAAATATAAAAGTCTTCTTGCTAAAACACTTCACAAACTTCTTTAGATATATTTTAAAAATTCAGAACTATATAATAGTGGCTTGAAAATATTTTCTCAAAGGATTTATTTCTAATAGTGCTGGTGACTTCGGAAATTATTTCCAGAAATAAGCTAAAGCTGCCTATGAGAAGATAATAGCTAGAAAAGTGAATTTGCTAAAAAATCAAATTGACTTTATCCCAAAAGATAAAGCCCTCAGTTTTATATAAGTGTCTCAGTCATGGGTTTTACTTGTTTTCATATGAATTTTTATATGTTTATATAAGTTTCTCAATCATGTTTTTTGCCTGTTTTCATAGAATTTTGCAATGCCATGGGCTTAAGTGTAATGGAAAATCAGTAACTATAATGATTATTAGAAATGTTTCTGATGTATTTTTAATAGACATTTCCTAATTTCAAATGAACTACTGTACTGAACATATTTTTAAAATTAATTAATAACAATATATATTAAAGTGGGTATAAATCTGGAATTTATTTAAATGCTTTAATGTTATTCCCTTTAATTACAACCACAATATGAGATTGTTCCTATTGTTATATCCATATTGAAATAAAGTTAGATGTTCTGTCCAGTCACAATACTGTAGAAAGAATTCTGGTTCTTCAATATTATAATCCAATGAAATCTGAAAAAATGTTAACTAAAATAAGTGGTCTTAATTTACCAGAGACTTTCCAATTTTACAATATTTTGTTCTCATTATATAATTTTTAGACTTAATCCTAGTTTCAAAGACAATACTGTTAACTTTTTTGCATACCAATCCTAGTCCTTTCCTATACATCTCTTCTCACTGAAGTGGTTAAAAATTGAGATTATATTCTCAATAATAATTTTGGCATCTTGCTCTTAAAGTTAAGAAATATTTGGAAAAAAAAGAAATATTTGAAATGTGATTCTTAAAAGTCTTTTATCTGGAAATGCAACTTTTTTTTTTTTTTTAACAATTTTCAACTCAGAAACTTCTGAGCTCTTTCCAACCTAAAGCAAAAGTGTCACCAAAGATAGATCTTTATCTCAATTTCAGATTATTTATCTTGAATACAGTAATTCCACTATGTTTGAAATCTGTCAAAGACACTAGATGCACATTGCTATGTAGGTGGAGTGACAATTTTTTCATGCTAATGTGTTAAAAACTGCTAACCTAGACACTAGGAAAGAGCTGGAGGTGTGTGCTAATGAACGCATTTTATATATTTGCTTTTGAAAAAGTTTATTTATTGACTATTTAATACGAAACAAGGCAGAAAAGTATGGCATCTTTAACTGCACACTTAAAGTATCAGGTTTGTTGAGAAGTCAAAATTTGCTTTTCAATTGAATTTTTTTTAAAGGATTTCAACCCATACTTGATTTCAACTGTTATCATAGGAAATACAACAGTAAAGGAAAATCATGAGCTATTTCAATAAAATATCACATATTATTAAAAATCAAACTTTTCATTGTGAGAATATAGCACAACAAATACTTTCCCCCATAATAATCTGCCTCTGTACATTAGATGAACAACTTAACTTTAAAAATGTGTTACCAAAAAAATATACTTTACAGTAGTAAATTAAAAGACTATTTCCCCCTACTTTTTACAGAAAAAAATTTCATTCTATTTTTCTTCTACAGAATTTAAAGAGAAGAAATACAATACAAAAGTTTATTTAGGGTGTTTTTAATCAACCATCAAAAATATTTATTGAGTAATAACTATCATTCAGCAATAAATAAGATAACTGAGAAGAAATGTATTTATGTTCAAGGACTTTACAAAATAGTGGTCAAAACTATTACTCTGTAAAACAATAAAACTTAAAAATGATAAAACTTAAAACAAAACTTAAAAATTAAAAAACTTAAAACTTAAAAATTAAAAAAGCAAAACTTGAAAATATAAATGACAGTAATATAAATAAGCACTAAAGGCTGCTGATGAATATAGCTCAAATTCAGAGATTCAGTGTTGACTAAACTGTAGAAATGAAGTAGGAAATGTCCAAATTTTAATCAGACACTATCATTCCTGCTAGCGAGTGAGATTCATTTAACACCTCTTT
Source organism: Cervus elaphus (assembly GCF_910594005.1). Classification (NCBI taxonomy): domain Eukaryota; kingdom Metazoa; phylum Chordata; class Mammalia; order Artiodactyla; family Cervidae; genus Cervus; species Cervus elaphus. Next base: position 13,793,410 of record NC_057840.1, read on the forward strand.
GGGCGGATAGCCGCAACTGATAAAAATGTTGTTATCAAATTGAGTTATCTAAAATGAGTTATCAAATATTTATTCTTCACAATACAAAAATAAAATACAAATGACAACGCTAGATTAACCTAACGAGTATGCATGTGCTTGTCTTCGTTTTCACAATATCTGGTCAAAATGATTAGAACATTAACAGCATTAAAAAATCATATTTTCATTCTAGTACAATACTTTTAAGTATATAATGAAATATATATAAACATCTACACAGAACCTTCTTTTGGAAATAGTATATTTGCATACGAAACTCAGCTAAATTTTTAAAACTCAAAGGAATAATTCATAACAGCTGCTTCCTTTTCCCTAAACGATTGCCATGTAGACTTTGTACCTTTCACATGTTGAGTGAATTTTAAATGTCTTTTAATGCTCAGGTATTTTTCTTTTTTTCCCACCCCAGCAATCAACATTAAGATTACACCACACCTGCTCTCCTGTTTAAGTTTCACTTTTTCCTGAACTTAGCACTAGATTGCAAGAACTGCATTTAGCTTTCTGATACATGTCTAAAAAAATGAGCCAAAAGTAGTCTTACTAATTTGTGGCCATCAGTCATTTAACTGTGCCTCTCTAGTGTTTCGGAGATGTCTTATTCCATGATAGAAGGGCAGTTAACACCTGTAAGGTAATTATATCTACCAAATGCTGTTGGCCAGGAATATGAATATATAATTGTTCCTACCATCTGTTAATTGTTCTATTTGAATCACTAATTTCATCATATACATATACTTGGCATTTACCTACTTTTACTAGCCTCTAGAATGAGGCTTAGAGTTTATGTCTTTACATTATTAAGATGGAGTTTTTAAGTTTTGGGGTATAGACACAAATTAAATAAATAAATAAACAAACATATAAGTGTGGCTGTTCAAGGAAAAAGAAAATTATACTAGTGAGAGGGAAATCCAAATAAGAGAGTAAATCATTTTCACAGGGAAATACAAATTTAATAGAGAAGAGTTGACTGGAAAATTGCTAGATAACTGAGATGAAATCCTACATAAAATCATATAAATTCAAAAAAAGCACTTTTGATCTCTGTCACGAGGAAATTCCAGAAAAAGAGATTGATAAATTTTATATCAAGCAGCTGAAAAAACATTCAAAGCCCTTCAGGCTTTAAAACTTAAACCGGAATCCTCATGTTCCACAGAGGGATTCAGAACTTGTATAAATATTTAATAAACATTGTATTTGCAGTATTTTAACTGTAATAAATGTTATTAACATAGGGCTGAATTTATTAACTGTGGGACTTAAGGCAAGTTTCTTCTTTCTCAGTGCCTCATTTTCACCATTTATAAATCAAGAGTATGTGAAGTGTGAAGCTTAAGAGAGAGACACGTATACAGCGATCACATTCGGTGCCTAGCAAATAGCTAGAGCTCAAGAATGATCACTTACTATTTTTATAACTATCATTTAAAAACAGTTCTGATTATTTGCACTGAGCAACATAAATTTAAGATCCAGCTGTCTGCGTGTGGTCTGACAGCTAGTTCCTTTTATTGCCAAGCAATATTCTATTGCACGGACGTACCACAGTCTCTTAATTATTCAAATTTCGAAGGGAATTTTGGTTGTTTCCAATTTTGTGTGATTATGAATACAGGTATTATAAACATCTGCATGCAATTTTCCATGCAGGTGTAGGCTTTTGAATCAAATAAGTAAGAGTATAAACACTGGATAGCATGGTAAGACTGTGTCTAACTTTGTAAAAAAAAGCCAAACTGTCTTCCAAAGTACCAATGTGCCAACTTGCATTCTCAACCGAAATGAATGAAACTTCCTACTGTTCCACATCCTTGCCAGCAACTGGTACTTTTATTTTTTAGTGGATATTAGCCATTCTAGTAGGTGAGTAGTGGTATCTCACTGTTGCATTAGTTCTTGAAAAGGATTATGTCTTCTCCACTGAATTGTCTCAAGAAGCAATCGATGGTATTGGGAGGGTCTATTATTGGATTCTCTATTTCATTTTACCAATCTATGTATCTATTTTTCCTCTAATACAACATAGTCTTGACTGCTGTATCTTAGTAATAATTCTTGAAGTTGGATAGCATTAGTCCTCTAACTTTCTTTAACTTCTTCAGAACTATGCTGGCTTTTTGAGGTGTTCTGCCTTTCTATATAAATTTTAATATCAGTTTGTCAGCATCTAAAAAATAACTTGCAGAGATTTAGATTGGGATTGTGCTGAACCTATAAATCAGGTTAGGAAGAACTGACATCTTAACAATATTGAATCTTCTATTCCTTACACATAGAATGTCTCTACATTTATTCAGATTCTTAAAAACTTCTTTTATCAGTGCTTTGTAGTCTTCAAATGCAGATCCTGTATACATTATGTTAGATTTATATACCTAAGAATATCATTTGGGGAGGGTGTTTTTTGAACTTGAAATTCCAAGTATTTATAGATGCTATAGAAAAAAGCAATATTTACTTTGTATCACGTGAAATTTTATACTTGCTATTGATTTCATGAGGTTTTTAGTAGGTTGTTTGGGCTTTCAGACATCGACGATTACATTATCTGTGAGTAAGCACAGTTTTCCGTCTTCCTTTACAACCTGCTCATAGGTTTTTCACATTTTCTTGCTCTACTTGCACTAACTACGACCTCTAGTACAGTATTCCTCCATTACTCACAACCAGTCCCTCCCATCAGGAAGCTTCCACAAGCCTCGTATCCTCATCCATCAGAGGGGAGACAATGAAATCCACAATCACAGAAAACTAACTGATCACATGAATCACAGCTTTGTCTAACTCAATGAAACTATAAGCCATGCCGTGTAGGACCACCCAAGACAGACAGGTCATGGTGGAGACTTCTGACAAAATGTGGTCCAATGGAGAAAGGAATGGAAAATCACTTCAGCATTTTTGCCTTGAGAACCCCATGAAGAGTGTAAAAAGGCAATATGACACAGATAGATGAACTCCCCAGGTCTGTAGTAAAGTCTGATACTGTAAAGATCAATATTGAATAGGAACCTGGAAATGTTAAGTCTATGAATCAAGATAAATTGGAAGTGGTCAAACAGGAGATGGCAAAAGTGAAAACTGACGTTTTAGAAATCAGTGAATTAAAATGGACTGGAATGGGTAAACTGAATTCAGATCACCATTATATCTATTACTGTTGGCAGAAATCCCGTAGAAGAAATGGAGTAGCCCTCATAGTCAACAAAAGAGTCCAAAATGAATTACTTGGGTGCAGTCTCAAAAACAACAGAATGATCTCAGTTTCTTTCCGAGGTAATCCATTCAATATCACAGCAATCCAAGTCTATGCCCCAATCAATGCTGAAGAAGCTGAAGTTCAAGGGTTCTATGAAGACCTACAAGACCTTCTAGAACTAACACCCCCAAAATACTTTCTTTTCATCATAGGTAACAGGAATGCAAAAGTAGGAAGTTAAGAGGTACCTGGAGTATCTTCAAGGCAAGTTTGGCCTTGGGGTACAAAGTAAAGCAAGGCAAAGGCTAACAGAGTTTTAATAACAGAATGCACTGTTCATGGCAAACACCCTCTTCCAATAACACAAGAGACGACTCTACACATGGACATCACCAGATGGTCAATATACTGAAATCATATAGATCATATTCTTCACAGCCAAAGATGGAGAAGGTCTATACAGTCAGTAAAAACAAAATGGGGAGCTGACTGTCGCTCAGATCATGAACTCCTTATTGCCAAATTCAGACTTAAATTGAGGAAAGTAGGGAAAACCACTAGTACCTTCAGGTATGAACTAAATCAAACCCCTTAAAATTATACAGTGAAAGTGACAAATAGATTCAAGGGATTAGATGTGATAGAGCGCCTGAAGAACTATGGACAAAGGCTCAAAACACTGTACAGGAGGTGGTGATCAAGACCATCCCCAAGAAAAAGAAATGCAAAAACGCAAAATGGCTGTCTGAGGAGGGCTTACAAATAGCTGACAAAAGAAGAGAAGCTAAAGGCACAGGAGAAAAGATATACTCATCTGAATGCAGAGTTCCAAAGAATACCAAAGAGAGATAAAAATGCCTTCCTCAGTGATCAATGCAAAGAAATAGAGGAAAACAATAGAATGGGAAAGACTAGAGATCTCTTCAAGAAAATTAGAGATACCAAGGCAACATTTCATGCAATATGGGCACAATAAAGGACAGAAATGGCATTGACCTGACAGAATCAGAAGATATTAGGAAGAGGTTGTCAAGAATACACAGAAGAACTATACAAAAAAGATCTTAGTGACCCAGATAACCATGATGATAATATCACTCACCTAGAGCCAGATGAGTGTGAAGTCAAGTCGGCCTTAGGAAGCATCACTACCAACAAAGCTAGTGGAGGTGATGGAATTCCAGCTGAGCTATTTCAAATCCTAAAAGATGATGATGTTAAAGTGCTGCATTCAATATGTCAGTAAATTTGGGAAACTCAGCAGTGAAGAGAAATATCAACAACCTCAGATATGCAGATGAGACTACCCTTATGGCAGAAAGCAAAGAGGAACTAAAGAGCCCCTTGATGAAGGTGAAGAAGGAGAGTGAAAAAACTGGCTTAAAACTCAACATTCAAAAAAGTAAGATCATGGCATCTGTTCCCATCACTTCATGCCATCTAGATAGGGGAATAATGGAAACAGTGAAAGATTTTAATTTCTTGAACTCCAAAATCACTGGGAATGGTGACTTTAGCCATGAAATTAAAAGATACTTGCTTCTTGGAAGAAAAGCTATGACAAACTTAGTATATTAAAAATCAGAGACAGTACTTTGCTGACAAATGTCCATATAGTCAAAGTTATGGTTTTTCCCGTAGTCATGTATGGATGTGAGAGTTGGACCATAAAGAAGGCTGAGTGCTGAAGATGATGCTTTTGAACTGTGGTGCTGGAGAAGACTCTCGAGAGTCCCTTGGACAGCAAGGATATCAAACCAGTCAATCTTAAAGGAAATCAACCCTGAATATTCATTGGAAGGACAGATGCTGAAGCTCCAACACTCTGGCCACCTGATATGAGGAGCCAACTCAATGGAAATGACCCTGATGCTGGGAAAGATAGAAGGCAAGAGGAGAAGGGGATGACAGAGGACGAGATGGTGGGATGGCATTACCTACTCAATGGACATGAGTCTGAGCAAACTCTGGGAGATGGTGATGGACAGGGAATCTTGGCGTGCTGCAGTCCATGGGGTTGCAAAGAGACCAGACGTGACTGAGTGACTGAATAGCAACAACGCATATAGAGTTCTGTACTATCCTTGGTGTCAGGCATCCACTGGGCATTTTGGAATATATACCCCCATGAATAAGGGAGCACTGCTGTATGTTGTTAAATGAGATTGGTGATGAAGGGCATTTTTCTTATTTTCAATCCTATATATGCTCAATGCATTCAGTTAAATTTCAAACCAAGCTGAAATGTGTATCTTTGGCTCATGTTCATGTCATGATGAAGATTTTTCCCCTAATTTTTACTTTCCAACTTACTATATAATTGACTCATTTACTATATCATTGTCCCCCCCCCCCTCAAAGGGCAGAGATCATTGTTTTGTTTACTGACATGTTCCACATACTTTGAACAACTTTCTGGCACACAGGAAGGAGCCAATAAATAACTTTAGAATGAACTTTGTCTTCTTGACCTCAATTGTGGGTACTGCTTATTTAAATTTTAATACTAAAACATTTCACCTTATTTTAAATAAATACTACTAGGAAATTTTCTGAAGAAACTGATGTTAGAAGAGTTAAAATTTTAAGGATCAAAAATAAGCAACAGGTCATATTTGGACAATGCAATTTTTCAACCTGTGTAAACAATATTGACAAAAGTATAAAAGCAGTATTTCCAAAATTATCACTCAGAAGCAAAAGTTCATCTAACAAGGAAAACTGTATGATTACTTCCTGTCATCTGGTATCACTACTTGTGGCAATAAAAAGCGTATGAGACTTCAGTGTGTAGAATGCAGTGAAAGTCTGCAAAACCATTTCATGGAGAAATAAAATTACAACATGACCATGGGACAACACCAAGCTCTGAGTTTGTTTTAGCGTCTATTCTATAATGCCATGTTACAGAACACCAAGAGAAGTTATGTCTGACATTAAATATGTACTTAGTTTTAAAAACTGTGTTTGCAATAATAACTACAACTTATTGATTACTTACTGTATTAGTTTCTAGGACTGCTATAACAAATTACCACTAAATGGATAGCTTAAAAGAACAGATATGTACATTTTTGTAGTTATGGCTAGAAATCTGAAATCAAAGTGTTAGAGTTGGTTTCTTCCAAAGTCTCTGAAAATGAAACTGTTCTGTGCCTTCCTCTTAATTTCTGGCAGCTGCCAGCAATCCTTGATTAATTTACCTCAGTTTGTGTCAACATAATGCCTATCTCCATTTCCACTTTCACATGGCCTTCTTGCCTGTTTCTGCTCTCCTCCTACAAGTATATTGGTGATTGGATTGAGGCTCTACTCTAATTCAGCATGACCTCATCTTAATTAATATTCAAAGATACTATTTCCAAATAAGGTCCCAGTCACTGGTAATAGGAATTGGGACTTCAGCCTATCTTATGAAGGGACACAATTGAACCCTTTATAACCTACTGTCTGCCAAGCAAAAGGCTAATTATTTAACAGATATTAGTTCTTTTCTCACAACTATTATGATGAAAGAGTCCTGTGTGTGTATTAGTCTCTCAGTCATGTGTGACTCTTTGTGACCCCAAGGACTATAGCCCGCCAGGTTCCTCTGTCCATGGAATTCTGCAGGTAAGAATACTGGAGTGGGTTGACATTTCCTTCCCCAACATAGTCTTAGGATTATGAAACAGTACTAGGAACATGATATTTTCAATAAGCGAGCTGAGGCATAGGAAGGCCTACTCATTTGTCCGAGGCCACATAGAGCAGGGCCTTGGAGAAGGCTATTGGGCTGGTGAGGGGAAGCACAGTGGCAGCTTGAACGAAGTGAAGGTTGAACTCCATATAGGCAGCTCTGACGTGCTGTCCTGCCAAGAGCATGCCATTTAGTAAGGACAGCACCTTTCCAAACACTATGTACTCATGACCTAAAACTTGTATTTCACATTCATGAATGGAGTTTAAATAAATCACAGCAGGGCCTTTCAGAATTTCTTGTTACCAAAGAAACCAAAGCTCACTGTTGGTCATGAGGCACGTTGTTAATCAACAACTGGAAATGAGAGGAATAATTACTTTTTAAATTTTTGCTGCTGAGGAGATCTTTGCAGATAAATATCTCAAGTAGGGCAGAGATGCAATGTTTTGGCTTGCTTTTGGCTTAGCATTTTATTCAGCTGAACAAACTCACTTTCTTGATGCAGGGTGAAAATGCTACCTGCATGGAATATGTCTTTGATGAAACTAAAACTTGCTGTTCAGACTCAACATACAAAGTAAGATAAAAATGACTTTGCAAACCTGTACTGAATGTCTGATTCAGTAGAACCTCGGTGTTCCTGAGACTGTCTTGAAATGTACTCCACAGCATTTTGGTTTGCTTCACCCAAACTGAACTCTTTGCTCGTGGGCACTGTGAGCAGCAGTTACTTTAGTCACTTTGCACTAAAGTAACAACCTCCAACTATTCTTTTCAGCCTCTGGATCAGTTTTATAAGAGATTATCCTGAGATTCAAAGCAAACTACTAAAATACACGTTTTTTTTTTCAGTTACATGAATTATCTATATGAACTAGGATTTTCCTGACACCATGAAACCAAAACAAAGTGCAGAAATCAACCAGATGTTGAGACCAGTAAGACAGCAGATCTCATCTCAAAAGAGCAAACTTCAATTTTTGTTTTTATCAAAATATTCTTGGTTTATAAATTTATACATTTTGAAATAAATATATATTTACAGAAGTATCTGCTGGGCTTTTACATTGATTTAATTTTTTTAATGGCTTTCAATGATAAAGAGGATTGATACTTTTGAACTGTGGTATTGGAGAAGACTCTTGAGAGTCCCTTGGACTGCAAGGAAATCCAACCACTCCATCCTAAAGGAAATCAGTCCTGAATATTCATTGGAAGGACTGATGCTGAAGCTGAAACTCCAATACTTTGGCCACCTGATGAGAAGAACTGGCTCATATGAAAACACCCTGATGCTGGGCAAGACTGAAGGCAGGAGGAGAAGGGGATGACAGGATGAGATGGTTGGATGGCGTCACTGACTCAGTGGACAAGAGTTTGACTAAACCCCAGGAATTGGCAATGGACAGGAAGGCCTGACATTCTGCAGTTCATGGGGTCACAAGGAGTTGGACACAACTGAGTGATTGAACTGAACTGAACTGATAAAGAGGAACTTATTATCTGTGGACCAAAATCCTTAGTTTTCAAAGTAAGCCAAAAAGGTGATCTCTTCATTCTTCTGTCTTCATCTTTAGATACACACTCCATTGTCCAGGCACACAGCATATTCAAGTGCTGGCACCTTCTTTCAAATCAGAAGGTCTTCCCCTTTTCTTTTTCTCAAGTTCTCAAGTTACCAAACGCACTCCTGTTGTTCAAGGCCATGCTGAAAAGTTCCCTTCTCAACAGACACAGGCCCGGCCATCATTTCCCTTCCTAGAACTCTCACAGTACCTGGAACAAATGTTTCACACCTTCATGGTAAAGTCCTTAAAAGCAACATCTGTATGGTATTATACCTCAGATGAAGGCGTATGTGTACATAAGAAACAGGAGAAACCACAAGTTAACAATGGCCAATATTCCCTGGATTCCAAAGATTTAGGGAAGAAACAATGCTAAAATGCTAGAAGAAAAATAGAAAATTCACATGAATTTTTAAAAGACAGTCAAAACTTTCAAGGGAATTGTCCTATTGGAGATGAAGGAGTCAGGCTTTTCCAGAAGTTGTGGTTCACTGACCGTTTCTTATGCCAGAGTTCTTCAGTGGAAAAGTCGGATGACTGAATTACTTTTGTACATTTGCAAGCTAATATAAAGTACCAAAAAGATGTTCTTGGAATGCATGACAAATGAAAACTAAATAAGCCACAGAAATGACACAAACTAATACTTCAATACTCCAGCCAAATACTGCAACAAGAGTTCTTTCTATCAAAGGTGTAACTAGTGCCCATTTTGAAACATGAGGTAAAAGTGAACTACTGATTCTAACAGGAAATACTCCCACTAGCTGCATAGACTTATGATTTGTAGAGCCAAAGATATTGATTGAATACAAGTCTTCATTCTTGCTTTGAAAATATACAATTTGCCTTAACTTGATTTATCCTTTACCTGTTTAAATTGGCTTATGACTTTGCCTACACCTATTTATTTCTTGTAATTCTGATTATTCCACACCTTGCTCAATGTCTCCACAAATAATTTCTCCATACCTGTCAGAGTAATCCTTCTTATCACAGATATTCAAGATAGAATATTCACCAGTATTATACATACATGTTTTCAGTAATAAATTGGCTTGTATAAAAAATTAAAAAAACTTTTCTAATCAAACTAGAATCCATTGCTTCAATGTAATACTGCTAGTTACTTTTTTCATTCAATCACTGATTAGTTTTAATCACCAGGAACTAAGTATTTGTCTAAATAAGTTGATGCTCTCAGATTCTTCCCTTCCTTTCTGTGATACTCATACAAGAGGCAGTTTCACAGTACCTTAAACAGAGAAATTACTCAATAAATGTTTGCTAAATTGAACTGAAGGGAATAAGAAATGCCATCACTTTTCTGAGACACAAGAGTCAAGGCAGAAGTGAGGTGATCTATCACAGCTAACAAAATCAGTGCATGCACATAAATGTAAAAACATAATGGCATATTCAACCCATTTACAAGTTGAACATCATTACCTTCAGAACAATCTCAAACTAATAGTATTTAGAAAAAATTAAGGTAGTGCATTTTATTAGCCATGTCCCTACTCCCATTTTGTATACATTTTATTGTCATTTCATGACTAGATGTGTCATCATGTCAGTTGCGAACATTAATCTTGCTTAGGCTTAAAGGAAAAAAAAACTCCATCGAAGGAAAGCAATGAAGCATTTCTCTATATCTTTTACGTTTAAAGGCTTTCTGAGTGTCATCAGATAATGTCACATTCAGACAATCACTTGCCAGCTCAGAATGCACACTCTGCTTCTATTGTTGAGTGAGAAGATTTAAGAGAATAAAGAAAGAGTTAGGATATGGTATATTTTGTCAAAATCATGAAATATTTTTTGATGACAATAATGCAGAAATTAAATAACTGCTTGGATCAAAAGATTAAGGCAACTTAATGTGGAACACAATTCGTTCTATTTATTTTCGCTGTTATTTTTCTAACTCACTCATTTAAATTCGATTTCCTCACAGAGCTAGAATACCAAATTTATTTCTGCAAAAATTACATTATTTTCAAGGATGTGCTCTCAACAGTAAATCTTGCGATGCACTGACTGACATGCTTTCTAAACAAAAACAATAGAGCAAAAACAATGGGCCCGCTTTATTGCCAGGACACACATGAATGTAGTGACATAGGCCAGTGTCCCATCTCAGTGAGGTGCCATCCACCACAGAGTCACCAGCTGGAGACTTACAAACCTGGCTCACCTCATCTGACTATCCCTGCCTCTTCAAGTCCTAGCTACTCTTTTCTGTCTTTTGAATCTGTGCAATTCTCTTATCTACACATTAATCCAGATAGTGAGGAAAAAATAGGCATCATGGGATAAAAATTTTTTAAATTTGTTTGTTTTCTCATTTAGGAAATGCTAGGTTAAACAAAATAAATCAGTAATTTACCATAAGTCTTGTTAAGCACTGAACATGTTTACTGCCATTTTAACTTACCACATCAAAATTATGAAAATTCATTTGGCAATTAAATGCTTGAGGACTGTTTGAAGACTAAACTGTATATCCACAAACAAAAGGATGGCATTGGTATGCAAAATACATGAAAATGGGGAGATTTCACCTCTAATTTAGAAACTCAAGATTCTGGAAACAGACAAACTAACTAATAAGGAAGCAATCCACATGAAACACAAACAAGTGAATAATTGAATTATATTTTAAGGAAGCTGGTTTGAAAGCTACAAGGTTCTGGGGTGAGTCTTCCACTCCAGAATTATGTAATCTGCTGTTGCATGAAAGAGCAATTATTGTCTTCTGTTTATAATTTCAATCCAACTCACATTCTCATGGGATTATAAATGCCTACTGTCTGCTCCTCTTTCCAAACATCTTGTGCACTAAGTTTTTTTTTCCATTCTCTCTTTCTTTAAGGGAAGAGAATTGAGGGGAGGGTATAATACTGAAAAGAAAAATCAATTCCCTAAGAGGCAGTAAAAAGTATAACTGAAATAACATACTATAGATTGTGCAGGGACAGAGTTTTGAGCATTCAATTCATGCAGTGGTTTTCTTTCAAAGTCACTGGAAGATAGAGCAGCAATTGTCATTTTGGCAATTTTCCAAATCTCAGCTGTGTGTTGCTTGAAAAACTGCTTCTTGGTGGCAAAACATGGGTGATCAGGTGGGGACTGAAGAGAGGACACATGACCTAATAAAAGTCTATGGGGAGTCACGTCAGTGAGAGACCACCATGAAGCACACTTCTGCATCTGCTCGTGGGAGGATGACAGGTGTGCATTTGGACACAGGTAGACTATTAACTACTGCTCAACAGGAAAATTAGCTCTTCTCTGTTCCCAGGCATCTCAGCATCTCAGTACAGAAGAGATATCCAATCTCACTGCCATTTGGGCTGAAAACCTTCCAGTGCCCCTCGAGCCAGAAGTAAAATTAGGACACCTGCCGAATAAAATGCCCTCCTTAAAGTCAAGTGAAGTTTTATAATGGTCCTTCTTTTTGTCTTTTAATGAGACTAAGTTTTAAAAGGGATATCTCTAAACTACCATCTCACAGTTTATAAGAAAGCATGACCAACTCTTCTAGACTTTTTTCACTATTTTTATTTAATAATGTTAAGTTACAAACAACTAATGCTATGATAATGTGATTCAAAATTTGTAAATTGTCATTAGCTTTAAAAAAAAATTAGCTCTGATATCTGCACTGAAGAAAAATATGGTACTGGTTAATAATTTGTATACAAAATATTTAAATAATTATTCCCAAGTTGTCCTCAAAGGCTAAATACTTTCAGACAAGTAACTATAAACCATTGTGCTACAAACCGGGCTTCCCTGGTGGTGCTAATGGTAAAGAACCCACCTGCCAATGCAGGAGACAGAAGACATATGTTCAACCCTGGGTGAGGAAGATCCCCTGGAGAAGGAAATGGCTACCCATATGTCAGTATTCTTGCCTGGAGAATTCCACGGACAGAGGAGCCTGGTAGGCTACAGTTCTTAGGGTCACAAAGAGTCAAACACAACTGAAGCGACTTAGCACACATGCACACACATACTACAAAATGTTCTACATCTACAACTGAAGCAATGAGATGAAGCACACATGAGAAATATAAGATGAAAGATCAAGAACAGAAATTGTTACAGGTTGTACAATTAAAACAAGAACTAGTGTCATCAGTTATAGTTACTTCCCTGATTCTGGAGAAAATCACTAGTATCAATCTTTACCATAGATTTTTCCAGAATCACAACAGATGACACAATTACTATATGGACAGTGACATGAGTTAAGATCATAGCACATTTGATTTTCATTTCTATTTGACTATCATATTCATTCTATCTTCCACAAAAATGTTCCCACCACATACAACCTAAGTTCTCCCTATGCTGCTGCAAGTCTAATTGATGAACTAGCAAATACTAGTAGCTATTGCAGCTATTGCTCATATCATTTTGTAAAGCTCGATGACACATAAACTAGAGAACAATCATGATTTTCCCATCAGCCAGATCTGAACAGCTGGATGTCAGCATCTTTCATTCCAGTTAAGGGAGCAACTCTACAGAGAGACACACGCAAAAGCTACTGAAACTGTCAGAGACTGACTCACATTATCATATCAGTTACAAAATGAAGTAGAACAGAAACCTATCTAACAAGTATCCAATGGTCAAAAATTCAATCTTAAGGAAGAGAGGAATATACTGAAAACTTTAGCTCAGATTACTTATGTAGGAACATATTAAAAACAGCTTCTTGTTGATTAGCTGCTCAGTTGTGTCTGATTCTTTTGCAACCCCATGGACTGTAGCCCGCCAGGCTCCTCTGTCTATTGAATCTTCTGGGCAAGGTTACTGGAGTGGGTTGCCATTTCCTCCTCCAGGGGATCTTCCCAATCCAAGGACTGAACCCGGATCTCTGCATCCCCTGCACTACAGGTGGATTCTTGACCACTGAGCCACTGGGGAAGCCCTAAAACCAGCTATTTAATATCAAATGTTTGAAATGAACATTTAGAAATTAGCATGTAATTCACAAAGTACTTTGATATCCCTTGCTCTATATAAAAACTTTCCTTTGGACAATATGAATAGAACTATGTGATTTTTAAAATATGACCCTGACAATCAATCTCTAAGAACTCTTTCACTAAAATTTGTATCATCCTGAGATCTAACATAGATATCAGAACCAAAACATATTTTTGTATATGACACACACAGATGATGACTAAACTTAAGAATATTAGGAATCTTGACATTTCTCATTTGCCTGGACAAAATTTTTAAAACAAAACATGGCATGACTTTAGACTTTTATTTTTCACTTTGAAATATCCTTAAAGGGATTATATATGATTATATATACATATACACAACTGATGAAAAAATTTCACCTGAGATAACATTTGCAAACTTCTTTTGGAGGATAAAAAAGATAAAGAGTTTATACTTTGAGGAAATGCATATCAAAATGTAAAAACTCAAATTGGATATCTTAATGAGTATGCTGTTAAAGGGCAATGCCGCAAGTAATCATAAAACAGTAATACTTTCATCACCATCTGTACAGAATAATGACTAAAGGAAAATCTTCAAAGTAAAAACTAATACATTGGCTGCTGTGGATCTCAAACACTTAAAGCAAACTCTATGTTCTCTATTTTCCAGAATGGTCCCAGTGCAAAATACTCTAGCTTCTCTAAGTATAAATCATTAGAATTGTATAAAATTCCAAATATTTTAAGATTCAAACACTGCCCCCTGCAACCAAATCAGCAAAAAGTTTTAGCAAACCATGAGTTCTAATTTTTTTTTTTACTGTGAATGGTTCCAATAACAATATTATCGCAATACTCATTAATAAAACTATTTACTACTGATTAGCACAGAGTAAACTGTATTTGTGGTGATGCAGATATTTCCATTCCTGCAGCGAAACGCATCTCTAAGATGCCAAAACAAACATACATACATATGTATAGCTTCTCTAAGTGAAGAGGAACTGAAGAGCCTCTTGAAGTTGAAAGAGACAGTGATATTCAATATGCTATATTCAATAAGCTATAGCAATATTCAAAATGCTCAGATCATGGCATGTGGTTCCATCACTTTATAGCAAGTAGAAGGGGAAAAAGTGGAAACAGTGGCAGATTTTATTTTCTTGGCCTCCAAAATTACTGTGGACACTGATTGTAGCCATGAAATTAAAAGTGCTTGCTCCTTAGAAGAAAAGCTATGACAAAACAAAACAGCATATTAAAAAGCAGAGACATCATTTTGCCAACTAAGGTCCGTACAGTCAAAGCTATGGATTTTCTAGTGTCATACACGGATGTGAGAGTTCGAAGAATAAGGAAGCCATAAAGAAGGTTGAGCACTGAAGAATGGATGCTTCCAAACTGTGGTGCTTGAGAAGACTCATGAGAGTCCCTTGGACCACATGGAGATCAAACCAGTCTATCTTAAAGGAGATCAATCCTGAATATTCATTGGAAGGACTGATGCTGAAGCTGAAAATACTGCACCCACCTGATGTGAGGAGCTGACTCAACGGAAAAGACCCCGATGCAGGGAAAGACTTAAGGTAGCAGGAGAAACGGGGTGACAAAGGATGGTATGGTTGAATGGCATCACTGACTCAATGGATATGAGTTTGAGCAAACTAAAGGAGACAGTGAAGAGCAGAGAAGCCTGGCATGCTGCAGTACACGGGGTCGTAGAGTTGGACATGACATCAACTGATGTCAACATGCATGCATAATGTGAGAAATATTCTTGAGTTCTAGTTGCTCATCTCAGAGGTCTTATTTTTTAACTTTTACTAAGAATACAATACATATGTTCTGAAGTTTTGTTTTCTGTTTTTTATAATATTACCAACACTATACTCTCTTCCTCCAGTGTAAGTGTGGTATTCTTCATTCATCAAATTTGCGAACCTTTCCTAGTCACCTGTGCTGGTTAATAAGTATCAGCCTAGCTATTCTGCCCTAGTGCCATGCTGTGCGGCAAACACCACTCTTGATGTTGCTGTAAAGGAAGATGTTTAGATGCGATTAACATGGAATCAGTAGACTTTGAGTAAAGCAGATTAACCTTCATTATGTGGGTGGGCACCATCCAATCAGCTGAAGACCCTAAGAGAAAAGACAAATAACTCCCAAAGAATTCTGCCCCCAGAGAGCCTCTGGATTCAACACGGCAATACTGTCTCCTGCCAGATCTTCTAGCCTGTAAGTCTGTCCTGTGAATTTTGCACTTACAAGCCTTCAATAGCTCCATGAGTCAACTCTTTTAAAAAAATCTCTTTTCTTTCTATCCATTCCCCTTCACTAACTCAAATTGTTCTGTTTCTCTGGGGAACCCTGACTAAAACATCACCACATTTTTTATTTTCTTCTTTATTTAACCTCCACGATGAGGAGCAAGGGCTAACCATGATTGATGTGTGCACAAAGGCCATGCAATCTCCCCTTCTCACTCTCACTGTTTGTGGAAACCACTGTTTCTTAAGAAACTCTGTTTCTTAACAACTTGGAGGGCTATTGATGAAGAGTTGCAGTTCTTGGTTTGGTGAAGGCACATGCTAGGGTCTACCTTTCATGATGGTTTAGGCATCCCGAGGTGGGAGCCATTGCTAAGTCTTAGCTTCTCACTGCTCCACAACAAAAGGCCATGTTGACTCTGTATTACACAGTCACGTGAAGCCAGGGTTTCTCAGAACTGCTTTTCAGTGCTGTTGAGATTCTGCCTAGGAAGTGACTGAATGATGTAATGCCCATCTGGCTGCTACAATATTAACACACTTTCAAAGTGGACACTAGTGGACTCAAACCAGGCTCTGCACCAGCCACTTTCTTTTAGGAGCAAGGCCTTCTTAGCAAACTTTGCATCTGGGATATTGCTGTGATTCCTGAGTCTTTCTGTTCTGCTATTTTTCAAGTGCCTGTGTATTGCAATAGTGAAATCAAGTCTATCGATATGCTCTGTGCCTCGCCCTGAGAGGTACTTTCACATAAAGAAGCTGGCCACTGTTATTGAGTACTCAAGAAAGAATAGCATCTGGAAGAGTTTTGAGAGTTAATCAGTTCAGTTCACTTCAGTCACTCAGTCGTGTCAGACCTTTGTGACCCCATGAACATGTCCATCACCAACAGGCCTCCCTGTCCATCACCAACTCCCGGAGTCCACCCAAACCCATGTCCATCGAGTCAGTGATCCCACCCAGCCATCTCATCCTCTATCCTCCCCTTCTCCTCCTGCCTTCAATCTTTCCCAGCATCAGGGTCTTTTCAAACGAGTCTGCTCTTCGCATCAGGTGGCCAAAGTATTGGAGTTTCAGCTTCAACATCAGTCCTTCCAAACAATACCCAGGACTGATCTCCTTTACGATGGACTGGTTGGATCTCCTTGCAGTCCAAGGGACTCTCAACAGTCTTCTCCAACACAGTTCAAAAGCATCAGTTCTTCGGTGCTCAGCCTTCTTCACAGTCCACCTCTCATATCCTTATATGACCACTGGAAAAACCATAGCCTTGACTAGTCAGACCTTTGTTGGCAAAGTAATATCTCTGCTCTTTAATATGCTATCTAGGTTGGTCATAACTTTCCTTCAAAGGAGCAAGCGTTTTTTAACTTCATGGCTGCAATCACCATCTGCAGTGATTTTGGAGCTCAGAAAAATAAAGTCTCTCACTGTTTCCACTGTTTTCCCATCTATCTGGCCATGAAGTGATAGGACCGAATGCCATGATCTTAGTTTTCTGAATGTTCAGTTTTAAGCCAACTTTTTCACTCTCCTCTTCCACTTTCATCAAGAGGCTCTTTAGTTCTTCTTCACTTTCTGCCATAAGGGTGGTGTCTCTGAATATCTGAGGTTATTGATATTTCTCCCGGCAATCTTGACTCCAGCTTGTGCTTCTCCAGCCCAGCGTTTCTCATGATGTACTCTGCATATAAGTTAAATAAGCAGGGTGGCAATATACAGCCTTGACGTACTCCTTTTCCTACTTGGAACCAGTGTGTTGTTCCATGTCCAGTTCTAACTGTTGCTTCCTGACCTGCATACAGGTTTCTCAAGAGGCAGGTCAGGTGGTCTGGTATTCCCATCTCTTTCAGAATCTTCCACAGTTTATTGTGATCCACACAGTTGAAGGCTTTGGCATAGTCAATAAAGCAGAAATAGATGTTTTTCTGGAACTCTCTTGCTTTTTTGATGATCCAGCAGATGTTGGCAATTTGATCTTTGGTTCCTCTGCCTTTTCTAACTCCAGCTTGAACATCTGGAGGTTCATGGTTCACGTATTGCTGAAGCCTGGCTTGGAGAATTTTAAGCATTAGTTTACTAGCACGTGAGATGAGTGCAACTGTGTGGTAGTTTGAACATTCTTTGACATTGCCTTTCTTTGGGATTGGAATGAAAGCTGACCTTTTCCAGACCTGTGGCCACTGCTGAGTTTTCCAAATTTGCTGGCATACTGAGTGCAGCACTTTCACAGCATCATCTTTTAGAATTTGAAATAGGTCAACTGGAATTCCATCACCTCCACTAGCTTTGTTCATAGTGATGCTTCCTAAGACCCACTTGACTACACATTCCAGGACGTCTGGTTCTAGGTGAGTGGTCACACCATTGTGATTATCTGGGTCGTGAAGATCGTTTTTGTATAGTTCTTCTGTGTATTCTTGCCACCTCTTTTTTTTTTTTAATTTTGTTTAACCTATTTTTTTTCATTTATTTTTATTAGTTGGAGGCTAATTACTTCACAACATTGCAATGGGTTTTGTCATACATTGACATGAATCAGCCATGGAGTTACATGTATTCCCCATCCCGATCCCCCCTCCCACCTCCCTCTCCACCCGATTCCTCTGGGTCTTCCCAGTGCACCAGGCCCGAGCACTTGTCTCATGCATCCCACCTGGACTGGTGATCTGTTTCACTATAGATAATATACATGCTGTTCTCTCAAAACATCCCACCCTCGCCTTCTCCCACATAGTCCAGGAGTCTCTTCTGTACATCTGTGTCTCTTTTTCTGTTTTGCGTATAGGGTTATCATTACCATCTTTCTAAATCCCATATATATATGTGTTAGTATGTTGTAATGATCTTTATCTTTCTGGCTTACTTCACTCTGTATGATGGGCTCCAGTTTCATCCATCTCATTTCTTGCCACCTCTTCTTAATATCTTCTGCTTCTGTTAGGTCCCTGCAATTTCTGTCCTTTATTGAGCCCATCTTTGCAGGAAATGTTCCCTTGGTATCTCTAATTTTCTCGAAGAGATCTCTAGTCTTTCCCATTCTATTGTTTTCCTCTATTTCTTTGCATTGATAGCTGAGGAAGGCTTTCTGATCTCTTTGCTGTTCTTTGGAACTCTGCATTCAAATGGGTAAATCTTTCCTCTTCTCCTTTGCTTTTTGCTTCCCATCTTTTCACAGCTATTTGTAAGGCTTCCTCAGACAGCCATTTTGCTTTTTTGCATTTCTTTTTCTTGGGGATGGTCTTGATTCCTGTCTCCTGTACAATGTCACGAACCTCTATCCATTGTTCATCAGGCACTCTGTCTATCAGATTCAGTCCCTTAAATCTATTTCTCACTTCCACTGTATAGTCATAAGGGATTTGATTTAGGTCACACCTGAATGGTCTAGTGGTTTTCCCTACTTTCTTCAATTTAAGTCTGAATTTGGCAATAAGGATTTCATGATCTGAGCCACAGTCAGCTCCTGGTCTTGTTTTTGCTGACTTTATAGAGCTTCTCTGTCTTTGGTTGCAAAGAATATAATCAATCTGATTTCGGTGTTGACTATCTGGCGATGTCCATGTATAAAGTCTTCTCTTGTGTTTTTGGAAGAGGGTGTTTGCTATGACCAGTGTGTTCTCTTTGCAGACCTCTATTAGCTTTTGTTCTGCTTCATTCTGTACTCCAAGGCCAAATTTTCCTGTTACTCCAGGTGTTTCTTGACTTCCTACTTTTGCATTCCAGTCCCCTATAATGAAAAGGACATCTTTTTTGGGTGTTAGTTCTAGAAGGTCTTGTAGGTCTTCACAGAACTGTTCAACTTCAGCTCTTTCAGTGTGACTGATTGGGGTAATCAGATACCTGAATAAACCCAGAGTTATGGGCTGAATTTCCCCTCCTTCCCCTCAAACTTGTATTTAAACCCCAGTATTTCAGAATGTGATGGTATTTGGAGAAATGGCCTTAAAAGAGGTGACCATGTGAAGAACGATTCCCTAACAGTGAGCCCTGGGTTTAATAAGGAAAGAAAATTTGGACACACAGAGAGACGTCAGGGATGCAAGTGTACAAAGGAAAGACCATGTAAGGACAGAGCTAGAAGGCTGCCGTCTGCAAGCCAATGAGAGAGGCCTTGGGAAGAATCAGACTTACTGACACCTTGATCTTCAAACTTCTAGCCTACAGAACTGTAAGAAGGTAAGTTTATGTTGTCTAAAACGTGAAGTCTCTGGTATTTTGTTATGGCAGCCTTGGCAGACTCATACATATGGCATCAGGAAATGAGAAAATACTAGAACACCAGAGAAAGGCATTACAGATAGCACTTCAAGTTCTTACTTGGCTTTACCTATCAAACATACCCCCAAGTTCCTCAGATCTGGGATCCAAATGTGAAAAGGAAAACTAATTTTTTCTTTGAAATGTCCAAAAACTGAAACGTCAAACTAATTGAATGTCATGGCACCTTCAAGCTCTTTATTCATGCAGTTTGCATGAGGGTGTATTTTCTAAACTTCTGTTTAATAATAAATGTCTTTTTGGGTCCTTCTCATATGAATTTTAATTAGACTGCTATAAAATTCTTAACTCACTACTTTTCCTCAAAACACTAAACATGGTTGTATTTTCTTCAGATATTTACTTCTGTCGACTAATTCTGTAGTGTTTTTACTAAAAACCAAGTTCTTATACTACCTTTTTGTTCATGTAGTTTTGGACAAGCCTGGAGCCAGACTGAACTTGGGATGATAACTAACAAAAACAACGCATCCTTTGCTCTTTGCTGCATTGTGACAGCTGATCCCACGGCTAACTGATGTACACGGTTCCTTTTCAAGCTCTAGAATCTAGCAAACTATCTCTGGTGAAGCTCCACATCCCTGAGGGGGATCTTATTCTTTTCCCATTCCCAGAAGTCTAACGTTCAGAATAACTGGAATAACCTAAAAATGAGAAGCTCCAGCATAAACGGTTACCTAGGATTTTCCTCTTTTGCTTTTAGTGTCCAACTTGCAGGCACTGTACTCTACAAGGTGCAAAATACAATCACATATTCTCTCTGTTCTATTTTTCTTTTATACTCTCAATTACTTTCTTGCATGGATTTTTAAACCTATAAGTGAGGTACTTGAAGATGGGGATTACTTTGAAAAGCAAAATTTCTATAGTATAGGAGTAGTTGACCAGCTTTTCACATTGAGAAAAACATTTATTAAGTCAGATTCAATATAGTTTTTACTTCCTGCTTCAAGGAAGCTTACTTAGCTTTTTTCAGAAGAATAGCACATGTAACCCATCAGCTGCATTTAAAAATATAGCTCCAACAACAGAGCTATGGATGTGTGTGTGATGAAGCAAGTAGAGTAACATGGTAGTGATAAAATGGAGGTGGTTAGCACACAGGTATTCACTAGAATATCACTTCAGCTGCTGTATTTTTGAAGTTGTCTGAAACTAAATACAGGGAAAAAATCCATTCCTCCCAAATTCCAGCAGCAAGATGGCCATCAGTCTGTTCTCTATATTATGAATTGTCACCTTTCTCTGGGTCCTTATAGTCAACTTGGTGGGAAGTTTAGAGTTGTTATGTCCAGGGTTGATAGCCAAATACCATTTAACACAGGAATCTCAATATCTCTTAACAATAACAAATACCTATTTGCTGAACCCAAACAGCATCCAAGATATTCTTTTTGAAGCAAAGGGAAGCTCACAATCTAATGAAGAACAGCCAAAGCAATTATACTAAATGTCCCCAGAAGCTAAAATAATATAGCAATGCAATATTTCATAGGTCATATGAAACTTTCCAAGCAGTGAATGCAAATATTATATATCTCTTGTGAATTATTTCCAAAAATATCAAGTATTAATCAAGAAAAACAAAGGAGGATCATCTCACAGAATTGGTATCTCCCCTTTCAGCTTTTTCTTGCCCAGTTGAAACATAAACACCTGCTACAAATTCATTAAGCAACAAGTATTTCATTTTCAACATATATAGCTTTATAAAAACAAAGGCTTATTATTATCAAGGGCAGATGTGTTTCTGGATCTGGGCCAAATTACTTTTCTTTGAAACAGCTAATATATACTCAGTCCTCAAATTAAAAATGGAAATCACCTACATTTTGATTTTTAGATGTTAGGAAATATAAAAGAGATGTTTAATATGTACTATCCTCATAAATACCAGAGACTGACTAGAATAATTTTATCCTGCCCGCTAGAGATTGCTTTTTACCCAAATTCAGATGAATATAAAATAGGTATGCAAACAATGTGTGTATATGCGTGTGTGTTAGTCACTCAGTCATGTCTGACTCTTTGTGACCCCATGGACTGTAGCCCGCCAAGATCCTCTGTCCGTGGAGTTCTCCAGGCAAGAATACTGGAGTGAGTTGCCATTTCCTTTTGCAAAGGATCTTCCTGACTGAGATTGAACTTGGATCTCCTGCACTGCAGACAGACGCCTGAGCAGTGATCAGCAAGGATGAAGAATTCACATGAAACCTCATTTTCTTGTAAGTTTCCACAATTTCACTTCATATTCAAAATGATTAGATGTTTTCTCTACATCTTAGAGACAACTGCCCAAGTGACTTATCTAAAACTTCTTAAATTCTTCTTGATGCTTTTGCCATTTTGACTTTTTTATTTGAAAGTACTAGTTTTGATTATTTTTACCTCTCTTTCAATTAAGAGAAATCATCCTCATTTTTATTGTCATTTTATTTGCTAATCAATTTCATTTTTATACTGAAACAATAATTTCCCCCACCCATTATTCAGGAGTTCAGGAAACTAGACACTCTGTCCTTGTAGCACCTGCAATCCTGAGCTTTTCAGATCCTGTTTAGTTTTCAGTGTGGAAGCATCTTGGGAGATAAAGTAAGGGCCTTGCACCAGAGAGACTTAATGGACATATTCTATAATCACCTGAGTGCTTTCTCTGCAGTCTTCCTCATCACAGCAGCAGTGTGGGAAATACAAAAGAAATGACAGGGTTTTTGTCTCGCCAAGAGACTTCAATCAGATGGAACACATGCAGGGGTATTTACCAGTGAAAGTTCCGAGAAAGGGAGAGTCAGTGAGCTGGAGCAGCCTGCAGAAAACAGCATGGACCAATCTTGTGGTCGGAGGACAGGGCAGAAG
Organism: Cervus elaphus; assembly: GCF_910594005.1. NCBI lineage: Eukaryota > Metazoa > Chordata > Mammalia > Artiodactyla > Cervidae > Cervus > Cervus elaphus. Next base: position 13,816,287 of record NC_057840.1, read on the forward strand.
GAAGAGAATGTATCCAGTGGGAATTCAGGCTCTGGTCAGGGACCCATGGGAGGTAAAAACTACATGGAGAACAGACACATTATTGAGACTCTTAAATACTGGGTGAAGAATTTGGACTTCTGCAAAGAGTGCTAAGCCTTCACAAATTGAGAGCGTGGAAACCAAGTATGATAATTTTTTTTAAAAAAAGTGTAAGAAAGAAAAAATCTGTTGGGTGTATAGAATAGATGGAATAGGAAAGCCTGGGTAAAGATAGGTGATCTTGGAGGCAGCTACCCTGGTCCCCATGCGAAGTGATGACACAGCTCAAACACTGTTATAGTTATCACAGATATTTTATCAATAAAATGTCACAAAAAAGACATACAACTAATACGTGAAAACTGGAATTTCATGAAACTATGGTTTAAAGAGCTCCCATCTTCTTTTTGCTCTCAAAGGTCTCTACTGAGAGCATCATAGTTAGGAAAATGGGTTTTTACACTAATACTTTGGAGGAGTCTTCCTGAATGATTAGGATTCCTTCTGAACACAAAGTTAACGCAGTCAATAAATCTCTCTCTTCTCCTATCCATTTCTGCTCTGTCTCTCTTGTTTTAGCATTGCTCCTAATATATAAACATACAAATCCAGGTCATTCTTCACTGACAGTTTCTGGAGTTCAGAATCAACATCCAGGAGCTCTGGGTCAACTACAGAGTACTAAAGAATTAGTAAACTGCTTTAGTTCTCCAAATTCAACTGATGTCAGATACCAATCCCTTAGTTTTAATTCTACACTTTAGGATACAGTGATTTTGCTTTTATTTCCCTAGCAACAACTGAGTAATTAAAATTAAGATTGAGAGAAGAGAAAGCAGAACTCCAACAAATGCTGTGAACAATGACTACTCAGACACCATCATCCTACCGTCTCCTTTTCTGCAGTGGAGGAAAACATTCTCTCATTTCATATTCAAAATGCTATCGTACCCTTTTCTTCCATCCAAATGCACACGTTGCTTCCTGGCTCTTCAACACTGGCAGTATGTAGGATTCATTTCATACCTGGTAATCTGGACGTATATGAGTAACATTTCTAACATTGTTCACATCACTTTGAAGAAGAACCCTAAATATAAGACATCATCTAAAATCAGACAAACAAAATGAGGAGACTTATAATGCTAGAGGGATGACATATAATTCGTACAAGAGGCCTTTGAAATTGGCAAATTAAAAAAATATATATATAAGCATATTTACCTTTAATTTGAAATACTAAGTTTGAAATAAATAACTCAAAGTATAAATGTCAAGAGTTTGCCTATGACATCTCTAATTTACCAGTCCCATCCCCTGCCTGAATTATTGCTATGGTGTCTTTTGGTTTTATGACTCTTACAATAAGCATGATTTGAATACACTGACTACTGTGTCTTATACAAGTAATTTTTCAGTAATTTGCAGGGGAAAAAAATGATTTTTTTTCCCAAAAGAACTAAGTTGATTATAAAGCTACTGAATACACTCTCAAGAAGTACTATGACTAGAATTTAGGATGCTCATTTTACAGGTAAACATTTTCAAAAGGAAAAAACAGATACAAATGAAGTAGGTATATATAATTAGTCTTACAGGTTTAATTTTTTCTTGACTTCTGCATTTGAAAGTACTTTAAAATTCACCCCAAAGCTCAGTTTTCATTTTAAACAAAATAATTTTGTATTTGCAGAAATGATCTATACTCATTAAATATGAAGATTAGTTATATAAAAAAAGACAGCATTTTGTTTTTACCAGGTAGCCTAAGACTGCATTCAGAAGCAAGGATCATAAAGGAGAATTGTTCCCATGGTTTGAAGCCTGTTTTGGTGTCTGTCACTTTTTCCAGTAAATGTGTTAACTTGCATTTTCACACTCAATGCATTTTGATCACCTACAAACACAACTTGACTTCTTGATTGTTGAGAAAATTTAATCACATGAATGCTTGATTCTTGATGAAATTAAACTGCAAAGGAAGAGCTATATTATTTTATTTCATGTAATATTTTATTAAATAGCATGTCAGTTTATTGTACCATAAAGGAACTTTGAAAATATATAATTAACATTTTACTCTGTTACAGCAATACAAATTTGTTTATGGTTCAAGGGAGCAACCTTGAGAAAGAAACTTAAACTTCCTGTGTATACTATTGTCTAATATTGCCATATGTCCAAAGATAAAATAATATTCTTCTATATATGTTGATAAAAAAGTATCTATTGGAAATACATGGGACAGATTCTTATTTATATATTCAACTACTACCAGAAAAGTTACAAAAAGCATACTAAATAATAAGCTTTCCTAAAAGAAAATAAATGTGAGATGATTCTACAATACTTTTAGTGCTTAACATATACTTCAGAAAAATAAAAGCATGCCTAAAACAAACAAAGAAAAAACTCCTCTACTAAAATCCCATGAAGTTTTGGAATATGGAGTCTTGGAATAGCTAAAAGCAATATGAGAAAGATACCAATATGAGTGCAACCTAAGGAATAGCCTTTGATTACCTTTTAAAAAGCTTCCTTATGTACTAAAACAACAGTATTAATTCAACCTTGGCTACAAAAACATTTCATATTTGCTTTGATTATAAAATTGGTTTACCTTGGCCAAAACCTTACCAAGGCCAAAAACCCTTGGCCTTGGGTTTTTGATACTTTGGCCTTTTTTTATGTACTGGGATTTGTTTAAACCTTAATTCATACAGAAGCCAGAAGGAAAACATTTCAGTGTTTTCCAGCTTTACCTTTACTCTTTTAAGACTGCTCATTTTTTAAGTAGAAGGTACAATATACTGTACATCCAAATTGAGGTCAATTTCTTCTTCCAAGAATCAAATTCTTCCTGATAACAAATAACCAGCTCTTCTCCCTTACTCTTTAAATACCCCAAAGACACACTACCATATATGTGTACATATAGTTATGCATTGTTAATGTGTGTACATAAACATATAAGTGTGTATATATCCATAAATGTATGGGTGGGTGTATATATATATATATATAACCATATAGATATAATAGAATCATTGTAAATGAGAATCATGAACTTGTTTTCGATTCTTTAGTTATCATTCCAGAACCAGAGAGCTGACGTAGCTCAGAACACAGGCTCAACAAGCAACATAAATTCATTCATTTTTACTTTAAAATTCAAATTGAGAGCCTGCAGAGAAGCTGATAAGCTGTCTAGTAGAGTATAAAGTCTACCATGGGCCTTAAGATCTTGCACAGGTGGATTATGTGTAATGAAGTAAAAGGAATAAATATCATCTAAGGTGAACAAATCCTCCACAACTCTCATTCTGGCAAGTCAAACATGGGGAGTACATTGAAAGTTATGAATATAACATTCCATTGGAAGTTATGAATATAAATACCACCACATATATATTAATATATTGCTTTCACAAACGTGTCTTCTAAATAAAAGTATATTTCTTATAGAGACGGTAACAGAGAAAACTGTTGAAGTTTTTTTTTTTAGGGCTCAAGAAGAAAAGACCAGGAAATCTTAACTTTTCAATAAAAAATAAGCTCTAATAAAGCACAAATGCTCTTCTATTCATGCAATACCTCATCATCTAAGTATTCTGATATTATACATATAAATGCACATTTCACACACATGAAGACATTGGTACTATCATATATTAAGCCATAGCAAAATACAATTTGGTACATTGCTTTTAAATATAATTTTATATTATTGTACTATAACTCTCCAAGATATTTATAGTCTCTGATCTAATAAAATACTGACTTATTCTTACATGCTTTTCAAAACCTATCCATGTTAATGATGATTCAAAATGTTCAATATTGTTTTTCCAAAGTTGATTGGTCCTAAAACGTATTAACCCCCCCTCTCTCCTATCATGCAGATCCCTCCACTAGAAATGCGTCCTCTCCAGCTCCCAGACACAGCGAAGATGAAGGAAAAAGCAAGAGGTTGGTATTAAACTATATGATAGCAGACACAAAGGTTATAATTCAACTCCTCACCCTCTCTCCCTTTCTTTCACCTATCAACTTACCCCGAAGAATTGAGTTAACTTCTCACAAGACACAGAAATGGAAGGGAACTATACACCAAATTAAAAGAAGCATTTGCTAAAAACGTTTTTAATGATTTGATTTGAAACACTGAATGTCATTGGAACAATTACATATTCTTTTTCACAGTGACAACTTCACGTAAACCACGGTAGTGTAATGCTATGTTGTCCTACGTGAGACTGAAAAAATAAGTTTCTCCATTAGTATCTTGTCATATTACCATAATCATTGTTACCTCTTTCCCACTGCAATTATTACCAATAGTTGGAACATTTTCAAAACACCAGTTTTGGCATCCCTCTCACTAATGATTCTCAGCTTCAGGTCATGCTCTCCAATACACTCTGCTTACAGGATTTTTTTGACCTTACTAGGACTCCCAGTCCAAACCATCATCATACTCTTGTGACCTCTAGTCCCTCCTTTCCCCGCTTGGATTCCAAGCACATCATTATAATCACATCCCCCCATAAATTCTCAATGTTTTTGTTCCTCTTAATATTTTCCTGGAGAAATCCTAACTCACAATTAAATTCCATTCTCTGCTTATTCTGCACTTCTAATGAAGAAGCTGAAATTTGCTCAAGAAAAAAATTTTAAAAAAACAAACTGCATAACCATAATGCCTGGTTTCACATTCAATTTTTGACCTCAAACCTGAGGTGGGTCCTCAACACAGCCAGCCAACGATTCTATTTCCCAATTTACTCACCTCGCTGGGAGGACTATATCATATCCCTATCCTCACATCTTTTCTATCCCCACTCTCACTCTTGACTGCCTAGCTTGGTTCTTTTTCACTCGGGAGAACCTCTTCATTGTCCTATAGAAGTTCAGTGATACAAGGCCTTCCCTTCTTATACCAGGGTCCTTTCTCTTGCCTCCAACACAGTGCTACTCGATGATCTCAGAGGTAGGACCAGCCCATCTATCCCAATCTAATGGAAACCTAAACTTCTATGAAATACAATAAAATAAATGACTAACACTGAAATAAAAAAGCAAACACATGTATCATACACCAAATACTAGATTCAGCGCACACAATTACCATATCAAATTGCTAAAAAAGCTCACTCTCAAGTTCTGTCTTATCTTGTACATTGGTGATAAATAGCTTATTTCAGGCACCAGCCACATCTTCACACTTTTGTGTACCGCTTACCTTTTGAGGCCTAGATCTGGTTGTTTCCCTTGCTGAAACATTCTTCCCCAGAAAGCCACATGGCTTGCTCTTCATCTTATATACTTTAGCTCTAATGTCACCATCTCTGAGAGAACTTTCCTGACCATTACATGTTATCTATCAAAATAAAACCTTGCCAACACTTTCCATTCCCTTGCATTATTTTTTCTCCCTAGCCTTTATATTTTACTCAGCATTCTTAAATGATTAATCTTTTATTGTTTCTTCTCTCAATATTACAAGTTCAGTTCCATGAAATTGATGATTTTCTTTTTTTTCTGAGTTCCCAGCATTTAAATTCTACCTGGCACATAATAGGTATTCAATGGCATTGAATTAATGTTTTTACCAGATATATAACCAAAGATAACTGGCATGGAACTTTCACAAATATTTGGATAACAGTGAAAGGTTTCTGTGGTTTTGTAAACATAGATGTGCAGTTTCTCTCACAATTATACACTTTAACAAAAATGAAGTATAGCTGATTTACAATATTGTGTTAATTTCAGATGTACAGCACACTGATTCAGTTACTTGCTTTACTGATTATATTCCATTATAGGTTATTATAATATACTGACTATAACTCCCAATGTAGGTGAAGGTGAAAGTTGCCCAGTCGTATCTGACTCTTTGTGACCTCATGGACTGTAGCCCACCAGGCTCCTCTGCCGACGGGATTTCCAAGGCAAGAATACTAGAGTGGGTTGCCATTTCCTTCTCCAATAACTCCCAATAGTATAAAATAAATCGTTGCTACTCTTCTAATTTATGCATAATATTTAGTTAGTATCTGTTAATTCTATGCCCCGAGATTGTCCCTGCATTGTCCCTGTGGATGACCATAAGGTTGTTCTGTATGTCTGTGAATCTGTTTCTGTTTTGTAAATAGACTTGTTTGTATTATGTTTAGATTCCACATATAAGCGATATCATATTTGTTTTTCTTCGTCTGACTTATTCACTAAATAATGTAAATATAAAAGTAATGTAAATGGTAACACTTCATTCTTTTTGTGTCTGAGTTATATTCCATTAAACACACACACACACAGAGACCACATCTTAAGCCAATGATAATCTGCTGATGGGCACTTGGGTTGCTTCCGTATCTTGGCTATTATAAATATTACTGCTATGAACACTGGGATGAGTGCACCTTTTCAAATTATACTTTTAATGCTTCTTTACCATGCGTCCCGAAGTTAGGGAAGAAACAGCAGGCGTGAGCTCCACCTCTCAGAAAGGGCAGTACTGTGGTGTCAGGAACAAAGTTTTAACTGTTAGACATGTGGTTTAAATTCATTTCACGAAAGCTATGCAAAAACAAGTGTCTACAATTACTTTAAGACATTTGCGATGCAATCCCCTGTAACAAGCTTTTATACAGAAGAATCGCCTAATGAAATGAAATCATGAGCAATTAAATCACATTGACTTTCAAGAAAACTAGAAGTCAATTCATAATATTTTTGCTCCTTTGCTTAGGAAGGAACCTGTGTCTCTTTGACTTTGGTTCAAAGCTGATTTTACTGTGCACTCATGACACTGAATAACAAACATACTTAGGTGAGATTTGAAATATTTTCAAAAATTAAAAGTTATACATTTCTTATTTTTGAGGTAAAGAAGCAAGAGTTAAAAATCTATTTTAAAAAATCTATTTTATTTCAAAGCATTAAACATGATCAAAAGATTACCCCTGTTTAAAAAAATAAATAATAAACATAAATTCTTTCAGATTATACTGGCATCATGTACAAATTTCCTTTAAGATTAGATACATAATGTGTTCTATTACCTTTCAATCTAGATATCTTATAGTTAGCACATTAAAATCTTTCCTATTTAAAATAATTAATTGTAACTATTTAGTAACAATTATTTCTTTACCAAATTAGTATCATAAATAGACACTCATTATGTTGTGTTCCTAGCACTCGAAGCCTGTGCCTTTGGGAAGACAACAGGTTTTCTTGGAAATGCTTTCGTTGATTTGGTTTGATGTGTGTTCCATCTTCTCACAAACCCAGCCTTGGCTGCAGCTGGGTCAGGTGTGGTATCCTGGCCCTTCCACACGTGGTCATGGATGGAAGGCCGGCCCCCTAGTTCAGCTACTTCCACTAAATCAGAGGTTAGAGGCTGACTCCCTTTCTGTTTGTGGCTCTATGAGAATGGAGATGGTAAAGCTACTGACACTGAAATGTGACTGCAAAGGGGGCATAAAGAAAATTTGGGGAGTAATGGAAATGTTTTATAACTTGATTATGTGGTTTCTGATAACTCATATGACTGGGTATTGGAAGGGTAAATTTTAATCTATTTAAATTATACCTCAATTAACTTGATTTAAAATTTTAAAGTTCCAAGGTACTGCTTTACATAATTTGTTTGTTGGAGTGCTGTTCTACCATGTGGTTTTAATATACAGGCCAAGTCAGCAAAATGATATTTTTTTCTGCAGTCTATCCTACAAATATGATATAAAAGGCCATGACAAGGTATTAAAATTAATACTTTAATATCATTCTGTGGAGCAGTGTATAATGCTTGACAATTGTATACCTCATTTACACAATCTATAAGCATCATATAATCGCTTTAATTTAGAACATGTTTTAATACAAATGAATAGCTTGAAAAAACAGGCACTTGAGAACTAAAGTGGGAACATTTCTCCTATTCCAGTATAATTAGCTCATTCTTCTACCTCAGTCTGCTCTCCTGTTATCTTCTGAGGTATTGCTTCATATAAAAAGACTATTGCTTCCATTTAACTACTTGTTTAAGTAGCAAATATACTGGTTTTCACCATATTTATTAATATAAAACTATGCTGTATAGAACATTCACACATGATTTATGCAAATGGTATGGGAAACATTTATTAATAAAAATGACAACATTTAGAAGTACTTAAATCTTCTAGTAAAGTAATAATCTACTTAAGGCGAAACAGCTAACATTTTTCTATAGTTTTTGTGCTTAAAATTATAAGAAACCAGGGGCACTTTGTTTCAGAGAAGCCACTCATCCTTCTGGCACTAAACAGCAAAGCCTTAATTCTTTTTCCAGGATAGTCTTTCAGATGTTCATCATTCAAGCAGATATACTAGTGCCTCTCTCCCAGGAGAGAGCTATTTCCAAGTGCCTATACATTTGGTAGATTCTTAAGACTGTACAATTGACAAAAACATAATGTCATTAGGGATAAACACCAAACCTTAAAAAGAAAATGGATACACAAAATAAAAGTCAATAGTTTTCGATGTTCAAACAGAGAAATCTTCATTGGCTGTAAGGGTTCAACACAGAGCACTATAGTTTTGTTTTAAAAGTTGTCTCGTACAAATGAGTGCCTGCCCTGGTTCAACAACATTCATGTGAAAATAACATAAGATAAAAAATAAACACTAGAACCTGAGAAATGAGACAGTGTTCCACATAAGGAAACATATGATGGACCAAAACTGAGAACGTAAATTTATATTGTCCTTCCTCCCTACATCCACTAAAGTGAAGACTGTTCGGCCTGCTCAATTTACCCCCAATTCACTGCTCCTACAGTGTATGAAATCTTCCTTGTGGTAGAGAAGATTAAGATCATTGATATAATAATCATATGATGGAGAGAAACAACAAAAAAACACATAGGAATCTGACTCGATTGCTAAA